>NC_089504.1:242919246-243544046 GCF_036850995.1 Saccopteryx leptura | reverse complement strand
TGCGCACTGCATAGAGAAAGGCAGATTCTTCAAAAGCCTAGATCCTGAGAGTTGCCAAACCTTGGCAGAAGGATCCACGGCCCCCAGCACCTCACAGCACCTGGGGTTATTCTGAGCTCATTTGTTTTTCTCCCAACAACCTAGTGGGGATAGAAGTGGAAGAACTGGCCCGCCTCATGGGTGGAAAGGTCATGTCTCCAGTTCACGAAATCTTTTGAAGTAGAACCTGTTGTTAATTCATCCAGTGTAGTTTTCATCTTAAGACATAATTTACATTTTGTAGACGTTCAGTTTAGTTTTTTTTTATATTTTTCATCTCTCAACATGTCCAATTTTCCCCCCTTTCCCTAGCTTCTTAAACATGTGGAATCCTGTTTTATAACTAATTCAGTCATTAGTGTAATTTCTTCATCAGTTTCAACTGATTTGTCTGGTGGTTCTTATTCTGAATTTTACCTACTTGGCTGCTGTGTATTTTTGTATTTCTATAAATATTCATGAGCTTTGTTTTCATACTTGCTTACTTGGAAAGAGTTTGATGCCTCTGGAACAAACTTTCAAGCTTTACTAGGACCTGAGCAGTGAATAATTAGCTTAAGGCAAAACTCATGTATGCCAAAGAATGCCGAGCCCAGCACAAGTGCCAGTCAACTGCAGATCGAGGTGTAGCCCCTCAAGCTGCTGCTGATCTTGTCCTGCACTGGAGCCCCTATTCTAAGAGGCTCCAGAACCAACATACCTGGTGGCCAGCTTCACTGCAACACCTTAGTTCATTGATTGCTTTCTCATATGTGCCCTGACCGTAGGCCTTCAGCAGACTGAGTAACCCCTTGCTTGAGCCAGTGACCTTGGGTCCAAGCTGGTGGAGCTTTGCTCAAACCAAATGAGCCTGCACTCAAACTGGCGACCTCAGGGTCTTGAACCTGGGTCCTCCGCATCCTAGTTCGATGCTCTATCCACTGTGCTACCGCCCAGTCAGGTGATGGCCAGCTTCAGAACACACCAGCGCACCACCACCCAATAAGCTCCACAAATGACACACCCAAAGGTGGGCCTGGCTGGCACAAGAGCCCCGCTTAAAGGACTCCTGCTCCGTAGGGTCAGCCCTTGTACAAAGGCTCATCTGCTGTAGTCAGGGCAAATCCACAAAACCAAGCAGCCTGAGGGTTAGTCCCATCCACTAATGTGCCAACAGCAATCAAGGTTTAACTACAATAGGAGGGTACACACCACCCACACAGAGACACCCCTGGAGCACCCAGCTCTGGTGACCAGGAAGACTGCCACTGAGTCCCATAGAATACCTACTACCATAAGGCCACCCTGCCAAGACGGAGATGTTGCAGAACTAATACTTGCTAATGATGCATCCAATAAGGGGTTAATATCCAAAATAAGAAGGAACTCATACAACTTAACACCAAACAACAATCTGATTAAGAAGGTGGCCAATAGACATGAAAAGAGCTCAGCATCACTAATCATGAGATGCAAATTAAAACCACAGTGAAATATCACCTCACATCTGTCAGAATAGTAATCAAATCGTACAACAAACAAGCGTTGGCAAGAATGGAGAAAAGTAAACTCATTCACTGTTGGTGGGATTGCAAAGTGGTAGCCACTATGGGAAACAGTATGGAGATTACTAAAAAATTAAAACTAGAGCCTTGGCCGGGTGGCTCAGTGGATAAAGCACCATCCCATGTACCAAGGTTGTGGGTTTGATCCCTGGTCAGGACATGTATGAGAAGCAACCAATGAGTATACAACTAAACGGAACAACTATGGTAAGTGAAACAATGAGTCAAGGCCTCTATCTCTTCCTCTGCCCCCCTCTCAAATCAATTTTAAAAATTTAAAAATAGAACTGCCAAATGATCCTGCAATCCTCCTTCTGGGTACTTATCTGAAGAAATCAAAAACTAATTTGAAAAGGTATACGCAATTCTATATTCTCTGTAGTATTATTTACAACCACAATCTGAAAACAACCTAAGTGTCTGTCAATAGACAAATGAATAAAGAAGATGATCTAAATATACCTTAGAATGTTATTCAGCCATAAAAAACAAAATATTGCCATTTGCGACAACGTGGGTGGACCTAATGAAACAAAAACTCATAGATTCAGAGAACAAATTGATGGTTGTCAGATGGGGAGGTGGTTGGGAGGATGAGTGAAAAAGATGAAGGGATTAGGATGTACAAATTGCCAATTATAAAAAGTCACAGGGGGCCCTGGCCGGATGGCTCAGTGGTAGAGCGTTGGCCTGGCATGCAGGAGTCCCGGGTTCGATTCCCAGCCAGGGAACACAGGAAAAGCACCCATCTGCTTCTCCACCCCTCCCCCTCTCCTTCCTCTCTGTCTCTTACTTACCCTCCTGCAGCCAAGGCTCCATTGGAGCAAAGTTGGCCCCAGGCACTGAGGATGGCTCTATGGCCTCTGCCTCAGTTGCTAGAATGGCTCTAGATACAACAGAGCAACGCCCCAGATGGGCAGAGCATTGCCCCCTGGTGGGCATGCCGGGTGGATCCCAGTCGGGCGGATCCCAGTCGGGCACATGCAGGAGTCTGTCTGTCTGCCTCCCCGTTTTCAACTTCAGAAAAATACAAAAAAAAAAAAAAAAAAAAAGTCACAGGGACATAAAGTATAATATAGGGAATATAGTCAATAATGTAATAACTATGGCATCAGGTGGATATTAAACTTGGAGTGATCACTTCATAAGTTATATAAATAGTTGCTATGTTGTAAACCCGAAACTACTACAATAATAATAATAATAATATATAATAGTGATATAACTGAAAAATAAAAAATTTTAAGAAGAGTAGATGACACAACTCTTAAGGTAAATCAAAATTAGATGAAGATTATTTATTGGTGAGACTTTTTTCCTGTCGTGAACTTTCTTTACACAGCAATGGTGTAAATAGCATCAAATTTAAAGAAAAGTTTGTTAAATGCAACCATAAATAATTATAATAAATATACATCAAGTAACTTTACAGCACACGTGTGTTAGGGCCAAGGTTTCAATCTGTCTGGACCTCCATGTGCTCTCTGGGAGAAGCAGTCGTATTAGCAGCAACCTTACTCACAGCTGTCCCCTAATCAAGTGATGGGTCAACAGGAGCTTCCAAACCCCTTCTGGGGAGGTAGCTGACAGAATCCGAGTTCATTCAAGGGGTGGGGTGGAGGGGTTTGGAGGGGCCAAGAATTTAAAAATAAAGGAGGAAAAACCACTTCTAATACATCCAAAGTCTCTTTCATTATGCAGAAATGAAGAGGATCCTTGTCAGGACCACATCCTGCCGTGACTTCCCTTCTCTGGGCTGTGCCCCTGGGGCAGTCGCCAACCACATCCCTTCTGAGCAGGGAAACTGCAGGCACACCTCAGCCACTGATCCCATCACATGTGAGGATGCAACCGGAGATCAATCCAGGCTTAGCTTTTCCTTAGGTCGAGATCTGTTCTATAATGGTTCTCACACACTTCCTAAGAACAGGGCGGAGATGGATGCTAGCGGCTCCAAAATCCACACATCTCTGCAACAGGCTGGGCTGCAGCAGAGAAAGAAGGAGCACACCCTCCTCATCGGCAATCACATTCCAAAGCCGCTTATCCGTACCCGCTCAACCTCCAATATTCACAATATTATACAATAAATACAGTGATGTGATTCTGTGAGAACTGGCAAGGCCCAAAATGACAGTGTCCAACAAGATAGCGCAGACTGCTCTTTAACAAAGTACCACTGGACGAAGACCTTATTGGGGCACAAATGTACTAGGGCAGCCCTGGCACACACATGGGGCAGTGAGGGGGGTGCTGGGAGGGCCCAGCCACAGGGCTGAAGGATCCCATGTCTCCATCTGGGCTTGATGGTCCAGTCACTGACGTAGACCCTGAATTGAGCAGAGCACCTCAGACAGCTCTTTAGAAAGGGCGGCGTGGCCCTTTGCTCAGTCCCTCACACAGCACCGCAGTGAGGAGGGGCCGCTCCCAGCGCAGGAGTGGGGGGCTTGAGTCACGTGCTTTCCTGTGCCATCATCTCGAGCACTGTCCCTCCAACTCCAGTGTCCTGTCACCTCCTGGCGCTGGGACGCACCGGCCTGGCTCCGTGAACCAGTGTCGGGAGTGAACCCTTCGGTCGCCTGCTCCCAAGGAGCATGCGGAGGAACACCAGCCAGGGCCCCCAAAGAGATGGAGAGCAGAGAGGGCTGTCTGTGGGAAGGGGTGAGGGACCACCACGGGCTCTTCCTTGGAAAACCCCAGACCATACACAAGGCGCTACGACTGGAAGATGAACACGTAAACCTTCCGTGTCTGGGCAACAGGCCCAACCATTCCAGACAGGAGAAGGCCTGCAGGAGTGTGTCCCGGGGAGACTGCAGCTCCACAAGGGGCAGGCCTGGCCATGCGCGTTTGTGGATGTGCTCTCCAGAAGGAGCAGGGCACTGAGTGGCCGACGGCATCTTCTTCCTTCTCAGCTCCTTGCTGGGTGGTTCTGTGGTGTGGAACCATCTGGGGCCTTTGGGCCTCAGAGTCCACTGGCCGTGAAGGACAGTGGCCAGAAGAGCAAGTGAGACACAAACTGGGATCTAAACTACCCTACAAACGTACCATAAACAGGTAGCAAAAGAACCAACCCATCACAAAACATACAAATACAAAAAGGTTAAGTCTTCCAGGAGGCCCTGGAATGTGGACAAAAGTTTAGAAAAGCAAAATGTCGCCAACTCCTCACACAGGGCCCTGGAGGGACGTGCCGCAGTGGCAGGCGTTCCAAGCTGGCAGAGCGGTGCCTCAGTGACAGCCTAACTCCAGGCCCCCTCCCTCAGCCACTCAGGGGGTCCTCACGGTAGTGAATGGCACAACGAAGTTTCTCCAGCATGATTTCCAGAGAGGAGTACTGGGGCAGCTTGATCATGAACATGCAAGTCTCCACGCGGATGTAGCGAGAGTCTGGGGAACCTGCCAGAAAAACATTGGGCCAGGTTAGAGGGCGGGACAGGACCCCAGGGAGGCCGGCGGGCCTCTCCCCTGGCCTGAGGCCAAGGTCCCAGCAGCCTGGGGCGGGGCAGGAGGGGACTGGAGAACAGGGCAGACATACACAGCTGTGCAGCATGGGCACCAAACTGCTGATCTGCCAGGGAATCTCGTGGTAGGTTTGATCACCAACAGCTTTTGTTTTGATTTTTAAATTATATTTCTGAATTTAAAAGCTGAAAGATTAAAACACTTCTGCATTTCTAGCTTTTGAAACTATTGGAAGGTACACCAACATCAGACCTGTGTTGGGGAGGGAGCAGGCTGAAGGTGGGCTTTGGAAGGCACGTGAGCTCTCGGCCTTGCCCTTGTGTATGTTTGGGCTTAGGCTTCAGGGTTTTGGCCTGTCCCCCCCCCCCCCCGCACATTGTTCTTTCCCCTCCTGCAGGGCCCAGCTCCAAACCGAGGGCCTGTGTGTCCCCACAAGTGATACCTGCTGTGCCATCCGGAGGGGCGATCTTCATAGGGTATGGGGGCACGTGGGCTGTGTCAAGGCCCCCGTCCTTGCAGGGGCAGGTGAATGGGATACGCTCCTGGTTGCAGGCAAACTTGATGAACTTGCACAGCTCCTCCTGGGCGAACATTTCCAGGGCCCCCCAGAAGAACTCGATGTGCTGGTCCGTCTCCATCAGGCCCACCTGGTACATGGTGTGGGCCTGGGGAAGGAAAATTCTGGACGTGAGCAGGATGGGCCTCGGCTAACCCAGGGCCTCCCCAGCTCAGGCCTAATCCCGGGAGAGGATGCATCAGGAAAATGACGGCCGCAGGACACAGGGAGGGTACCATGACGACGGTGACTGCAAAAGTAGTTGTGCCAGTGCTTATCTGTGCGACTGTGGCCTGGACACTAGACCTGACAGCACGGCTTATTTGTGTGTTATCCCTCTGACCACACTGGGCAGGTCCTGTCACCATTCCCACTAGAGGTAAAGTCACTTGGGCAAGGCTTCCCAGGTGGTAAGAATCAGCCCTGGGGTACCAGGGCCTGGCTTGAGAGAAGCCACATGGGCTGAGGAGTAGAGAGGTCTTGGCAAGAATGGTGGCCTAAAGCAGTGGCCCTCAACCTTTTTTGGGCCACTGACGGGTTTAATGTCAGAAAATATTTTCATGGACTGGCCTTTAGGGTGGGACGGATAAATGTATCACGTGACGGAGACAAGCGTCAAGAGTGAATCTTAGACGGATGTAACAGAGGGAATCTGGTCATTTAAAAAAAAATAAAACATCGTTCAAATAAAATGGAAATAATGTAAGTTATTTATTCTTTCTCTGTGGACCGGTCCCAAATGGCCCACGGACCGGTACCAGTCTGCGGCCTAGGAGTTGGGGACCACTGGCCTAAAGCACGGGCTCTGGAAGCAGGCGATCTGGGTCCAAAGTTTTACTCTGCCACCTGCTGGCTGTGTGACTCTGGGCAAGCACCTTGTCTCCTAGCTTCGGCTTACGCTGCTGTGAAACAGGGATGAGCACTGCCCCGCCCAGATGTGAGGACAGTGCTGGGACACAGGCAGTACCATGACAGGCCACGTCGTGGACACTATGGCCCAGCCCAAGCCCTGACCTTGAGGAACTCGAGGTTGATGTATGGGAGACCGCAGGTGCGCAGCTCCATCTCCAGTGGGCTGAGCGTGGTGAGCAGTTGCAGGGGGATGATGGAGCCCAGGCCTGCCCGCACCGCCGTCACGCACTCGTTGCTCTGCAGCTCCCGCAGCCGCAGGCCCCGGATGGCTGCCGCATAGATGTCCTTGTTCTCCCACCTGTGGTGCGGGACACAGGCCAGGAGAAGGCTGAGGCCGCTGAAGTGGTCGCTCCTAGGTGCCCAGCCCCAGATGTCCCAGTCCTGGCAGCTCAAGAAACTCTGCCCCGCCTCTAGGTGCCACCGACCTCGGGGCTGGTATTTTCTTTCTTTTTTTTTTTTTTACAGAGACAGAGAGAGAGTCAGAGGGCTAGATAGGGATAGACAGACAGAAACGGAGAGATGAGAAGCATCAATCATTAGTTTTTTGTTGCGCGTTGCAACACCTTAGTTGTTCATTGATTGCTTTCTCATATGTGCCTTGACCGCGGCCTTCAGCAGACCGAGTAACCCCTTGCTCAAGCCAGTGACCTTGAGTCCAAGCTGGTGAGCACTGCTCAAACCAGATGAGCCCACGCTCAAGCTGGTGACCTCGGGGCCTCGAACCTGGGTCCTTCTGCATCCCAGTCCGACGCTCTATCCACTGCGCCACTGCCTGGTCAGGTTGGCATTTTCTTAATATAAATTCCTTCTGCTGGAGACAGACCACCTTTCTTGATATCCTATGTCCTTCCTCCTGTCCCCACCTCCCAACCCTCACAGGTGAAAGCTGCCTGTCATCTGCCCCAGGCCCTTGTGCTGCTGTCCTTGCCCAGGTGCTACTGCTGGACCCAGGTCAGCCAGCACGGCCTGCCCCCTGCACACAGCACTCACGCCACAGGGATGTGCCGGCCGCGGCTGCACAGCTCCACCTCCTCGCCCGTCATGGTCAGGTAGGTGAACCTGCAGCAGGGCTTGTTGGGGCTGTCAGGGCTCTCGGTGGCCAGGTGCTGTGAGGCGATCTCGGCGCACAGGGCCTCCAGCTCGGTCTCGTCATTGATCTGGTGGGCAGAGGCAGACAGAGGCTGACGGCCTGCTTCACCCCCAGGGTCCCCAAGAAGACGGATCCTGAGCTCCAGAGGGGCCGGCAGCAGGTACCGCCTGGGCAGGGACTACACTTGGCCATCATGAGTGGGCACATGGCATGGGCCCAGCCAGTCAGAGCCTGTTGTCAGCTCAGGGCTGGGCGTGTGAGACCCTAATTGCAGGGCTTTTCCTAATACTGTTTGGATGCAGCAGCCTTTCACTGGTGTGGACCTGACTGTGAGATGGGACAACCTGTCCCGCTGGCGGCCATCTTGAGACCAGTTATCACATGAAGAACTGGACTCAGCCCTGCCTAAAGACAAATCTATACAGATATGTTTAGTTTTATGAGCTGGGCTTTCTGTCACTTGCCAGCAGAGAGCCCTGACTTAATTCCATCTGTGGAAGATATATTATGGCTCCTTCATCATTTGGAACACCAAAATTAGGTTCCCAAAGACACCGATGTGTATGCTGGGCTACTGAGATGACAGGATTCAATCCAGAAGAGAATAAACCTACAGCTTGAGTGTGGAGGAGCAAGTTTGGGTCTGAGCATATAGGTGTCCCGTGCAGCCACCTCCCCCCATGGTGAAGGCTGCAGGCACTCCACGGACGTTCAGAGCATTTCTTCCTGGTTCGTGCACCTCTTCTCCCCAACCCCTTGTAGTCCTGGTATTCCAGCACTTTCTGTGGCCTTGCCCTTCCCCTTTAGACAGAAGCCTGGGCTGAGGTATCTGCCTGGACACCGTCTTACATCTGCTCTCCGGGTCCAGACCGCTACCCACAGCCCCGGGAAGACTTCTCTGAGCAGTGCCGGGGGCACTCACATCCTGAGCCCATGGGTGACATCCTGCTTTGACCCTTTAGATATCTCATCATCCCCATTTCTGCTGAGAAGCCAGCTGCTATCCCTCTCTAGGCCTCGTGGCTCCCTTGCACAATTTGCCCTCAAGTGGCAGCTAGGGGACAGATGCAGCAAGCATGGCATGAAGACTCCTCACAGGGCCCCTGTGGGTTTTGTGCCAGTCAAGGCAGTCAGCTGACAACCGCCTTCAGCTGAGGCCCCTATGGGGCAGCTCTGACAAGCCTGAGACACAAAGCCGGCTTCCCTGGGAGCAGAGCAGCTGGCCTCCAGAGGGAAGGCCAGATCTGAAGCCTCCACTGCTGCTGGGACGTCTACCCTCTAACGTCTAACCCGAGGAGAGCGGTGGCCAAAGCACAGCTTTCAGGGGACAGACCGGCTGTGCCGGTGTTCTGCCCCAGGACCACAGTTGTCTGAGCCTCAGTCCCTGTGGCCTGTGGTGGGGACGCCAGAAGATAGTCCTCCACCCGGGGACGGGAGGGGAGCCAAGAGCCTGGCCGTGGCAGCCTCCTGACGCTGAGCCAATGCTCGGACCCGAGTGTCGCCCACAAGCTCGGCCGGCAGCCTGGGCGCCAAGCACATCCCTCTGACGGGCCAGTCTGTGTGCCGAGAGGGATGGACGGACACTGTTGCAGCTTCGCTGGCTGTGTCCCAATGCCCAAGGGGAGGGAGAGAGAGCTCCACTCCCTCCGCCTTTCCTGGCCAATCTTGGGGGTCCCCAGAAATTGACCTGCGCTCTTGATGAGGCCCTGAAACAGAGCTCTTTAAAGTGAAACTTGGTCTACTTACAGCTTTCCCCACCCCAACATCTCTGCTCACTCAGCCGCTGGGGACCCTTCACCCGTGTTGCAGCGAGGACCAGAAGGGCCAGGCAGGTCAACCCCAGTTGGCTGCTGTTCTCAGGGAGGGCAGACAGAAGGTTGGGCCCCATGAAGCAAGCCCTGCTATTAGGGGCGGCTCTCGTCCCCTAATGTCCTTTGGGAGGTCCCAACCAGTCTTTAGTTGGGACCACGGTGGCAGCAAAAGAGTCCCAGGGGTACTGCTTGGGGCCCTGCTGTTGCCCAGAAGAAGTGGGATTTTTACTTACGCTCTCAAATTTCTTGACGTAGTTGTAGGTAAGCACGTCGGCTTCCTGCAGGTCCTGGTCAGGGTCCAGGGGCTCACCCACCAGCGTCTTCCAGAAGGAGGGCAGGAGGTCCAGGGGCAGAGGAACATCTGCTCGGATTGCAATGCCCAGCAGCTGCCCCAGGAAGTGCAGCAGCTGCTCCTCCCCGTAGGTGATGGGGCTGGGGGTCAGGATGTACTTGCCCTGGACGCGGAAGCAGAGGTGTGGGGATGGAACACATGCCTACAAGCGTGTCCCAGAGCAGGCCCCGCCCCGCCCAGACAGGGAAGGCTGGTGAAAGGGCACAGGGCCAATGACACACCTAGAGCCACTGCCCCTTGGGAACTGGCCGCTGGGTCACAGGACCTCAACAGCCTGGGCCTCAGGAGTCTTACCTTGTTCTTGTTGACAGCTGAGCTGGGGCACAGCAGGAGGAGGGACAGCGAAGAGCTCTGCAACTCTTTACACACCTGCCACAGGAAGTGGCGGAAAGAGCCACCTGTGGTACAGACAGCCATTAGCACTGGGGCTCTGCCAGCGTCCCTGCCCAACATGCCCTGTCCACACCTGGAGCATCAACTCGTGTGCCAGCCAGGTCACAGCTACGGTGGAGCGGAGAGAAAGCACCTGAGGGCCGGGAGACCTGGGTCCAACCCTGCCGTATCACTTGCTACTGGACAACCCCAGGGAATCACTTCCCTCCGAGCAGCCTCCATCACTCAGCTGATCAGATGGGACAGTAACTGTACCAACCTCACAGGCTAGTTTAAAGGATTTTTTTTTTTTTTTTTTTTTTACAGAGACAGAGAGAGAGAGGGATAGATAGGGACAGACAGGAACGAAGAGAGATGACAAGCATCAATCATTAGTTTTTCGTTGCGACACCTTAGTTGTTCATTGACTGCTTTCTCATATGTGCCTTGACCGTGGGGCTACAGCAGACCGAGTAACCCCTCACTCAAGCCAGCGACCTTGGGTCCAACCTGGTGAGCTTTGCTCAAACCAGATGAGCCCGCGCTCAAGCTGGCGACCTCAGGGTCTCGAACCTGGGTCCTCTGCATCCCAGTCTGATGCTCTATCCACTGCGCCACCGCCTGGTCAGGCTCAAGGATTTATTGAGATTAAACGTAGATCCCTACGTGGGCAGCTCTCACGGCTGCGAGCTTACACTGATTTGTGGGCTTGTCTGGTCCGTGCCCATCTCCTGTGTTATGAGCAGGGCACCTGTTTTACTCAGTGCTGTTCCCACCAAGGCTCAGGTACTCAGCATTTGCTCAGTGAACACATGAGTGGACTGACGCATGAGCACATGCAAAGGGTGATGGCAATTATCAGCTTTCTCCCGTCCTTCCTTTGATTTTCTTGCAAGACTTCTTTCTCGGCCTCCTCTCCTTCGTGCCTTCCTGGTCGGTGCCCCAAGGTTGGGAAGCTCTGAGGACAGCTGTGCATGCTTGCTCGGGGCCACGTGGAGGACTTGTATGGGGGCTGATGTCAGGGCCTGGCTCTCACTCAGCTTTCATGAAGGGGCAGGAGATTCCTGCCTGATGAAGCCACCAAGTGCAGGGATGGAGAGCTTTGGTAGTGGACAGACCTGGGTTTGAACCCCAGGTAGCTGCCTGACCTTGGGGATGCTACTTAACTTCGCGGTGGCCCAATCTACCTATCTGTGGAGTTTGGTGCTCTGAGGACTGGAGAGTGATGAGCAGGGGCCTGGGCTCTGTTCTCGGAGACCTGGAGGTGTCCCCGAGGACACTGTGCTGGCTGATCGCAGCTGCTGGGACAGTGTTCCCAGGATCAGAGCGGGGAAGGGGGATGGAGCTGCCCCAACAGCCTGGCCCTGCCCATGCACCTGGATAAAGAGCTGGCTCCTGGCCCTGGCCGGTTGGCTCAGCGGTAGAGCGTCGGCCTGGTGTGCAGGAATCCCGGGTTTGATTCCCAGCCAGGGCACACAGGAGAAGCGCCCATCTGCTTCTCCATCCCTCCCCCTCTCCTTCTTCTCTGTCTCTCTCTTCCCCTCCCGCAGCTGAGGCTCCATTGGAGCAAAGATGGCCCGGGCGCTGGGGATGGCTCTGTGGCCTCTGTCTCAGGCGCTAGAATGGCTCCGGATGCAACAGAGTGACGCCCCAGAGGGGCAGAACATTGCCCCCTGGTGGGCGTGCCGGGTGGAACCTGGTCGGGTGCATGCGGGAGTCTGTCTGACTATCTCCCCGTTTCCAGCTTCGGAAAAATGAAGAAAAAAAAAAAAAAAAAAAAAAAAAAAGAGCTGGCTCCCTTCTCCAGCCAGAGTGGGAGATATTTCATGAATGTCTGGGGCTAAAAATGACCAAAAGGGCCACGAAGGAACAGTTTCTGAGCTGCTTTTCCTCGCCTTACAGAGTGAAATGACAAAAGGTCCTATAGAAGGTCCCATTGCCATCAAGGGCTCCTGATACCCTGTCTCTCATGGGGCACTTACAATCTTTTAGTCTGACCAACCCATCAGCCAGCCAGTCCATCACGCGGACTGGCCTTCCCAGGCCCACTCAGCCACAACAGCACCGCAGCACTGACCAGAGGCATAGTCCCCAAGCCTGGACAGCACTGGGCTGACATCCCAGACATTTCCCACTGGGGGCGGGGGCGAGGGCAAGCCCGTGGGGGCTGGACTGGGAGAGGCTGGCTGGGATGATCCCCCAGGGCGGTCCTGGCTTCTGCAGAGCCGGTGATGAGGGTGTATGGCTGGGACTCTTGCTAATGGGGAAGATCTCAGGCAGTTCAAGCTACAAATAACCGCAGGCACTGTTATACTCTGAACACAGCCTGCACCCGGAGGGCGAGGTGGGACACCACTCACTGGTGCCATGGACCTCCTCCCCGGTGAAGCGGATGTTGAAGGCGTAGGTGGGGTCGCCGCCACTCGCCAGTTTGACACAGAGCTGTGAAGATGGCACCGAGGCCAGCTGCCTGGCAGCTTGGCAGAAGTAGGAGTTTTCAGAAGCTCTGATCTCCCCTGGAAAGAGAAAGAGGGACTGAGAACGCCCCTGTGGCCATCCTCAGCCCTCCCCCACAGGAAGTGCCTTGCGCTCCTGGTGCCCTCCAGAGCCACCTCATGGTTCTCTAAGTGTCAGCACCTCCTGTCCTGCCCTTTGTCTCCTGGGGAGGTTGTCCCTATCCCTAAGACCCTCTCTTTGGTGCCAGAACCCCGACTTTAGGAGGTCGTTGGCCAAGCGGAATGAATGTACTTTTCCCATGCCCCCCCTTGCCCCCCGCCGAAGTCAGGTCTGGCTGCGGGAACGACAGTTGCCCCTTGCTCTTGCTGCTGAGTGCAGAGCTCACAGGGACCCTGGAGGTGGTAGCCATGCACTGGGGTGGGACAGCACAATGAGAGAACAGTCAGAACTGTCACCACAGCACCGAACTCCTTTCTTCTAGAGGCTTCCTTTATGTGTGAGAAGTCACCCTGCCTGTTTAAACACTGCTATCTGCATTTTCTGGTCTGTGTAGCCAGTTTTACCTCCCACGATTTCCAGGGGGTCCAGCGTGATCTCGGGCGCTGCGTGGTCGGCGGTCCTCTGCACCGTGGCGTTCAGAACTCGGTTCATAACTGTCACCTTCGTGTCATAGAAGATCAGCCCTGACAGGAGGGATGTGGGAGAGGCTGAGAGGCGGCTGCTTCCCTTCCTCCCCAGTCATCCCTGAGGCCCTGCTGAGGCCATGCTGTACCCTTTGGGTTTGTCCTGGGACACCCTTCAGGTCCCTGGGTGGGGGCATCAGTGGTGGGGACCTTCTGGAGGACAATTTGTTGGGACCTACTCAAATGCTAACACATTTGAGTATTAACTCAAATCTGGATGCTGTCATGCCGAGGAGATACCCAGCTGGTGGAAATAAAAACCCTAACACAGAAAGAACAAGGAGGTTTGCTGTAGTAGCTCCTGGAACAGCAAAAAATTACCACCACCCATGTGTCCATTGCTAGAGAAAAGGCCATAATGAGCCACGGGCACCGACACAGTGGTCTGTGAGGCCAGGCGGTTCTGTGCTCACTGACAGAGGTCTCTGAAGAAGATTATCACAACATAGAAAAAGGAGTTGCAGAATGGAATGTATAACACCCATTTTTTTTTTTTTTTTTTACAGAGACAGAGAGTCAGAGAGAGGGATAGACAGGAACAGACAGACAGGAACGAAGAGATGAGAAGCATCAATCATTAGTTTTTTGTTGCGCATTGCGACATCTTGGTTGTTCATTGACTGCTTTCTCATATGTGCCAAGGCCTTCAGCAGACCGTGTAACCCCTTGCTTGAGCCAGTGACCTTGGGTCCAAGCTGGTGAGCTTTTGCTCAAACCAGATGAGCCCATGCTCAAGCTGGTGACCTCGGGGTTTCAAACCTGGGTCCTTAGCATCCCAGTCTGACGCTCTATCCACTGCGCCACCGCCTGGTCAGGCAACACCCATTTTTTATTAAGAACTAAGACAATCAAGTGTTGACCTGGAATGCTGAGGTCGCCAGTTCGAAACCCTGGGCTTGCCTGGTCAAAGCACATATGGGAGTTGATGCTTCCTGCTCCTATCCCACCTCTCTCTCTCTGTTTCCCTCGCTCTCTCCTTTCTCTCTAAAAATGAATAAATAAAATCTAAAAAAAATTTTTTTTAATTTATTTTATTTTATTTTATTTTATTTTTTTTCCTTTCATTTTTCTGAAGCTGGAAACAGGGAGAGACAGTCAGACAGACTCCCGCATGCGCCTGACCGGGATCCACCCAGCACGCCCACCAGGGGCAACGCTCTGCCCACCAGGGGGCGATGCTCTGCCCATCCTGGGCGTCGCCATGTTGCGACCAGAGCCACTCTAGTGCCTGAGGCAGAGGCCAAGGAGCCATCCCCAGCGCCCGGGCCATCCTCGCTCCAATGGAGCCTTGGCTGCGGGAGGGGAAGAGAGAGACAGAGAGGAAAGCGCGGCAGAGGGGTGGAGAAGCAAATGGGCGCTTCTCCTGTGTGCCCTGGCCGGGAATCGAACCCGGGTCCTCCGCACGCTAGGCCGACGCTCTTCCACTGAGCCAACCGGCCAGGGCCTAAAAAAATTTTTTTTTAAAGAGTGAATTTAAAAATAAAAAGAAAAAGAAAGTGTGTGTATGTGTGCATCTATTTGTATGCGAATAGGAAAGTCAGAAAGGACAGACATTGTTAACAGTCATCTCTGGGATGCAGAAATGGGGGGCAGACAGTAAGTCAGAGTTTTAAGTTTTATACTTCTAAGTAGTCTGAACCCTTGTTTAGGTGGTTTCATTTTTCTCAGATCATTTTCGTGTTTTCAGAGCACAGACTGGCTGCCGGGCTATCAGCGTGAGGCAGGGTGTGGTGGCTGCTGTGGGAGCAACCCGGAGGCGGGGGACGCCGGGCTGGCACTGACCTTGGGCCTCCTTCAGCAGGGCTGCGATGCTGTGGGTATACATGGGTGTCTGGCGCAGCTCCACCAAAGGCAGGAAGAAGGTCTCCAGAGTGGTGTTCAGGGACTGGAGCAGGGCGAAGCGCAGGCGCAGGCTCTCAATGGGCACGTCTGCAGGGCATGGGGTGGTCAGGTGGGGACCTGAAGGTCCTGCAGTGGACTCTCGCCCCCAGTGTGCCTGAGACAAAGGGCGAGGCCCCGGTGGGCCAGTGGGAAGCCTGGCTCTTAAGGAACTGAGTTTCCCTCAGCCCACCTCTGGGACCATGCTTGGATTATGTACTATATTTTAAACTTTAACTTTTGAAATAATTACCAAGTTATAGGAAGTTGCAACAACTGTGTAAAGTCCTGTGTACCTTTCCCCCAAAGTGACATCTAAACCAGGAAGGCAAGACACTAGCACACTGTGCTTTACTTGTCTGTCCTCACACATCTCCTGTCCAGCTGTGAGACAGACGCTGGGATAGTCCCTTACCCCTGAACCCCCTCACAGTGTCCTGGGGAGAGCCAGGGCCCCAGGCACATGGTGGAGTGTGGGTGCGCAGGTGCAGCTGCAGCCTGGGGTGCACATGGGGACAGGCACAAGCCTGGGCCGTGCTGTGATAGGGGCCATTGTCCAGGGATGGACTTATAGAGCATGCCCTCCTGTGCACATTGGTTTTGTGTGTTTTCCCAGTACCGTCGGGGGAGCTCCCCGAGAGGGCAGTACACGGGGCTGTCTGGAAAGGCACTCTCCCAGGGCCACATACTCAAGAGACAGGCTACTCTGGGATCGGTGGCGTCTGCGGGGTCCAGATACACCTCGTGGGGATGGAGCCGTGCGGGCGTGATGGCCAGGTGGCGGCACAGCCGGTTGATGTACTGCACGAGCGCCACGTCCATCTCCAGGGTCCACTTCCTTGAGGCCTTGTGTGCATGGCGGACATCGATGCAGGCACACCTGGGGGCAGAGGGGATAGGTAGGGTAGGGACTGCGGGCGGGGGTCAGATCCCTCCAGGGCCACGTCTGGTTCCAGGAGGACATTTCTGAGGTGGCCTGACCTCCCGGGCTGTTTCCAGGAGCTCAGCCAGTGCCCACTGCAGAGCTGAGCAGGCGGGAGACGGCGGGAACAGCGCCACCTTTTCGGACAGGTTGGCGACACGCATCCACACGTGCCTTCCCCTTGCACGTGGGCAGCAGGGTGTCATGGTGAAGGACAGGGCTCTGAAGTCCTCGGGTGAAATCTGAGAAAGCACACCTACTTTCTGAGCCTCAGTTTCTTCACTTATAAAATGGAGCTTGCAACAGCATGAGGACGCAGTGAGGATGCCTGTGAACACACAGTATGGTGCCCGCAGGTGAAAGGGCAGGAACTGTGACAGCCGCTGGTGTCACTGAAGCCACTCCCCTGCCCCCTGATCAACAGGGCAAGGTGTCTGTGAGGCAGTGCTTCAGGGCTGCATCACACAGCAACATCTGATGCCACCCAGATGTTGGCTGAAAGGACCTCCCTGGAGTCTGTAATCACTGGGTCTCTGATCATCATACAACATCAGGGTGGTGAACTCTGGTGGACCTGCACCAGTCTAAGGACTGGCGGTTGAAAGACACTGGTACCCTCAATAATGGCCCACTAGGCAGCCATTCAGATCATCTGTGCAGTAATACTGAATGAGGCGGAAAAGTGAGCAAAGCAGACTGCAGAGCAGTGTGTCTTGCCTGATATCATCTCCATAGCACTGAGAAATCCACACCAGAGCCTGGGCCTGTGGTGGTGTGCTCAGTTGAGCATTGACCTGAATGAAATGTTGAGGCCGTTGGTTAGAAATCAAGGGCTTGCCCAGGCAAGGCATGAAAGAGAAGCAACAAGTTGATGCTTCCTGCTCCTCTTTCCTGCCTTTCTTTCTCTCTCTCTCTCCTCTAAAATCAATACAAAAATTTATTCCAGGAAAATATTGGGAGAAACGTTTTCCAAAACATTGTGGTTACCTCTGGACACAGAACTATATAGAGAAAGTCTCCTTTGTGCTTGTGTGAACTGCATGAGGGTCTTGTAAAGAGTATGTGTCCTTATTCCATAATCATGAAGCCATTAACCCCAGAAGGGCAGGCAGGTGGGCAAGGCCAGGCGCCCTAGTTCCAGAGTCACCAGCATGGGGCACAGCATGCGGGGAGGGCCAAGCTCAGGGAGATGGTAGAGCGTGGGCCAGGCTACTTCCATCCTGCCCAACCAGTGCTCAGAAACCCAGCCTCCTGCAGAAGGGGTCCTCTGCTGGGAGGGTCCTCTCACAGTTCTTCCAGGCTGGCTGATTCCGGCAGGTATCTCTGGCTGCCCTCAGACCAGGAGTGGCGAGGAGGGAAGGATATCTCAGGACATCACTATGGCTTCATGATGCACAGGAATGAGCCCTGCTAGCTATTACAAATGTGTCTCTGGATTTAGTTTGCAGTCGTTCCCTTCCGACTTAGAATATAGTTTCTAGTCCGCAAAACCCCGGAACTCTTCTGTTTTACTGGTTTCTGCAAGTCAGAAAACTGTTGTTGCCCACGATACCCAGGCCTACCCATGATTGACTAGGAGCCCTCAATGAAGGTGCAAAACACTGGTACAAATTTCTCAACTCTACAAACAAGTGTTTAAAAAAGCCTGCTGCGGAGGAGGAGGGAGCCAGAGGGAGGGGGCAGGGTGAGGGTGGTGTGCAGACACCTTGGCTGCTGGGCCTTCCCTCACAGCTAGAAAGGAAAGGAGCTTTGCTTGGCCCTGGAGACTTGGTAAGTGGTAACCCTGCTGTGCTTGGGAGGGACAGAGGCCCATAAAGACTCAGAGAAAGAAAGGTTCTTTGGAATAAGACTTCGTCCCCATTAGGGACAGAAATGTGTTTCTCACTACCCCTCCCCCATTCATATGTGGAAACCCAATGTGACTACATTTGGAGATAGGACCTTTAAAGAAGTAAAGTTAAATGAGGTCATGGGATGGGCCCTAAACTGATTGGACTGGTGCCCTTACAAGAAGAGGGAGAGACTGCAGGGTGCACTTGCCCAGAGTACAGAGTGGAAGATGACCGTCTGTTAGCCAAGGAGAGGACTCAGGAGAAAGCCACCCTGCTGACACCCTGCCCCTGGATGTTCAGCCTTCAGAACTGTGAGAAAATGAGTTTCTGTGGTTTAGAACAGTATTTGTTTTCAAATGGGTTTGGAAATCCACTTTAACAATTATGAAAAATTAAGATTTAAAAAAAAAATTGATTTTCTAGAAGGGAGAAAAGAGAAGAATAAATTCATAATTGCTTCACTTTAGTTGTCCACTGATTGCTTGTCATATGTGCCTTGCCCAGGCAAGCCCAAGGTTTCAAACCAGTGACCTCAGCATTGCAGGTCATCGCTTTACCCACCACGCCACCACAGGTCAGCCCAATTATGAAAAATTAGAAACTTAGTAGGCATTAAAAACATGGCAGACAGATGGCTCACCAGGAAGCAGTTTCTTGGGGATGTACCCAGTGGCTGAAAACAATTTTTACACAAGGTATCAAAGGGATTGAGGGACAACCGCTTACCTCTCAAAGTGGAGGTCGTAACCACAGGATAAGATCGCCCTCCAGACACTGCGGATATCTTGCTTGGCTCGGTCAACGACAAACTTGTGAAAGCCTTCCAAGGTCAGATACTTCTCCTCAGGGACTGATGGGAAGTGCTCACGTGTTAGGGACTTGCTAAGAACTAAGTGCAGCATGCTCTGGTCACACCTCTCTTTCATGGCCCCTCTGTCTCCCGCCACTCCCAGGCTGTTACCTGGCCATCTCCACCCTCTGCCCACGGACATACTCGCGGCACCCGACCTTACAGGGCTCCGAGCCACAGCTTCATGCCAGCTGTCTGGTCCAGGGGTGCAGTGCTTTTCCCATAGACCTTTCTTTCTCTAATCTCAGAAACAGCCCTGACAAATTTTGTGACAGTGAGAACAGCTATCTCCAGCTCTGCCTGGGCCTTTCGGAGGCTCAGTTCCAATGCACCAGGTCAGAAACTTCTGGAAGAGCATTTCTAAGCCAGTGTCCGGATTTCTACTTTCAGTCACCGTCATCTCATCGTCTCCTTGGGGGTGTGGTATTTCTGGAGCTGCTGTTTTAACCTCCTCAAGTTCAAGGCCATCAAAGACAGCACCCTGGGGTGCTGGCCTGCACCGGGCAGGTATGTTGCCCAGTGTCTGTGGCAATGCGGCAGCTGCCTAAACTAAAGGCCCAAGGGTGTCCAGCCAGGTGAGAGTGGAAGCCACTCCTCGCCTGCATTGGCCCCGTGCTGCTTACTCACCTTCTTGCTTTTTGGTGGGGGACTTTTCTGGGTCCTTCTCATCTGGCTTGCTCTTTTCTGGGGACTTGGGCTTCATGGTTGGCTTCTTCTCACTTAAGGCGGTCCTGCTGTGGACCAAGAACTGCCATCAGAGCTGCCATGGCCACCGGTCCTCCTGACAGAGGAGCCAGACCCCCCTGTGCCTTAGTTTACACCCCAAGCTCAGGCGTAGGATTCACACCGGGCTGGCTCAAGCTCAGCTTTGTTTGGATCCAGAAAGGTTTACCGAGTAAATTATCAGGACAAATGATGTTGTCAGATGTAAAAAATAACAAAGCAACGCTTTTCAAAACATTCTTTCTATAGACTTCAGAGATGCACTGTCCAAGAATAAACCACTAGGCAGATGTAGTTACTTAAGTTTAAATTATTAAAATAAAATTACAAATTCAGTTCCTTGGCTGTACCCACCACATTTCAAGTGCTCATGTATGGCTAGTGGCTATTGTCTTGAATAGCATACGCTTAGAAACTGCAGAGATTTCTAACCTCAGAAAGTTCTATTAGACAGCACAGATTTAAAGGCATCATTAAAAAGACCCCTTGTTTTTCTGACTATTTTAACAATTCTGCTAGACTCTTGCTAGGTTGCACTTTGCTGTCAGAGTTTCAGTTACGAGTACTCGAGAGTTATGGGCCACCAGCTAAAGAATATTCTATTGAATCTGTGAGCATGTCCCCATGGAATAGTACATCACTATTAAAAAAAGTAAAGAGGGACCCTGGCCAGTTGGCTCAACAGTAGAGCATCGGCCCAGCATGTGGAAGTCCTGGGTTTGATTCCCGGCCAGGGCACACAGAAGTACCCATCTGCTTCTCTACCCTTTCTCCTTTCCTTCCTTTCTGTCTCTCTCTTCCCCTCCTACAGCCAAGGCTTCATTGGAGCAAAGTTGGCCAACTCCATGGCCTCTGCCTCAGGCGCTAGAATGGCTCCAATTGCAGCGGAGCAATGCCCCAGAGGGGCCGAGCATCACCCCCTGGTGGGCATGCAGGGTGAATCCCGGTTGGGGCACATGTGGGAGTCTGACTGCCTCCCTGCTTCTAACTCGGGAAAAGAAAAAAAAAAGTAAGGAGGAAGTTCTCCCTGTGCAAGAGCAGCAGCAAATGGCAAGAGCAAGGAGATAGTGGTGTGCCCAGCCTGCACCGTCAGGTGTGTGTGCATCTGCTCGTGTGTAATGGGAGGGTTTGGGAAGGCTACCTAAGTGACACTGGCTGTCTCAGGGAGGGAAACCACTAGGCTTGAAGGGGATGGAAAGAAGAGAGGCTTTCACTGCCCATATTTTTAAATTTTGTACCATGAATTTTCAGTCATTTAAAGTTTAAGAAAAGATTGCATATGCATAAACACAATGTTATGCACTTACACATTAGTAGTTGCTATGTGTTGGGTAGTTCAATATTTTTCCATTCTTTCTTAAGATTTTATTCATTTTGGAGAGAGAGAGAGAAGGGGCAGAGGAACAGGAAGCATCAACTCCCACATGTGCCTTCAGCAGGCAAGCCCAGGGTTTCAAACCGGTGACCTCAGCATTCCAGGTCAACACTTTATCCACTGCACCACCACAGGTCAGGCAATTTTTTTCAATATACATATACTTATTTTATAGTCTTTCTATAATAGTACATATTATTTGTGAGGCTAACATAAGGCAGAATTTTTAAACAAGTCTGTATATCTTAGATGTTTTATTGATTTGGACAGGTCTGCTGCCCAGTCTATGTGGTCCAGGTTTTACCATCCTTGTGAATAAAATAAAATGTGCTATCAGCTGCCCAGCCAAGGACTGAAAGGACCAGCAGCAGAGAAGAGCTAAGATGTCTGGCCCCCTAGGAACCTTCTAGGAGATGGCCCCATGGCCCCCTGCCCAGCCCATCTTTTGAGCTGTGAAGAGGCCTACCTGACGCTGTTGAGCACAGCCTTGTCCTTGGCGGGAGGCTTGGTGATGGGCCGCTTGGTGCTCACCACCTTTACAGGGTGCTGCTCCTTCCCGGCTTTGCTGTACTTGCTCTTGTCGAACTTGGGCTTGGGCACACCGTACTTCCTCAGGATCTGGGGAGTGGCAAAGGGGGAGGGGCTTCAGGCTCCATCCAGGACATGCCAAAGGCATAGCACAGGGGTAGGGCAGCTACCTGGGTGAGCTGATCCTCCAGCACCTTCTTGGGGGGCCGGACATTGGTGAAGAAGACATGGAGGAGGTTGCCAGGTGTCTGGGAGTTGATCTGCTCTTTGCTAAGATAAATGTCAGACACTTTGATGGGCTTTGCCGGAGTCAGGCTCAGCATCTGCTCGGAATGGGCACAGCTCTTAAATATCTCCGTCAGCACCTCTCTGGCCCCGGGTACCAGCTTCTCACCTGTCATGGAATGGGGGAAGGAAGACAGTTCTGCTGTGAGCATGCTATGTCCGGTTAGCTTGGCAGCATTTTACTTATTGTTCATAAACAGTTCACTTTTATTGATTTTTTTTTTTTTTTTTTTTAGAGAGAGAGGAGTGAGAGAGAGAGACAGAGAGAGAGAGAAGGGGGAGGAGCAGGAAGCATCAACTCCCATATGTGCCTTGACCAGGCAAGCCCAAGGTTTCGAACCGGCGACCTCAGTGTTCCAGGTCGACGCTTTATCCCACTGCGCCACCACAGGTCAGGCTAAATATTTTTTAAAGGCTTACTGTTCGCTGTCAGCATGTTTATTTTTATTTATTTATTTTTTTTTTTCATTTTTTTAGAGAAGAGAGGGAGAGACAGAGGAGAGGGAGAGACAGAGGAGAGACAGAAGGGGGGGAGGAGCTGGAAGTATCAACTCCCATTTGTGCCTTGATCAGGCAAGCCCAGGGTTTCGAACCGGCGACCTCAGCATTTCCAGGTCAACGCTTTATCCACTGCGCCACCTCAGGTCAACAGTTCACTTTTAAAAGTGGGTATCAGATACTTAGTGGTGACTAGGAGCTGTTCACCAAAGCCTTCTTTCCCCTCTGGGGCACACATCTCAGTTACACATCAGCTTTCTCTGCTGCAGGGTGTGGCCCTGACACCTGGGATGTTAGCCACCCCTAAGCCAGGCCACTTCCTCTGCGCTGGTCCCCTCCCCTGGCTGCCCAGCATGACAAACCCGGGGGTGGCAGACCTCAGCATTCAGCCTGGACTCTCACATGTGCAGGACATACTTCTACTGGATTTGAGCCACTGAACTCTTGGGTCTACTTATTACGGCATTTTAACCTACCGTAACTGAAAGAGCATATTTGTGATGGATAGTCCCAAAGGAACAAAAGGACACAGAACCTGCAAATATTTTTAGTGTAAAGTACAAGCTGGTTTGTTTGCTTGTTTGTTTGTTTTGAGAGAGACAGGAAGCATCAACTTGTAGTTGTGTCACTTTAGTTGTTCACTGACTTTCTCATACGTGTCTTGACCGGGGTCTCAAACCAAGCCAGTGACCCCCATGCTTAAGCCAGCGAACTTTGGGCTCAAGCCAGCGACCTTGGGATCATTTTGATAATCCCACGCTCAAGCCAGCAACCCTGCACTCAAGCTGGAGAGTCTGTGCTGGAGCTGGAGACCTCGGGGTTTTGAACCTGTAACCTCAGCGTCCCAGATCAATAATCTATCCACCGCACTATCACCGGTCAGGCAAAGTTCAAGCTGTTAAACAGTTATAACTTATTAGAGAACATGTTTCAAAACTGACACAATGAGCCCTGGCCGGTTGGCTCAGTGGTAGAGTGTCGGCCCAGCATGCAGAAGTCCCGGGTTCGATTCCTGGCCAGGGCACACAGGAGAAGCGCCCATCTGCTTCTCCACCCCTCCCCCTCTCCTTCCTCTCTGTCTCTCTCTTCCCCTCCCGCAGCGAAGCTCCATTGGAGCAAAGATGGCCTGGGCGCTGGGGATGGCCCCTTGGCCTCTGCCCCAGGTGCTAGAGTGGCTCTGGTCGCAACAGAGCGACGCCCCAGAGGGGCAGAGCATCGCCCCCTGGTGGGCGTGCCGCGTGGATCCCGGTCGGGCGCATGCAGGAGTCTGTCTGACTGTCTCTCCCCGTTTCTAGCTTCAGAGAAATACAAAACAAAACAAAACAAAACAAAACAAAAAAAACCCTGACACAATGAGCAAGTGAAAAGAGTCTTCTGATGTAAGAAAATTGTCCATGAGCACAGAGAAAATGCTTATTTTTTCTGATCCCCAAATAGGTGCTGCAGAAGGTACTCTCCCCCTTCCTGCAGGGACCTCTCTGATTGGCTCCCATGGCCAGGGGGCCCTTCTGAGGGGCTGATTGACTTTTCCTTCCTGCCCTGTGTCCTCATCCTTCCTCTCTGCGGGTGTGACACACAGAGCCACTCACAGGTCAGGCCCTGCTAGGACAGCCACAGCACAAAGGCCATGCAGGCATCCGGGCTGAGGTTGGGGGACAGGTGACTTAGCAGAACCACAGCTTAAAGAAGATAGAGCAGGCCCTGGCTGGTTGGCTCAGTGGTGGAGCGTTGGCCTGGCATGCGGGAGTCCCAGGTTTGATCCCCGGCCAGGGCACACAGGAGAGGCGCCCATTCACTTCTCCACCCCTCCCCCTCTCCTTCCTCTCTGTCTCTCTTCCCCTCCCGCAGCCAGGGCTCCATTGGAGCAAAGATGGCCATATTAAAGCCTAATAAAAGGAAAAAAATCAAAAATCACTAATATTGATCTTACCTTTATTTAAAACATTAACAAGGCCCTGGCCGGTTGGCTCAGTGGTAAAGCATCGGCCTGGCATGCAGGAGTCCCAGGTTCGATTCCCGGCCAGGGTACACAGGAGAAGCGCCCATCTGCTTCTCCACCCCTTCCCCTCTCCTTCCTCTCTCTCTCTCCCCCTCCCACAGCCAAGGTTCCATTGGAGCAAAGTTGGCCTGGGCGCTGAGGATGGCTCTGTGGCCTCTGCCTCGGGCGCTGGAATGGCTCTGGTTGCAACAGAGCAAGCCCCGGATGGGCAGAGCATCATCCCCTGGTGGGTGTGCCGGGTGGATCCCGGTCGGGCGTATGCGGGAGTCTGTCTGGCTGCCTCCCCGTTTCCAACTTCAGAAAAATACAAAAAAAAAAAAAAAAAAAAAAAAAAAAAGAGCAACACGTGTGTAGCAAATACACTACCAAAGACTGAGTCCCTTATGTGGAAGGTTTGACTCTAACAGAATCAGGAACTAGAATTCAAACAATTCAGATTTAAAATACGACAAGACTGGAAAAGCACTAATTATGGCAGAAAAAGACCTCAGGTTTCTCACAGGTCTGACACTGCCCACGTGGGCAGCCAGGGGGCAAAATACCTACTAACTGGGAACAGGACCACAGCGGACAACGAGAGCGAGGCATCCCCCCGCCCCGCGTCAAACTCAATAGCTCAGTGAGCAAGGTACACGTTTTCACATAGTATTTTAAAAAATTAAAATTAATAAATAAAACTCATGATGAGCCTGACCAGGCGGTGGCGCAGGGGATAGAGCGTCGGACTGGGATGCAGAAGACCCAGGTTCGAGACCCCGAGGTCTCCAGCTTGAGTGAAGGCTCATCTGGTTTGAGCAAAATCTCACCAGCTTGAGCCCAATGTCACTGGCTCAAGCAACGGGTTACTCGGTCTGCTGAAGGCCCGTGGTCAAGGCACATAAAAAAAAAAACTTATGATGAGCAAAATATTAAGTCTGTGCTAAGCCATATTAAAGCCTAATAAAAGGAAAAAAATCAAAAATCACTAATATTGATCTTACCTTTATTTAAAACATTAACAAGGCCCTGGCCGGTTGGCTCAGTGGTAAAGCATCGGCCTGGCATGCAGGAGTCCCAGGTTCGATTCCCGGCCAGGGTACACAGGAGAAGCGCCCATCTGCTTCTCCACCCCTTCCCCTCTCCTTCCTCTCTCTCTCTCCCCCTCCCACAGCCAAGGTTCCATTGGAGCAAAGTTGGCCTGGGCGCTGAGGATGGCTCTGTGGCCTCTGCCTCAGGCACTAGAATGGCTCTGGTTGCAACAGAGCAACGCCCCAGATGGGCAGAGCATCGCCCCCTGGTGGGCATGCCAAGTGGATCCCGGTCGGGCGCATGTGGGAATCTGTCTGGCTGCCTCCCCGTTTCCAACTTCAGAAAAATACAAAAACAACAACAACAACAATAAAAAAAACAGTAAATAAAACGTTAACATTTTGTTGATCATGCATTAATTTTGACTTGTATAAATATTTCATTAAAATGTTATTTATCTAGATTATTAATTTTTTTTGGAGCCTCATCTCACCCTAGTCCCAGCGCTGAGGGAACATTTTAAAACTTCATGATTGGGAATAAAAATTTGAAATAGTAACAACAAAACCCATACTCAGGATTATCACATTCTTGTATACAAAACCCAAAATAAACTCAACAACCCTCTTATGAAATTTCAAACAATAATAAAGATTTAGAAAAAAGAACAGGGATTAGAAGTTGAGAGACTAGTATAAAATAAAAATGAGAACACAATTACAATTACAAAACAAAAAACAAGCAATCACTGCCACTTCTGCAGGGAAGCTGTGTGGCTGGCGCTGCAGGTGCCCTCTCCTGTCACAGCAAGACAAGTGGCAGGCCCGCCAGGCACCACCACACGGGAGCGCTGCAGTGACAAAGGGGGGCTTTGTGGAGAAGGAGCTGGGACCGTTTGTTTCTTCCCCAACAGTTAGGTTTAAAAGGTGAGGCATTCACTGATTTCAACCACGTGACCAAACGATTACCAGCAATGAACATAGCCCATTCTATCCCTGCAGGACAGAACAAAATAAACGCATTTGAACCTGAACAAGGGGAAGCCTGGCTAGATAAAGAGAAAAATACGACTTGAATGCAAACCCATGTTCTAGTCTGAAGCTGGCAGTGGCAGAGCCACTCCTGGTGGTCCCTGCCCAAGACCACGCCAGCCCTGACAGCTGGGACAGGGCAGGAGTGTTCTCCTACGTCAGGTGAAGATACATACAATGAATCTTGTCAGCCAAGCGACAACCCTCTGCCCTGTCCCCCAGCACCCAAGTCACTCCTTACACCTGCAAACCCAGGGTGCCTCGGAGTTCCTTTATAAGATGTTACAAATACAGGAAATGGGGAGTGAGAGGGCAATACTTTTTATTCCATTTTTCCTGTAAATTTAAACTTTTGAGTAGTGAGTTTCTTCATGCTCGCTGAGCCCCAAGAGTGAGTTTTTTTCCAAAAAATAAAATTAGTTCCAGTTCCAGTTTTATTAATTTAAAATCATGCTTATTTGATAATCAATTTATGGAAACAAGAAGAACAAACATTTGCCTTTTTTTAATGATGCCTTACACCAGAGGTCCCCAAACTACGGCCCACGGGCCGCATGCGGCCCCCTGAGGCCATTTATCCAGCCCCCACCGCACTTCCAGAAGGGGCACCTCTTTCATTGGTGGTCAGTGAGAGGAGCATAGTTCCCATTGAAATACTGGTCAGTTTGTTTATTTAAATTTACTTGTTCTTTATTTTAAATATTGTATTTGTTCCCATTTTGTTTTTCTACTTTAAAATAAGATATGTGCAGTGTGCATAGGGATTTGTTCATAGTTTTTTTATAGTCCAGCCCTCCAACGGTCTGAGGGACAGTGAACTGGCCGCCTGTGTAAAAAGTTTGGGGACCCCTGCCTTACACATTTCTTTTTTTTCAGAGACAGAGAGTCAGAGAGAGGAATAGACAGGGGCAGACAGACAGGAAAGGAGAGATGAGAAGCATCAATCATTAGTTTTTCATTGCGCATTGCGACACCTTAGTTGTTCATTGATTGCTTTCTCATATGTGCCTTGACCACGGGGCCTTCAGCAGACCGTGTAGCCCCTTGCTCCAGCCAGCGACCTTGGGTCCAAGCTGGTGAGCTTTGTTCAAACCAGATGAGCCCACGCTCAAGATGGCAACCTCGGGGTCTCGAACCTGGGTCCTCCGCATTGCAGTCCAACGCTCTATACACTGCGCCACCGCCTGGTCAGGTGCCTTACACATTTTTAAAATAAAAATTTTTGTACGATTGTACTCTGGATGGTCAGGAGGCACGAGGATGTACATGAACGTTCGTACTACTCAAAGGGTTAAAACTGCTCAAAAAAAGTCTATTAATCAAAAAACTTAACCCACCTTTAATGGACTTATCATTGAAATAATCTTCTAACCCTGGGCTCCCCTGAGTATCAAACAAACTCTGATTTACTACAGACACAGTGAGAATCTCTTCCGTTGACATTTCCATCAGTTCGTCTTCACCATCCAAACTTGACAAACCTATCAAGTCATTATTGTTAAATAAACTTGCTCGAATTTTCTCGATTTTGGCTCGGGATCGTATCTGTGGAAACAGAGAAATGGCTCATGTTTGGAATAGAGCGTGACCTCTCCTTCAACACCTATGGCCTCCCCTAGGGATGCTGTTATCTGCACTGGCCACCTGCCCTCTGGGCACACCTCACCCACGTACCAACAGAAGTTACTTTCAGGGAAACAGCTCAGCTGGGAATCTGTCGCTAAACCCTGGGCAGGTCGGTGCCTTTACCCCAAAGCCCAAGAGACTGAAGTCCTTGCTGGGCTCAGAGAAGTCCCCAGGAAGAAGGCAGCGAGGTTAAAGGCGCGATCTGAGGAGGGGACCGACAGCTGGACCTTGAGCCCCTTTCGAAGCCGGCAAGGTCGTGCCAATGCATTCCCACACTTGGTGAGGGGAGCGCAGATGTCACTCCAAGCCTGAATCCCGTCACACAGGGATGCAGGAAGTCATAGGATGCAGGATTTCTAAGTAAGGAGGCCCAAGAAACAGATGGGATCTTGAAGTAAAAATGTAACCCAGCCACATGTGCATCATCTGAAACTTAGCATCACCTGGAACACTGGTAAGTGCCCTTTGTCACTGCTCCAGGAAGATCCTTCCTGTGCAGCAACGTTGACAACAACCCGAAGCCCCTCAGAAAGATGCTGGTGTAACTGAGTTGGAATGCCCTCGATAGAACCCACCCACTGGGAAAAGCCTGCCCTTCGGGCCCCTCTGCCTCCTCCCACCCAGCCATAAGCTGCGTTTATTGCCTGAAGTCAGACTTGATAGCACTCTTAGAGCTGTGACCTCAAATTCAGATAATCAGCACAACAAATCACTGCTGTTTCCACAAGCTGCCTCGGGGAGCCCCTAAGTGCCCGAGTGGCACCTATTAGGAAATCCCTAGGAAATAACACTGGATGCTTTAAGTGGCATGCGGTAGTCAAAGTGATGGTGATTTTAGTAGTTGCCAAGGTGTGGGTGCATTTACCTCCACGACCGCGAAGCCCTTGATGGGGCGCGCCACCAGGGGCTGGTTGTCCAGGGACGTGACGGTGTACATGGAGCCCACGTCCACCACTGAGGCTGTCTCCGCATTGTCCAGCGGCTCCCCCAGGCTGCCCAGGCTGCCCAGGCTGCCGGTGCTGCACAGGGAGATGTCCAGGCTCTCCTGGCTGGACACCACGTGGGGCTCCAACAGGCCTGGGGGAAGAGGCAGCTCGAGGCCCGAGGGCAGCGGGTCCACAGATAGGTCGCTGACTGTTTGCGAGACGCCCTGGGAGCTGCAGATGGAGGCCTGACTGGTGGAGGCGGATGCACTGACGCTCATGGCGGGGGTCAGGCTGCTGGACGTGCTGACTTCCAAGCTGTCCGTGCTGGGGAAGCTGAGGGTCTTCTCCTGCTCAGCTTTCCCATCACTGCCCTCGGCCTTATCTTTTGGCTTCTTGGGGTCTTCGTCCTGCAGGGGAATGTAGATCTCGTCTTTGAAGACCCCGCCGTGGGCATTGCAGGCTTTACGGATGGCCCCTCTGACGATGCTCTCGTCCAGGTGGGTGGGGATGCCAGAGATCACCAACAAGCGGCTGTGGGCGGTGGGGCCCACCAGGGCCTGGCAGGCGTCGGCGATGGCGTCACTTGTCACACCCAGGCCCTGCGGGTCCTTCTTGGTCAGGTGCCGGAGAATGATGAGCAAGGTGAGTGCTCGATGGAACCATAGCATGTCCTCAGGTTTGCTGCCCCCGATACTGAGCATGGTGGGGTCGGAGTCCCCGGAGCGGGAGGACTGGCGCTTCCCAGAGGAGGAGGCCTTTTCCCGCTTCATCTTGACTTTCTTCCTCTTAGACAGGAGGCTGGGGCTCTGCGGTGTCTGTCCTGGGGAGGACGATGAGGATGAGGACGAGTCACTGAGGTTCGGGGCAGTTGCTGAGGTCACTCCACTAGCCGTGACACTCATGTTGGTAGGTAGGGTCACTTCGGCCACTGCCAGGCAACCTTCCATGAGAGCATGGAAATACGTAGAGAACCGGCCCTGGTCGGTAGCTGCCACTGCCCCTGCGCCCCCACAGGCACTGCCTGAGACCCAACTCTGGGTCTCCTCGTCATACAGCTTATGGAGCTCTGACTGCAGGGCCATAAGCATGGCCAGACAGGGGTTCAGCTGCAGGGCGATGGATGAGGACAGGCCGACGGGGTGCTTCCTCTGCTCCAGGGCGTGCACTGTGCGCAGCAGCTCTGCCAGCAGGTGGAACACGAGCTCCTTCACGCAGGCAGCCATGTCTGTGGTCCACAGGAAGTTTCCTGAAGCAGAGACAAAGCAGTGGCAATCACTCATGGGATGCTCAGTGTGTACTAGGTGCTTTCTAAGCACTTCAGTGGACTCAACCCTCACGGGAGCCCTGAGACAAGCACTGCAGTGTTCGCTCCCATCGCATAGGCGAAGATTCAGAGGGTCGCAGAGCTAAAGGTCTTGCCCAAGGTCACAGCTACCTGAGGAAGAGCTGAGCAGGCTGCTCAGAGCCCAGGACCTTAACCCCTGTGGCACAGCGACCGCCTGGAGCTGGCGTCTATAGTGGAGGCCTGGACTCCTTACTTTCTTTCTCATAAGGGTATCGGGGCTGATTGGTGACAAGTCACTAAAACAATGTTTCCTACTCCTGGGATGTTCACCACTGGGGGCACATGATCCAATTTTACCCCAAAGCACAGAAACACACTGAAAAATCATCCCTTTAGAAACCTTCCTTTAGTCCTGCTTTGGTCAACAAGAGGTACTCGGAACAGGGAGTGGGCCCAGACCAGATCCTCTGACAAGATTTCATAAAGTAACTACTTATCTTTCTATTTTTATAGTTATCTTCTCATTATGTATGGCAAGGGACACTAATTTTCCATTTAAAGTAACAACATCAAGTTTTCTTTAAAATTAAAGTTTAAAAAAAGGAGAAAGGAGGTGACTATCATAACAACAATTAAACACCAAAAGGCATGATTTGCAGACATGACAGAAGTCACAAAGGTGGCATGAGAATGCCGAAGGTTGAACAAGATGGACTGCAAATTTATACCAAGGTCCCCTTTGTGATAGATGTGTATTTCATCACACAGCTGTGTTACAGACAGTGGTTCCCAAGGGCCAGGTCTGGTGGACTTACCAGAAATCTCCAAGTAAGCCCAGCACCTACAAAGGAAGGGACTCAGTTCCCTGCTCTCAGGGGTGATGCTGTTTGATAATTATAACTGGAAATAAATTCATGGTTGTCATGGGACATGGGAGCTCACAGCCATTCACAGAGGACAACACCTTTAATCTCCAAACTTATGATAATGATATAGATTTATGTTTTAAAGTAAAAGAGATACAACTAATCTTCCTGTCATGGTTAGTTGCTACCGCCTCAAAATACTGGAAATCCCAGCAGATCGTGGATATGGAAGACTAGACTACACCTTACACTCAGTTCCCCAAGCCCACTTCAATGACGGTAACCTGAGAGGGGCTGTCCCTGCCTGGGTGACCTGTGCTCACTCCCTTGCCCACCTCGCCAGCTCCTCCCCAGGACAGCTCCCCACCGAAGCCCCGGGGACAGCTCCCCTGGGCCCCGAGACAGCACTCCCAGGCCCTGAGACAGCTCCCTCAGGCCCTGATCCGGAGGGACAGTAAGCCTCACCCAGCAGCTCCACCACTTGCAGGAGGACAGATGTCGGGATGGTGTCAGGCTCATCTTCAGACTTCCCCTCGCCGTCCTCGGACTTCCAGGACAGCAGCTGCTCTGCAAAGGCCACAGCCAGTGGGAACTCCAGTGGCAGAGAATGCAACACCAGCACAGCTCCAGGAGGTGGAGACACTCCTAGGAGAAGGGCCCAGGAGACGGTTTGTGATTGGCAGCACTGCATCCGAAGCCTGAGAAAAAGACCTCCCAGGTGTCCGTGGAGAAATAGGGCCAGAAAGCCTGGCCACTCATCTGTTGAAGGCAGGAGAAGCCAGGGCATCCTCCAAGGGGTCGAGTTACTGGTGTGACAACAGGACAAATGGAAGCAACGGGAACAGGAAGGACAAACATTCCTCAGTCAGAAAGCAGCCAGCCTGATGACTCAGCACGAGACACTAAGTCGGATTTTAAAAGATGCTTCACTGGAATAGTCCCAGGAGAGTGGAGAAATACCAGCCCCCTGGTATGGCTGCAATCCCATCAGAGCATTGCATTTACATCAGGTTGAGAGAGGCAATTAACAGAACCTTGGGCTTGGACTCTCTTTCATTATCTTCTGTCATTGCCATGGTCCAAGTCTGACCAAAGCTGCCCACAGTGAGAGGAGAAGGACTCTGTGGCCTGCGGCCCTCACATGCACTGCATCCCTCCCATGCAAGTACCAGTTAGACTGAGGCTGGAGACTAGGGCTCCCAGCCAAGTTGGAAGGAACCATGCTGACTGGCTTGCACTTTGGGGTGAACGTGTACACAGGGATGTTTACTTGGGAAGGACAGGTAAGACAGAGATCCTTGGCGTTTAATAAAAAGTTGCAAAACCAGCTAGCACAGGGAAAATACTATGAAAAAAACAGACCCTAATAAAAAAAGATTATAAAGTTATTTAGCAATGACCAAGTTGCTTATGAAGTATCCTTTCATTTCTTTTTTTAAAAAAGTTTTAAAATTGATTTTAGAGAGAGAGGAAGGAAAAGGGAGAGCGAGAGAGAGATAGGAACACCGATCTGTTCCTGTGTGCGCCCTGACTGGGGATCGAACCCGTAACCTCTGGACTTTGGATTTAAACTCTAACCAACTGAGCTGTCCGGCCAGAGCTGTCCTTCCATTTCATTCCCTACAGATGTAACGCCTCCAGGACTGGGGCTGTGCAGAAGCCAAGGCCCATGTTTTGGGCTGAAAGTTCAACTATACCTTATCATTGTCTCTAGAAAACATGTCTGTCTTTCCTTGTCAAACATACCAAGAAAGTGCAGTGACTTTTGAGACTAGGCTCTCCTCAGAAACAGCCGGGTGTGGGACACAGAGCACAGTTGGCAACAGCCTCCAAGTTTACAGTGATGGAGCCCATACATAAACTTAAATCCATTGAGGCTCAACAGCAAATGGCAGGGAGACAAGACAAACCTTGGTCACAGGCTGTTAATCCCTTAGACAGGGAATAGACAGTCAGAAGCCCATGCCCCAGGGACCACATCACACCCGCGAGGTGCCAGTTCTAATGAGACCGCAAGGAAAGGCCACTGGGATTATGACAGCGGAATGATGGGACTGCTCTGTCAGGTCAGTGAGAGTGCAGCTGTCCCAGCACTCACTTAGAAAAGGGGAGGAGGTCCCGCTGCTGTCTGGGCAGTGCTGCCTGGCTTTCCCAGGCAGGAAAGCCAATGCTTTTTGCTTCTGCATCTAAAATACACTGCTCCAAGGACCCTATTCTTTACTGATGGGGAACTGGAACACAGCAAGGTACGGGGCATAAAATCCTTTCTATCATTAAAAGGAAGGAAACAGAGAATGACTTCAGGCCGTTCTTATCACACGAGCTGACGCAGGACCTACCCAATCTGATGTGGACCTTGTCTGTGGAGAGGATCACAGAAGGGTACTGGTTGGTGGTGGGCGGAGGTGTGAGCCCAGTGTTGGCCGGAGATGCGTCCCGTGGGTAACAGACAGCCTCGATGAGGTTGAGCTGGCCATTCCGCTTGACCTTGTGGCCGAGCCCGTACACAAGCACGCGTGCCCACGGTGCCTTGTACAGGGAGGAGCTGGGGAGGAGGGATGAGAGTGAGGGGAACCTGCGCTCATAGGGAGGCCCACAGGCGCTTTGTCAGGAGAGAAAGGGTGAGGACTGCGCACATGTAAGTCATCCCCACCCCGTTTCAGGTGGTCGTTATTTATAAAGACTCATTTCTATAACTGCAAATTATTTTCAAATATAAGCAATAAAGAAAAAAAAAACCATTTTGAGTTTTCTTCTGTCAATTTGCCCAGAATCCATTTTACTTTTCTCTCCCTATCGCAGCACTGAGGAAGCAACAACTTACTCTTTGCGGAATCCAGACTGACTTTCTTTGCAAGACACGACGACAAAAGCCGCCCCAGGGAAATTAACATCCATACTGACTTTGGACTCGGAGACTGGAAACTCTTCGGAGGGAAACTGCTCTGGTGCTGTCTGCAAAGAGACATTTAACAAGGAAGGGCCCAGGCTAAACACGGGAGAGCTCTCCACCTTCCCCGTCCCTGGCAAAGGGCAGAGCCCCCACTCGTTGTCACAGGTTCAGAAGGACAAGAATGTCCTTCAGAGGAAGGATACTAGAGGCGGGACAAGGCAGTAGTGTCAAAGAGAGAAGACCAGTGCAAGGGTTGCGGGGTGGGCAAGGGGTGGCTTGGGGAAAAAGAATGTCATTTCTAGGATGTCTCGTGAGACATGCGATCAGGAATACTAGAGCTTTAGATTTTTACCTGCAGGAAAGAGCAGATCTGTCTCGTCAGCTCCAGAAGGCTCTCCTCGCCCTGGTGCAGGGTCCGCGTGATGGCCACGTTGAGCCACTCTCTCACAGTCTGGGAGCTGCCCTGGTAGAAGAGGTCTGTGGCTGAGCAGTTCTGGGCATGGACGCAGTGCTGCAGAGACTGGACCAGGAGGATCGAGCTGGAGCTGATGGTGCCGTCTGCGGACAAGGAGGAACCGAAGTTTGCCAGAACCACAGCAGCCAATGGCTGTGGATTTTCAGCAACAGTGAACAGACTGTCCAGATACCCGGGGTGGGACAGCTTGGACATAATGTCTGAGATAACAGACGCAACCAATCTGATCCTGGCTGGGGGATTCAGGAGGTCAGTGCTCCTTAAATTTTGTTTTCTTTCAATCAGCACAACTATTCCCTGAAATAAAATCTGAAGTGAAGGCCCAAGAAGAAGAAAGCTGCTTGGGATCAGGGCTCCCCTGAGCGCGCCTGAGCTGTCAGGCAGCCCAGCCCACCCCATGCTGCACCGAGGAGCTGTAAGGTGCTTGGAGCGGAGTGTACAGAACGAGTGTCAGGTCATCACGGCAAAGCTGCTTTCACAAACAGTTTAGAGGCTTCCAGGTCTGTCTGGAGCTTCTAAGTTCTCGGGGTGGGGCAGTGGACCCCAAGCGCTGAGGTGAACTGGTGCAGGTGGAGGTCACAGACGGACTGGTACTCCACAGCTGTGAGGTGTCCTCTAGGCTCAGAGTGCCACCGTCCCTTCACCTCTTGCTCTCATTCTGGTTGCTGGGAGGTCGAGGTAGGCAGGCTGAACACAGCGGGCCCTCAGCCTTGGGATGGCTACGCAGACTCACCACTGACACTCAGCAGGGCAGCCTGTGCCACACGCAGCCCCCGCCCAGAGCCCCGAGGCAGCACACGCAGACGCTGGCAAACAGAGCAGCCCGGCCTCAAGTCTCAGTGGTCAGCAGGTCTGCTTTGGAGGAGATGATAACAGGAGAATCCTGCTTTCTTTAAAGTGCCCAAAGGAATGTCTATGGCAACAGGACAGCGACGAGATTTCATAAATAATACCTAATTTTTCTTGATCCACAATAAGTTTGGGAAGCTCAGTGAATGCTTAATAGATTAATGACCAAAAGAGTGATTACATTTTTCAAAGAGTGAGCAAGTACTGCCAAGGCCATTGAAGTTCTTCAGTGCTGCTGTCTGCACTCGTCTGAGGGAGCCGCATGAGCACACTCCCCTCCTTCACGTGGACAGTGAGTGCTAAACACATTCCCTCCCCTCCCTCACGTGGACAGTGAGTGCTGAGCACACTCCAGCCTGGAGTCCACATGCGCTCAGAACTATCCCCACCCACCCATGCTGACTCTGCGGCGCTAGCAGCCGGGCCATACTTTACCTGGGAGGGGAGGAGCGAGGAGCTGGTTGGATAGAAGCTGCAGGTGCTCCAGGGTGATGTCACGGATGGCAGGGATGTGGAAGAGGCGGGTGAACAGGTGTGGCAGCTTGGGGGCAAAGATGTTGAGCAGGGCCACGCGGCAGTACAGCCGGGCCAGGGCGGCCTCGCAGCGTAGCAGCTCTCTGCAGGGAACAAGGCAGGGAGGTCATGGGATGCCGACGCCCTGGCCCCTGCGCACTGAGCCACAGGCCTCCGAAGGGAAGGGACCATGCTCTTTTCTGGTCCCATGTTCTGTCCTCCAAGTTAGTGACTCACATTTTGGCAAAAAAATACATCTAGTTATGTTTGATTTTTCCCAACTTAAAAGTCACTGTGGAAAAAGTCATGAAAATATATGTCCACACAAAAGTTTATATATGCATGTTCATAGCAGCATTACCCATAGCAGACAAAAAGTGGAAACAGCCCACAAGTCCCGGAGTAATGGTAAATCTGCACAAGGGAGTGCTGTCCAGCCACACAAAGGAAATGGAGTGCTGACCGCCCATGTCACCACATGGATGAACCCGGAAACCATGCTGCAGAGTGAAGGCGACAAGCGCCACAGAGTGCCTGACTGCACTTATACAGACTGCCCAGAATTAAGCAAACCCATGGAAACAGAAAACATCGCTGGTTGAATGGACACGGACTACAAATGGGGACAGGGTCTCTCCTTGGGATGATCAACAGGTTCTACAATCGACTGTGGTGATGGGTGCAGAACTTCATGAGTATACGAAAAACTGTTTTTAGTTTGATGAATTTATGAACTAATTGGTTTGAAATGGCTCATTAGTGACTAGGCAGGTCCCGCTTTGAGTTGCAGCTCTTGGGAAAGAATCTTAACCTAGCTACTGCTGAGCACAGAAGGAAAATGACTCCTATCTAGAAAGCGGCCTCTGGCCTCGGGAGACCAAAGGGAGATTCCTGGTGGGAAGCCAGAGCCCTGAGCTTCCTGGAGGATGAGCTCTTGTTGGAATGCCTACAAGGTGTACCTGCGGAGCTGCTCCAGAAGATTTCGGCCTCTACAGTATTTGGGACATGGGGATGTGCAGCCACCACGTGAACACTGGCCACTGGCCAGTCCTCACACCTAGATTGTCAGGTGGGTGGATGGGGTCAGAGAACAGTGTTTCATCTTTCTGCTGGAACATGCGTGGCAGTGCACTGTGGCCCAGCATGCATCCTGGCCTGTATCTTTCGGAGTGCAGTCAGTACAGTGTGGCCATTTCGGCTTTGTGATCACATTGTTGAATGAACTTCCGACCATCCAGAGGGGTGATGCAGTATGTCAGCGGAGTTCAGCAAGGGCAACGCCTGAGATATAGTCAAGTTGGTTCAAAACTGACACTATGAGAAAATGTGATACTAATGGATGCAGAACATAAAAAAGAGTTTATGGAAACTTTAATATTTTCCTCTGAGTTGTTGCAAAAATTGTTAAGACGGAAAGAAGTCATTCACTGGGGCACGTGAGGGAATTTTGCTGGACCATTAGGCTTTACCCCACTGAAAGTGGGCACCTGTGCCCTAGAGAGCACCCCAGCCCAGTACTCCGTGTACTGCTGGGCACAAAGCAGGCACCAAGATGCTTCCAGAGCTTAGAGAGAAAGCTGCTACGCACACGGCGTCTGGATGTCCTTCTTAGCTCTCTCTTCTTGACGTGCTTTTCTCTGTAACCTTCTCACTCTTCACCTCCTCCAGCTCATAGCAGAGCCTGTGCCACAGGCCAGGTCACCCTGCATCCCACAACTTCCCTCCCCTACCACTGCAGGGGTGCTGTTTTCTCTACTAGCTGCCCTCTCTCCAACTCCTAGCTTGGAAGGGAAGCTTTCTTCTCATTGATGAACGGCACATGCAGTAAAACAGAGGAAGTGGATTTCTGTGACCCACTAGAAAGAAGAGCTCTTGGCCCTGGCTATGTAGCTCAGCTGGTTAGGGCGTTGTCCCGATACACCAAGGTTGTAGGTTTGATCCCCGGTCGGGATACATATAAAACTCAACCAGTGAATGCATAAATAAGTGGAACAACAAATTGATGTTTTTTCTTTTTCTCTCTCCCCCTTCCTTTCTCTCTCTAAAATCAATAAATTTAAAGAACAAAAAAGAAAGAAGGGTTCATTTTACCTGTGAATTTGAAGGTTGGTATTGTCCAGTGTGACCAGTCCATTGGTGGCAGTCCTTCGGTAGCCTGCTGGGGGCCTTTCCAACATATCAATAGGATACCAGTAGCGGACCAGCACACCCTCACTGCGGAGGTACGTTTCAACCTGCACCAACTCATTTACCTATAATAGCAAAAGGAAATGTCTATTTGTTTTTCTGCACTGACTTTCTTGCACCCAGTTTTAAAATACATGTGTATATACATATAAAACCAAAGTTTTATAGCAGTAAATGCTAGTTTCATGTCACTGAGTCTAAAAGTTCAAAGACCACTGGTTAGTATTGTACTGATAGTATATTTAGGTTTTTCATACCAGTTGGCAAATTTTTACTGGTCAGATAAATTAAAGTGCTTCAATGCAATTATTAGTTTGAAATTTAAAAAGAAGAGTGCTTTATTTCAGCAACAGTTCAATGTACATTGTTGCCAGGTAAATTTTCTGTTCGTTGCTTTGATATTGCTACCTTGCAAAAGTAGGGCATCTGTCTGGTGGCTCTATTTTATTACTAAGAAAATAAAAAGGAAGCTCATGCAAGATGTGAAACTTTCCATTTCAAATTGTTAATGGTACCTAACATTAGCAGTATCTCTATCTAGATAGATACTAAAGCTTACTTACGTGGTGCTAGATACTTCTATGTCAGAGACCCTTAGGTTTAAACTATACACTATTTCATCAGTTTTTCTGACATGGGAAACATCTTAAATGCAAGCACGTTCATGCCACCTTTGGGTCATGGAGTCGTGGCTTTCAAACAAGACCTCACTCTCAAAAGCAAGTTTTAGCTCTCCCTTCACTCACTCTTTTCTGTTCCTTTTCTCCTGCCCCAAATCCTTGCTGAGCCCTGAGAGGACCCTCCAAAATGGAGAAGAAAACAACATCTAGTTTAATACACAGGGAAACTGAAGCTAGGAGGACCAGTGAGATGATGTGATTAAAACCACAACACTCTTTCTGTGACTTGTGTCTGTAACAATCACAACAATGACAGATACTCCATTCATCAAAGCCAGTGGGAGAATCTCCCCTTGGAGCTTGGGCAGACAGAAAGCACGGACAGTTTGAGCATGGCTGGCAGAAAGAAATGGCAGAGGGAGGTCTGAAGGGGTCGACCACACTGAGAGTGGAGAGTTTATAATCCCTCAGCCCTGACTTGGATTCTTCTCAGGGAAATCACCTGGCACAAGAGCACTTAGCTTGGATTCTTTACCCCTAATTTGAAGAGTAACCCATCTGTATAATCACTTTTAAGGTACTTGGAGTCTGGGCATGCAAGTCTCAGTGTAGAAAAGGCTGTGCACTCACTGAATCCACGTCTAAGACGACTCCATGGAGCCCGAAGGTTTTCAGCATTCCTCGGATGGCGAATTTTGGCAGAGCAGTTCCAACGGTGCTGCTGGCTACGTTATTGCTATCTGGAGAGCGGGTCACTACTGTGAGACCTGAGTAGGGGAGAGGGAGAAGTATTTTCAGGTGCAAGTTCCATCATCACCTCGGGAACCTCTATGTTGGGTTCTAAATATCTTTGCAGTATTTAGCAATGCCCTCAGTTTAGTTATAGCAAAATGGAACACAGCTTAGTCTGGAAGACGACACAACAGTGCTATAAGAATTCTCACAATTCATCAAGAAAAGCCAACTAAAAATGGGCAAAGGATTTGAATGAACATTTCTCCAAAAAGAAATGAAAAGATACACAGGAGAAGTTATCAGCATCATTTAGTCATTAGGGAAATGCAGGTCAAAGCCACAGTGAGGAACCACTTCACACCCACTGGATGACTATAATCAAAGAGACAGACAATAGAAAGTGTTGGCAAGGATGTAGAGAAATCAGAACTCTCATACATCGCTGGTGGAAATGTAAAATGGTGCAATCACTTTGGAAAATAATCAGGCATTTCTTCAAAAAGTTAAACATAAACTACCATGACCCAGCAATTCCACTCCTCATATAAAAATGAAAACACCTGTCCCCATAAAAACTTGTATACAAATGTTCATAACCAAAAAGTAGAAACAACCTAAGTGCCCATTAATTGATAAATGGATAAACAAAATGGGGTACAATCTGTACAATGAAATATTATTTTGCCATGAAAAGGAATGAAGTGCCAACATATACTACAACATGGATGAAACCTGAAACATTATGCTATGTGAGAAGCCAGAGACAAAAGACCACATGTTGTACAATTCCATTTATATGAACTGTCCAGAAGGCAATCTACAGAGATGGAAAGTAGATTAGTGGTGGCCAGAGGTTAAAGGGAAGGGGGAATGGGGAGTGGCAAGGGCATAGAATTTCTTTTTGGGAGGTGAAAATGCTCTTGAATTAAAGGTAATAGTTTGATGATTGTGCAACTTTGTGAATATACTAAAAACTGCTAAATCGAATGCTTTAAAAGGGTAAATTTTATGGTATTGAATTAGATCTCAAATAAAAATTAAAAAAAAAAGAAAAAGAAAAGTAAATATATATTCCTGCTCCTGTTCAGGATGTTTGAATAATTTTGTGAAGGTCTAATTACGAGTGGTTTTAAATTTTATTTTCTGTGATTTTTCATATTTTCATTTCCTCAAAATGCATGACAGATTTTTATTTCTTACTGGTACACTTTAGTATATAAAAATCATTTGGGTCTGACCAGGCGGTGGCACAGTGGATAGTTTCTGACTGGGATGCAGAGGACCCAGGTTTGAAAACCCGAGGTCGCCAGCTTGAGTGTGGGCTCATCAGGTTTGATCAAGGCTCACCAGCTTGAGCCCAAGGTCACTGGCTTGAGCAAGGGGGTCACTCAGTCTGCTGTAGCCCCCCTAATCAAGGCACATATGAGAAAGCAATGAAGGTGCCACAACAAAGAATTGATGCTTCTCATCTTTCTCTCCTCCTGTCTGTCCCTATCTGTCCCTCTGTCTGTCTGTCTGTCTGTCTGTCTCTCTCTCTCTCTCTCTCTCACATACACACACACACACACAAACACACACACACAGACAAAATCATTTGGGCTTTATATTCAGTTAAATTCTTAACTGAGATTATAATATTGTAAATTTAAAAATGATTGTTATATTAATTCAGTACTTTTTTAGCACAAAAGTTGAAATACCTAAGTTCAAACTTCAGATTTGTCAAATAGTCTTCAAATATGATACAATACAGACATGTCATAGTTACCGTATCATTCACATTTTGCAATTTTGAGCTGTTTATACACAGAACAGCTCTCCTATGAATATGGACAAACTTGACATGCCATGAAGCTCAAAGTTGGATAGTTAAGCCAAAGACTCAAAACTGTACCATCTTTGAAAAGATCTTACATTTCCAGACTAAATACAACACGTAAAGAAAGTTGTGAACAATCCCTCCTCGTTATTATGGTAAAAAAAAGTTGCATGATAGCTTGAAATTTTGCATAAAACTCCATATTATACCTTGGGAAAGTCCAAGATATAAGACGATAATGGGTTAGGGTCCTAAATTTTATTAGTAGAATCCATAAAATTCAAATGGGCATTAGTAAAATAAAAAAATGTGTAATAGATTTTTTTGTGTGTGATAAGATTTTTTTGTGATAGATTTTTAATCAAAAGAATAAATTTGCTCTGTGAAAATTCTAAAAAACACAGCACAACCACATATTCCTGGTTTATCAGCCCAGCAGTCAGGGACTAAGCCTTGAGAAGCCCACCTGGACTCCGCCCACCCACTTCTCTGTACAACTGCCCGGCCTCAGCCTGCTCATGCTAGTGAGCTCTGGGAAAGTGTGTGAGGCCACCAGAGGCCAGACAAGTGTCTACTTGTGCCTCACCAAGAAGTGTTAGGCCTCATGTGGCAGAGTTGGGACGAGGTCACATCACTCAGAGTTAAGGAGAGGCACCCGGGGACAGCCAGCAGCTGCTAGGCTCAAGCTTATGCTGGGGAAACACAACTGCTCATTGCACAGGATGTTCATAGCTGAAGAAAGGGGGAAAGCAAAACCTTTTCGAACTTTATCAATTGTGAACTTGTTTGCTTCGTCTTTGATGTCTTCAATGGTGGGAAGGTAAAGGTCTCTTGGGATGCCACCGTTCTCCTCATAGAGAAATTCAACCGTCTGTCGGGCAATATCCACCATGCCTAAAAAACAGAGCAGCGCTGGTAACTACCCAAAGAACTCAGGATCTTCAGGTCAACCATGACACTAACTCATACCTAAAATGAGGTGAGAACAGATAAGATAAGGTAGTTTTGCAGTGTCTACCAAACTTAAAGTACCCAATGCCTTATTTCTAGGAATCTCTCCAATCTCTCCCACAGAACACAAGCATGAGTGTACAGAGAACATTCTGTAGCATTGCTGATAAATATAATAAGAAATGGAAATAACGAAAATATTCATCAACACAGAATGGTTATAAATGATATATTTCATTTTAGTTAAGTCTATAGAACAAACTCTAGTACAAATAGAAGATAAGAAAGTGAGGGTAATTTTTCCCCTCCCTCATACATTTCTGTACTGTTTAATTTTTACTATACTAAACACATGTTCCTTAGTGAAGAGAGACAGACAGCTATATAACTTCTATCCAGTACTGGAGGCTGCTCTGTTCTTCCTTCCTGGGGGAGAACACATCATCCTGTTCAATACCAAGAGTCACCATTAATTAATAAACCAAGTAAATAAATGTCCAAAGCTCTGTTGACGCATGCACTGTGGGGAGGACAGAAGGGTGGGCATGACGTTCCCCCTTGTCGAGGCTGCCTGAGCTCCCTGCCGCTCGCTTGGGAGGCTGCGGGTGACACAGCCATGTTGACAGCATCTGCTTTTAGACAAGGCTCATTGGCATTGCACCTGTCTGCCATCCTTTATCTGCTGGCCTTGCTGTAATGAAAAGGCACAGCAATTTTCTGAGCACAGTTTAGGAGAAGGCTGAAATCAGAGAAGGATGCTTACAGAAAGAAGTGTCAGAACAAACGCGAGGTGGGGCGTGATATTAGAAGATTACGGAAAAATAACCTTTGCCACATTTTCCAAAGAAATAGGGGTAAGGTGAAAAAATATTCTGCTGTCCTGTCAGTAGGAAACCGGGAACCGGAGAGAATAGCCCAGAGGTCACTTCCTTAATGTTCTGTGGGTCACCCTCACAGAGGTGGTCCTTTGGGCCCACCTTCTCTACATCCTCTTTCAGGCCTTCTGCCACTGCTATAGTGAAGGATGTTGTATTTGGAAGGTGCATGTTTTATGTTTAAATTAATATATATAGTTCAGCTGGTTGGCCATACACAGATGGATCCCAAGAGACTGCCTGGGCAAGAGGTAAGTCAGGGGCCACAGGCACTTCTGGGTGAGTCGGGCTGGACCAGGAGTCACTGTGCTGGCTCTGGTCCACAGCCCGCTTTGGATAATCACATTTTCTGCTGTGCTGTCTAGACTTTCCCTCCTCTGAGCTGGGAGCAGAGGAGGGGAAGGCCCACTTGGCCACAGACAGTAAGAATGGCTCTGGACAAATAGTAAAAGAAAAGAAAAAAATCCTAATTTAAGTAGGACCCATGTGGAAACGAAGGCACAGTGACGAATGATCATATGTGGGAGCTTTCTGTGAACACATGTAAAGTCTCTCCCCCCTTCTTACTCTCCCAAAGCAGCAAGGAGCACCAGCCTCCCTAAATAAATGCCTCATTTCTCTAACCTTAATCCTGTGGTTCCGAGTTAGCTCCAGGTCTCAGCTTAAAACCATGTGGGTAGAGGAGCCATACTGTGGCTTCGTGCTCTTGCCTTAGGACAATGCAGTCTGTCATTTCATGGCCTGTTTCCCCCTAGGATGTGCTCTGAGAGAAGAGACCACCTCGGTCTTGTTCACAGATGACTCCCATCCCTAGCACGGGGACTGGCACTGGGAGGCACATGCTACGTGCATGGACAAATGAGTGGACAAAGCGATGACGATAAAAATGGTACTGAAACAAGCCCTCCTCACTCAGTAAGTCAATGGCCAGCACTGTGGCCTCAAGGCCGGCAATGAGGAATTTGGTGTCATGTTTATTAAGTGCATGTCATCTGAAAACAAGGTAAGATCTGTTCTATTGTCTGATACGACACAAAAAGGGTATGCCATCCAGATGTGGAGAATGAATGAGAATGAATGAAGAATAATGAACTACCTTTTTTATCTGTAGGACCTACTATATTAGAGCCTGTGGCTCCTCTACTTAACCCTTTGAGTAGTGAGTTTTTTTCATGCTCACTGAACCCCAGGAATGAGTTTTTTTCAAAAAATGAAATTAGTTCCAGTTATAGTTTTATTAACTTAAAATCATGCTTGTTTGTTAACCAATTTATGGAAACAAGAAGAACATACATTTGCTTTTCTTTTAATGTTGCTTACACATTTTTAAAATAAAAATTTTTGTACAATCGTACTCTGGATGGTCAGGAGGCTTGAGGACGTACATGAACGTTTGTACTACTCAAAGGGTTACAACCCCAGTGGCTTCGCACTTTACACAGAACACAACCCGAAGTCCCTGCCAAGGCTGGTGCTGCCCCCTGCTCCTTCCCTGCTCCTTCCTGCCATTCTCCCTGGCTGGGTCCTCTTCCTTACACAGGCCTGTGCTTTCACCGTGCCCTCCCCATGCCATGTTCACATCTACCCCAACCACTTCCTAATGTAACTCCCTCTGCCCGAAACTCTTGAGAGAGAAGAAAAGAGAAGAATATAAATGATCCATTTGTAGCTGAAACAGGGCTCTGATAAGAGCAGGGGGCATTCACACTATGCATATCACAGGATGTATGAATGTTCCCACAGGTTAAGTATAAACACTTAACTGTCAGAGATCTAAGATCACTTCACTGTCAGAGATCTAAGCTTTGGGGATGAAAGCACAGAAAGTGCACGCGCGCGCACACACACACACATGTGCACGTGAACACATACTCTCTCTCTTATCAGTCCTGGCACTGATGAGAAGGTGTTGCTCATTTCTCCCTGGAAATCACGGACTCAGCATAGAAGTTGGCCAAGAACAATCAAGGTTTCTTTTTATTTGGTTCTAGTCTCAGGACTAAAGTTATAAGAAGAGAAAGACTACTGACATGGGACAATTACTAAACTTTTTATATCATCTCTGACTGCCGCAGTGACGCCAGACAACCAAACCAATATTCTAGCAGAGGGCAGCTGTGCCTGCTGGGAAAAGGCATTTCCATGTCTCAGAAAGCATGTGTTTCACAGAATAAGAAAATGGCTTAAAACAGAAATCAGCTGTCCACACTCAACCCAGTAACATTCCACTGTCTGGGGTCAAACTCTGTGTCATTCTTTGCCAGATAAACTGTAGTCAGTAGGAGAAAAATATTGCACCATCATTAATCGCTGTGACATTTAGGACTGTGTTAACGGGATACGTGCCATGTGCCAGGCACTACTTTTAGGAACTTTTAGGATCTGTATTGATCCCTTTCCTTCATATACTGTCAGGTGATTCCAGAAAGGTTAAGTAACTTTCCGAAGGTCACATACGTATCTGGTAAACAGCACAGCTGTGACTTCAGAGCTCAAGCTATTAACCACCAGGCTACCCAGATTCCTAATAGAGCTATGCCAGCTTCACGTCAGGAGCCCATCAACTGAAAAACACTGAGATAAACTGACAAGGGGAGGAAAACCTGGCAACAGAAGCCAAGACCACAGAGTTCCGCTGAAGCACAGGTAGAAGACACTGTTAGGTCTAGCTCAAATTTAGATGAGCCCCTCCTTACTGATTTATATCCTGAGTGTCATACGAACACATCTCTTCAAATCATGAAGTGAGCTTCTTAAGAGAACAAAAAGCACCAGACCTAGTTGTAAAGCACCCTTTATCTGGTCCAGGCCTGATTTCCGCTCTGCTTCATTGCGGAAACGTCTTCGGATTGTAGGAAAAACCTTGGTCTCCCATGCTTTCACCAGCAGGGCATAGTGGTCCTCCTGGAAAAAGGGAAACTGATGATCAGAGAAAAAAGGCCTCATGCAGGCATCAGCCTTGCCCTCACTTACAGCTCCGACCCCTGAGGCCGCCCCCACTCACACATCAGTCACAGAAACACCGTGTGGACCACAGCTAAATTTGCCTCAGCTACAAGAGAGGCCACAGCTAGACTGGGGCGGCCTCTTCCTTCCTGCTAACACCAACTTTACTGCTGAATTACTCTCAGAGTAGTTCACTTCTCCAACATCTGGATCAGGCAAACGAGTCTAAGAGATACTGCTACTGATGTGTGGTTTAGAAAAACAAACCCTCCAAGGTCACTATTGAAACCCAATGACATAATTCAAAGCGTAACAATTCCAGCCTTGTGCACTCAGATCAAAATTATTCTTTCTGTCTTGTCCTGCGCACCCGGGAGCTAAGCAGATGCGGCGGGTCACTTACCTGTGGGATGTCGTCATCGTCATCGTCATCACTTTCATCGTCTGCAATAGGGGGCGGGTGGGGATCTGGGCCAGAGGTGATGAAATTCTCATAGCTTAGCTCCACTTTATAATGACAGGAAGTGTCACTGTCATATTCTGTAACAAAGCACAAGGACAGTGAATTCTAGAGGCAACGAAGGCTGGAAAACTCATGGACTTTTCACCTTGGACAAACCAGATTCTCTTAATTTACATGATAGACTCCTGGTCTTGTAGGAATTCTCAAGTGCACAGCCAAAGAATAACTATTTATAATTACCCTGAATCTTACAATAGGCTTTATGGGTATAATTCAACTCAGAGAAGAATATGGAAAGTTCTTCATCATAAGAATTAAACAGACAATTAAGACAGTTTGCAAAGCAGTAATTCCCCCAAGGGTCCAATCTGGCTTGCAGACATCTTCAGTTGGGGAAGCTCAGTGTTAGTCATCCTGATTATGAGAATGTTCAAACAACAGACAGTTTAGTGCACCTTTACACCCACCACCTTGATTCCATAATCAGCATTGCATTACTCCTTGGTGACCTTAGGTTTAAACAATTCAAAGAAGTAATTAACATTTTAAAATGAGATTTCATATAAAATTCTGGGATTTTTATCTTTTACCACTTTCATGTGGTCACACTCCATGTGGCTCTGAGCAGTGGCAGGCTTCCTACAGGTGGGGGACACACCTTCCAGTTGCCACGCCGCCCCCGGTCCCATACCCTTTCACCGGCCCCTTCTCCCACTCCCCATGGGCACCAGAGCGAGCCCAAGTTAAATGGCCTTCTGCAACTAATGGCATTTGTGTTCCCAGGGTGCAGTGGGCCCTGGGGGAAGGTGGCTTACGTAGCTGAGCAGTGGCCACAGCTGCAATCCGGCACGGTGGCCCATGAATGCCCGGGTCTGAGGCAATACTGGTGCCAGCATCATTGTCACTGTCAGATGCCATGGCAAAGGGCAGGGCCTCGAAGTTGGCGCTGATCTCCTCTGCCAGGTCAGTGCACAGGTCAGCGGCATTGCGGTGGGCCTGCCCTTCGGCATAGGCGAACGGGTGGGAGCCGAAGTTAGCTCGAGTCTTGGTGTTCTGGAAAGGAGAGCAAATACAGGATCTGAGGATGTAGGCTTGCTTATTTATTTCTAACACCCTGATGTGACCCTCACTAAATGTCAAACCATAAGAATGGCCCTGGTGATGGGACAGCAGGGGAAGCAGGATGAAAGCTGATGTCACTGCACACTGGACTCATGGCCCTGCCGAGGCCAGCCCGATGCCCTCACCTGGCACTCCGCTCTGCTACTAAGCAACATCCATGTTCGATGCCCTGCATGTCTTCTCCTCTTCATCTAAATGTGCTTCCTTCCAATTCTTCCCGGTTAGGACCAGTACACATTCTAGACCTGGCTCAAACATCACTTCCCCAAGGTAACAAGGACACGATTGGACCTGCTTGGTACTTGCTTCCATAAAGTTTACGATCTTCAAGATTTATAATTAGTTTTATGTGTGGCATGCCTGAATGACCATGGCGTGCCAGACTAGACTATTTTTGGGCGTGTCTGTGAGGGAGTTTCCAGTAAGGTTATCATTTGAATCGGTGGACTCAGTAAAGCAGACTTCCCCCCTTCAAGTGTGGCTAAGCATCACCCACATTACTAAGGAGAATTTATTTTCTGTCCAACAAGACAACCTGCCTTTTTCTGAATGTGAACCACAGGCCACATCCCACCGGAGACGTCCTCGAGATATGGCGAGAGGCGCTGCCCGCAGTATGTGAAGTACACCCGGCCTTTGGCTGGCTGCCCTGGTGGGGGCGGTGTCCCCTCGGTTCTCTCCCAGCCGATTCCCGCCACATCACCTACGGCACAGAACAGGAAGGAGACGACACTTTCACCCTCTCACTATTAACTAAACTTCCAAATGCAACCAGTGTCACAAGGCCACCTGTCACTGACTCTTTGTTTTTATTATGCCATCAGTTACATCTGAAAAAGCACAAAGTAACTTCTTGTTTTTAAATAAACATAAAGTTACAGTGGAAATAAATTTAAAAAGGAAATATTTAGAAGAAGAAAATGCCTAGAGTCTGAGTTAAGTTAGTTACCACAATTACACATTAAACTCAGCTTGGATTTTCCTGGCAGCCAAGACAAAAAGGGAAAACAATGGGTACGATTTTTTAAATGGAGGAATATGAGGTTTTTTTGACATGTGGAAGATTACTTATGGCATAAAGGTAAAAAGAGCATTTTCTCAATAAATTCAAAGAAGACTTAGAAATTGTCTTAAAAATGTAATTTAAAACAACCCACAATGCAACCTAAAGGTGCATTATGCCTCCTACTTGGGACGTAAGGTGTTTCTGCAGGAAGCTGAGCTACGAGATGCCCTGCGGCTTTTCTACGACACCAAGGGGAGCGCATCCACCACGTCAGCACGCTGACGTCAGCGCTCCAGAGAAACTGCTGGCATGTGTAGCTCTGTAATTCATCTATTGTAAACTTGCCAATAAATGCTTAAAGTTCTATGGTTTAGTTTGTCATCACAGAGTCTATATAGAGGTGAGATTATGTTGTAAAAACCACGTGAGTACCCGATTCCACACAGACACATTCTGTAAGAAGAGAGTAGCATGTGTGCCTGAGGTCCCATTCAAAAGTTTTTCAAAAACCAGAATGTTACCAAAACAAACAATAGCAACAAACAACTACAACTTCTGCCTATATGGTTCCCCTGCCCTCCCTTCCCCTCTTTGGGCTTAAAGCACTTGGGAAGGTACTCAGCTGTGATGGCACAGTTTGCTCCATAAGGTCAGAGGAAATAACTTTGCCAGGAAATTATTTCCAACTCATAAACTTAACCATAATTGAAAACACTACCAACCCCCCTCAGAAAAGTGTGATTTAACAAGCAGGTCCCTCGAGGATAAGTGATGATGAAATAACCTTGTGGGGCTGTCTGGAGGGTCATCTGTGGGCAAAGGGACTTGGTACTCCCTGTCTGAGCATCCAGGCCATCTACCACATGGAACAGTTTCATTTCTATCAGAGATGAGGCTAAGATGTCCTGTCTGACAGTAAGAAACCAACATGTTTGGCTGCTTCTAATATTAGAAGAACACCTATGTTTTGCTACTGCTGAGACTGGTAGGACTAATCCAACTAATCTACTACACAGATCAAATTACTTACACAGAGGCAAAAAAGGAGGGGGGGAAAGACTGTTTTTTAATTGAATTGACTATGTGATGGAAACATCTGGGTGGACCAGCTGTTGAAGCTGGTCCAGATGTTTATGTTATCAAGTACAAAGTTGACAGCATGCATCTACATTTCATGTATGATCTATTTCACAAGTGTCTCATGGCTAGTCGTAGAGTTCTCTTTATTTGAAGCTATTTAACAAGCTGATGAAAGACCAAGCTTCAGAGAGAAGTGAAATCTCAGTATTTCCTAATGATGAGGAACAAAAGTAAATGGGACTCCCAAGTCATCAAATGGAGGCTCTAAATGACAGTGGCCTCAGAACATGACAGGTTTGGTATAAACTAGGGAACAACAATGACAAGTATTTGGTTTTTACTAAAAGATAAGTTGTCTGTTTCCAGTTGCTAAGTGTATTGAATTTTAACCTCCTCAGACCAAAACCTGAGAACAACAGAAATACAGAGAGTAAAAAAAAAAGGCTTCGGCCCTGGCCGGTTGGCTCAGCGGTAGAGCGTCGGCCTAGCGTGCGGAGGACCCGGGTTCGATTCCCAGCCAGGGCACACAGGAGAAGCGCCCATTTGCTTCTCCACCCCTCCGCCGCACTTTCCTCTCTGTCTCTCTCTTCCCCTCCCGCAGCCAAGGCTCCATTGGAGCAAAGATGGCCCGGGCGCTGGGGATGGCTCTGTGGCCTCTGCCTCAGGCACTAGAGTGGCTCTGGTCGCAACATGGCGACGCCCAGGATGGGCAGAGCATCGCCCCCTGGTGGGCAGAGCGTCGCCCCTGGTGGGCGTGCCGGGTGGATCCCGGTTGGGCGCATGCGGGAGTCTGTCTGACTGTCTTTCCCTGTTTCCAGCTTCAGAAAAATGAAAGAAAAAAAAAAAAAAAAAGGCTTCGCTGCACTTACCAGGAGAAAGGGTCACATCTAAGCGAACACTCTTCCACTGCAACAGACTAGAGCCATTGTAGTGCACAGCCCGGCCATTGCTATGGGAAACACAAGGAGAGTGTCAGACAGGGCCAGCCCGCCGACAGGGATGCCAGGGAGTGGTGAGCGGGTAAACGGGGTTTGGCGGCATGAAAGTGATTAGTAGAGAGATCCTAAGAGCTATTCTTTTTTTCCTGAACGTAAATATATTTCCAACTAGTATTTTATACATTTTGGGGGATAGAGATTATAATATCACTTTATTATTAAAGCACTCAACCCACTATTTTGCTTTTATAAGTAACAGCAATGGTAGCCACTCACTTATGGAAAAGACACGTGCCCACTGGATTAGTCCAAGCCCCATCTCGTTTCTCTGCTTCCGTGGCAAAGCCGAAGGAAACTATTGGTCCAGTGTCGTCATCAGTATCTCCGTAGGACACAATTTCAATTTCCCAGTAAAAAGATGGGGCCTGAAGAAACACCAGAAGGGAGCAGGTTCAGAGGGCTCAGCTTGGGTCCCTGAACTCGTTTTCATTCCCCAATTCGAAGGAAAGAGGCGAACACTGGCACGTCCTGTGCCTTCTCACCTGGACTGGCAGTGGAGAGGTGGCGTAGATGAAGGTGCCCCGCGGCAGGCCACCCCCCGCGCTAGGGTCCGCCAGGAAGGTGACAGAGGTGAGGTGTGATGAGAACATGCAGGCTCGCACCGGGGGGAACACTCGCGAAGGGCTCCAGGTTACCTCTTTGGGCTACATTGGGGGAAAACGCTCACTCAGTAAAATGGCAGACACAAACCCCTTTACTATCTCAAAGAAGAAAAATGATTTTCATTTAATAGCATATCGTCTTCTTTTTTTCCAAAGGAAACTTTTCTTTATTTTAAAAAAGGCAGTGTCAGTGCTTACTTAGGCAGCACGTGTACTTAAACAGTGGCAGTCTCCTTCCCTCTGCCCAGTCCTGCCAATAAACACTCACTCAACTCTTTTAACCATTAATTCTGATACTTACCTCTCTATATTTCACCTTCTATGCTCACAATGCTTATTTTTTAAATGTTCATTTTATTAATTTTAGAGAGAGGAAGGGAGAAAGCTGGAAAGAAACAGGAACATCTATTCCTGTATGTGCCCTGACCGGGGATAGAACCGGCAACCTCTGCACTTCGGGATGATGCTCTAACCAGCAGAGCTATCTGACCAAGGCTATATAATGCTAATTTTAAAATCCTGTTAAGGGCCTAACCTGTGGTGGTGCAGTGAGATAAAGCGTCGACCTGGAACACTGAGGTTGCCTGTTCGAAACCTTGGGCTTGCCTGGTCAAGGCACATATGGGAGTTGATGCTTCCTGCTCCTCCCCCTTCTCTCTCTAAAAATCAATAAATAAAATATTAAAAAAAATAAAATTCTGTTAAGATATCATTTATACTCTGTTATGACAGAGGTTTTAACTACCTTGCACAGTTCAAAGCAAAAAAAAAAAAAAAAGTAATATGGTTATATTACCTTTCTTCTTTGGTAGGTTAATTTCCTCAATCATAGTTTTCAATAAATCTAATCATAAAATTTCAAGCTTTTCCATCAGATAAAAGCATATTAAAAAACAAACAAACCCATTTCACATTTATCCTAAGAAAGAAATGAAAGGTACATGTAAAAATGAGCTCCCAGGACATTCAGATCACCATCAGGGCGCAACTAGAGACGATGTGACAATAAAAGTGAGCCCTGGCCGGCTGGCTCAGTGGTAGAGCATTGGCCCGGCATATGGAAGTCCTGGGTTCGATTCCTGGCCAGGGCACACAGAAGTGACCATCTGCTTCTCCACCCTTTCCCCTCTCCTTTTTCTCTATCTCTCTCTTCCCCTCCCGCAGCCAAGGCTCCATTGGAGCAAAGTTGGCCAGGGCACTGAGGATGGCTCCATGGCCTCTGCCTCAGGCGCTAGAATGGCTCTGGTTGCAATGGAGCAATACCCCAGATAGGTAGAGCATCGCCCCCTGCTGGGCATGCTGGGTGGATCCCAGTCGGGCACATGCGGGAGTCTGTCTCTCTGCCTCCCCACTTCTCGTTTCAGGAAAATAAAAAGCCTAAGTAAACAGAGGCACAAGTATACGCCAGACTATTAAGTTTTTAGTGGTTGATGTGGAAAGGTACTCATCTACAGAGTGGAGAAAACTAGACACAAAACAGTATGGACTGCAAAAACCAACATTTTTGTTAAAGAAAAATTATAGGTAACTGGAGATGTTGAGATTTCAGATGACATTTCTTTTTATGTATTTTTTAAAGTTTTTATTTGGGCATAATTTCAAACCAACAAAGAAACTGCAAGAATATTGCAATTTTTATAGACTCTTGCTAAGACACACCAATTTTTTTGAAATATAATTCATATAACATATCCATTTAAAGTGTACAACTCAATGGTTTTTAGGATATTCAGAGTTGTGCAACCATCACCATGATCTAATTTTGGAACCTTTTTGTCCCCCTTAAAAGAAACCCCTGCCTCTTAGCAGTCTCCCCTCCCTCTCTCCCCCAGCCCTGGCAACCATCAGTCTGCTTTCTGTGTTTATGGATTTGCCTCTTCTGGACATGTAAATAGAATCATAAAACATGTGGCCTTCTGTTCATGGCTTCTCTTTTGCTTAGCATACTCTCAAGGTTTATCCATATTATAGCATGTACTACTACAGCATTACTTTTTCTTTTTTAATTTTTCCATTGATTTGAGAAAGAGAGAGAGAGAGAGAGAGAAGCATCAACTCGTTCCATTCAATTGTGCACTCATTGATTGCTTCTCCTACGTGCCCTGAAAGAGATCAAACCTGTGACCTTGGCGTGCCAGGACAATGCTTTTATCTCCTGAGCTACCCAGCCAGGGCCAGCATTACTTTTTAAAACTGAATACTATTCCACTGTATGAATCCACCACACTTTATGCCTTCATTCATCAGAAGCTGGACACCTAGGCTGTTTCCACTTTTTGGGTATTATGAATAGTGCTGTTAGTAACAGTGCCAGATACACCAGTTGTTAACATTTTGCCACTTCTGCTTTTTAATCACTCTCTCATTCTTCCTCTACATGTTCTTATTATTATGAGACGAACTACAGATCTAAAATTTTGAGAAAGGTCTCTTTTCTATTACTGAGAACATAGAAATTTACAAATTAATGAGTTCTGCTCCTCTGCTATAACCTTTTAAAACTCAATGTCAAATCAATGTGCTTTGACATTCAAAGGTGATAGCATGTCACTGCAGAGTATATGCCTCCAAATGGTTTTGCAAATGCTCACTCTAAAGGGGGCTCACCTGTCTCCGGTCGGCCTGCAGGGGCGGCGGTGGGGGCCGAGCACAGTCCCGGTAGAGCATCCTCAGCCGTTCACACTGCACCTCCACAACTGCCAGCCGCTCTCCTGCAGGGGACACATCAGATGTGTGACAACAAGCCCTACTTGACAGGGCTCTATCTAACTCTTATCAAGTAGGGTCAAAGCAATAAAATGATTGCAGAGATTATTCAAATTCTCCCAAAAGAGAAAATGCCCTGAGATATCTTTGACTACTACATGAAGCTTAGCAGCAGAACGATGTGGTCAAGGGCACGGGCTCTGGATCTGGGCTGCCTGGGTTCAGAATCTGAATCTGGCACCCTTGCTCAATACTTGCTATCTCACTTCCAGGATGGAGGTAATAATAGTGCCTATGCCTCACAGGATGGGTGTGACGAGGAGATGAAATAGTTCAAGGAGAGGCTTTAGCCAAGTCCTTAGCATGAGGCAAACACTCAAATGAAAGCAGTTATCATCTAACAACGCTATTATTCTTACCATCTAAATTGATTATTTTAAAAGTCCAATACCTACTGGACATCACCTGTAAGCAAGGCACAGTGCTAGGTGTGGAGAGTGCAAAGACATATGAGCTGAAGTCTCCAGCCTGGACACAGAGATAAAACGTGTACATGCATACATATATACAATGAAGAACATAGGACAAGGTTGTAGTATGTCATTACATGATAAGGCATGAACATAGGCACTTCATTCCAGGACTCAAAAAGGCTAAATGAAGACAGCATTAAATTAGATGTTATATCCTATCAATTTCAATAAGCAGAGAAAAAAGGGAATTCTGGGTGGCTCAGCACTATGAAAATAGTCTAGACTAGTCAGGAGTCAGATGTCTCAGGAGTACCTCAGATGACACACAAAAATTTATTCAAAATGGATCAAAGATCTAAAACACCAGAGCTATAAAACTCTGAGAATAAAAGATGGGTGTAAATCTTTATGACTTTAGATTAGGAAATGATTTCTTAGATATGAAACCAAAAGCACAAATAATGAAAGAAAATTAGATAAAGTAGACTTCATCAAAATGAAAAACTTGTGTTTCTAAAGACACAAATAGACCATTTTGAGAAAGTGAGAAGACAACCCATAGAATGGAAGAAAATATAAGTCATATCCGATCAGGGACTAGTATAACTAGAATATACAAAGAATTGTTATAACTCAACATAACCCAATTAAAAATGGGCAAAAAATTTGAATAGATATTTCTCTAAAGAAGAGATACAAATGATCAATAAGTACATGAAAAGGTGCTCAGCATCATTAGTCACTAGGAAAATGTGAATCCAAACCACATTGAGATGCTACTTCCCACCCACAAGGACAACTTGGGTATGGAGTAACTGGAATCCTTGTACATGGCTGGTGGGAATGCAAAGTGTAGTCACAGCCCTGGCCGGTTGGCTCAGTGGTAGAGCGTCGGCCTGGCGTGCAGAAGTCTCGGGTTCGATTCCCGGCCAGGGCACACAGGAGAAGCGCCCATCTGCTTCTCCACCCCTCCCCCTCTACTTCCTCTCTGTCTCTCTCTTCCCCTCCCGCAGCGAGGCTCCATTGGAGCAAAGATGACCCGGGCGCTGGGGATGGCTCCTTGGCCTCTGCCTCAGGCGCTAGAGTGGCTCTGGTCGTAAGAGAGCGACGCCCTGGAGGGGCAGAGCATTGCCCCCTGGTGGGCAGAGTGTCGCCCCCTGCTGGGCGTGCTGGGTGGATCCTGGTCGGGCGCATGCAGGAGTCTGTCTGACTGTCTCTCCCTGTTTCCAGCTTCAGAAAAATACAAAAAAAAAACAAACCCAAAAAGCAAAAAAAAAACCAAAGTGTAGTCACATTGGAAAACAGTTCCTCCAAAAAGGAAGCAGTCTCTCAAAAGTTAAACATAGAATTACTATTAAGACCTCACAATTCCATTCCTTTGGACACCCACCAGACCTGAAAACAAGTCTACACAAAAACTTGTATGTGAATGTTTACTGTAGTAACATTCATAACAGCTGAAAAGTAGAAACACAAGTGTTCTTAAACTGATCAATGAGTAAACCAAGTGTGGTCCATGCATACAATGGAATACTATTCAGCCATAAAAAATGAGCCACTGATTCCCACTATGACATGGATGCACCTTGAAAACATGATGCCAAGTGAAAGAAACCAGACATAAAAGGCCACGTACTGCATGATCCCATTCATATGAAACGCCCAGAACAGGCAGATCCAGAGAGACAGAAAGTAGATTGGTGGTTGCCATGGGACTTCGGGAAGGGGGATAATGAAGAATAACTGCCTAATGGGTTCAACTCAAAGGTTTTGGGTTTTTTGGGGGGGCAGGAGGTGGAAATGTTCTGGAATTAGATAGTGGTGACAGTCACATACCTCTGTGAATATATTAAAACCCACTGAATTGTACACATTAAAATGATATGTGTGGTACATGAATTATACTTCAACTTAAAAAAAAGATCTTTAAAAAATGAATCAAATGTAGTCCAATAAAAGTAAAACACAGTACTAGCAAGAAAGGTTTATTGACTTGTACCATAGCTACAGACATCCAGACACCTAACATAATCCAATGATGTGAATTAGAAGGTGAGAGGAAAGTTGAGGCAAAGACACAAGGGAGTCAAGGCAGAGGCAGGAGTGAGGCCAGGCCACGAGGTGCACATTCAGTGTCCTTTATTCAGACCTGGGAAGGCACGAATCCAGATCTGGGTGTCCCAGTGACAATTCTGTCACAGGATTCATGGAATCCATTCCATAAACGTAAAAGGACTAGTCATTAAGAGCTCAGCTATTTTTGATAAGCACTTTGCAGTAATTCTTGTTAAGATGACTTAAAAATTGTCCTGAGAGGCTTTATACTGGATAATTCAATGAACACTATTTTCAACAACATCCTTATAGCCTGACCAGGCGGTGGCGCAGTGGATAGAGCGTCAGACTGAGATACGGAAGACCCAGGTTTGAAACCCTGAAGTCGCTGGCTTGAGCGCAGGCTCACCAGCCTGAGCACAGGGCTGCTGGCTTGAGCGTGGGATCACAGACATGACTCCATAGTCGCTGGCTTGAGCAAGGGGTCACTTGCTCTGCTGTAACCCCCCGGTCAAGGCACATATGAGAAAGCAATCAATGAACAACTAAGGTGCTGCAACAAAGAATTGATGCTTCTCATCTCTCTCCCTTGCTGTCTGTCCCTATCTGTCCTCTCTGACTCTCTGTCTCTGTCAAAATAATTAAACAAACAAAAAAACAATGTCCTTATAACCAATCAGTAACAAGTGTCATGGAGCTATTTCAATGCAGACAGAATGGAATCACACAGACAGGTGGAATCACACCAAATAACAAGGGACCAGCACGTGCTTGGGAGTTGGAGGGGGCAGGGGTAACCTAGCAGAGCTGAGGCATAGCCACCCCGAGGAGGACTTACTGTCTGTCAGAGGAGACGTTACAGACTCTCGTGTGAGAATAAAAAGCTCCTATACTTGAAATTCAAGAAAGACTGTACTTGGGCCATAGTAACAAGTAGTTGCCAGAAGTAGCTGTAAACTCCTTCTAGTCCATAAATGACAGATTCACAGTAGTAACTGTGCTTAGGAAAGCCAGCCTCTTGTTGACAGCTCCATGCCCCTGACAGGCAGCCACTCGAATTGGGGCCTCAGGAAAGTGACTAATGACAATGTGAAAAGATGAGGAGCGGGAGGAAAAGTTTGGAGAATAAAGCAAATGTCTAAACACAGGAGAAAAAGCACCTGAATTAAGGAGCCGGTTGTGGAAATGTGCAGAAAGGGATACATTTTGGGAGGATTTCAAAGGCAGAATCAGATATGGCAACTGATTGGATGTGTGAGGGACAGGGAGGAGGCTTCATATGTGACTCAGTATCTGTGTGTCAAGAATAGTCTGAGTGCCACCTAAAATGGGGAAGTCAGAGAGGAGAGCTAATTCCACAGTAAATAATGATGGTTTTAAAACCCATGTATTCCTGAGGCTGTGGTCCCTCTGAAAGGAACAGCTGCCAGGCCCAGGTATCAAGGGAAGGACTGCCCACACGGGAGCCATGAAGGCATAGCAGAAGGCAGATGCAGAAGGTGGGCCAGGGCAAAACTCAGAGCACTGTTTCCTTAGGTGAGGCCTGAGGTCCACTTTGTATCACAACTGTCTGGGCACCCCCTCTCCCCCAGCTTACAGTTGTGACTTCTGCCTTCTGTGTAGAGCTTGGACAGCATTTTAAACATGCTTCCCAGGGCCCTGGCCGGATGGCTCAGTGGTAGAGTGTTGGCCTGGTGTGCAGGAGTCCTGGGTTCGATTCCTGGCCTAGGCACACAGGAGAAGCGCCCATCTGTTTCTCCACCCCTTCCCCTCTCCTTCCTCTCTGTCTCTCTCTTCCCCTCCCGCAGCCAAGGCTCCATTGGAGCAAAACTGGCCCGGGCGCTGAGGATGGCTCTGTGGCCTCTGCCTCAGGCGCTAGAATGGCTCTGGTTGCAACAGAGCAATGCCCCAGATGGGCAGAGCATCGCCCCCTGGTGGGCATGCCAGGTGGATCCTGGTTGGGCGCATGCGGGAGTCTGTCTGACTGCCTCCCCGTTTCCAACTTCAGAAAAATACAAAAAAAAAAAAAAATCATGCTTCCCAGGATTCTTAGGAACTTTCAAAGTTTGAGAAAAACCTCTGGGTCAGGGAATGTGTAAATTTAGGAAGTAAGGAGAGGAAGCAGCTGAACCTCGAGATTCTGGTTTCTGTAAGAGCACAAAATAAAATCAAGAACTTTTTTTTGGTTTCCATAAGCCTTTTCTTCAGTTTCAAAATCTGTTTCCTATGCTATTTCAACCTAGGGATCAAGTTAACTTCTCAGGAATATTTCTTCATGGGAAAAAGCTCTGTAGTGCTATCTTCTTAGATCAAATGGAATTAGATACTCCTCCTTAGATCAGAGAAGCTATAAAATTTAGATATGCATTCGTTAACATTACCATGGCAAAATGTGCTGCTTAATTAATTCATCCCAGAGGAAGTAAAACAATAGAAGGAATTCACTGAATTTTGGGGGGCATTATAGAGACTCAATATATTATTGCCTGTAAATTTTATAACATTTTCATACATGAAATTTAAAAATATTAACACATTAAAATAAAAATCAAAGAACTTTCTCTTCTACCCACACCTTGAACCTTTTTTTTTTTTTTTTTTCATTTTTCTGAAGCTGGAAACAGGGAGAAACAGTCAGACAGACTCCCGCATACGCCCGACCGGGATCCACCCGGCACGCCCACCATGGGGCTACGCTCTGCCCACCAGGGGGCGATGCTCTGCCCATCCTGGGTGTCGCCATGTTGTGACCAGAGCCACTCTAGTGCCTGAGGCAGAGGCCACAGAGCCATCCCCAGCGCCCGGGCCATCTTTGCTCCAATGGAGCCTTGGCTGTGGGAGGGGAAGAGAGAGACAGAGAGGAAAGCGTGGCAGAGGGGTGGAGAAGCAAATGGGCGCTTCTCCTGTGTGCCCAGGCCGGGAATCGAACCCGGGTCCTCCGCACGCTAGGCCGACGCTCTACCGCTGAGCCAACCGGCCAGGGCTGAATCTTTTTTATTACACATCATTTCTGCCAAGTGCAGCCTAGTTCTCTTTGTTTGTAGGCTATGAGAATGCACTGTTGTGCTGCAAAGTAACCCGGGTGCTGGGGCAGGGGGAAGAGTGCTTGGTTTATGACTGAGGAGTCAGCAACTTTATATTTTATGACATAGGACACTACTTTAGAATATAATTGATGTGTATAAGCTTACTTTCATCTCTTCTGTATCAATTAATAAGTACTTCCCACATGTTTCTTTGCAACCCTTTGTGACCACAGAGTTCTTTTCCACTAGGAAAAAAGGGTTAGGTGGGTTATTACTAAAACCATCTGAGATCAGTGCTCTAAGTTATTATGAATTCAAGCCTGTACATTAAGTACCAAAGTTAAATCCATACAATAAGACCTCTTTATTTCATGAAATGTATAAAAGAGGATACTCAGGAAGAGTCCTATAGAAGAACAAGTGATTAATTCAGCAAGTTATGTGCTTGCTAAAGTTATTCAAAAATGTCTCATATGCAACCTAAATCAAGAAGAGTAAAAAGCAGAGACAGGGAATCAAAGACCTGTCACAAATATAACACTAAATCATGAGCAAAAATTTAGTCACAAGTAATTTCACCCAAGAAGTCTAGCAAATTCCTTTTCTTCTGCTCTATTCCTCTATTCTCAAGGTCTTTGAGGTTTTTTTGTTTTTTGTTTTTTAATGTTTATTTTTTTTATTTTAGAGGAAGAGGAAGAAAGAGAGAGAGACAGAGACAGGAACATCCATTTGTCCTGTATGTGCCCTGACCGGGGATCAAACCAGCAACCTCTGTACTTCAGAATGATGCTCTAACCAACTAAGCTATCCGGCCAGGACAGGGTCTCAGAGTTTTAACAATGGTCATTGGCTCCACTGCACTGTGCTTTTCAGAGGAGGAGGCTTGAGAAGTAAAACAGATACAGAACAAAGACAAATTAAAAAGCAAAACACACCAATGGAGATCACTACCACATGAAAAGGGACAAGAATTTAAGGACAGAAACATGATTAGAGAGTTACTGAAAAAGCAAATTAAATGAAGAATAGTAAATAATACAAAAAAATGACTAAAAAATCAACTAAAACTATTAAGGAAGCTAAAAACTAATTTCTTCCTTATAATTTAGGAAAAACTAGTAAATGGAGGAAAGCTAATCTAATTGTAAACAATTTTATATAGGGTTCAATTATATCCTTGGGGACAAGGCATAAATTTTCACTTAAAAACACCCAGGCCAACTACCAATTTACAGAAAATTTGAGGACAAAAGGACATATTAAATGACACCATAGCATACGATTGACAAAATTCACTGTGAGAAACATTTCAACAAATAAATTGCCAGGGAAAAGGGACCCTGAGGGGAATCTGTATTTTAAAGAAACATAAAAGACACAGCAATGAATTATAGTGTATGAACTTTACTTGGATCCTGACTCAAATTAACAAATGTAAAAATAGCTATGACTTTTTGAGAGAATTAGAAAGCTGTACACTGACTAGATATCTAATAGTATTAAAGAATTACTATTATTATTTTAGATGTGATCATGGCATAGTGGCTATATTTTTAAGAGTCTTTAGTATTTTTAGAGACACATAGTAAAATATTTCTGGATAAAATAATATTTAAAAATTTTCTTAAGAGACCATGGGGAGGGCAGAGCACAGATGCAACAGGGTTGATTATGAGTGATAACTCTTGAAACCAGTGACGGAAACATAAGGGCTCATTATACTAGTCTTCCTATTTTTGTTTGTTTAAACTTTTTCATAAACACACATAGAAATACACATACATAAAGATAGATGTTAGTGCAACTCTTGACTTTAAATTCAAATGTAGCAGTCACAACAGTCCCAAAGTATCTGCAATCATGCATAGCTCTAATGGAAAAATAAAGGCAATGAATTAATATGAATGGAGGGGGAAAATAACACTCTGAGATAGTCCTAAAGTTAAACTGAAAATGGCGATTTCTTACTTGGTGTATACCGAAAGCTTATTTCCATTTCTAGATCTGGGATAAAAGTGAGTTGTGATAAGTGCTGTCTAGAGAGCTCAGATGTTGGACAGGTGTGTGTATGGAAACTGTATATTCCATTATCAAACCGTAAAGTGCTGACAAAACTCCATAAAGCAGGATACTTTCCATAATAGGTACTCACCAGCACTGCATTCCTGGGCGACTAGGTTAAGGACTTCGACAGCTGCTGGGCACTGTTGTATGAATTCTTCACAAAACAAACTGTCTTCTAAAAGCTGGGCCATGACCAGGCATGCTCTTAATGTTAAAAGATTTACAATATTTCAAAGTCATCAATGTTCATTCTCTAAAAAGTCAACTGTGAAAAACATTTCAATCAATTTTGTCCCCTAATTGATAACAAGGTTCAAACTCCCCCTGCCTCTTTTCTGAGCTGGACTAGTTAGGACACACATAAATAACTTCGCTTTTCCCACACAGTAACTGCCGACACAGCAAGGACAACCAGAAAAGCGAAAAATGGATGTCACCTCCACTAAATGGAGACATACAGTGCCAGGTGAGAAATTAGCATTGTCCCTTAAAAGTTCTTCATAAACTGAGTTCCGTGGGCAATATTAGTGTTCTGGGAATAAGAGGAATCCAAAGGCTTGGAAGATCTGTCATTTTTCTGATTCTCACCTGATTTGAAATACACATGAGGGTTTTCTGAGAAGTCTCATTATCAAAAGTGAAACTTGGCCCTGGCCGGTTGGCTCAGTGGTAGAGCGTCAGCCTGGTGTGCAGGAGTCCTGGGTTCGATCCCAGGCCAGGGCACACAGGAGAAGCGCCCATCTGCTTCTCCAACCCTCCCCCTCTCCTTCCTCTCTGTCTCTCTCTTCCCCTCCCGCAGCCAAGGCTCCATTGGAGCAAAGTTGGCCCGGGCGCTGAGGAAGGCTCTGTGGCCTCTGCCTCAGGTGCTAGAATGGCTCTGGATGCAACAGAGTGATGCCCCAGAGGGGCAGAGCATCACCCCCTGGTGGGCGTGCCGGGTGGATCCTGGTCGGGCGCATGCGGGAGTCTGTCTGACTGCCTCCCCATTTCTGGCTTCAGAAAAATACACACACACAAAAAAAGAATAAAAAGTGAAACTTGTTTCTGTTGTTTAATAGTAAAAAAATGCATTTGCAGGAATCACATTAGGAATAGCTAAACTTTACTTTCAGAGTACAGAAAATGGGGACTGCAACAAAAGTTGCAGAAATTGGGAAATGCACCAAAAACTGTAGTTCACATAGCATAAGAGAATGGTTTCTGTTACTCAGCTAGGCACAAGCTTCACACTGTGGCCCCAGCACGGCTGGAGCACTGAGGCCCCCAAGGACCCGGCCTCTGTGTCTGCGCCACCCAGCACATTGGAGGGTGCTCACCTTGTCCTTATCTCAGCCAGGAGCCGAACGACTGCCATCACAGGAGCTGACCCATCTCCTGTTGCAGGAAGTGAGGTGTGAATAGAGAGACTTCCCTCCTGAGGGAGCAACATGGACTGGACTGCCTGTACTACCTTCTCAGTAATGGACAGTTTATGAAGAGGCAGTGCCTGATGGTGGGGGGGGCGTGGCAAAAAGTTAAATTCAAGTAGTTAGTGTATAAGAAATGAGGGTGTTCTCTGGAGTTAATTCTCAAGATATCAGTTAAAAAATATCAAATCACCATACAGAAAATTACAGACTAGACCCAACCAATTAAGAATACAACACAATGAAATATTTCTAACCAAAGATTTGACTTCTGGCATTAAGATAAAAATTTGCATACAAATATGACTATTAGATAATTATCCCCATATATAAATACACATCACAAATAAAATTTAAGATAACCAAGTATCCGTGCTTCTCTACTGTGCATATTACTCATTACAGTACATTTACCATTTGCAGAGACATTTTATAATGCATTTAAAAATCACCTTACCTCTGATCTTGGAACACAAAGTCTAGACAATGGAATAGTCAGTGTGTCTGATGCTTGCGAAGTCTTTCTACAGTCTATGGGTGGGAATCTGACTGTAGCTATACCTTCCTGTTCATTGATAGAAGCCACTACTCCGATGCTTCCTGATATTCCTCTACCTAAAACCTAGAGACACAAATGGGTCAGCACCACTACATTCCGGCTCTGGTGGGCAAAGCAACTCTGTGTGTGACAAGCAGGAAGAGCAAACTGACAGCTATCATTACAGGCATTCCAGTACAGTTTATTTATAATGCAGATACCAGGTCCTGAACATGGGTTAAAGTAATAAGTCCTAAAACCTTATGTCATGATGATCATAATATGATTTAATTTCAAAACTTTCAATTCTAAAATACTGCCAATAGTAACAACACTGCAAGACGCAAGTATTATAATTAACACCATACAGTATCGTTCTAATATTTAAATTGTCTGCAACATAGTGTGGATAGAATTGATGAGTTTTTCAGGTTCCTTATTCATCTTGAAGGACCAAGGATTTTTGTCCAAATGGGTGAACAATACTTGTGTCACAGATGGTCAATTAATCAATGGATACTTATATACAGGGAAAAGCAAGGACTTGGGGAAAGGTGGCTGGTTACCTGGACCTCGGACCCTATCTTGATTGTCTCTTTGAAGCCTCCCAGTGCACACAGTGCAGCCACGGCCTGGCGGGCAATTCTCTGAAGTTTGGCAAGTTTTCTGCCACTACTGCTTCCATTTTCCAGAATGCTCTCTGCGTATTTCCCCAATTGTGGAATGTACATCAGCGCACGAGACAGAACCTAAACATGAGAGCAGCCCATGTAGGAGGAGTCAGAGATTTGGCCGTTTTGGTAGGAAGGGTGATGAGTGTCTACAACAGTGACTGGGTCCCAGGCACTGAAGGAACTGTGGCTATGCAATGGATGAAATAACTATTAGGTGCGACCACTGACATTCCTGCCATGTTGGCCTTAGGTAATTGGACAGAATTGGAAACGCACAACCTCAAAATATGGAAAAATCAAACATTGTTTTAATAAAACCCCTAAAATAAAGCACAAACTTATCTGAAGGAAAACCATCAGGGCATACTGCCCACATCTCAACACCCAATTACTTCAAGGACCCGACACAAAGAATTCACTTGCAGAATGACTATACGGAAGGGGAATTGATCACAGGTCTCTATTGTTCAAGACACTGGGCTATTGTTTGTAATGATGGATCACTGACAGAGCACTCAGGAAGGGTAACTCACACAGAGGCCTCCTTAGGACTTAGCACACTCAAAATATCCAATAAACAAGGCTGCTGCATGCTTTCCTATGTCGGTACCACTTGAACACAAGCAAGAGGGAGAAACAAGGGGTGCTATCCTTTCCCTGAGAACTCTGTCCTGTCTTCTGCAAGATTAGATCTGGCAGTAACCATAGATGTGAACAAAGTTGAAACTGCCAAATCAAAGCAAATTTGAGGGAAAATAGGTAACAAGTATAACTGGCCAACTGGGGAAATCTCGCTCTACTAAAATTATCCCCCGCTAGGCATGATTCAAAAAGAACCCCGACTTCCTTGGTGCCTCCTCAGCTAAGTGGTGATACCGCACTAACCTTTTCTGCAGTGGTGGTCCATATCTGAGCGGCATTTGATTCTGGGGCCATTAGCAGGCTATGAAGCAAGGCGATCACCTCCGCGGCCATGCTGTTGGCCACGTGCCCACTGATGAAGGGTCGGACGGGGTCGGTCCTACAAGGGTCAACAGGGAAAACTGTCAGTGCCCAGTGCCATGGTTCAGAATGTAAGAAGTGGCTTTTAGCATTGGCCTCCGATGGGAATGTTTTCTATTTATACAGAAAAAGTGAAGCTAAGTTATCATAAGGAAGAAATCACTTCTCTCTTATTCTTTCTGGTAACTCAAGAATCCTCTAGAACAGTGGTCCCCAATCCCTGGGCTGAGGACCAATACCGGTCCGTGGGCCATTTGGTACCAGTCCGCAGAGAAAGAATAAATAACTTACATTATTTCCATTTCATTTATATTTAAGTCTGAACAATGTTTTATTTATTTATTTATTTTTCCTTTTCCTTCCTTTTTGTATTTTTCTGAAGCTGGAAACGGGGATAGACAGCCAGACAGACTCCTGCATGCGCCCAACCAGGATCCACCCGGCACGCCCACCAGGGGGCGACGCTCCGCCCCTCCGGGGCGTCACTCTGTCGCGACCAGAGCCACTCTAGCGCCTGGGGCAGAGGCCAAGGAGCCATCCCCAGCGCCCGGGCCATCCCTGCCCCAATGGAGCCTCGCCGCGGGAGGGGAAGAGAGAGACAGAGAGGAAGAAGAGGGGGAGGGGTGGAGAATCAGATGAGCACCTCTCCTGTGTGCCCTGGCCGGGAATCGAACCCGGGACCTCTGCACGCCAGGCTGATGCTCCTCCACTGAGCCAACCGGCCAGGGCCTGAACAATGTTTTATTTTTAAAAAATGACCAGATTCCCTCTATTACATCCGTCTAAGACTCACTCTTGACACTTGTCTGGGTCACGTAATACGTTGCCACTAAAATTAAATCCATAAACTAGCAAAATGAGTGAAAAACAAAATTCCATCAAAAGTTTTTTTGCGAAATGGAAAAGGGCCAGTGAGGAGACAGAAGAAGAACCTACGACCTGAAGAAAAAGAAGGCTTCATTTAACAGACAATACCAGGAGTCCTACTTGAAGTATGGATTTATCGCAACTGGTGATTCTCGCGCACCAAGGCCGCTCTGCATAATATGTGGCGACCGGCTAAGTAATGAGGCAATGAAGCCTTCAAAACTGCTTCGCCACTTGGAGACCAAGCACCCGACTTTAAAAGACAAGCCTTCTGAGTATTTCGAAAGAAAAAAGCATGAACAAGAAGGACAGAAAGAATTCCTGGTGGCCACTACATCAATAAATGTGAGTGCACTGAGAGCATCATACTTGGTGGCTAATCGTATTGCTAAGGCTAAGAAGCCATTCACCATTGGTGAAGAATTGATCCTTCCAGCCACTAAAGACATTTGTTGTGAACTTCTAGGAGAGGCTAAGGTTAAAAGATAGCACAGATGCCTCTTTCAGCTACCACCGTCACACGGCGCATTGAGGAAATAGCGGAGGACATTGAATCACAATTGTTGGAAAGGATTAATAAATCACCGTGGTATACTCTCCAGGCTGACGAATCTACAGTTATTGACAGGCAATGCTACTTGTTTACGTGCGTTATCTTTATCAAGAAGATATGCATGAGGATATGTTATGTGCACCATCATTGCCAACCAAAACCACAGCCACAGAACTATTTAAATCGCTGGATGACTATATATCAGGAAAACTGAAATGGTCTTTTTGTGTCGGCATATGCACAGATGGAGCTGCTGCCATGACCGGAAGGATGTCTGGTTTAACTACTCGGATTAAGGAGGTTGCACCTGAATGCGAGTCTACGCATTGTGTCATTCACAGGGAAATGCTGGCTAGCCAAAATATACCACCGGAACTTATCAGAGTATTGAATGATGTCGTTAAAGTTATTAACCACATCAAAGCACATGCCCTTCACTCGTGCCTGTTCGAGCAGCTTTGTGAGGAAATGAACGCAGAGCACAGACACCTTCTCTTATACACAGAAATAAGATGGTTATCCCGAGGGAGGTCCCTGGCCAGAGTGTTTGAATTATGAGAGCCGCTGCAGAGATTTCTCTCAGAAAAAAAGTCACCGCTAGCAGCACATTTCAGTGACGAGGAATGGGTCGTAAAACTCGCTTACTTGTGCGACATATTTAACTTCCTCAATGAACTCAATCGGTCACTTCAGAGTAAAATGACAACTGTCTTCAAGTTGGCAGATGAAGAAGCTGCATTTAAAGTCAAACTGGATTTGTGGGGATGACGTGTGAACAGGGGTATATTTGACATGTTTCAAACATTTGCGGGAATTTTGGAAGAGACTGAGCCCAAGCCTTCATTGTCCCAGTTGGTGCACGATCACCTGTATTTGCTTTTTTTTTTTTTTTCATTTTTCCGAAGCTGGAAACGGGAAGGCAGTCAGACAGACTCCCGCATGCACCCGACCGGGATTCACCCGGCGTGCCCACCAGGGGGCGATGCTCTGCCCATCTGGGGCATCGCTCTGTTGCATTCAGAGCCATTCTAGTACCTGAGGCAGAGGCCACAGAGCCATCCTTAGCGCCCGGGCCATCTTTGCTCCAATGGAGCCTCACTGCGGGAGGGTAAGAGAGAGACAGAGAGGAAGGAGAGGGGAAGGGGTGGAGAAGCAGATGGGTGCCTCTCCTGCGTGCCCTGGCCGGGAATCAAACCCAGGACTCCTGCATGCCAGGCCGACGCTCCACCGCTGAGCCAACCAACCAGGGCCTATAATTGCTTTTAAAAGAGTTTGAACGCTACTTCCTAACCACAAAAGACCCATGAATTGCCAAGGAATGGATCCATGATTTTTGACTGTGTAAGCCATCAGGATAAAGGAAAGCTACCACATGGTAGCTGCCACTGGCACACAAGCACAGAACAGCTGGCACAAACTCCCCAGGGACCCGCCCATTCACCCTCTCCTCTCCTAGGAAGAAGCTGACATCACAGCTGGGATGGTAGAGTGTATCGTTTGGAAGAAGTGAAGGCAGTGAGACCAGAGCTCGCTAATACTGTACTCAGAAAACTATACTGGTGTTCCTGGTAGAGGCCTTTCTCAGAAGAACAACCCTCTGGCCACAGGTTGTTCATTTGCTCAGAGTGCACCCCTATTCACTGCTTACAACCTCAGGCAGGTATCTGAAGCCCTCAGTCCCACTGCCAGCAGGTCAAGGGGGTAATATAGAGTTAACGCCCTAAAAACAAACCCCTTACAAAGAAAATCTGAGAAGAGTGCGGACAGGTTCCATGCTGTGAAAGATTTTACCTGGCAAGATCAGAGTTCCTCTCTCGGCAAATGGAGGTTTGGGCGGTTTTCTTTTTGTCGCCTGTGGACAGTCCACTCACAGTCTCTGGGCTGATGGACTCCACGGGCGGCCCGACACTGACGATAAGGCCGGACTGTGCCCACTTGGTTGCTTTCCGGAGAGCAGCTGCAGCCTCTTCTGTGATGACTTCACAACAGCCGCCCTGGGGGTCAGTTTCAAGATAGTCTCCATATGTCACTCTTCTCACCACCGGACTGTAAACCTGCTTCCCCCAACTACCAAAGCAATCCAGGCTAATTTTCAAAAGTTCAAATATTAAAATATTTTATGTAGGAAGTGAGATCCCTCCAAAATCCTGTGTCTTCACCTGGACACAGGTAAATGTTTATCTTCTAGATTCTTTCCGTGCAGATTCTGACCTCCATGATCATGGACCACCCTACACGCACAGTTTTTCCATTTATGTCTCTTGGTTATTAAATATCATGAATGTATTTCTAGGCTAGTATATAAAGAGTTATCTGACTCTTTATTATAGTTGTGTACAGTATTTTATTATATAATTTAAAAAATTGTTTATAATTTTAAAAATTGAGGTGTAATTGACATATAACAATTTCTTTAACCAATCCTCTCTTTATGTGCACACAGATTCTGTTCTGTTTTTTACAAACAAAATCATGAAGAGAAAATGGTTGTCTTTGGATACTTGAGAATGTCTTTTTACCCTCATTGTGACAATAATGAGTATTATCAATCTTTCTTAACTTTACCCGCCTGCCACGTGAAAGTCACATACTACTGTTGGTTTCATTCCTTTTCTTTATTTATACATATTGGGTAATTTGTAAGCCTGGGCACATTTTTATATTTTGATGGGCTGTTTGTCTTTATTTCTTATTATCTAATATAACTCTTTTAACTGCCTTTCATTTATTATCAATTTTAAAGTACGTTTAGGCTATAAAACTTTTTTTAACAGAGCTAAGAAAAAATTTCTAGGTCAAAACCAAGAGTTCCCTTTTACGTTTTAACATTAATGACAAACTGATTTTGACTACTTCTCATGAAAATGGCTTCAGTTAAGCCACTGGCTTCAATTTCTCACCCTGCTTCTTTCCGGGAACTTGAATTAATCTTATTTTTTTTCTCATGAAACTTGAAGCATGGCAAATGTTCTTTAACCGTGTGTCTCGTCAAAGCAGGTGCCTCCACATTAAGGTTACCTTGGTCATGTCTCGATCCATTTTCACAACCTTCTCCATGTTGGCACCAGTCCCAAGGCGGAAGGGCCGTCCTTCTGAACTACTGGAAAGGGAAGCAGAGAGAGGCCACACTCTAACGGGCATGGTCAGGATGGGGCTGCATGTCATAGGGCAACCTTGCTGTGGTCGGGCCACCATTATACACTATAAAGGGTTTTAAAAATTCACAGGAAGACTCAATTTTTCCAAAAAGGAAACCATCTATTAGTGCTTAATTATAGCACAATAAGCAATCAAAACAACATCTGTTTTTAAATATAATTAAAAACCTATGTGAAAAACACCAAAGACCCAAATGAAATGGGAGACTGAACCTATAATAAAGGGAAGGCAAGGCACCCATGACGCCCTCAAGCAAGTGATCTGAATGCCCAAGCGAGGGGACTTTCACAGCAGTATGGAGTCTAAGTCTTGCTGTGAATGACCGCAATATTATCCTTTCTCAGCTTCCTCTGCCACCAATTTGACACTATGACATTTTGCAATGGCCAAGACTACCTCTTGGCGATTTCCTCATGTAAGCACTGACCTGCCTTGACCCTGATAGGTTTATGCCAGCAGCCCACTAGTACTTTCAGTTGCCATGACAGCTAACAAGAGACCCAATTACAAAGATGACACCATCATCAAATCATTTATTTGAAGAGAGGACTCCCCCTCTGAGACAGAAACACCTGCCTACATTCCCCGGTGTTCTGTGGCAGGCCGTCCCATGTCCTGGCTCCCACTAACAGGGCCCCATAGGTTTGTAATCATGGGACAATAACAATATATTTCTCCTTCCTTGTTGAGCAATCATACCATTCATACCTCAATGAATTAAAGCTTTCAAAAAGATTTTCTTATTTCTCCATCCCACAGTCAATGGTATCCTTCAATTTGCTGATGGCTGAGGGACGCCAGTAACACTGTTGACACTATTCCTCTCACAGCCCAAGTCACACTGTCAACTCTCCATCAAACACAAACAATACATTCTCAACGGGGCTTTTGCTCTCTGCTGCGTTGGGAAATAGCACTAAGCTGTGATTAAGTTGTGGATAGTGGGCCTGTATCTGCATTTCAGCTCAGCCTCAGTTTGACATGGGTAACAATAGGGATGATAGTAACAGATTATGTCTTAGAATTGGTAGGAGGCCTGAGACAGCTGATATACGTAAGGGGCTTACTCAGCACAGGACCTGAGACAGGGTTACTGCTTGATGACATGCAGCTACTGCAATCATGGTCACCTTAGTAACGGCTGGAGAACTTCGTGGGATGACTGGTCCTCCCGCTTATGGATGAAGATGGAGAGCTTGCCATCTACCGCTTCACTCTCTTCTCCAGGATCTTTATCTCCTTTTAAGGAATTCTTGGGACTGGCTTTTGTCAGTGTGGTGTCCGGTTCAGAAGCAGTTGGAGAAAGAACTGTCTGGCAGCCTTTAAGTAAACAGAACAATTGCTGTGTTGTTTGTGCATGGAGAACAGTGGTTTTGGACTCTCTCTTCCCCTCTCTGTCCCTTCTGTCTCTTTTACCACAGGAAGCACAGCTGCCATTGTGGACCAGTGAAAGCCCAGTCTGACCATCCACAGAGGTGGGCGCCTCTGTGCCAGTCTCCCATCCAAAAGCTGCTCACCTGGGACCACGTAATCTGCCAGTTTTGCTAAGAGCAACGAGGCAATCTTGGACGCTGGGTCGCTGGGATCCTCCTGCTCACTGTTTAGGGAGGGAACAGAGTAGCTCCATGGTGGGAGCTCCACGTTCCCACAGTCTTCCACACTCATCAGTGGGAGCGCCGCACGGCACAGCTGAAGGATGATAAGGACCAGCTTTGGCGATGGGCGTTGGTCAAGCAGCAGGGAGAGGAGTTTGGACACACAAGCTGGCTGGCTTAGGATGGCTTTACCTATGTGACTCCTGGAAAAGCAGCAAGAAAGGAGCAATGCTAGGAATGTTCGTCTATAGACATTCAGAAGAAAGAGGTCTCTGAATGAGGCTAATTTTCAGATATCACAGCAAAGACATAGACTTGGCACTCTGTTTTTATGGAAGAGAATTCAGGTTGTAATTATCTGATGAAAGCTCACAATTGACCAATTATACTAAAAAATTTTTTTTGATTATTTTCTGATCCCTGATGTTTATTTACATGAACTCCTGTAGTTTGGCATGATTCATTCACAGAGCACCAAGACTTAGAAACCCAATCTAGGTGCCTTACAGTTTTGTCTTTTTTTCCTTTTTAAGGAATACTTCAAGACCAAAGGTATCACACCAGCCTCACCAGCATGGGACCAGCCACAGCTGAATCTGTCACGTCTTCCTAAGGAGAAGGTACACAGTCCAACAGAAGCCAAGGAACAAGCAGCCTAGGTGGACAAGCTCTGTGGGCCTCATGGCTCACAGAGGATGATATTAAACCTCCACCGAGATCTTTCAAAGACACAGCATGAGACAGTGAATGAACAGGTCCTGGCAGATTATTCTTTAATCTTGCTATAATGACGGTAAAGGATTTGGTCATTGAATGCAAATACATAGACTTGAAAGGGTAGCAGATGTTACCAGTAAAGTATTAAAGCAAATGATAATCTAAATAATCCTTACATTTTGGAACTAAATACTAACTTTCAATGACTTTATTCCCCACTATTTTTTCTCGAGGCAGGAGCATGTCAGAACAGCCTAGCAATTTACCATAGGTGGTTCAAAAGACAAGGACCACCCAAAGGAATCACAGTCATTCAAGAGGAAAGCCCCCACCCCAGGGTCCCAACTCGGCCTGCCATACCTCGAGAGATCATTGAGCAAACTGAGCACGTCCTGGAGAGCATCGTTCCCCGCAGCCTGGTTGCCACAGCACTCGGTCGCTCGGGCAAGGTGGTTTGTGAGAAGGCTGGACACCTGCCGGGCCAGCCCAGAGTGCACAGCCTCTGTGGAGCCGCCTTGAGTTAAAGAAGGAAAAGCCCGGTGAAACCCCAGGGAGCCATGGCGGCCTGCAGCTATGGGCAGCCCTCCATCCCAGCCTCCCTATGTTAAAGCCCTCTCCCTTGCCCAACTGTTTTCTTTAACTTGCTCAGTATTTCATTAGCCATCCAATTAGCAACCCCTCATTAGATAACATCTGCACATAAAAAGGTACTAGTAACTTGAACAATGATTCAATGTTGAGGAAAGACATTATCTTTAATTAAAACGGACTACAATTAATCCATACAAAACAAGACTGTGACTGACAGGGAAGAGTCACCATTTTACTGTGATGAAATCAGTAATTTTTTTTTTTTTTTTTAATTTTTCTGAAGCTGGAAACGGGGAGGCAGTCAGACAGACTCCCGCATGTGCCCGACCGGGATCCACCCGGCACGCCCACCAGGGGGTGATGCTCTGCTGCGACCAGAGCCAGTCTAGCGCCTGAGGCAGAGGCCACAGAGCCATCCCCAGCGCGCCTGGGCCATCTTTGCTCTAATGGAGCCTTGGCTGCAGGAGGGGAAGAGAGACAGAGAGGAAGGAGAGGGGGAGGGGTGGAGAAGCAGATGGGCGCTTCTCCTGTGTGCCCTGGCCGGGAATTGAACCCGGGACTTCCGCACACCAGGCCAATGCTCTACCACTGAGCCAACCGGCCAGGGCCGAAATCAGTAATTTTTAAGCCACAACCTACCTCTTTTCAAATAAGAGCTTTTTGGATCTTTCCCTCTTCACTGTAGTTCCAGGGCATCCTTTTACCCACCCCTCACAGCATCTCTTATAAAAGCCCCAAAATTATTTGTCATTTCCTGAACCTGCCATGATCTCTTGGATCCCTGCGCATACACACACTGTTTATTCTGCTTGGAAGTCTTCGTCATCCCTTCAAGAGTCATCCATGTGCCACCTTCTTTGGTAAGCTCTGCCTGCCCCCTAGCATAGCTCATCTGTAGGAACCTCTATGGTCCCACAGGGAGAAACAACGCCCTCTTCATTTTATGCCTGGCTCTCAAGACAGTGAAATACATGGTGAATGTATAAATGTAAACGAACAAGCTATATACAGAGCTGGGATGTTAGGGAATAATTATCCTTCAAGTTTACTTTTTAAATCATATTGGTAATAACTAAAATATAATTTGGAAATAGCACCTCAAAAGTGCAACTGGAAAACCATTTCCTAAAATACTTATCTGGAGACTGTTATCAGTGTCGACAAGAAAGAAACAAAAATGTCTTCTCAATTTCCTGGGGTTACTGTACTTCTTTAGGGCGGTTAGCATCCTGCCCCACCCAGCATTACTGAGATATAATTAACAAGTAAAAATGATATATGTTTAGATAGTACAATGTGAATTTTTAAAAGGTATACAACCTGATGCTTTAATATACATATGCATTGTGAAAGGATTACCACAGTCAGGTTGGTTCATATACTCATCATCTCACAGTTGCCCTTCTTGGGAGTGATAAATTAGATCCCCAGAACGTACTCGTAACTGGAAGTTTGTCCCTTGACGAACATCTCCCCATTTCCCACTTCCCCAGCTCCTGGGAACCACCGTTCTACTCTGTTTCTATGAGTTTGGGTTTCTGGATTCCACGTGTGAATGTGATTATTCAGGATTTGTCTTTTAGTGTTTGGCATATTTCACTTACCATCATGCCCCCTAGGATAGGGTACTGTTCAATGTCACAGTATAGCTATAAATTTTCCTAGAACCATGCCAAGGAAGAGGCTTTCATGGAGTCATTAATCGATGAAGCCCAACTGATGATGTCGTTTAACAACAGCTTCTCTTTCCCTCTTCCAGCATAAATAATAAATAAACACATCAACCGAAGAAATCAATGTGTTCTAGAAAGGAATCTTGCTTCTTATTCTTACCTTCTTCTTTTTCCCACTCAACACAGCGGTTGGCAAGCACCTGGAAGGCTGCCCAGGCCATGGTGGCCACCTTCTGCTTCTTGGTTTGCTTCTCACTGGAGCTGGACTCAGTCTGACTGCTCAGGCTGCACAGCCGGTCCATGAGCTGGACGAGGCCACTGCGCACCAGGCACTTCTCTTCGCTCCTGCGCCGGGTGGACAGAGTTGTGCAGTACATAACTGACCTGCCCTCAGGACCCTCCTACTTAGGACTCAGGTTATCAAAGGGACAGAAACCGTGTCGGTACAGTTCTCTGTCTACAATGCAGGATATCACGATGTACAACTGAACATAGAAATGGTTTTGGAGAAAGAGGATTTCCTCCATAAATAAGGAACATCAAGTTTTAGTTTGTTCATACAGAACGTCAAAGTAAAAATGTATGGTATCAACTCAAGGTTGGCATAATAAAAATAATTATGTAGTTTATCAAAAGAGGATTCAAAGAATGACTTCATGAGCGCTTGACTTCTTCAAACTATTAACTGAGTGACTAAGAGAGGAAATAGATGTGCATATGCAAAAAAAATTTTGCCAAATGTTAAGTTTTTAGGGACTGTCTTCTTTCCTCCAAACCTTTCTCCACTCTGATAATGTAATATAATCCCTAATGGCCACATTTCATCATATAGGAACTCAACAATAAGGAATTTAAATATAACTTCAGGGGTCAGGGGGCAACCTCATATAATCAGAGTGATAATGTCATTGGATAATCAAAGCAAAAAGTCCAATTTTTAAAATTAAAAATAGTTTGATTTAATCAACCACATTGTGGTATAACTTCCATACAATAAAAAGCATTTCCTGGCTTACCTGGTATAAGGTATGGTACACAAGAGCCCAATGCTATTGGCACACGCAATAGGGTAACGAGCACACAAAGATACGACAGAGGTCATGGTCTCGCCGAAGGCTTCCTGGACCTGCTCGACCATCCCACCACAGGTTAATTCTTCGATTCTATGAAACAGAACCAAAACTCAGGCTTCTCGAGCCATGTCAAGGACAGTGACAGTGAACATGAGAACAGAAGCATTCTTCTGCAAAACCCAAGAGTCACTAGATAAGTTCAAAACTAAAGGAACTTGAAGATCACTGCTGCTTCCCAAGCTGCAGGACGACAGAAGAGCGCTGGGCAGGACTCCTAAGTGTGCCTCAAAGACAATGCCCACACTCAAGAAAAGTCAGGGGAATCCTAGGTCAGGTCATGTTAAGCAGGGTGCTCTTCTGCAGAACTTCTCAGAACTTTATAAAGTTCATAGTATCTCTAAGAGCAAGAGGATGGGACCTAACGTTTCTTAAACTTATTTAATAATGCAACCATCATTTAAGACACAACTACAGTATCCCATGCAGCAATGAATACTGTAAATGCACCTGTTCTAATGAGAAAGCCAAGGTCCAGACAGATTAGCTAAGTGTCCTTTTCAAGTTCACACTCCTTAGCAGAACACAAGAACCTAGTTGGTATGACAGAAGACTTTCCCAATGGAAAAACACAGCTTGGGGTAGATTCGATAGTAACTGCTATTAGCTGAGAACTGAAACTATTTCCATCTATCTACAAAGATAAGCAACATAATACCGTTTATAATAACAAAAATAAATAAATAACACCTAAGGTTTAAAAATAAGGAGTTGGCTAAAGAAAGGTTCAGGAATACGATACAGTTCTATACAACTAAAAACACTAGAGAAGATGATATAGTTATGGTTAGAACAAAGACAATATGCTAAAATGTTAATAGGTTTCATCTTTCAATACTGAATTTAAGATGATTTTATACTTCAGCATTTTCTGCATTTTTTCCAAATATTTGTCACATGGTATTGGCAATGAAGGGAAAAAGGAATAACGCCACCAGTGCTGTGGAGAAATTATTCTGGAAGTCAGCTGTGGCAGTCGTTAGTGCTACTCTCTAAGCCTTCTGCGCAGCCCTGTGGTTGGGTGGGCATGCGCCCAGTCTGGCCAGTGAGCCAGAACTTGAGACAATTGTCTCATCTCCATCCTGGGCTCTTTGTGACCACCATGAGCTGAGATGGCTGGCAATGGACTTGAGCAAGAACTAACACTTTGCTGAAGCCACTGAGATTTTGGGGTTGTTTGTTTGTGAAGAATCACTCGGGCTCTTCTGTCAGAAATGTCTCAAGCTATTTGCATCAGCTCCTGGTTAACACATTGTCCTCCAGCCTCGGCTCTCTGCTTGTTGCCCTGAATTCTGTAAGAGAGCCGCCAGGAGGCCAGCAGCACCCAGCGGCAGCGGCCCTGGGCCTGAAGCCGGGGGGGGGGGGGGGGGGGGACACCTTTTCTATCCTGGCTGAAGGTCTTGGAAGCCCAGTAGAAGACCAGTATAGAAAATACATTACAAAACCTTCTTCAAAGTGAATATCTATAATTATGTTTTTAGAAATTAATCCAGTAAATAAGCACAAAAGTAAATAAAAATATAGGTATAAGGATGTTGACTAAAGCACTATTGTTGAATACAAAGCAAAACAGAAAAAAGGAAGAAAGAACAGAAGGAAGGAAGGGGGAGAGAGAGCAAAGTAAGAATGAACCGATATGGCCATCAGTAGAGGATGAGTTAAATTAAATAAAATATAGGCTTCCGCCTGACCAGGCGGTGGCGCAGTGGATAGAGCATGGGACTGGAATGCGGAAGACCCAGGTTCGAGACCCCGAGGTTGCCAGCTTGAGCGCGGGCTCATCTGGTTCGAGCAAAAGCTCACCAGCTTGAGCCCAAGGTCGCTGGCTCAAGCAAGGGGTTACTCGGTCTGCTGAAGGCCCGCGGTCAAGGCACATATGAGAAAGTAATCAATGAACAACTAAGGTGTTGCAACGTTCAACAAAAAACTAATGATTGATGCTTCTCATCTCTCCGTTCTGTCTGTCTGTCCCTGTCTATCCCTCTCTCTGACTCTCTCTCTGTCTGACTTTCTCTCTCTCTGTCTCTGTAAAGAAAAAAAATATATATATATAGGCTTCCATACAATGAGGTCCATGAAGTTCTTTTTTATTTATTTATTTATTTATTTATTTTCTGAAGCTAGAAACGGGGAGAGACAGACTCCTGCATGTGCCCCACCGGGATCCACCCGGCACGCCCACCAGGGGGCGACGCTCTGTCCCTCCGGGGCATCGCTCTGTTGCGACCAGAGCCACTCTAGCACCTGGGGCAGAGGCCAAGGAGCCATCCCCAGCGCCCGGGCCATCCTTGCTCCAATGGAGCCTTGGCTGCGGGAGGGGAAGAGAGAGACAGAGAGGAAGGAGAGAGGGGGGGGTGGAGAAACAGATGGGCGCTTCTCCTGTGTGCCCCGGCCGGTAATCGAACCCGGGACTCCCTCATGCCAGGCCGACGCTCTACCACTGAGCCAACCGGCCAGGGCTCCATGAAGTTCTTAAAAACTATAAAGCAGATCTACATGTAGAGACATTAGAAGATAGAGGTTTCCAAGATTCATGGAGCAAAATAACAAGCAGATTACAGTACGGCATGTACGATAAGATCTGAATTAAGTAAAAAAAAAAAAAACCACAAACATTCACACTTATGTGCAAAAAGAATTAAATAGGTATTTATGTATGTGTAGTTGATATAACAAGCTGTTAATGAACAGTGGCATTTAGAAGGAAAAGGTGAATAAAGAGACTTATTTTCTGCTATATATGTGAGTTTTTTCCAAAATTATGAACTACTTTCATAAAAATAAACTATTTTAGGGGAAAACGTAAATAAATGACACTGTCTATGACTTGGCCCCAAAAATCATCTTTGGAAAGGCTTTTGCCCATTCCAGATGGGCCACTGTAACCCAACAGAAACTGACCTGGGTCCTCCCTGAAGGACCATCGTCACCGGACCTACGAGATGTGTCACTCCCCCGACTCGCACAGCCGCGGTCAGCAGTTCTCGCATGTGCACCAGGGCCTGCTTGCGCGTGTTTCCCCGCCGCCACCTCGTCTGCGCAGCCAAAAGGAAGCTGCTGCTGGACACCTGAAACGCATGAGAAGGAAGTCCACTTGAGTACTGCTGACTGTCACAGGACCCCATACTGGTCAGTGCTGTTCATCTGCAGTCGGCAAAACGTGACCTACAGCTTGGTCGGGGTTGGTGCCGATGAAAGCAAACAGCTGCCCCAGCAGGACGCTGTAGGTGGGCTTGTCCCTGCTGTCCTCAATGGCTAGTGACTGTAGGAGTGTAAAGGAGCTGCTTCGGTGGCTGGTCACATGGCGTCGCCTATGGAAAAGAAAAGTGTTGGATCCGAAAAACAAGAGACCTTCAGGGAATGTGTTTCGATGAAGGGTACTCAGTTGCAGGTGGGATTCTAACCTTGGCCGTCAGCCATTTACCTCTGACTGGCTCTAGTGAATTCCAAGTCTTCATTACCAATCATTTCCAGGTCAGAGGGAGCCGACATGCTACGCAGAAAGACAGGCTGCCGCACAGCGTGAGATATCACCTTCGTCTCAGAGGCCGATTTACAGGCTGGAACAGAGGAGTAACAGGGCTGACACGCCCTTCCCCACTGGTGAGGACAGTGGCAACAGTAAGCCTACCGCGGAGCTACCAACAGTCTAGCAGGCATCCCCAAACTACGGGCCCGCGGGCCGCATGTGGCTCCCTGAGGCTATTTATCCGGCCTCCCTGCCACACTTCCAGAAGGGGTACCTCTTTCATTGGTGGTCAGTGAGAGGAGCACTGTATGTGGCGGCCCTCCAACCATCTGAGGGACAGTGAACTGGCCCCTTGTGTAAAAAGTTTGGGGACTTACTAAGGTGTCTTTGCTTTCTATGCGAGTTCAGCCACCAAACCAGCCAGCAGAGGATAACTAATATTTTGGGGCTAATTTTTTAAACCTAGATATTAGGTCAAAAATTACCTTAGCTTGGAAAACTAAAATCTTTTCCTAAAAAAAAAAAAAAATCTTTTCTTCAAACTGGGTTTTCAAAGGAAGGCTGAAAAATTCATTAATTTTGTAAACTAGTCACCCTAATAAAATAAAATAAAAAAATCAATGTTCACTTTAATATACGCATTTGAGAAAGCAAGAGAGGACAGAGAAAGTAATTTCTGAAAGCAATAATTTAATTCAAATAAATCCAGATTCATTTTTTTTCAGAGATGGCCTTTGTTCCCCCTTTGATCCTAGATTTATTTAGGATCCTGCCTTATTACCATTTGGTGGCACCTCTGCTCTGATCATAGTTGGCATGAGTCAATATCACAATCGAGATAGAATCTGACCTGCCCCTTCCTAAAAGATAACTCCTTAACCCTATTCAGGGAAATAGTTGTTTTATAAAAAGACACTTTACTGGGAGACATGTCAAGATCTGCTAAGAAATAAAATGTGTGAGGAAAGTGGAGAAGGGGACATTTTGAATCTCTCTTAGGAATGGTTAGATAGCTTCAATCTAAAAACCCTAATTTTTGAAGATGATCTCTCAGGAAACTATTGGTTCATCATCTCTGATACCAAGAGCTGCTTGGACAGCATCACTAGACTTTGTGAGCGGTTAGATCTTCATACGGGACCTTTCATTAACCAAGGGCTCACGTGGCCAGGGATGTGTGCAGCAGACCACCCTGGCATGCGATCAGCCATATACTAGGCCAACTTCCCCTGATGTCCTCAGAGAGCAGGAGCTATCGCCAGGGTCAGAAGCCTGGGCATCAGCCTAGACTTCTCTCCCAAGTGAGAGGAACCTGGGGCCATCAGCTAGGGAGCTAGGGTGCACACAAGTGTGCTTGCTTGACAGTGTCCATGAGGCTATGGGCTGGATAACATGGAGTCTCATTCAACTTGTTTTCTCAGGGGAAGAATTAACACTTGTTATTATGGGCTATGCCCAGTGTTGTGGTTCCAGCTTAAGTAAGAAGATTCATTGATTTCCCAAGAAATACATTTTTCAGGCTAATGATTAAAATGTGATCAGGAAAAAGAAAATGAATAGTGGAAATTCATACTAGAAGGTTCCAGCTAAATACTAAAATAAATTCAAACAGCTTTAAGCGGAAAATATGAGGCATTAAAAGAGTCACAATATTGACTATCTAGTTATATACGTCACTATGAAAATGGCAAACCACCAACTGAAAATAAGAGGCCTGGAATTATAAAAAAAAAAAAAGGTCAGCCCTGGCCGGTTGGCTCAGCGGTAGAGCGTTGGCCTAGCGTGCAGAGGACCTGGGTTCGATTCCCGGCCAGGGCACACAGGAGAAGCGCCCATTTGCTTCTCCACCCCTCCGCCGCGCTTTCCTCTGCTTTCCTCTCTGTCTCTCTCTTCCCCTCCTGCAGCCAAGGCTCCATTGGAGCAAAGATGGCCCGGGCGCTGGGGATGGCTCTGTGGCCTCTGCCTCAGGCGCTAGAGTGGCTCTGGTCGCAACATGGCGACCCCCAGGATGGGCAGAGCATCGCCCCCTGGTGGGCAGAGCGTCGCCCCATGGTGGGCGTGCTGGGTGGATCCCAGTCGGGCGCATGCGGGAGTCTGTCTGACTGTCTCTCCCTGTTTCCAGCTTCAGAAAAATGAAAAACAACAACAACAACAACAAAAAAAAAACAGGTCATTGGGCTTTTCAGATGCTTGCCAGAAAAAACGGAATGAGGCAGGTGAGGAGGCATCCATGATGCTCAGCTGACTCATAAACCACCACATGAATTCAACGGAAAGCATTTCTTGGCTGAGAAAAGTCAAAGGCAAAATAAAAACTGTTGACATTTCCTTTCTCCTCCCTCTGGGAGTACACAAGAGCGACTTTTGTTGTAAGCAGCTGATATGCATTTTCGAGACAGACTAGTGTGGACTGCCTTGTGGGGCTTGCTCCGAGCAGTACCCGGTGTTTCCGCAGGGGTCCCCGAGATGCTTCTGGTGAGGCCAGACTGGGCCGCGATGGTGACGTGCAGCAAGAGCTCAGCTCGGTTCATCAAACTCTTCACCAGCGTCTTCGTTTTAGCCAGTGGGTGTGAGGGTTTCTGAATAAGAGAACTCACTTCCTGTAGGAACTTCTCCCTGTAAAGAAAAGCTCAGGTGCATTTAGTGGGTCTCCAGTTGGCCCGAACCAAAGTTTTTCAATTACAAAGGATGTGAGAAGACAGCAGGGAAACTAAGCAAAAGTCATCTGCTGAATATTGCTCACCTGCCCCTTTCCCCATCCAAGGGGAGCAGTGTGATAAACTGGGGTTAGTTTTAGTTCTTTTTGCCCAGGTTCAAATGCCCTGGTCCTAATTTTTGAAGGTTAAAGTCAAACTTCCCAAATTACCAAATGTCTCTAAAGCTAAAGCACTTAGTGTATGCACAATATTTAAAAAAAAATATCTGCTGAGACTAGATCGTCACATTTTGCTTTGAGCAGCAAGGGAATAAATTAGCTTTACATAATTATTAACATCACTAACCTCAGTGATAGAACCATGTTTTCAAGATCATTTCCATCAAAGGAGACTTCCTTCATTGAACACAAAAGTTCTAGTTCTTTCATTTTGCTCTAGAGAAAGAAAAATCAAGAAAAGAGTGTATGCAGAAACTAGAGTTTTATTGTACATGTTAAAAGGAATAGAAAATTGCAAGGAAAAAACACACCACTTTTGGTTTATAGTTCTATGCCAGAAGTACCTTTGTAAGTTATTATTTGATATTTCAATGATAAAAAATGATATTCACTGCTTTTTGGGGATTTCTTCAGTGCTTATAAACTCTGACTTGTTTTTTAAGGCTTGACAGCAAAATTTGATAATGATAACTTCTTTATAACATGATAAATCAGTTAAAAAACAATTTATGGCCCTGGCTGGTTGGCTCAGTGGTAGAATGTCAGCCCAGCGTGTGGAAATCCTAGGTTTGATTCCTAGTCAGGGCACACAGTAGAAGCACCCATATGCTTCTCCACCCCTCCCCCTCATCTCTTTCTCTCTCTCTCTCTCTTCCCCTCCTGAAGTCATGGCTTGAATGGTTTAAGCATGAGAATGGCTTTATGGCCTTGTCTCAGTTGCTAAAAATAGCTCAGTTGCCGAGCAATAGAACAGCAGCCCCAGATGGGCAGAGCATTGCCCACAGGAGGCTAGACAGATGGATTCTGGTCATGCATGCAGGAGTCTGTCACTGCCTCCTCGCTTTTCACTTAATAAAAAAAAAATTTATTTGCATTATTGACAATATGGATCTAATAATTTTATTTAATCCTTTTAAAAAATGGGTACATTCTGGGATGTGCAACACTTTTTTTTTTTTTTTAATTTTTTTTTTTTTTTGTATTTTTCTGAAGCTGGAAACAGGGAGAGACAGACAGATTCCTGCATGCGCCCGACCGGGATCCACCCGGCACGCCCACCAGGGGGCGACGCTCTGCCCACCAGGGGGCGATGCTCTGCCCCTCTGGGGCGTCGCTCTGTTGCGACCAGAGCCACTCTAGCGCCTGGGGCAGAGGCCAAGGAGCCATCCCCAGCGCCCGGGCCATCTTTGCTCCAATGGAGCCTCGGCTGCAGGAGGGGTAGAGAGAGACAGAGAGGAAGGAGAAGGGGAGGGGTGGAGAAGCAGATGGGCGCCTCTCCTGTGTGCCCTGGCCGGGAATCAAACCGGGACTTCTGCACGCCAGGCTGACGCTCTACCACTGAGCAAACTGGCCAGGCCCACAACACTTTAAGAAGTGACATTATTTTATCTCTGCACATAGGGGACATAGCCTTGCACTGTGGGAACGCACACAGCTTGCTCACCTCATTGAAATGGTAGTCATAGAAGAAAGGCATGTTGTTCTCCAGTTTTCCCTGCATGGCATCATCAACCTCACTTTGCCATTTCTGTTCCAATTCTGCAACACTCTGATATGTCAAAATATAAAATAATGTGAACATTCATGCAAAATAAAAACAAGAGCAATCTATAAATTCAGAAATTTTAGTTGTAATAATTTATTAAAGTTCAGATCACTTTGGTAAACTTCATTAAATTTTTAGGAAAGAAATGATATCCAATACTTAGAAGAGCAATACTGGTTTGGTATTTTAGCTTTACTTACCTGCAGTTGTCTCTCCATGGCATTGAGTTTCTTAAAGGTCTCTCCCATAATTTTACACAACAAATCATATTCCTCAGCATGTTCTTCTTGATACTGGAAATTTATTAGGGACTGCAGTGCATCAACCAAGTTCAAGTGCTTAATAACACATGATACCACCATTTCCTCCATCACATCTGGTTGAATTACTTCTCTGTGATTACGATGGAAAGTAGTCAGGTACACGCCATGTGCTCACCAATACTTTTTTTATAAGTTAAAGAATATAGGCTTTGATTTAAATATATATATTAAATATTCACTACACCTTCTTTATTCCAATAAAGAGGCATGATGGCTTTCCTATCAAGTTGGCAATTATGTTTAATTGATAAAACTGACATTGGCTGATAAAACTGAAAATCAAAATTAAAGACACTTCACTTTCTATGGCTTATACATTTTAAGCTATAGTCACATTAGAGTTAGTCTCAGGCTAAGAGAGACCTTCGGTACCATTTATTTGCCAATTAATTTTACACAATTTATGGCTTGTGGTTATTTCATGCGTATGGATGTTGGGCTAAAAACAATGGTGCTTCTGTATTTGCTCATTTTAAATTTCATATATTCCGGAAATTTTCTCTGAAATGGCTCATCTCGCCTCAGAAGGCAGAGCAGAGGCCTGCAAAATAGACTCCAGTTTAAACAAGAGTACCACAAAGATATCTGTAACTGCAAGACTTCACCTTCTACAGTAAAACCCTCCTCATCATCTCTCTAGGCATCAAAGAAATGCCTCTAGACTCAAAGGAAATGAAAGTTGATGATTACCAATAGAAGGTCAAACCACTTGGGAAAAACCCAGAACGTGTCAAACTGTTGTACGTATCAGAATTATAAGGAAAAATTATGAAAATACACATTAACTAGGCCCCTCCTCAGAGATTCTGATTCAACAGGTGTGCAAAGGGGCCCAAGAACTAGCAAGTGTCCAGCAGATGCTCACGCTGCTGACCGGAGGCCCTGACTTTGAGACCTGCTGCCCTGGAGTACCACCTGGGGATACTCCCCAAAGTACTTGGTTAAGAGTCATTCAGTAAATAGAAAATTAAAAGTTGATTTGCTAGACTGTAAAAGAACACCCCCTTCAACTGTTGAAACATTTTTTTCCATTGGGAAATAAGAAATGCTCTAGAGCAACATACTTTATACTTGGTCTAAATTGAGGTCTAGCACGCCCAGAAATCTCTCTGAGCTTTATCATGATTCCTGGAGGGAGCCTGATCCGGGGCAGGTCAAAGTAGTTTCCAACAGGGGGCACGAGGACGTCAGAGGGGTAGGTGAATTCTCTGTCCTCCTCGATGGTCAGAGGCAGTGGAGACGGGCTGGGAGTGAGGGCAGGGGAGATCACACCATTGGCCTCCACCTGCCACTGGCACCTGAACAGACAGAAAAGGGACTCTTCATTTCTTCTTCTATCCAGAAAGCTACAATAGTTTGCAGATAAATCAAACATATGAAGGATCACATTATGTGTTAAGTATTTATTCATAAAGTCTCTAAAGAGAAATGATCGTAGTATACAAACCATATAGCGTGTGAAACCACTGTACAAATGGGCATAATATATGAAACTACAATTCCCAACATTTCATTATGAAAACTTGTAAATATATAGAAAATCTGAAAGAAGTACATGGTTGACACCCATTGCCCAGATTCTCGAATAAACTCTTTGCCCTGTTTATCTCCCATCTACCCATCCTTCTGGGGAGCCTTTAATTTAATTAAACAATATTTGTTGGAGAAAAGCTTACAGTTCAAGGCTGTAATTTCAAAGTTGGTAAAGTCAAGTCCAGAAGGTACTTTGGTGTAATTTTCATTTTATACATTTCTTAGACACAATGACACCCATGGGATAGTCAGGCAGTAGGCAGGATCAGCTGGGAAACACACTAAAAGTAGTTTTCCACATCAAGCCCTTTTTCCTTTGTGGGCATAACTAGCTCAATTTGAGCCTTTTGTTACCTTTGTAAAAGTTTGGATCGCAATAGCTCCTGACAGGCTTCTTCCTCTTTGGTAATTTCTGGTCCATTGTACAGGATCCTTAACATGGAACAAGCTAACACAGACAGACCTAAAGCCAGGTCTACCAGAAAGGGCAAGCCTCCTGACACGTCCTCCGAAGACTCCTACAATGCAGACAGGGGCAAACCACACCGGTCAGTGTACATGGCGAAGCCTTCCACCACGCTCACCGCACGGCACTGTCCCCAACCACGGGGCTCACAGAGCAGCAGCGAGTATCACTGCTATGGGACACAGGGACAGCACCCGACACTATGAGCAGATAGATGGTGGTGCTGGAATGAGCACAGAGTGAAGTCTCAACACAAATTCTGGGGAGAGAAGAGCCAATAGGACTCTGTATTAGAAACAACACAAATCCACTCATGACTCCTTGGGTAACACCCTCCCTGCTGTGCCTTCCTGTGTATAAATCACTATGTCGTTTTGTCACCTCCAAACTATGCTTGAACCAAGAGGTTGTCACTGATGACACTGAATTCATGCAATGCATATTTATTGAGCGCCTACTGTATACCAGCCATTGTTCTAGGTGCCTGAGGTGCAGCAGAGAACAACAACAAAGATGCCTGCTCTCATGGAGCTTACATTCTAGTGGAGAATGCCACTCTGGAAGGTCTTAGTTCTGTTAAACTTAAGCAACCTCCCATCTAAAATACGTTTCACAAATCAGGCAACTTGAGGGGCTAGTAAATTTCCTACCACTCCCTCTCTCTTATTTTCAGGTGGGAATAGAACTTATTTACATAGATTCCAGGGGCAGGGATTGGGGGTATAACTGTTGGGTACTGCAAAAAGAGTAGATTAAAACTATACACAGAGTATAACATTTATCAACAGAGACAGACCCAGTCTAGCAAGAAAAGCCTTTGGGAATAGAATGAAAATAATCTGACCTGACTATGCTTAAAACTCAGTCCAAGTGCTTAGGGTTGAAGCTTTCTTTGCCGTAGTAAAGACGCTGGAGGCCGATCACCTCTCCAGGCTTTGAAGACAGAGCCCCTAGCAATGGATTCTTTGGGCTGCTGAACTCATCTGAGGTCACAACTGGTTTTATTCCACAAAACTACAACATACTATCAGTAGTCTACCTCTGCCAAATGGAAGAGATGAATGAAACAGTAGCTCATATTTTGCCCCATTTCCAAGGCAAATATGATATATGTACTAAGGCACAGAGGAGAAAGGATGTTATGTCCACAGCAGTGGTTAGATTCAAATACCTGAGCACGAACTGTGCAAGCAAAGCCCCACATAGCCTTATCGGGAGTGTTGTGTTCGCGGCCACTTCTCATTTCAAAGGAGAAGGTGACTGTATCGCCTTCCACCTTAAAATTTAAGGGGGGAAAATGCACTTTAAAAACAAGACAGTTTTCAAGAGAGCACTGAATTTCAGAGATTTACTTTCAAAAGGATCATAGCAATATTTCATTCCTTTTCTCACTTGCTTTTTACATTCAAACTCCATCCCATCTCATCTGGATGCCAATCTTTCAGGTGTCTCTCCTGACCAGGTAGCTTTTGGGACAAGGCATCTCTGAAATGGGTCACTTTTGCCCAATAGCAGGATCAAAGTAAAGATGAATCAAATCTTAAGCATAATTACAATAATTTCTTCCAATCCTCTTCTTTGGGCCCCCATGCCCTCTCTCCATGTCATCACCTCACTTATGCCAATAGGTGAACAAAGGGCCGGTTCATGAAAAACACAGAGACAGTGCTGGAAAAGCTTACTCGGTTTTGTGGAACCAACACAGTGAATAAGAGACAAAGGGCAGGAAACAGAGAAGGGCTGAAAGCGCTGTGCTGATCTGGCTTGGATGCATCTGCACTAGGCCCCTGAGGCTGAGTCAGACTGGATATAATGTACGTGAGATACAGCTTCAGCAACAGACTTTGGAGAGGTTTTCGGATTTTAGTGGGCATTTCAGTTCATATTCATATTCTAGGTAGAGATGTTGCATTTCAAGGGCCCAGGTTACAAAGCCTGGCTCCAATCTCACCAGGTTGAGAATGGATCACTATCTTTGCTCCAAAGGCCCAAAGGCCCCAGAAAACATGGATCCCACATTTTTAAACGTCAGTGGCCTTGTGGTTCCAGGATACCCATCATAAGGCAGTCTAGAGAAGCTGGAAGAACTAGCAGTCCGTTTAAAGGACAGGGAAGGAAGTGCTGTGACCACCTCAGTCCCAGCAATGACCTTTGGGACAGGTTCTGGAGTGGTCAGGGGTTGGAGGCCCTACAGGGGGAGGGGCGGCAGTCTGAACGAAGCAGTGACCACACAGGCCTGACAAGGCTGCCCCACCTCAACTAGCGCCCCCATAGCAAACTTCCTCTGGAACGCTAATCTACTCATGACCAGGAGGAAGATCAGTTTTCTTTTCTAGGAAGCAAATGTGAATGGATACCATACCTTCACCAAGTCCTTGGGCCAGCCAGTTCCTAAGACACTACGGCTGCCATAGCCCAGTGTGTTGCCTCCGTACTCAGCAACCTTCCTACTGTTTGTGTTAGGCCCCGCATATATCACCAACTTCAAAACAGAAAATATACTGTTAGACTGTAAAAGAAAAACAAAGACAACATCTACAAATAAAAAGGCTGCAGAAAATGTTTGTTTAAAAATACATTTATATCCAGGCACTGGTGTCATAATATAACTAATATTCCTGATTTTTTAAAAAGTATAACTGATACTAGTTTGAATGCAATTGGCCATGGTGATTTATAGGACAAGCCACAGAATATTAACAGATATCACAACAATTTAATTGACTTGGGGACCTCACGTTAAAATAGACTCAGCTAATACACATACATATATACACATATACTTAAATAGCTATTTTAATCCTAAAAATCACATACAATTCATTAATAAAAGGTAGTGTGCCCTCTTAAGTCCTCCCCAAAACTAATAAAGTGAGCAAATACAGGTGAAAAAATGGTTAGAGCTCCTACAACAACAAAATAAAAGTAAAAAAAAACCCAAAACTTCAATGAATGAGGATTTTTATAAAATGCAACAAATTGAAAATAAGCCGTATATCCTTAGAATGTCATTTCATGGTGTAAATGGAAAGTGACAGAAATTTGGGCCAGAGCGGGGCTGCTGCTTCTTGGGTCAGTTTTCATGTATCAACACAAAGGCTATGCATTTACATCCAATTAACCAACTTCCTAACATGCAGGAGAACCACTCAGAGATTATTTGGCATCAAATACTTTCTCGGGAAGAAAAAGGCTTTGGCTTCTGTCAATACCAAATCCTGCCTTCCAGTGTGCACTCTGACCGCCTCCGACTGCGTAAGAGAGATCAGTTCGGATCTAAAGCTGCACTTTTAGCTCTGGACACATCATTTTGTGACTTCTTACTCATCTTACACCAGCTGGGGACACTGGAAAAGTATATGTTACTTTTGTCTGTGCAGTGGGCATCCATGTGCCTCCACATTTAACACTGATGTATCCTGCAGGTGCTTATCATACATCAGAAGATGCAAATTACTGGCTTTTAAAGGAGAAACAAAATGACACCAACTAAAATGACAATCTCTTCCATTTCCATTTTAAATAATCATATCACTTGAATCTAGGAAATGGGGATAGCTTATGCCAGCAGCTATGAAGTGGTGTCAGGAGATAGATGTTTTGAAAGGCCCACCAAAGACCATTTTCTAAATTCTCTTGCAGCTCAGGTGAGTTTTGGGGGCAGGTCTTAACCCCTGCTGACATCAGAGAGTCTTCAGGAGTCTAAAGATAATGGGGAAGAGGACTCTATAATTTGCCTAGTAATGTGTTTTACCAACTCCTAGTACATACAGTTAAGAAGTCCTTTATTTTAAACCTAAAAATCTTCCCTGGTGGGATTCAAGACCACGTGTCTTACACTGTTCAACAGAGGACAGCAACAACAGACAGCTAACAACCTACACAAAAATAGTCCCATGTATGTACAAAGTGATTAGATAATCCTTCGCTTGTTCTTTTATACATTACATATCATGATTTCATTAGCCTTTCCTCCTAGGTTCAATATAATGGTTTACAGTGCAACAACTACAAACGAAAGAAGATACTTCAAATCCTAAACATTTGCTTTTACTTATAATTTGGTTTCAGCCCACCAGGTTGGAAACTACACTTCCTCAGAATCTATGTGTTCCCTGAGGTAATGGCAAGGAATAACTTCAATAAACACAAACAGATTCTAACACTTCTGAAATTCTAACAGGCTACCTTCTCCCAAAAGATTCATGAGGCCCTGGCCGGTTGGCTCAGCGGTAGAGTGTCGGCCTGGTGTGCAGAAGTCCCGGTTTGATTCCCGGCCAGGGCACATAGGAGAAGCGCCCATTTGCTTCTCCACCCCCCCCCCTTCCTCTCTGTCTCTCTCTTCCCCTCCCGCAGCCAAGGCTCCATTGGAGCAAAGATGGCCCGAGCGCTGGGGATGGCTCCTTGGCCTCTGCCCCAGGCACTAGAGTGGCTCTGGTCGCAGCAGAGCGACGCCCCGGAGGGGCAGAGCATCGCCCCCTGGTGGGCAGAGCTTCGCCCCTGGTGGGTGTGCCGGGTGGATCCCGGTCGGGCGCATGCGGGAGTCTGTCTGACTGTCTCTCCCCGTTTTCAGCTTCAGAAAAATACAAAAAAAAAAAAAAAAAGATTCATGAGAAGCCCCAAGAATTAGACAGTAAGAGGTCTCCAGATGAATAGACACACACATCTACAGGAATTCCAAGCACAGAGGGAGGGCAGGAGGTAAGGAGAATGGAAAGGAAAACTTCCTGTGACTCGGATCTAAACTTTGAAAGCTCACAAAAGTCCACTCTCAATAGATCGTTAAAACACAGTTCTTACACCGTAGAGGGGCTGGCTTTCTGACTCCCTCAATCACTACCCTTTAAGGCATTATCTTAGGAAAGTGATCCTAAAAGGTATCTGCAGACAGAAATAAGTCAAGAGTAGGGACCAGCAGTAAAGAAAAATAAGAAGCATCAAAGAAACCAGCTTACTAGGGGTGGATCTGATTCTAAAGCAGTTCTTGCTTACTTTGTCATAGTCATATTGTGAAGAGCATCTGCTATCAAATCTAAGATACAGGCAGCGAGCTCCTGGGATGTGGACAGTTTCTTTAAATTTATAGTTGTCTCTGACAGGATGGACTGTTTCCACAGTCTTGCCAGCAGCCCATGGGGCAGGAATCTTTAAACCAGTGAGAAAGCCCGGCTCTTCCTTCTCTTCCAGCATTCTAAAATCAGACAAGGAAAACGTGATTGAGTTTAGCGGCAAGGAAAAAAGGAAGAAAATGTATACACAGGAAAACACAAAACGTTGAGACATTTCACTTTAATTTTCCATAGCATGTAGCACAACAACATTGTGGCCTTTGAAAGCTTGCTATCAGTGGCAATCATAAACATTAAAAAAAAAGTTCTATATTTAAGGTTCATTTCTTTTGTTGTTATAAAATATATTTGCATTCTTCACTTCTTTTTTCAAAGCAGAGGCCCAATTCACATCTAAGAGAGGATCTTGCCAACTCTCATTTAAAGATACTCAGAAAAAAAGAAAAGATACTGTAAGGACCTTTAAATTGGCCACTTTCCAAATCCCACAGGATCAACATCCTATAAAGGTTCCTTTTGTTGATATCTAAATGTCAATTGTTGAAAACTCCATGAGTTTACACAACTACTTTTTACTGTAATTTTTACTAAAGAAAAGTACCTTTGAAGTTCCTCTTATCTACTGTAATTGAACTCTCAAGGACTTCACAGCCCAGGGTAATACAAACTCGAATACCTGCACTTAGCTGGTGGGAAATTCTCTCACTCTCTTTCAGCTCTGTGCTATCCAATATGGTAGTTACTTAGTCAAACGTGGGTATTTAAATCGAATCTAAATTAAATACAATTTAAAATTCAATTCCTTGGTCACATCAGCTACATCGCAAGTACTTAATAACAATGTGGCTGTCGCCAATAGTATTCGACAACAAAACCACAAATTTTCATTACTGCACAAAGCTCAGTTAGATAGCATACTGCTCTAGAGAAACCTGGAAGTCCTTCTTGCTGATCAATGTTTTTAAAGACAGCCACAGTGAGGTATAATTTACATATAATAAATTGCACATTGTTAAATGTACAACTTGGACCCTGGCTAAATAGCTCGGTTGGTTGGGGCATCATCCCAAAGTGCAGAGGTTGCTAGCTTGATAGCAGGTCAAGGGCACATATAAGAACAGCTCGATGTTCATGTCTCTCCCTCTCTCCCTTCCTCTCTTGCTAAAATCAATCAATAAAAAAATTTTAAAGTGTACAATTTGGTAAATTGGGGCACATGTATCCTCCCTTTCTTGGTAATTCAGGAGACCACTTCTTTGAGGTCTGTCCTAGAAATCATCTTGCATTTCTCAGAGTTTAAATAGAATCATACAGCATATACTTTGGGGGGATCTGGCTTCTTTCACTCAGCATAAGTAGTTTAAGACTCCTCCATGAGGTTGACTATATCCATAGTTCATTCCTTCTTATTGCTGGGCAGGGTTTTGTTATATGATTATACCACTATGTGTTCATCCCTTCACCTGCTGATAGACATTTGCGTTGCTTCTTGGCTTGGGCTATTCTAACTAAAGCTGTTATGACCTTCATATACAAGTCTCTGTAAGAATCCACACTTTCTTCTCTCTTGTGTAAATACCTAGAAGTGAAATAGTTGGGTCATACGGTAGGTATATGTTTAACTTTTTAAAGAAACTGTCAAACTGTTTGCCAAAGTCATAATGTTTTATAACTTCATCATTAGCATTTGACAGTTAGTCAATTTTGAACTAACCTCTTGATCTGTGCAGAAATTTAGTCTAATCTGTTTCTATAAGACTACAGAGCAATTCTATAATTATCTGTAAATTTTTGTCCCTAAATGCTTTCTTTTTTGTTTAGGTAATCCTTTGCCAAAAATCATTGTTGTAAAAGGAGCCCTAGGCTTTCACCAGAAGAAAACAAGGCAGGGGATCCTGCAAGGAAGCAGCGTCGCTCACCTCTCATCAGGGAACAGCCTGCCCTTCTGGTCTGACGCACTACATGGGGAACAGCCCACTTCGGCAAAAACTGGACACTGAGTTTTAAGCAGCAGAGCCGTCTGAAACACAAAACCATCATCATGTCTTAAAGTGCTTACTGTCAGTTATCTGGATGGTACCAGAGCTAAACTTAGAATTCTCATTCAAATCACCTTTTTGCAATCCTACTCTGCCCTCTTTCACTAAGAAATACTTTGCTATTTAGACCACTTAACATCACTTTATCTAATGCTGGAATGAAACACATCATTTATACTGGTTACCAATAGCCAGCAAGGACTCAGGAGCCAAAATATCATGGTAGGATCTCACAAGCAGTGTAGGTTAGCATTTTTACAGCTGACCAGTAATTCTCGCTGAAAGACTGCAGTAAGTAATTTAATGTTTTCCCTTCATGTTTCAGTTTACTTTTATGCCACAATATTTTTCTTCATTCCATCACTCTCGCCCTTAGCTTCTAAGAGACACAGTTCTATTTAGTCTGCCTTCAGTGAACATGCATGGCTGCAGTGGGAGGCAAGCTGGCCGAAGAGCAGTCCACTCGGGCACACCAAGAGTCGTACCTGACTGGTATAGAGTACCAGCTGGACTAGCTGGGGCATCAGGGCGTCGGCCATGGTCAGAGTCTGCAAATTTGGATGCATCAGGGAGGTCAGTAACACTGGAAGAAGGTGACCAAGCATAGTAGCCTTAGTAACTTGTTCCAAGCCTTTTAACCTACAAAAAGTTCAAGAAAACACACATCTTAAGCAATTTCCAATCATGCAAAATTAACATAATTTTTCTTTGACAAGTCTTTTAAACTACATTTCCTCAAACTAGTGAAGCAGGTACAGTTAACAGCAATTCAATCTACAAATTTCCAATCTTCTACCACTGAGAGAGGGAATAGACATCTCATAATAAATCTCATCTTCAACCTATGATTTTGCACACACAAAAAAATTTACATGGTGAATTTCATAGCGCCTTTGAAGTACTTTATAAATGGGTCGCAAGGTAGGCAAACAGCTACTCTAGGTGGTTACCATCCACAAAGTTCCCTTGGCTCTGGAACTGCCCTGAGTCTCTGACAGGGAGAAAATGAATGGCAACTGCACCAATGCACCTGCCCACAGGAGTAATACCCACTCTAGCCAAGAGAAACTGATTCAGGTGGGTTACAGAGACAAGCAGATTTTTCACTTATATTTAAAATCACATTCTTCCCACAGCCCCAGTTTTACTGAGCTCTAACTGACAAATAACATTGCATAAATTTAAACTGAATGATGTCCCTGACCAGTTGGCTCAGTGGTGGAGCGTCGGCCTGGCGTGTGGAAGTCCTGGGTTCAATTCCCGGCCAGGGCACACAGGAGAAACGCCCATCTGCTTCTCCAACCTTCCCCCTCCCTTCCTCTCTCTCTCTCTCTCTTCCTCTCCTGCAGCCAAGGCTCCACTGGAGCAAAATTGGCCCAAGCACTGAGGACGACTCCATGGCCTTTGCCTCAGGTGCTAGAATGGCTCAGGCTGCAACAGAGCAATGCCCCAGATGGGCAGAGCATCACTCCCTGGTGGGCATGCCAGGTGGATCCTGGTTGGGCACATGCAGGAGTCTGACTGTCTCCCTGCTTTAACTTTGGGAAAAAATTAAAAAAAAAAACCCCACCAAAAACAATAAAGTGAACGATGTAATGATCTGACTATCTATAAATTGTGAAATGACTACCTGGTCACATTCTTAGTCTCCCAATCCTCTGCTGGAAGAATAAAGGTATGCGACTTGCCCAAAGAAAGATGTGGGTTAGGTAGGTTCTCTAAGACTACTTAGGGCATTGAGATTGGAACAGAAACAGAACTCAGGCTTCCGGCTCTTGGGCTGCACCCCCCACAGGGCAGACCTGCACCACATGCCCACAGGGGACCCTATCTGCCTTACCAAACCCAAATGCCATGTACATTTGAACTATGATGTTCTCAGTTCCAACCCACCCCCACTACTCTCTGGGAAAAGCCCAGAAACAGGGACACAGGGACAGACAGGGTTACTGGAGGAAAAGTCACACTGCAGGACTGTTCTAGATCAGCATCTCTACATTAGAATCATCAACACACACAGTATGGAAGTCATCCCTAATAGCAAGTCACAGCAGAATCTGTAGTGGGGAGAGCTGAGAAAGTTTTATTCCTGGAAATGAGAAGTCTACGCTCTATACCGGTCACTTCTATGTCTGGAGAAATAAAATTACAGTAAAATCTGGAGACAGCATGTCAGTGTCATCTTCTGCATGGCAGGGAACTGTCAGTTTCACTAAGTCACTGCAACCCCCCTGACATACTAATAATCACAAGAAAGCTAAGAGCACATGGTGCTGAGCTAGATATCCGAAGGAGAGGGCCATCTGGGACTAATGATGGCAGAAGACCCAGAGGTCAGAGCAGATGCTGTCCCCTACAACTTCGCTGCCTTTATTTCATGGCTGTTAGCCAATCGCACCGAAAAGCATCATTCAAGTGCTCAATCGCGCTTGGCTTTGAAACACTTGCCGTTTCAACTTATTCTCACAAAACCCCTCTGTGGTAACTGAACATCTGATGTCTGCTCTAATGGAATCTGCTTTCCTAAGCACACTCTTATCCCCGAAGGGCAGCAGATCACAGTTCACAACCCACCCCCTCACCTCTGCTCGCGGTCGGGTATGTCACCATTTATGAGGGCAGTTGTGACCTGCTGCAGCATTTCCAACACTTCATCACATCCTGTCAGGATCTGGGTGGCAAGAGCCAAAATACTGACCTTTAGCTCCTAGGTAGAAAATATCATAACGTTATTTTTAAGCTTTGTGATGAGTACACACTCACAATGACAACATGAAATGACGTATTCTATGATGCATTTCCAAATCAAACAATGAGGTGGCCAGAGTAAGCCCAAAGCAGTAAGTTCCGCTAGGATGGCAAGCAGCCGTGTGATTTGGGAGGCTCTGGTTGGGAGTGCTGACAGAAATACGCAGTATTTCCCAGGGAGCACACCTAGTCCCAGGAGAAAGGCATTTCTCCCATCCCCTCCAGCACAAGGGGGCTCCCGGTGGCCAGCCCAGAAACTGTCCAGGTGGAAGAGTGCCTTGGGTGGTATGAAGATAGCTAAAGAGAAAAACAGAACAGTAAAAGGTGCATGTAGAGGCGGTGGAAAAAATGAGACAGAAACACAACATTCTGAAACAGTACAAGTGACCTTTTTACTTCATGTTTTAAACCATTACACTTGAAAACAGGCAAGTTAAAATAAAATTCAACTAAAGTAGCAGGCAGTTCCAGTCTATTAAACATTGAAAATGACTATTAAAGAGTTCATGGGAGTACAAATACTAAATAATGTAAGAAACACTCGTTGAGGTCATAGACATGTTTCATGTACAATTATTTCCTATTAAAAAAATATAACCAAACTAACCATTTAGGTGAAATCTGTTTTTATTTTTATTTTTATTTATTTATTTTTTACAGAATCAGAGGGAGGGATAGATTAGGGACAGATAGGAATGAAGAGAGATGAGAAGCATCAATCATTAGTTTTTGGTTGCGACGCCTTAGTTGTTTATTGATTGCTTTCTCATGTGTGCCTTGACCATGGGGCTACAGCAGACCAAGTAACCTCTTGCTCGAGCCAGTGACCTTGGGTCCAACCTGGTGAGCTTTGCTCAAACCAGATGAGCCCGCACTCAAGCTGGCAACCTCGGGGTCTCAAACCCGGGTCCTCTGCATCTCAGTCTGATGCTCTATCCATTGCACCACTACCTGGTCAGGCTGTTTTTTATTTTTCCCACAAATACTAGACAACCCAGCCTATTCTGCCTTTACCAAGAATATTTCTAAGGATTATTAAGAATTTATAAAATTTAGCCTTTCAAATAGAAAACACTGGCCTTCACTGTTAAAATTTTCTGGAGTCCCTCTCTCTTTCTCTCTCTTTTATTTATATATTAAGAGAAAGGGAACTTGGGATGGACCGGATGAGATAAATCATGGCTGACATACTGATCACCAGTGCCCTCGCTGCTGCCTGCGTACCTGGAAGCAGCCCAGTGCCAGGAATTTCACACGCCTCATCTCTGACACTCATAGCTTCTTTACAACAGAGTTGTCTCTCTTTATTGATTAGAAAACTAAGGCGCCTGACCAGGCGGTGGCGCAGTGGATAGAGCGTTGGACTGGGATGCCGAGGACCCAGTTTCGAGACCCCGAGGTCGCCAGCTTGAGCGTGGGCTCATCTGGTTTGAGCAAAAGCTCACCAGCTTGGATCCAAGGTCGCTGGCTCGAGCAAGGGCTTGCTCAGTCTGCTGAAGGCCGGTGGTCAAGGCACATATGAGAAAGCAATCAATGAACAACTAAGGTGTTGCAATGCGCAACGAAAAACTAATGATTGATGCTTCTCATCTCTCCGTTCCTGTCTGTCTGTCCCTGTCTATCCCTCTCTCTGACTCTCTCTCTGTCTCTGTAAAAAAGAAAAAGAAAAAAAAAGAAAAAACTAAGGCAAAACAAGATAATAGATAGTGGCAGCAATTTAAATGACTGCCATATATTTTTGCCTATTTAAAAAAACTGATTCTATAATGAGATAAATTCATAAATATAAACTAGCACATGTATAATTTACATAGTAGGTGTGCATCAAAGAGTAAGAAAAGGGCATACTGTAATGGATTTTATCTCTAACTGTGGCTTCCTTGGTTAATTTTTCAGCGTATTTTTTTTTTTTGTATCTTTCTGAAGCTGGAAATGGGGAGAGACAGTGAGACAGACTCCCGCACGCGCCCGACGGGGATCCACCCGGCACGCCCACCAGGGGCGAAGCTCTGCCTACCAGGGGGCGATGCTCCGCCCCTCTGGGGCGTCGCTCTGCCACGACAAGAGCCACTCCAGCGCCTGGGGCAGAGGCCAAGGAGCCATCCCCAGTGCCCGGGCCATCCTTGCTCCAATGGAGCCTTGGCTGCGAGAGGGGAAGAGAGAGACAGAGAGGGAGGGGGGGGGTGGAGAAGCAAATGGGCTCTTCTCCTATGTGCCCTGGCCGGGAATCGAACCCGGGTCCCCCGCACGCCAGGCCGACGCTCTACCGCTGAGCCAACCCAACAGGGCCAATTTTTCAGCGTATTTTGGTCAACATTTTAAAGGAAAAAACAAGTTTTTATTGATTTTTCTTATTCTCCCACAAAGATGAAATTCTGAGAAACAATGCAAACAACAGCCTTGAGCATCTGTCAAAATTATAACAAACAATGCTATAAAAAGTCTTTGGATTGCTATAAATTGCCATGTGGGAACAAATTATTGAGTTTACACAGAAGCTAACTTAAAAATAATTACATAAAATGAACTCTAGGTTTAGAAATTATTCAATGTAAAGATTTTAAGAAAATTATCTCTTTAAAGTTATTTGAACCAAGAGAATATAATAAACCAGTCAAAATGACCTAGCTGTTTAAATTGTTATGGTCCCAGATTTATTTATATATTTCTGTATAAATAAAACTTTCAGATGCATATGAGATCACTTGTAAGTGCCATATTTTATAGTTCTTAAAAAAAAGATGAAAATAAAGGCACAGAAAGATAGACAGAAGCACATGGATGACACATTATGAGAGTGTCACATACATGGTAGCCACTGTGCAATGACATAAAAATCTATGAAATGAGTCGCTTGATATTATCTCTCACAAAAATATAAGCCACATGGTGAACTTTGACATCGTAATACACAGAAATTTAGCCAGTTAAGCTGTACTTTACACATTGGATAGAAAGCATCGTTAGAATAAAGCTTGGTGTTTACCTGTACCTTCAATGTCTCTCCCTGCAAGGAGTTGTCACTGTCATCATTCTCATCAGGTTTAATCAAAATAGTGTTACTGAGAAGGTGGTTCTGAACTGCCATCAGATAGCGCAGGCAGGAGGACGCCGCCTTTAATACAAATAAGGGCATTTAAATGATCTAGATGTTACTGAAAAAAGGGAGCATGTAATCCTCACGTTTCGACAAGGGAAGCAAAAGGCAAAGTACAGAAAACAGATCAAGTTAGTTTCCAAGGTGATGTATTTCCACTTGGCTTGTGAGATAGAATTTGGCACATTTACCATAACTTTCTGCCTTCGGTTACATACTTTGCACCAATTACTTGGATACTTACTTGAATTTTTGCCAAGTAATTTTTTTGCCTTGAATTTTTGTTAGTAATTTTCTTCCCCTCCCTCCATCCCCTCACATATATCTCCCTAGAGACGACTCTACCAAAACCGTTAAAAGAATCTTTGGTGCTTATCAATCTCTGTAAAAACACTGATAGTTTAGAAAACAATGCTCAACTTCAAATTAATGCGTGAGAAATTCTCTTACTATTTTAAACAAAACAAAAACATCCAAATTCAGTTAAATAATTCATTGCAAAAAAGACATGTAAAGCAGGAGTCATCATGGAGAAAATAACTCAAGTGAATTTGTCTAATTCTACATTTCCAGGGCCAGCACAGTCATGTAAGGCCCTTCACCAGTTAGTCCATCCTTGTAAAGTGTGTATGTACATGTGTACACACACACCTCAACCCAGTAAAATGAAAACAGGAACAATGAATTAAATTTTACTTTCATTTAAACACAGTTTTGCTAAGACCTGGTCAAGATGGCAGAGTAGGTGAACACTGCACTCACCGTCTCCCACGACATCAAAATTACAACTAAATTATAGAACAATCAACCAGGATAAATACATTTTTACTTACAGGCACCGTTGAAAGGAGTTTTTGAAAATCATCTTTAGAGACAGTTTGGCACTTGGTGATTAAGATACAGGATTCTCGTACAACAATCTTCAGAATGTAGTGTAAAAGTTCATCATTTAGTCTTTAAATGCAGGAAAAACGTAACAATAAGATATTGATGGTTTAGTAATAAAAGGATAAATTCTATACAATCAGTATTAGAAAATAAATAGAAGACACAAAGTAATTGGTGGAAGTCAATGATCTAAGTAATGATGCTAACAACTGGGTGTAAATGAAACTTACAGAAACAAAATGGCACCCAAGCACCCAGTCCAAGGATTTTATAAACAACAGAGAAAACCAGCACCTTTCTCTCCTCACCAGCTCCAACCACACCCTCATTCTCCCACAAATCAGCAATTTGGATGATGCCTTCCATCAAGATTTTTTAAATCAGCTCCACCCGTTATTTCTGGTAAGTGCCTTTCTCCTCAGGCCCAAGTCACTTTACTTATAAAACTGAAAGGTGCTAAGTGGCAACTGTCAGATTTATTGTCTTTCAACTGGTCCATGGTTTAAACATGCTAACTGTATTAGATATTAGAGTAGACTAAAGTTGATTGCATTTATATGTAAGTTAATAACTGAGAAAAATGCAGAGTAAGAGCTAGCAGTGACTAAGATAACTGGTGTCACCTGTAATGATCATCGTCCTCGCTGCCAAATCGGTTGTTTTGAAGCTGTTCAGCTAAATTGGTTAGGATCACATCCCGCAGCTGGGAAAGGCCACTGTTTCTCTCTCCTAACAAAGAACAAAGCTCCATTAACAACCCTGGTAATTACACTTAGAAAAGGGATGCTATTCAAGTTTTTAAACAAGCAGACTGTCGATAATCTAGTACCCGGCATCTGTACTCCCACAAGCAACAGCAGCAAGAAGTGCATCACAAACAATTTGACTTTTTTAATCCGCTGCATCCTGATTTAAGGGTAGTCACCCCCTTGATTCATCATATGTGTGACTTCTAACTCCTTTAATTAATGTTGCTTATAAGTGCAGTGTTTTTGACATGGTAAATTTTGTTATTGTGGTTTAGTCTAGTTTTCAAGTTCCATTTTAATGCATGGGAAAAAAATGGCTTAGAAATCTCTAAGAAGTCATTATCTTTAACGCTCATTAAACATTTATAATAAGGTATATTAAACTAAGCAGTGGAGATAGAAAGGTTTATAAAGCTTGAAAATATATAAAACAGTTTCCGCTTTCAATCTGGTTGAAGTGTTGGCAAATGTGTAGATATGTTTTAAAAATTAATGCTGATTAACAGATATGAAGGAAAAAAATCTATTATCTATATCCAGTTGTTTCCTAAGGGACAAAAAAAATGATGGTAGTTCAAGGATAATTAAAGGATTCTCACCTTCTGTTAAGACCAACTTAAGTAAGTTATTGATTTCAGTTTCACCTGGGTACAAGATATTTAAACCAGAGCTGAAATGACAGGAAAATCAAAATGCTTTTAGACAAGTGTTCTAGAAAATTCAAACTCTATTTAAATTTTTGTTTTATTAAGGATGCCAGGGTGGTTACATAAAACTCTGAGGTAAGCTTCATCCCTAAAAAAGCAGTTGAACCTAAATTCACCATTGTGCTATAGTCTGCTGACAGCTTCCCTATCCTTCTCCTGTCTGAGAGTTACCAAAATGTTAACTTATCTGAGGTCAGATGCAGAACTGGTTGAAGAGAACTGAGTTATAAAAAAATTCAAAGGAGCACTGGCTGAGTAGCTCAGTTGGTTAACCATTAGAGCATCAACCTGATATGCGAAGGTTGTGGGTTTAATCCCCAGTCAGGGCACATACAAGAACCAACCAATGAATGCATAATAAGTGGAACAAGTTGGTGTTTCTCTCTCTCTCTCATTCTCTCAAATCAATCAATAAGTAAAAAACTTATTCACTACCTTGCCATAGTCTCTCCCAAATATACACCTGCTTGCAAACCATCAAAACATCCACTTAAAGGATTTTTTGTCTTTTGTTTTATTTAATATCCAGTAGGATCTTAGGTGCACAGTGAGACAAGAACATAGGTACACAGATGGCATGGATCCTCTGGAAGTGAGGCACAAGCCTGTGTCCGTTAAGTTATACTCTGTGTGTGAGGTCTTGACAGGGTGGGATGGGGTAAGAGACAGCCATGCTTGGAAGAGAAAACTATTTTCTGCTTACCTGATGGCAAGGCAGACTTCCTTCTGAATTTCAGGGCAAATTTGATCTTTCGGTGCCATCAACAGCTGCCAAAGAAGCAATCCCGACCGTCGAATGATGTCTCGATTCCTTTCGGTTTGTGGGCTGAAGAAAAATTTAAATACCACCTACAGAAACATAAAGGGCATAACTAAAAATGCTACTGGGAATAAAATTATCCCTCTAAAGAAAATCATGTCGATGTTCTTATGAATAGATTTTTAACCACAATCTCTTCTATTGTGTAACAATATAATTACAGTAAATATTTTACATATATTAATTACAATGAACTACATATAGCAGCAATGCTCCATTAACTGCCATGCAATGAATATGATAATAATTCAGATTATAGGATTAGAATGCAGTAAGATGCAAAACAGGAACATTATTAAATTTTCTTCTGGTAGAGATGAGCTGGCTGAAGCAAAGCTTTGTGCTGTTTTTTTTTCTCTATTACCTTATTTATCTCCAAACAGTGTATTTACCTGAAAGACAACAAGAATGCAGCGGATAATACAGGTGTCTCCATTCACCATGGCCTTCTCCATGATGTCACAGATGCTGCTGAGATGGTGCGCTTCAATCGGGTGCTGCTTGCCCAAGACACTGGTGATCGGGAGGTTTGGGTTGGTAGCAAGAAGATTGAGTTGGTGTATGCACATCGCACCAACGTGGTGCAGTAACTGATTTATAACCTCATTCGTGGTTATAGCCTCTTCTAGGAAATAAAAAGGAAACGCAGTAAAGGAAGACATCTCTGTGGGCCATCCCCAAAGAACCGTCTTTTGACTTAACAAAAGGTGCACACACACTAGGAGAGTATCAGCTCCAATATCTTCTGCTGCTTCTAGAGAACCCCTCTCCCTGCCCCACAGCACTGGGGTGGAAACAGCTGGGAATTTCCACATTTTTTAGAGCGTAAGTAGCTACCACCATGGAGCCCTTTCCATACGCTTGACATTGGCTACTTGCTTTGCATGCATTACCTTACAGCGTCATTATAAACTTAGACTGCTTTAGCCCAGTTTTGTAGAAGAGTAAATCAAGGGTCAGAGAGGTTATAACTCACCCCAAAGTTGGGATGTGAATTCAGGCCATCTCAGCTCAGAGCCCATGCCCGCAATCATACTGGTAACATCTCTCCATCTTCCATGGCTCCGCTATGGTAGACCCCATCACCCCTCCCTGCTCCGAAAATATCTCCTCCCACAACACCTCAACATTTTTATCTTATTTGGTCACCATAGCCTAAATAGCCATCAGCCATACCTTGTGAGGGTTGACATGTAACCTCTTATATAATAATAAATGTCTCATGGTCACAGAAATTCAGGAAATAGAGGGGAACATCTAAACATGCAAAGTACAAAATTATTCTTTAAAAGATTGCATATTTTCCTTAAAATAGCTGAAGTGAACTGCCGGAAAAGGAGAGCAGGTAACCTTGGAGAGGCAGGACTGGGTGGGGGAACCTTAGAGCCGCACTCAGATTGTGGGCACTGGGAACTGAGACTCAGGGAAACCAGAGAGAAGGCAAACTTTGCCAAAACTGCACTTTTTGATTGAGTATTAATCCTAGGGTCAGACTGGGCCCCATTAATTCTGTGTCTTTTGAGTCCTTGATCTCACAACAATAAAATTCAGGTTCACACTATTCGTTTTCACTAAAGACTTTTCAAAAGCTAGCTTTCATATAACAGAGGCCTCTGATTTAAAAAAAAAATTATTTATTGCCTGACTAGGCGGTGGCACAGTGGATAGAGCATCAGACTGGGACACAGAGGACCCAGGTCCAAAATTCTGAAGTCGCCAGCTTGAGTGTGGGCTTATCCAGCTTGAGTGAGGGTCGCTGGCTTGAGTGTGGGATCCTAAACATGACCCCATGGTCACTGGCTTGAAGCCCAAGGTTGCTAGCTTGAGCCCAAGGTTGCCAGCTTGAGCCCAAAGTCGCTGGCTAGAGCAAGGGGACACTCATTCTGCTGTAGCCTCCCCTGCCCCAGTCAAGGCACATATGAAAAAGCAACAATGAACAACTAAGGAGCCACAACGAAGAATTGATGCTTCTCATCTCTCTCCCTTATCTGTCCCTATCTGTTTCTCTCTCTGTCTCTGTCACACACACACACACTCAAATTTATTGATTGATTTTAAAGAGAGAGGAAGGGAGAGAGAGGGGCAAGAACATTGATTTGCTTCTGTATGTGCCCTGACCAGGGATTGAACCGGCAACTTCTGTGCTTCAGGGTGATGCTCTAACCAACTGAACCATCTGGCAGGGCTGAAGTCTTTGATTTTTATTGTGTTAGATAGGAAGCCATTGGAGGTACCTGAGCAGGAGTGTCAGATCTGACTATTTCAGACTAAAAGACTGGCTGTTACATGGAGATGGGGCAGAGGAAGGAACTGCAGAGGAAATGGAAAGACCAACAAGGAGGCTGCTACAATAATTCTGGGGAAGACAACGACAGCTTAGACTAGAGTTGTAGTGGCACAGGCAGTGGGAATGGCTGGGTTTGGGATATATTTTGAAAGTAGGAGCTGATAGAATTTGCTGTGTCCATCTGGTGTGAGGTGTGAGAGAATGAGAGTCATAGATAACCGCAATGTTTTTGGTCTGAGCAATGAAAGAATAGTAATCCATATACTAGAATAGGGGACTCAACAAGTATAGATTTGGAAAAGGGAAGAAATGTGGAGTTTGTTTTTGACATGTTAAGTTGAAGATGCCTATTAGATATCCTAGAGCAGTGGTCCCCAACCTTTTTTGGGCCACGGACCAGTTTAATGTCAGAAATTATTTTCACGGACCGGCCTTTAGGGTGGGGCAGATAAATGCACAAAATAAAATTATGTGACTGGCGCAAAAACTGTGGTATTTTTAAATATAATTGTCGAACTTACGATATTTATTGGGCTAAGTTAAAGGAGGAACGAGCATGATCCTCATTATTCAGGCTGTATTTAAATGTTATTCTGACAACGTTTCATGTCTGACATCAATATGTAATATGATAGGTACAAGCTCGTTACCAATCATGAACCTACAACAATAAAAATAAACATGAATCCACTGTGTACTCATATGCAAGTTTATTAGAAGCGTCCTCTTAACATCACACCAACAACATAACATGAATAACATCCTTTCTGCCTCCAAACACTTTCCAGTCGCTATGTAAAGTTTAAACACGCCTTAAAAATAAGATACAACACAAAAACAAATATAAAGAGTGCATGAAAAATACAACTCACCATTGTTATGAATATTGTAAGTTAAGGGTTATTTATTATAATGTTTATTTAGAATGAGAGATAGTAGCCTCTCTCTCAACAACCATAATGCTAAATCAGTGGGAGCCCTGAGCTTGTTTCTCTGCAACGAGACGGTCCCATCTAGGGGTAATGGGAGACAATGACACCCAAAGTGTGTTGCTTATGTCCAGTCTATTCCGTAATTTTGTTTTGGTTGCTGTCACTGCAGAAAATCCCGCTTCACACAAATAGGATGTCGGAAATGGCAACAGAGTTTTTAGTGTTTTTGTGGCGATCTCGGGGTATTCTGCCATGACTTTAATCCAGAACACTGGCAGAGTTGTAGTCTCAAACATATTTTTAAGGCCGCTGTCATTTGCGATCTCCAGTAGTTGATCCTCTTCTTGCACAGACACGCTGGATTCACCTGGTTTGTTGACAAATGGATCGCGGATCCATTCCTTGGCAATTTGTGGGTCTTTTGTGGTTCGGAAGTAGTGTTCAAACTCTTTTAAAAGCAAATACAGGTGATCATGCACCAGCTGGGACAATGAAGGCTTGGGCTCAGTCTCTTCCAAAATTCCCACAAATGTTTGAAACATGTCAAATATACCCCTGTTCACGCGTCGTCCCCACGAATCCAGTTTGGCTTTAAATGCAGCTACTTCATCTGCCAACTTGAAGACAGTTGTCATTTTCCCCTGAAATGACCGATTGAGTTCATTGAGGAGGTTAAATATGTCACACAAGTAAGCGAGTTTTGCGACTCATTTCTCGTCACTGAAATGTGCTGCTAGCGGTGACTTTTTTTCTGAGAGAAATCTCTGCAGCGGCTCTCGTAATTCAAACACTCTGGCCAGGGACCTCCCTCGGGATAACCATCTTATTTCTGTGTATAAGAGAAGGTGTCTGTGCTCTGTGTTCACTTCCTCACAAAGCTGCTCGAACAGGCGCGAGTGAAGGGCATGTGCTTTGATGTGGTTAATAACTTTAACGACATCATTCAATACTCTGATAAGTTCCGGTGGTATATTTCGGCTAGCCAGCATTTCCCTGTGAATGACACAATGCGTAGACTCGCATTCAGGTGCAACCTCCTTAATCCGAGTAGTTAAACCAGACATCCTTCCGGTCATGGCAGCAGCTCCATCTGTGCATATGCCGACACAAAAAGACCATTTCAGTTTTCCTGATATATAGTCATCCAGCGATTTAAATAGTTCTGCAGCTGTGGTTTTGGTTGGCAATGATAGTGCAAATAACATATCCTCATGCATATCTTCTTGATAAAGATAACGCACGTAAACAAGTAGCATTGCCTGTCAATAACTGTAGATTCGTCAGCCTGGAGAGTATACCACGGTGATTTATTAATCCTTTCCAACAATTGTGATTCAATGTCCTCCGCTATTTCCTCAATGCGCCGTGTGACGGTGGTAGCTGAAAGAGGCATCTGTGCTATCTTTTAACCTTAGCCTCTCCTAGAAGTTCACAACAAATGTCTTTAGTGGCTGGAAGGATCAATTCTTCACCAATGGTGAATGGCTTCTTAGCCTTAGCAATACGATTAGCCACCAAGTATGATGCTCTCAGTGCACTTGCATTTATTGATGTAGTGGCCACCAGGAATTCTTTCTGTCCTTCTTGTTCATGCTTTTTTCTTTCGAAATACTCAGAAGGCTTGTCTTTTAAAGTCGGGTGCTTGGTCTCCAAGTGGCAAAGCAGTTTTGAAGGCTTCATTGCCTCATTACTTAGCCGGTCGCCACATATTATGCAGAGCGGCCTTGGTGCGCGAGAATCACCAGTTGCGATAAATCCATACTTTAAGTAGGACTCCTGGTATTATCTGTTAAATGAAGCCTTCTTATTCTTCAGGTCATAGGTTCTTCTTCTGTCTCCTCACTGGCCCTTTTCCATTTCGTAAAAAAACTTTTGATGGAATTTTGTTTTTCACTCATTTTGCTAGTTTATGGGTTTAATTTTAGTGGCAATGTATCATGTGACCGAGACAAGCATCAGGAGTGAGACTTAGATGGATGTAACAGAGGGAATCTGGTCATTTTTTAAAAATAAAACATCATTCAGACTTAAATATAAATAAAACGGAAATAATGGAAGTTATTTATTCTTTCCTTGCGGACCTGTACCAAATGGCCCATGGACCGGTACCTGTCTGCAGCCCAGGGGTTGGAAACCACTGTCCTAGAGGAGGTGAATACATAGTCTAGAGTTCAGGCAAGAAGCTTAGGGATAATAATTAGGGAGTCACTAATACATAGTTGACTTTTTCTTTTTGCTTTTTAAAAAGCAGCTTTTTCAAGATATAATTTACATACTATAAAATTCACCCATTCTAAGTACACAATTCTATGATTTTTAGTAAATTTACACAAATATGAAAATCAGGAACCAAAGCAGAAGAATTACTACTGACCCTATAAAAGTTAAACTAATTATAAGGGAATACTATGAGCAACTTTATGCTCACAAGTAAGAAAACTTAGATAAAATACACAAGTTTCTAGAAAAAACATAAATCACCAAAACTAACTCAAGAAGAAATAAACAATATGAGTAGAAAACTGCATAGCCGCATACTCTCCCTTCCCCCCAAATAGTTATTAATTACTGTGCTGATTAACACATGTCCACAAATTCTCTGATGCTTTTTCTTCCCAGAGCTGGAGCTTAATTCCCCTTCCTATTCGTGTGGGCTCAATGGCTCAATGACTTGCTTCTAATAGAGCATGGGAAGGGAAAAATGGTAACTTTACAGTGAAAAAAGCTGGCATTTAAACCAAGTAACCAATTTTAATATCACTAGTAATAAGTTGAATATTACTCTATTTAAGATGATTATGTTGGCCCTGGCCAGCTAGCTCAGCAGTAGAGTGCCAGCCCAGTGTGTGGAAGTCCCGGGTTCAATTCCCAGCCAGTGCACACAGGAGAAGCGCCCATTTACTTCTCCACCCTTCCCCCTCTACTTTCTCTTTGTCTCTCTCTTCCCCTCCCGCAGCTAAGGCTCCATTGGAGCAAAGTTGGCCCAGGCACTGAGGATGGCTCTGTGGCCTCTGCCTCAGGTGCTAGAATGGCTCCAGTTACAGTGGAGCAATGCCCAAGATGGGCAAAGCATCGCCCCCTGGTGGGCATGCCAGGTGGATTCCGGTCAGGTGCATGCGGGAGTCTGTCTGACTGTCTCCCTGCTTCTCACTTCAGGAAAAAAAAAAAGAAAAGAAAAAGATGACTATGTTGATATCATGTACCCCTGTGATATTGACATAATGAGAAAAGCACTTCATCTCTGTGGTATTCCTTCCCCAAATCTGTAAGTTCAACTTAAAATGAGAAAACATCAGACAAACCCAAACCAAGGGACAGTCTATAAAACACCTGACCAGCACTCCTCAAAAGAGCCTTTTTCTTCTCTTATGCAGAGAGTGTAACTCTATCCATCTAAGTCCAACTGTCTCAGATCTGCTGCTGAGCCACTCTTAACAATTTTTCTTTCAGTCACTTAACTCTTCAAATCCAGAATTTCCAATTGGATCTTTTAAAAAAAAATAATTTATTTGTTGAATTTCTCTATTTGCTCAATCATAGTCATCATATTTTCCTTTTGTGTGTGTGTGTAGAGATAGATATTTGTGTGTGTGTGTGGTTTTCTTTTTCAGAGAGAAAGAAAGAGAGAGAGACAGGTAGGAAGGGAGAGAGATGAGAAGCATCAACTCATAGTAGTAGGACTTTAGTTGTTCATTGATTGCTTCTCATATTTACCTTGACCAGGGGGCTCCAGCCAAGCCAGTGAGCACTTGGGCTCAAGCCAGTGACCACGGGATCATGTCGATACTCCCACACTCAAGCAGGCAACTCTGTGCTCAAGCTGGTGAGCCTGCACTCAAGCCAGCAACCTTAGGGTTTCAAACCTGGGACCTCAGTGTCCCAGGTTGATGCTCTATCCACTGCGCTAACACCATTCAGGCCTTCCTTTAATATTTTAATATGGTTTCCTTCAGTTCTTTGTATAGATTTATAAAGGCTGCTTTAAAGTCTTCATCTACTAAGTCCAACATCTGAGTTTTGCTACAGCATGTAGCTACTGATTTCTCTTAGTTTGTTTTTAATTTTGCTTCTATTTTAATTTTTTCTTTGTTTATTTTTATTATTCTTGTTTTTCTTTTAAGCCTCCCTTCCTTGGAGTTATCTCATATGAGTCAGAGGTTGTGCTCAAACACCTTGAGCTAGCAAGACTTCCACCCTGGATGCCTGTTTCAGGGGGAGCACACCACAGTTCAGGTAGTTTTCAACTCTGCCCAGGGCCTCACTTCCTGCCAGACCCTTGTCACACCTCTGCAGGCTCGTGTCTAGCCAGGCCTGTGCAAACAGTTGGGCCCTCTCGGCTTCCTCTGTGCAGATGTGTGGGGAGCTTATCAAGGCCTTCAGTAGCTTTCGTACTACCCATATTTCACTAGTCAAAGTCTGGCTAGACTGTTGGTTCACTGCTAGCCCGACCCAGGACCACAAGCCTCAGTCTAGCCAAGCCACTGGTATTCTGTTCACCGCCAGATTGCTAGTGTCAGGGACAGGACTGCTGGGCATGAGTTTTTCCGTGCTCTGCTCCAAAGCAAGTCGGCTGCTCTGGCAGCAAGGATGCTGGCTCACACAGTCTGCCCCAGCCTGGTGCACTTACTGCGCTGACCACGCTTGAGGGGGGCGAGGGAAGCATCTCCAGCTAAGAACACCACAAATGTGCAGTGTTCCAGCCCAAAGTCCAGTGGTTCTAAAGAACACCCACTTTTCAATTTGGTGTATGCCTCTGTTCAATTTCCGGAGCCTAGGAATAGTTGACTTTGTTATTTTGTCAGTTTATCATTGCTTTATGAAGAGAGAATTTGCTGAGCTACTTACTCCTCCATACCGCTATAGCTGACTTGGGTGCTGCAAAATTTAGAGTTAATACTAACTTAACATTGCTTTCTGGCGGTGACAACCCTCCACAACAACACGCCTCTCTCTTCAGAGGAGAGAGGAAACCCGAGAAGCGCCCAGTGCAAAGACCCAGCTCCTGCTGCATGGGCGGGACCTGCCCAGGATGCTATGGAGTCACCACTGTTTCTAGCTGCACACAAACGGTCGTTCTGTGTGCTGCCTGCTGCCCTGTCCTTCCCCAGCCTGCAGGAGGCAGAGAAGAGGCTTCCAGAAGAGGGAGCAGCCCTGAGAGCATCCCGAATCAAGAGGAGTGGGGAACTGTCCCAATAAGCACATTTTAAATATATAAAAAAAATAAACTTAATATTAAGAATCTCAATATTAAGATTTATAAAGATCCTTTATTAGTAATTCTATCTAATTATGTTTGTGTATAAGTTGTCAATTATAAAAGCATTTAATCCCATGCCAAATACAAACAAAGAATCAATTTTTGTACCAAAGTTCTGACAACTGCAGAAAAAACATAATTTTCCCATAAAAAAAAAAACCTATGGCCTGACCAGGTGGTGGCGCAGTGGATAGAGCGTCAGACTGGGATGCGGAGGACCCGGGTTCGAGACCCCGAGATCACCAACTTAGCAAAGCTCACCAGCATGGACCCAAGGTTGCTGGCTCGAGCAAGGGGTCACTCGGTCTGCTGTAGCCCCATGGTCAAGGCACATATGAGAAAGCAATCAATGAACAACTAAGGTGTCACAATGAAAAACTAATGATTGATGCTTCTCTCTCTCCATTCCTGTCTGTCTGTCCCTGTCTATCCCTCTCTCTGACTCTTTCTCTGTAAAAAAAAAAAAAAAAAATCTATAGACCACCTCAAAAGCTCTATTTAAATACTTATTTCCTGCCTTGGCTGGCTAGCTCAGTGGTAGAGTGTCAGCCTGGCATGTGGAAGTCCCAGGTTCAATTCCCAGCCAGGGCACACAGGAGAAGCACCCATTTGCTTCTCCACCGGCTTCTCCACCCTTCTCCCTCTCCTTCCTCTCTATCTCTCTCTTCCCCTCTCGCAGCCAAGGCTCCATTGGAGCAAAGTTGGCCTGGGTGCTGAGGATGGCTCCATGGCTTCTGCCTCAGGCACTAGAATGATGGCTCCAGTTGCAGTGGAGCAATGCCCCAGATGGGCAGAGCATCGCCCCCGAGTGGGCATGCCAGGTGGATCCCGGTCAGGCGCATGCAGGAGTCTGACTGCCTCCCCACTTCTAACTTCAGAAAAATACAAAAAAAAAAAAAAAAAAAAACCCAAAAAACTTATTTTAATCATAAAGCAATCAGAGAACAAGGATTTTAGGTTTCTAAGTTCAGAGAACTTAGAATGGGTCTCAGTGGCCATTGACCCATTTGGTTGCTTGGGCTACGCTCCCACTCGCTGCTGCACTCTGATATCCCATGTGTGTGTGTGGGGGGGGGTCTTTTCTGGTAAGACGGAGCACAACTCACCTCTAGGCTCAGCAATGATGTGGCTGACTCCAAGTCTCTGGCAGACGTAATGGAAGGCCTGATTCCCAGGATTGCACCACTGATCGATATAGTCGTTTGAGCAGGTCCACAGCATGTTATTGACTGTGTCGTAGCAGGCACCTGCAGAAAGAGCATACTTGACCCAACTGTCATGTCATCCTCCACCAGTGTGCAGAGCTCTCCCAGACTGCTATGGAACAGGAATGCTCGGGTTCTCCCAGTGCTGACTGTCCCATCCTCCTCCCATGCATTTCCTGGGCAGAGCCACAGACTGAGGCTCAGCAAAAAGGCAGGATTCAATGTCTGCTCTCCTTAACACTGAAATGGAATGGCCCTGGCCAGTTGGCTCAGTGGTAGAGCATTTGCCCGGCATGTGGAAGTCCCGGATTCAATTCTGGGTCAGGGCACTCAGGAGAAGCGCCCATCTGCTTCTCCACCCTTCCCCCTCTCTTTTCTCTCTGTCTCTCTCTTCCCCTCCCGCAGCCAAGGCTCCATTAGAGCAAAGTTGGCCTGGGCACTGAGGATGGCTCCATAGCCTCCGCCTCAGGCGCTAGAATGGCTTCGGTTGCAACAGAGCAGTGGCTCAGATGGGCAGAGCATTTCCCCTGGTGGGCATGCTGGGTAAATCCTGGTTGGGTGCATGTGGGAGTCTGACTCTCTACCTCCCCACTTCTCATTTCAGAAAACAAACAAAAAACTGAAATGGAGTAAGTCTCATAAAAGAGGCAGTTCTTAGTACTGTAACTGACTTCTATGTGGCCTTGTTAATTCCAAAAAGGATTTAAGTAGTGTACATTAAAACCCAGGTACAATAGGATTAATTAACATAACGCCCAATAAAAAGTCTTAGTAACTAAGCTCATAACTTAAGATAAGAGCATCCTAGGAATCAAGGCAAAGAAAAAAATATTACACAATGCTCATTTTCAAACAATAAACAGCTCATCAATTCCTCACGGGAAATATACCTTTTAATGGCATGAACTTTGAAGAATTTGTTACAGGCACCATTACACAACCTAATGAACAGCGTCTTCGATAGCAGCTTATGCAGAGGCATTTCATATGGCAGTTTCTTATATTAATTCTCAAAATTAAACAGTAATATTTTTAAAAATCTCTCTTTCAAGGAAACTAGAATACCACAGAGAATTGGCAAAGTTTTTCGAGAGAAACTGCTAAAACTTTGAATTTCCCAAGGAAATGTGGGCATTTCTTACCCAATCCTGGTACAAGAGCACCACGCCCCAGTGAGCTTCCAGCGGCATCTATGAGATCGGCACGACTTGTGAACTGACCATCCGAAATATTATACACCAAGCTAGAGGCTAGGACTTCGAAAACAAACATTAAGCTGTTTAATAAGCCTTAAAATGATGGTCAGTCTACTTTTAGAGTTTAAATTTTGGGCTCTTAAGAAGACATTCATAAAAATCACACCTTTTGTTGACTATTGATGGTAACAATGAGGAGAAAACACACACATAAGATCACAAAGAACACTGTCACAAAATATCTTCCTAAATAGTAAACCTTTTTATTTATTTATTTATTTATTTATTTTGAGAAAAGAGAGAGAGAGACAGGAAGGGGGGAGAGATGAGAAGCATCAACTCATAGTTGCTTCAGTTTGGTTGTTCATTGATTGCTTCTCATACAAGCCTTGACCAGGGGCACAAGCCAGTGACCTTGGGCTTCAAGCCAGCAGCCTTTGGGCTCAAGCCAGCGAGCTTGGGATCATGTTGATGATCCCATGCTCAAGCTGGCGAGTCTGTGCTCAAGTCGGATGAGCTCACATTCAAGCTCGTGGCCTTCGGGTTTCAAATCTGGGACTTCAGCATCCCAGGTCAACACTGTTATCCATTGCATCACCACTGGTCAGGCTGGACCATTTTTTAAAAGTGTTTTATAAACAGCAACTTTGTATAAAGGTTTTTTCAATATAGGTTATTATGGGTAATTGCAAAAAGGGCTATGATCATTAATATCACAAGGTAACATTTACAAGAAACACTTTATATATAGTTGGTGCTCAATAAAGGTTAGTGGACACAAACACAGCCCAGTGGCTGTCCTTCCAAGCAGTAGCTTTAACACTTGGAGCTTTGACCTTTTTCCTTAACACAGGATAGTGCAGTGATGACAAGCATAGGCTCTAGGTGTCTGGGTTTGAATTCCAGCTCTACCACTCCTGTGCGACTCTGGGAAATTACAGAACTTCTCAGTTCTCTCATGTGTAAAGTGGAGATAATAGAAGAGCCAACCTTAAACCATTCTTGTGAAGATTAAATAAGTTAAAATATGTCCAGGACCTACACCAGTTCATATGTGCTAGCTGCTATTATTGCTATTACTTTCTCCCTGACTTTCAAACATAAAATTCGAGCACTGTGTCACTTGGGCTTGTTTTTCTTATTTCTATCACCCTAGTAATCCAGATCCTTACCACACCTGATGTGAGCTATAATCTACACTGTACTCTTCATTTCTGGTCTATTTACCATTGTTCCATCCTGCACAGCAACAAAAAGATCTTCTCCCAATGTCTTTTTCATTGTCTCCATGCATATGCCTTTCCCTCGACTTGGCCACTTACACAAATACTATCCATTTTCATGACTTACACTGAAGACCTCATCACTCTCTCCCTCTAGCTCACACCACGACAACCCTCTGTCTGGTTCTGCAGCACTTGATGCTGCCCGCAGATCGGGCAGTGACACAGTGTCGTAAATCATTTTCTAGCTGTTTCTCACCCCTCCATCACTTCCCCCACCCAGCCTGTGAGCTCAGCAAGCACCACTTCTCCTGCTTACTGAGCGGCCCCCACAGTGACCAATGTGGAACAGGACACAGGAGGAATTTCAGCACTTATTGATTTGTTGGTCTAAAATAGAATCACTGTGTAAGCTATATCCTTATGAAAAAAAATAGCAGTGTGAAGGCCTGCCTTAATCGAATGGGGCCAATTTCAGTTGAGAGAAAAAGCCATGCCAAGCAGACCAAAAATGAGTTTAATAAGACTAACGGTCAATAAAAGGACAAATAACCCAATTTAAAAATGGCAAAGGACTTGAATAGGTATTTCTCCAAAGAAGATCTACAAATGACCAATAAGCACAAGAAAAAATGTTCAACATCATTAGTCACTAGAGAAATTCAAATCAAAACCATAATGAGATACCACTTCATACCCACTAGGATGGCTATAATAATAATTTTTTTAAATTGGAAAATAACAAATGTTGGTAAGGATGTAGAGCAACTGGAGCCATTATACACTGCTGGTGAGAACGGGAAACAGTGCAGCATGGCTGGGATAGTCTGGCAGCCCCTCCAAAAGGGTAGTCATGTAGTTACCATATGACCCAGAATTCTACTCCAATGTACATCTCTGAGAGAAATGAAAATAGGTCTGCACAAAAACCTGACCCATGAATGTTAGCATTATTGAAAATAGGCAAAAAGTAGAAACCACCCAAATGTCAACAAAATGGGGGTATGTCCATACAATGGAATATGATTCAGCCACAAAAAGGAATAAAGTAATGATTCATGCTGCAACATGGATGAACCTTGAAAGTATTAAGTTTTGTTTTAAAAAGCCAGTCACAAAGGTTCATGTATTATATAATTCCATATATAGGAAAAGTCCAGAATAGGTAAATTCAGAAGACAAGGACTAGAGTAACGGGAGAAATGGAGAGTGACTGCTAATGGACAAGGGGTTTTGTTTTGGAGTTCTAGGGAATGTTCTAGAATTAGATAGTGGTGCTAGTTGTACAACTCTGTGAATATATATATATACACCAAAAACCACTGAACTCTATACTTCGAAGAGGTGAATTTTATGGTATGTAACATATATCTCAATAAAGCTGTTTTTTTTTTTTTTTTTTTTTTTTTTTTTTTTTTCATTTTTCTGAAGCTGGAAACAGGGAGAGACAGTCAGACAGACTCCCGCATGCGCCCGACCGGGATCCACCCGGCACGCCCACTAGGGGCGATGCTCTGCCCACCAGGGGGCGATGCTCTGCCCATCCTGGGCGTCGCCATGTTGCGACCAGAGCCACTCTAGCGCCTGGGGCAGAGGCCACAGAGCCATCCCCAGCGCCCGGGCCATCTTTGCTCCAATGGAGCCTTGGCTGCGGGAGGGGAAGAGAGAGACAGAGAGGAAAGCGCGGCGGAGGGGTGGAGAAGCAAATGGGAGCTTCTCCTGTGTGCCCTGGCCGGGAATCGAACCCGGGTCCTCCGCACGCGCTGCTTTTTTTTTTAAAGATAGTAATAGCAAATTTATATCATTAACCCATTGACTAAAGTCTAGTCATATGAACTGTTAGAGAAAATAAACTGTTGAAAAAAGTCCAATCATTAATTCTAAAGGCAAAAGAGTTTTATAGTTATTATGAATATCTAAATTCCAAACTGTGCAACTACTGGAAATGGCCTAAAGTTCAACTTTTCTTACATAAATAATTTTTTTAAACTGCTGAGGTCAAATTTATATCTGCAAGCTAAGTCAGGATAAGAAATGCTTTTTAAAAATCTAAATGTGGCCCTGGCCACATGGCTCAGTGGATAGAGTGTTGCCCAGCGTGTAGAAGTCCCTGGTTCCATTCCCAGTCAGGGCACACAGATGAAGCAACCATCTGCTTCTCTCCCTTTCTCCCTTTTCTCTCCCTCTTCCCCTCCTGCAGTCAATTGGTTTAAGCATGGCTCCAGGCACTGAGGATAGTTCCCTTGGAACACATCAACCTCAGGAGCTAAAAATAGCTCAGTACTTGAGCATCAGCCCAAGATGGGGTTGCCAGGTGGATCCTGATCAGGGCACGTGTGGGAGTCTATCTCCCCACCTCTAGCCTAAAAAAAAAAATCTAAATGTGAAATATAACCCTGTAATGAAATTACTCTAAGCAAATTATTTTAAGAATACAGAATATCAAATACTGGAAAATGAAAACAAGTGAATAGATTTTAAAACATTTTCATTTTATGTGCCTAAACAAATTTTAAAAAAAGTTATCATATATAAAAAGAACAATTCCTTTTGTTTTTTGTTTTTTAAAAATACTCTGACTTTATTGTATATGATCACCAAAAAATAGTGTGAGATAGTATTATCCTTTTATTTTTTACAAGTGGGAAAAGTGCGGCTCAAGAGGGTTAATGATGTCCCTAAGGTAAGAAAGCCGGGAAGTGGCAAATGCAAAAGAAACACTCTTGATTCTCTATTTTCTCTCATTTAACTATATGCCCACTCTGACAGTAAAATCGCACTGCTTTAATTACTCTAGTATGCCTCTTTCTTTTATGAAAATATTTGCATTTTTAACATAAATGAATTTTTGCATATATTATTTTGTACTATACATTTTTGGTTTAATATTTCGTATGTATATGTGTCCTAAAATGGAGGCATTTTACTTACTTATTTTAATACCTTGGGATTCTATCACCGTGAGTAAATCTCTTGCTATAAATAATGTTAGCAACACATTATTTTATTTCCCGAAATTTTCCTGAACTCAGTATTATTTTTAATAATTTTACAGGGTGACAGTTTTCAGAAGTGTAATATTATATCATCTATAAAAATTATATTTTAAATTCCTCCTAGCCTGTCACTCTATAGATATGTTTTTTGGTTGTCAGCAGAGAGCTACTGCAAATGACTGTTTAACAGAGTAAGTTTAAAATCATTCATAGAAAAGCCTTACATTTCAAAGTTGGAGACAAATTGGGAAAAGTGCCGAAAGTAAAATGTACTTACTTTTTAAAGAAGACAAACCACTCGTTCCACCAAAAAGAGAGCGGGTGGCAGAGCTGCCCGACCCCCCCGGCGGTGGGACCAGCATCACCAAGTATGTGCCACAGGTGTAGATGGGTGTCTTCCGGAGCATCTTTAGAGGTAGCCCACAGCTGGTATTTGCTAATGAAAGGAATGAAAATGGTGAGTAGAAATATTTGACACATTAATTTTATTACCAAAACAGATCAGAGGATAATGAGGGGGCTCCAAATTCATACAAGTATAGACCCAGATTCGGAAAATAGAACAGGAAGTAATAAGCTAAGGGAAAAAATAATGATCTTCTGGCTCCCTAGCCTGGCCTCAAGCCTCCTGATACACAACAGTTCTACAAGGTGTTCCCCGTGGTCATACCTTGTGGGTCTAAGAATTCTTTCAAAATAATGAACTCTCATATTGACTAAATCTCAGAATAAAAGAAGAATCCTATTGCTTCTGTTTCCTGCAGGAAACTGCTCCCATAGAGACTTTCTCGTTTTATAAAGAACAAGTTTGTGATATTACGTCCATTAGAAACAGCTTTGAACATGAAATAAACCAGAAATTTCAACCTATAACTAGTTAATACAGTAGAAAGCTTTCACAATATCTATCACAAAATAATGTTATACCTGTATGATTATGATAACCCATTATACAGTTTCTTTAAAGGGTCAGGACATAAATTATCATTAAGAAAATACTTGTTTCTAATCAAGAGGCATAAAACAAACTTTAATCTCCCTTACTCACTGGCAGATCTGAAAACTCAGCGAGAGTTTAAGGATTTTCTATACTAGTCTAGTGAGGATTGATGACGGCCACAGAAAGAGTGTTTCACCTAGGACACTGTCAGGGTATAAAATACAACTGCTTAGACAGATGTCAAATCATCTTAGATGGTGTAGATTAGAAAAATGACACCTAATCTGCCTGGTATTTGTTTTGAATTCTTGTGCTTCTAAGAAAGCTCTATTTTTTACAACTCCACGCCCCCAACAGGTATATTCTTGTTCAGACTATAAATTCAGGAGGGTAATTTCCCATAGGTAAGAAAACCAAAAGGGATAATGATTGAAAAGGTAGCAACTTTGTCAGATAACATTTTCACCAAGATGTTTTTCATAGACATACTGTTAGTAACATGGCAAGATATATTAGTTTATCACAAAATAAAAAATGCTCTAGTCTCTAAATGTTGAACTGTCAAAAATCTCTTAGCTTGGTGACTGCTGAATTTTTATGTAGCACTGTCATGTCACATGAACACATACAGAATGTATCTGTAAAAACAGTGAGATCACATGTTTAGAATACAGATTCCTGTTTTCACAAAATTCTAAATATACCCTCGCCTTTGGAGTTCTCTTTTTTATTTCGCTCATATTTTCTTACCCAACAAACATTCATTTAGTATTTATACGGTTCAGGGTGGGATTCAATTTTCTCTCAAGGAACAAATCCAGATGAAACCTTCAGCTTGTCAAGAAAATGTTTATTTAGGTAAAAAGAATTGTCCCCTAACAGTATTTCCTATAACTTAAATTTTCCACATGAGCAATAATAGCTATTAATAATCCCCCCACTTATACTTAATACAACAGAGATCTAAAGAAATACTATACTTCTTAAATTCCAATATAAACTAATAAGTATTTAATTTGATAGCCTCATAATGAATTAATAATTTTCTCCTCTTAACACTTCAATATATAAAAGGATTAAAGCATAAAATTGCATTGAATTCATTAAATATTAAGTCAGATACATTTTTCTAGCCTTATCTTTTAATTACAGTTGATGACTAGGCACAAATTCACATTGTTGCTACGTAAGCTGTAAACTCTTCAAGATTAATGGTTCTTAATCTTTTTTGGCCATAAATGACCTCAAAAATCTGATGAGAATTATGATGAATACAGATGTTATTTCAAACTGTGGGGGAGCATGGTTATGAACCCCTAAAGGCATATCCCACCCAGTTAAGAACTCCTGCCTTCAAGCACAGAACAGTGTATTTAGTAGGCTACCTGTTATTAATAGGGAGAAGGCTGACCAGGTGGTGGTGCAGTGGTTGGACTGGGACACAGAGGACCCAGGTTAGAAACCCTGGGGTCTCCGGCTTGAGTGCAGGTTCATCTGGTGTGAGCAAGGCTCACCAGCTTGAGCCCAAGGTAGCTGGCTTGAGCAAGGGGTCACTCACTCTGCTGTAGACCCCCGGTCAAGGCACATATGAGAAAGCAGCCAATGAACAACTAAGGTGCCGCAACAAAGAATTGATGCTTGTCATCTCTCTCTTCCTGTCTGTCTGTCCCTATCTGTCCCTCTCTCTGTCTCTCTCTGTCTCTGTCACACACACACACACAAAGAATAGGAGGAAAATAAGAACACGAATTTGTCTTTAATTGTATTTCCATAAAGGAACTCTATAAGGATAAAAACTAATAAACATAGTTAGCCATAAGGGGCAGGGTGGGGGAAAAATTAGAATACACCAAACTTTCTCTACATGCAGCTTTTTTTTGCTTTTTTTTTTTTTTAACAGAGACAGAGACAGTCAGAGAGAGGGATAGACAGGGTCAGAGAGTTGAGAAGCATCAATCGTTAGTTTTTCATTGCGCATTGTGACACCTTAGTTGTTCATTGATTGCTTTCTCATATGTGCCTTGACTGTGGGCCTTCAGTAGACCGAGTAACCCCTTGCTGGAGCCAGCGACCTTAGGTCCAAGCTGGTGAGCTTTTGCTCAAACCAGATGAGCCCGCACTCAAGCTGGCGACCTCGGGGTCTCGAACCTGGGTCCTTGGCATCCCAGTCCGACGCTCTATCCACTGTGCCACTGCCTGGTCAGGCCATACAGCTTTTTATGTTGTTTTTACTTTCAAACTTTGTAAATGTATTATCTATTCTAAAACAAAGTACAAACACCAAAGGCTAAATTCTAGAAAAAGCAAACTCTGCTGTGGAAGTTTTACCTCTTACTTGCTTGGTGAAGGTTATATTTAGGGAAGATAATGTTAAATATGAGCTTTTTACATTTGTGAAGCATATGCTAAACATAAAATCACTTTATACTAACAGTAACAAGAAGGTATTTGCTGTTAAAGGCAAAGTTGTTTTGAAACATTACAGATTCATGCTAATTCATATTCATAGCCAATAACATGTATTAGGATGGAATAAAAAAATGGACAATGACTGAAAAAAGATAAAAAGGCAAATGATATAAAGCAAAGTGCTTTTGTATGGCGTGCACTGTAGGCGCTTAATAAAAATATTGCCTGGGGAGCATTTAAGATCTTGCTCCTTGATATATGTCATCCATCCAGCTCAAACAAACTCTTACAGAAATTTAAAAAGAATATTGCCTGAATCCCATAGGCAGCTCCACTAAATATATATTAAGCCAAGAGCCTGACCTGTGGTAGCACAGTGAATAGAGCGTCAACCTGGAACGCTGAGGTCACCAGTTCAAACCCAGGTTTGCCCAGTCAAGGCACATAAGGAAAAGAACTATACTACAAGTTGATGCTTCCCTGTCCTCTTCCCCTTCTCTCTCTCCTCTCTCTAAAATCAATCAATAAAAATCTTAAAAAACAAAAGCCAAGACAAGGCATGGAAGAAATTTAATGCATATTACTAAGTGAAAGAAGCCAATCTTAAAGGACTGCATACTGTATGATTTCAACTATACGACATTCTGGAAAAGGAAAAACTAGGAAGATAATTTAAGAGATCAGTGGTAGCCAGGGGTTGGGTATAGGGAGGGATGAATAGGTGGGGAATGAGGGATCTTTAGGGCAGTGACACTAAGTCAGCGGTTCTCAACCTGTGGGTCGCGACCCCGGCAGGGTCGAACGACCAAAACACAGGGGTCGCCTAAAGCCATCGGAACCACTGACCTAAGGGAAGGTAAATGATGCACTTTGGGTGGTGATGGTGTGCCCATGCAGGCTCACCAGTTATAACAAATACACCACCTGGTGCAGGATGTTAATGACGGGCTATGACTGTGTGGGGGCAGGCGGTACATGCAAATAGCAGTACCTTCCCTCTCGAGTTTGCTGGGAACCTAAAACTGTTCTATAAGAGTCTTAAATCTTATAACCACATAGCCGAATGGAGCCATGGAGGTGAGAGGCGGGGGCAAAGGGCAGCATACCGGCCTGGTCCTCCTTCAGCGTGTTGGAGATGGTGGAGCCGGTGAGGGCCGCCAGAGTCGCGGACGGTGAGGCTCGGTAGCGGGACAGTCTGCTCAGGAGCATCTCGTTGATGCTTTTCGCTGACTCACCCTCTTTCCTCATGAGAATTGTGCGCTCCTGAAGTGGACTGGCTACATACACACCATTTTCAACCTAATATTAAAAAAAAAGAGGTCCTTAAATGAGATCTGTTTCCGTTTAGTTAGCAAATTTCTATGTAAGAATTACATTATTATATCTGGTTGCTCAAAAGCTTCCCCCAAACTGTACCTGAGTAGGGGAAACCTCAAAATTCATGTGCTCTGCACAAACTACTGGGAACAAAAGAAAGGCCATGCTAAGTTTCGGAGCTTTCATATTTCCTAATAGCCCAGTTTCTAAAAGTAATGAGCCAAGTTTAATAATTCTACGAAAGGTCATTGATTAAAATTCCTTACATTGAATTTCACGGGCAGCTCTCATGAACTGCAAGCTTCTGACAGGTACAAGTACGATGAGAGGAAAACAAATCAGTTTTTTATTTACTATTAAGTACCACTATGAGGACAATGTCTTCTTGAAATCTAATTAGTGGCTACAATCCAAACCCCGTATTAACAGCAGTTAACATTCGCCCCAGCTGCTCGGGTCCTGGCAGAGCAATCAGGGAAAGGTAGACTGCTAAAAATATATGCCAACGTCAACTGGGTCCTCGCTGGCGCTGGCAGCTCCTCATTCATCACTTGATTATTCCCCAGCAAAGTCCCTGGAGTGGTGATTTCAAAATTCCTTTACCAATTTTGAGCTTGACTTTAAGCAGACCACTTGGTTGTCTTTATTGCCTCAAAGATCCAGACCATTTACTGTACGCTGCTCACACTCATTCCTCTTTAAACTCAAGAATCTTTGTACTCAGCCTCATTTATTCCTCCTTTCCTCTTAATCCAAGGAAGAAGCACTTCGCCTCAAGTTATTTAAGGTTGTCTTCTACCTCTGCCTCCTAACTGCTCTCTTAACTTTGTCTGGCTCCTCATCTCCAGTGTCTCCCTGTTAACTTCCCGCTCCTTGGTTTCCAATATTCACAGGTTTCTGGAACCTCACCCACAACTTTACCCTCATTGGCCCATGGAAATCCCACCCCTTCTCTCCACTCCCATGTACTGTCAAACATCTCACATACATCTCATGCAGCCTCTGCATCCCGCTGTCCCCTTTAGACCTGGGCTCTGGATCTGGCTGGAATCTCAGAAACTGGTGCCACCAGCAAAGGTGACCAGAACTGGCCTGCAGCTGCAGGGTGTAAGATGGACAGGCGTACAAAATGGCAAGGCTTATAAGAAACAACTAAAAAGCCAAGGAGTCCAAAGTGAAATGTTGGTAACAGAAGAGGCCAAAGAAAGCAAGCAAATTCAGGAGCACAGCTAGGAAGAGCTGTACAGAATTGGGAGACGTCTGTGACACATTCACAAACGGTAAGGGAGAGGCATTCGTAGAGTCCAAAATGCTGTTTCTATTTCCTCGTCCCTGCTTCTTAACCCTCGGCAGTTACTTAACTCAGCACCCTCTAACAAGTGGACATTCTTGGTGGCCCACAAGTAACCTAAAACCAAAACCATCTAACTTATCCTTGGCTTCTGTGTCTTATCCAAGGCTGTGCCATGGATGCTCGTCTTCCTGGGGTTTTCCTTCCACAGTCCTGGTTTGCTTCTTAACATAAGCACTGACCTATGTGTGAGATACTCCACTAATGAGTAAAGCCAGAGCTGCTGCCTTCCTTGCTCTCTCGTACTTGTTGGTTCCCCCATCTCCACTTATTTAAATGAGAGTTTGCCTAGGACTAGACCTAGTTTCTGGTGTCCAAGACTTCTATCCTCCTGTCGCTAGCTCTTCCCTGAATTCAGGTCTCAGGTAGAATGTCAAAGAGGCCTTCCCTGATTACCAATCTAAAGGAGAATCTCCTCCACCACCACCCCCAAGACAGAGCGCATCCATCATTGTTACACCTACATTGCACTTACCGCTCTGAAATGATCTTACTAACTTATTTTTTGTTTGCCATTCTATCTCTCCCACCCTGACTGAATGCCAGCTCCCAGACAGCAGGGATCCTGCTTGCCTTGTTCAACACAACATTCCCAGCATTTAGGAGGCACATAATGACAATTTGATGCCTTATTGAATTAACAAATCCATGCTCTCACCCAAATGCATTTCCGTGTTTCTACACAGACCCATTCTTGCTACTGAGATCCAGTCCCATGTTTCTAACCGCCTCCCACCTTGGCATTTGGACTTGAATAGCCTACTGTCGCCTAAAATTTAACACAGCCACATCTTAGCACATGGTTTTACCCACACTCTCCTGCTAGATTACCCTTTACCAAGCATACCTCTCTTTATGTTGCACAATCCCTAAATATAACCCTTCAAAGGCATCCAAGATAAAAATCAATCATTTTAAGCTTGGCATTCGAAAGTTTTATTCAGTTTGGCCCTACGATCCCAGACAGAAAAAAGCTAAAGGAGTTCATTGCCACCAAACCAGTATTATAAGAAACATGAAAGGGACTTCTTTAAGAAGGAGAAAACAAAACCATAAATATGAATAATAAAATGGCAATTACTACATACATATCAGTAATCACTGTAAATGGATTAAATACTCCAATCAAATAAAAACGATCTGGCCCTAGACCTGGCCAGATGGCTCAGTTGTAGAGCATTGTCCTGAAGCACAGAGGTTGCCTGTTCAATCCCCAATCTGGGCACCTATAGAAACAGCTGGATGTTCCTCTCCCCTTCTCCCCAAACTTCCTTTCTTGCCAAAGTCAATTAAAAAACAAACAAACCAACAAAAAAATAACATGTGGCTCTATGAGAAATCAATGGGTAACTTAAGAAAAACTGTATTATGGTATTCGAGTACCTTGAAAACAGTGAAAAGAAAACCTGCTAAGGCACCTGTAATAAGCTCTGGCAACTTCTCCACTTAGCAAAGAAGCTCTTCAGGATTAAAATGCTACCGATTTAGAAAGGAGGGGACTAGGCTGAGAGAAGCAAGAAGCCCCTCCCTGGCCCTAGCCACCATCACCTCCAGCCCGTGGACTGACCAACCTTTCTACTGGTCTCCCTGTTTCCACCTTGGCACCCCTATGCTTTATTCTCCACACACCAGCCAATGAGCATTTACACATGTAAATAAAACCATGTCCTTCCCTGTTTGAAACCCTGCAGTGGCTTCTGAACACACTTATAATGAAATACAAAATACTGGTAAAGCTGCATGGTGCAACATCCACTGACCGCCTGGCCTGGCTCACCCTACACACTACACGTTCAGCCACACTGGCTTCTGTCACTCCTCCAAGTGCCCACGCCTTCTCCTCACGCAAGCCTGTGCTGCTGTCCCCTCCTCCTAGATTATACAACCATTCCCATTTGCTCAGGACTGTCCAGGTTTCAGCACTGAAAGTCCCAGGTCCTCAGAAATCTCAGTCCCAGGCAAACTGGAATGGTTGGTCACCCTATCTGTTAGGACGATGGTTGCTTATCATTCAGGTCCCAGCTCAGATGTCCTTCCTTACTTAGAAAGGCCCTATCAGCCAGGCAGACGAACAGAGCGCCCTACCTTCCTACTCACTCTCTATCACATTCTCCTGATTTAGTTTTGTCCCAGTATTTATCACTAGCTAAAATTATTTTGTTCTTTTTATTGTCTAACTCCCCACACTCTACTGTTAGTTCCTTGAAAATAAAGGCGTTTTAACCTGTTATCTAGACAAGGCAACTAGTAGGTACTGGCTTAATACTGAATGAATGAAGGTCACCTTAGTCATCCAGATCCTAATTCAAAGGAAACTTACCCAAAGGAAGAGGGGGAAAAGGAACCTAGTGTGTCCAGTACTAGACTGAGCATATGTTTAGGAAGGGACATAAAGAGGACAAAATAGCAATAAAATTGTCACTAAATCTATCCAAAGAACAGCAGTTTATAGAGATAACATGGGGGCAGGAAGAACTCTCAGAACAACACAGAAGATGTTAAAAAGTGCTCTGAAAAGGTAAAATGAGTTATAGAAGATTCTCAGGCAGGGCTGTGGCCAAGGTAGAAGTAACCAATCAGGCAAGAAGATTCCAGACCTCACTAAATCTATTGTCTTAAATGCCAGAATTCAAAGTGTCTCAGAGCCTCAAAAGGCCTGTGACTTCAAGTGGTAGACTGTCACATCAGTGGCCTCAGTGAATGAGTCCTGGTATGCACATCCTTGTTCAGTCCCCTCCCACAGTGACTCGGGGCTTAGCCATTACAAAGCATGATGCAAGCAGAGGCTTGATAAGCAGCTGTCCTCTTGAAAAGTTCCCACCCAAAAGCCAGCCTCTATGCTGTCAAGGTTCAGCCAAGATTACCGAGGTCAAGAGTAGAGAGGCTCTGGAAGATGAGAGGCCATCTTGAATGTTTCAGTCCCAGCCAGGCTCCAAGCTGAATGAAGCTGTGGGTGTGACCTCAGATTCACCTTCAGAGAAGAACCACCACCCAGCTGAGTCCAGGCAACCAATAAATTGCTGTTGCTTGAAGTCACTTAGTCTTGGGGTGGCTTGCTGAACTAAATACCCCAAACATGAGAGAAACTGTGATCCAAGTGTTAGAGGTTGTTTTATATGAATAATAGTTTAGAACAGGGGTCCCCAAACTTCGGCCCGCGGGCCGCATGCAGCCCCCTGAGGCCATTTATCCGGCCCCCGCCGCACTTCCGGAAGGGGTACCGCTTTCATTGGTGGTCAGTGAAAGGAGCATAGTTCCCATTGAAATACTGGTCAGTTTGTTGATTTAAATTTACTAGTTCTTTATTTTAAATATTGTATTTGTTCCCGTTTTGTTTTTTTACTTTAAAATAAGATATATGCAGTGTGCACAAGGATTTGTTCTTTTTTTTTTTTATAGTCCGGCCCTCCAACAGTCTGAGGGACAGTAAACTGGCCCCCTGTGTAAAAAGTTTGGGGACCCCTGGTTTAGAAGTTAGTTAGGTAGGGGATTCTCTACATTGCATTTCTTCAAACTGTGCTTCTAACTATACTTGTCTAGTCTACCTTATAAAATAATGAATAGTTATCTAATTGCAGAAGGTGATATCTATTCAATAATTTAAATTTAAAAAACTAAAATTAAAAATAGTTCAAGGCCCTGGCCGGTTGGCTCAGCGGTAGAGCGTCGGCCTGGCGTGCAGGGGACCCGGGTTCGATTCCCGGCCGGGGCACATAGGAGAAACGCCTATTTGCTTCTCCACGCCCCCCCCTCCTTCCTCTCTGTCTCTCTCTTCCCCTCCCGCAGCCAAGGCTCCATTGGAGCAGGGATGGCCCGGGCGCTGGGGATGGCTCCTTGGCCTCTGCCCCAGGTGCTGGAGTGGCTCTGGTTGCGGCAGAGTGACGCCCCGGAGGGGCAGAGCATCGCCCCCTGGTGGGCAGAGCGTCGCCCCCTGTGGGCGTGCCGGGTGGATCCCGGTCAGGCGCATGCGGGAGTCTGTCTGACTGTCTCTCCCCGTTTCCAGCTTCAGGAAATGCAAAAAAATTTAAAAAAAAATTTTTTTTCAATATTCCCACAGTCTACTCCTCTCCCTCCCTCCCTCCAATTTCTCTTTCTCTTAACAATCCTCTAGAGAGAATTATCTGTTCTTCTCCATCCTAACTTCTGCACTTGACTCCCCAGCCAACCTGGTCTGGCTTGCAGCCCTGCCCCCACCCCACCCCACCCCTCACACACACAGAGCTTGCTAAGGCTGCCACCAGTGGCTTCCACAGTCTCCATTCAAAAGACCACTTTCACTCTCAATCTTGACTCCTCAGCAGAATGCAATGCTGCTAACCAAGTTCTCTTTTTTATAAAAACTTATTTTTGAGTTAATTTTTTTAAAGCCCATTTTAAAACTTTAAAAAATATATTAAAAAATGAATGGATGGAAAGCAAGCCTTGCCCCAGCTCTCCCCCTCCCCAGCGGTAACCAGTGCTGTGGGCTTCCTGTGATGCTTCCCCTCACCCATTCATTCAACAAGTATTTAGAAGCACAACCAACCCTGTGCTGGGCATTGTTCTATGTGCTGGGGACACAGGAGTCAACAAAGTGACCAAAATCCCTACCCTCTCAGAGCTGACATTCTAGGCCAGGGAGACATGAGTCAAGACGCAAATAAATGGGCAGTAATAAGAGCCATGAAGAAAAATATAACAGGACAAAAGAGATAAAAAGATATAAATTTTATATAAAATGTTGTATACAGAATTTTAAGAAAGGTCTTTCTGATAAGGTAATATTTGAGCAGAGACCTAAAAATGGGATCGAACAAGCCCCATGGTTATCTGCAGGACAATGTCCCAGCAAAAGGTCCCCATATAGGCACCCACTGGGTGTTTCTGGGTGTCAGCAAGGAGGCCAGTTGTGCCCAGAGTGACTTGGGAGGGGCAATGTGGCTGGTCCAGAGTGTGACAGGTGAAGAGGTGGCCTGAATCATGTAGTACTCTTAAAGAGAGAGTAAGATTTGGGATAAACTTTGAAGGTAGGCAGCATCTGCTGACCAGACATAGAATTTGGGAAGGAAAAAAAGAGGAATCAAGAGTCATATCAAAAGTCTCTGGCCAGCCCAGAAGGTCACAGATGCCATTAACTGAAATGAGCAAGCCTTTGGGAGGGATAGGACAAGTCTCATATTCTGTGTATATACGAACAAACACCCACATCAATATGCATCTAGAGTTCCGCGGACAGGCTTTGGCTAAGAGGCAACTATAAGCATCACCAGTCCTATACAGGTGTTTAAAACTCTAAGACAGAGTGAGATCAATGAGGGAGTTAGAACAGATCAGAAGGGTCCTGAAATAGGTCCTGGAACATATGACTGTTGAGAAGTAGGGAAGATAAGACTGGGTTGGAACAATCAGTGATAGAAGTCCTACGGGGTGTCCCACAAGCCAAATGAAAAGAGTTTCGAGCCCTGGCCGGTTGGCTCAGTGGTAGAGCGTCGGCCTGGCGTGCAGAAGTCCCGGGTTCGATTCCCAGCCAGGGCACACAGGAGAAGCGCCCATCTGCTTCTCCACCCTTCCCCCTCTCCTTCCTCTCTGTCTCTCTCTTCCCCTCCCGCAGCCAAGGCTCCATTGGAGCAAAGATGGCCCGGGCGCTGGGGATGGCTCCTTGGCCTCTGCCCCAGGCGCTGGAGTGGCTCTGGTCGCGACAGAGCAACGCCCCGGAGGGGCAGAGCATTGCCCCCTGGTGGGCAGAGCGTCGCCCCCTGGTGGGCGTGCCGGGTGGATCCCGGTCGGGCGCATGCGGGTGTCTGTCTGACTGTCTCTCCCTATTTCCAGCTTCAGAAAAATACAAAAAAAGAAGAGAAAAAAAAAAAAGAGTTTCGGATTGAGGGAGTGATAAACCATATTAAATATTGCAACAGGTCAAGTAAAATGAAGAGTTGACCCTGAATTTACTAATGAGGAAGTCCCTGGAGAACTTCGAAAGAACTGTTTTGGTGATGTGATAAGGATACAAGACTAACTAAAGTAGGTTCAAGAGTGAATGAAAAAGAAAGAACATAAAAACAGTAAGAATAAACACTTTGAAGAGTATTGCTGTAAAGGGAAGCCAAAATTAGGGAAGTGGAGGTGGGTATGGGTCGAGTTGTTTTCTAAAGACAGGATATCCTCTAACGTATTTGTATGCTGTAGTGAATGAACCATTGAAGAGAGGAAAGCTGTTAATGTAGGAGGACAATTGCAGAAAGAATCCGCCCCCCTACCCTAACTTTCAATGCACAGCAGGTAGCAATCCAGTCTAGCTTTTTGTACTAAACAATGTAACTTGGAAATTAATCTACTTCAGTCCTTGCCCATCTGCCTCATACTTTTTAATGGCTAATGGCTACACAGTGTTCCATTCTGTGCAAGTACCACAGGCAGAAAGCCAGATAGATAGCTATGTTTAGCTTCCCAAGACAGCATTTTAGGTGCTGCTAAACTAGGGCCCAGTGGTGTTTCAAATTTTTTTATGAGGAATAAAATCTCAAACATATGCAAAAATAGAGAGTAGTATAATAAACCTCCATATACCCATCATCCAGATTCGCCTATAATCCAGGCATGGTTACACCTATCTAACCTATCTGCCTCTTCTGTTGCTCACACATTTTAAAGCATATCCTAGATATCATGTAATTCCACTTCTGAACACTTCACTACACATCTCTCAAAACATATTTTCTTGTATCACCGCATTGCCGTTATTATATTTTAAAAATAAATAAAGAATAACCCCTCGGTTCATCGAACATGCATATCAAAATTTCAAATTGTCTCCAAAAAGGTTTTCCTTTTTTTACACTTGGTTTGCTTGATCCAGACTCCAAAAATGATTCAAAAGTTGTTCTTTTAGGCCCTGGCCAGTTGGCTCAGTGGTAGAGCATCGGCCTGGCGTGCAGGAGTCCAGGGTTCGATTCCCGGCCAGGGCACACAGGAGAAGAGCCCATCTGCTTCTCCACCCCTCCCCCTCTCCTTCCTCTCTGTCTCTCTCTTCCCCTCCTGCAGCCAAGGCTCCATTGGAACAAACTTGGCCCACGCACTGAGGATGGCTCTGTGGCCTCTGCCTCAGGCGCTAGAATGGCTCTGGTTGCAACAGAGCAATGCCCCAGATGGGCAGAGCATCGCCCCCTGGTGGGCACGCCAGGTAGATCCCGGTTGGGCACATGCAGGAGTCTGTCTGACTGCCTCCGTGTTTCCAACTTCAGAAAAATAAAAAAATAAAAATAAATAAAAAGTTGTTCTTTTAATCTAGAGCAGGCTCCTTCCTCCAACTTTTTATTTCATGGCACTGGGAAAGGCTAATTTAGTCCTGTTTCCCCCAGGGTGGGCATGGGCTTTTGATTGTATAACCATCTGTCTAAAAATATCTTCATGTTGTCTTTACACTGAATTGATACTTTGGCTGACTACTGACTTCTGGGTTGGCAATCAATTTCCCTCAGAATTTTGAAGACTTTGCTCCATTTTTACATCCAGTAATGCTGTGGGATAGCCTGGTGCTTTTCTAACTCCTTATCATTTGTGCAAGACTTTAATTTATTTCTAGAAGCTTTAGAATTCTCTCTTCATTCTTGATAATCTGAAGTTTCAGGATGATGTACCATGCTGTGGGCATTTTTCATTAATCTGGACACCAGTGTCCTTTAGTCTGACATTCTTCTTGGATTCTTCCTTTAATCATGCTTTCTTCTTTATTTGCTCTGTCCTTTTTTTGGATCTTCTATTTTAAAACCTTCGATGGGTTTCTCCTTTACATCTTTTATCTTCTCTCTCCTGTTTACTGTTCCTCTATCTCTGTCTGACTCTCCAAGAAATTTCTTATCTTTAACTCTTTTATTAATTTAAAAATCTTGACAGTCATAGTTTTAATTTCCAGCTCATTCTCGTTCTCTAACTTCTTCTTTCATGACGTCCTGTTCAGCTTTACGAATGCAGTATCTTCTCACCTCTCATGGAGTGGTCAGTGTTTATAAAGTTTTATTCTATTCTTTCTATACGCTAGAATTCTGATTTTTTTTTCTTATTTTTAATTCTCAAATTAGTGACTTTTCTCATTTGTCTAGAGATCTTTGGTTGTCTGCTTTTAAACTTTTAATTAGGGTAATTTTTAAATGTACATAAAAGAAGAAGGAATAGTATGAGTTCCCCAGGTACCACCACTTAGCTTCAATAATTATCAGTATTTTGCCAACTCTTTTTTTTTTAACCTATTTCTCTTCCACACACACACCTCTCCAAAGTTTGTAGGGTTTTGTTTTGTTTTAACTGCCTTTTTTATTCACAGTTCTGCACAATCAGAAGTGCTGTGCTCATGGCTGAGGCTTGCTTACTGAAACACATCAGTGGCGGTGAGTCACTGGGTGACACGTCTTTTCCTTAAATGAACCCCAATGTCAGTTTATCAGCGTCTTTTTTCCATGGTCGTTCAGTGTCTTCAGAAAATTGAGGTCTAGTCTTTTTTGGTCTCATGTTATGCCTGGGCAGATGGCACCTGAGCACAGACGTTATGTGCACCAGGAAGGGGAGGGCAGTTCTTTCATAACCCTGACCCTACAAGCCCGTCTCACAATGGTACTGCACCAGGCCACACGCTCCAATCCAATAGACATGCTAAGGCTGGGCGGGGCTGAAGCATATGTCTCCCTCTCAGGATTGCCCCAAACACACTTTTTGTTTGGACTTTCCCCACACTGAAGGACAGGCAGACACTACCATCTCCATCTCCTAAAGTAGGGGGATAAGAGATACTGCTTAAAGCAGAGCAACAAGAAATAAAGGTTTATTTATAAGCTACAGATACAACCAAAAGAGGAATTAAAATGAATGGAGTAAATACATTAGGAAGAATAAGAAATTTTGTAAGAATTAAGCCAAATCTTCATCTATCACAGCAAACAAACAAATAAAACACACACACACACACACACACACACACACACACACACACTGGAGTTCATAAGTCAAGAAACAACAATGGAAGCCATTGCTTAGAATGAGATGCTGAAACCATGAAAGTAACTGGCTATGAGGAGCTGGCCGAGGGGGACTCCCATTTCTCAGTATGAACCTGGATGTGCTACCTGAAGTTTACTCCATGGCATGTACCTCTTTGAATACAATTTTTTTTTAAATTTAACAAGTGCATATCAAGGAAAGGGGGAATTCTTCAACAGTTTTCCATTGCTCTTAGGACAAAGATCTAAGTCCTTTAACCAGCTAGTAAGTCTGTTTAAAATAAAATAAAACAGCTTTTCTGACAATTATGAACACATTTCATGTGGTATAATCTCTAGCAGATCAATTCAAACATTCACTCTGGCAGAGGCATTTTACAAGGAAAGATAATGATTAGTGAATACTGAGAAACTAGTTAGAAAAGAATGTCCAGCTAAAGGTTACTAGTCTCCTGACTGACAACTGGCAGGATGGATGACTGGTTTCCCAGAACAAGTTTTAACCCTATTAAAATTTATTAGAAAATGGCTTCAATGTTTATTTTCAGGAATGCTAATTTCTTCCCAGAAGGAGGCTATAAATTACATCATGAAAAAAGGTTTGGACAAAGACCTGGCTTGGGACAATCTTTCCTTTACAAGTCTGTGCAAATACAGTCTAGATAAGCACTGTCCAATAGAACTGTCTTCGGTGATGGCAATTTCTATATCTTTGCTGTTCAATATGGCGGCCACTAGCCAGACACACTGGCTACTGAGCACTTGAAATGTGGCTAATGCAACTGAACAACTAAAGTTTTAAATTTATTTAATTATGATTAATTTAAATTTAAATAGCTGCCTGTGGCTACAAGTTACAACACTGTGGATGTAGACTACCACGGTCCCTAGCCTCTCCTTGCCCCAAGCTTTCCTACTCTCTGCATTCCAGCCACTCTAATTCACAGTCATTCCCTAAAACACGCATGCTCACTCCTGGCACAGAGCCTTTGCACTTATAGTCTCTACCCAACTTCTTCATCTGGTAAACTACTACTTTACCTAAAATTATCTTGTCTACTTATTTGTTCACTTCTTTATGATTTGTTTGTTGTTGTTGTTGTTTTTGTTTTTTTCACTAACACCACCATTCCAACCCACCCAACCAGCCAGAACACAAACTCTGTTTGAGCAAGGATTCTATCCACCTTGCCCACCACTAAATTTCCCACCACATAGAAAAAACACTGCCTGGTTTTCAGTAGGCAGTCAGCTGGTATCTAATGAATAAATAATTGCCTTCTCACAATTTTAATTGTCATCTCTCTCAGGGACTCCAAAAACCTATCAATAGACCCAATCTTGCTAATGCAATTTAGTTTCACATTTCCAACAAGCCTCATGAGCATTTCTATTTAAAAACTTCAGTATCTACACATGAATTGCTATTATCTCCATTCTCGTGCCAGATAAAAGTTCGGAAAGCTTGGCTTTATTTGGTATATAACTCCAAACAAAGAAACCTTCAAGGATATCCAAGAGAAAAATCCATTTTGAGCCTGACCAGGCAGTGGCACAGTGGATAGAGTGTTGGACTGGGATGCCGAGGACCCAGGTTCGAGACCCTAAGGTTGCCAGCTTGAGCGCAGGCTCATCTGGCTTGAGCAAAATTAAAAAAAAAAATTAAAAAAAAAAAAAAATGCTTGCCCTGGCCGGTTGGCTCAGCGGTAGAGCGTCGGCCTAGCGTGCAGAGGACCCGGGTTCGATTCCCGGCCAGGGCACACAGGAGAAGCGCCCATTTGCTTCTCCACCCCTCTGCCGCGCTTTCCTCTCTGTCTCTCTCTTCCCCTCCCACAGCCAAGGCTCCATTGGAGCAAAGATGGCCCAGGCACTGGGGATGGCTCTGTGGCCTCTGCCTCAGGCGCTAGAGTGGCTCTGGTCGCAACATGGTGACCCCCAGGATGGGCAGAGCATCGCCCCCTGGTGGGCAGAGCGTCGCCCCATGGTGGGCGTGCCGGGTGGATCCCGGTCGGGCGCATGCGGGAGTCTGTCTGACTGTCTCCCCCTGTTTCTAGCTTCAGAAAAATGAAGAAAAAAAAAAAAAATGCTCACCAGCTTAGACCCAAGGTCACTGGCTCAAGCAAGGGGTTACTCGGTCTGCTGAAGGCCCATGGTCAAGTCACATATGAGAAAGCAATCAATGAACAACTAAGGTGTCGCAACGAAAAACATCTCTCTCCATTCCTGTCTGTCTGTCCCTATCTATCCCTCTCTCTGACTCTCTCTCTCTGTCCCTGTAAAGAAAAAAATAATCTATTTTGAGGCAAGAGTGGACACACTGTACATTCTCCAAGTTTCTTAGGTCCTTTGTAAACCAATATGAAAAGAAGCAAATAGAAACGTCTAAGTAAAGACACAAAGTGAGAAAGTGAAACTTACCACAAGTTCAAAAATGTCCATGAAGACAGAATGTCCCTTGGGTGTTTTCTCATTCAGACTGGCAGGAGACCAGATCCAGTAGAAGTATGTACCATCTGAAGAAAGGTGCACAGTGCTCATAGTGCTGCCAACAGGGAGGTGATTGGCTGGCATGGGCACCATCTGACACACCTGGACCCAAAAAGAAGGAAAACTTCATCAGTGTGGCATATAATTTGTGATAAATTCTATCAGTTCATCAATAATGTTATTAATTCCAAGATGAGAATTCAGTAGGCTTCTTGGTCAAAATAAAACTCACATTTATCTCTAAGAATAACATATGAAAATTACATGACATAAATGTAAAAAGACCATGCAACAAATAAAAAGATTCTTGAGATTAATTCAAATTACATTAAAAAATGTATTTACTAAAATAAACCCTTTGAATTTGCTATGCATGTGTGTTTTATCGAACATTTATTAAAACAGAGTTTTAGAGAAATAGTACTTTCTGAAATTTTCTTAGTAAGTGAATTTAAAACTATTAAGTATACTTAAAAGACAGAAACAGTATCTTATTCATCTTTATAAACTTAGCATCTAATTCAGAGTCTAACTCTACGTTATTTAATAAATACAGAAGGAAGAAAAAAAGGGCAAAAGGAAGTCAAAAGGGAAAGCAGAGAAAAGGGAAAGGGAGAAAAAAGTGAGAAAAAAAAAGGCACACACAAGATCCTAACTTAGCACACAGAGGCTTACTGAAACTCATCAAGTCCATGAGGAGGAAGAAACAGACAAACATCCACGCTCTGTATTAGACATGAAGGCACGTGTTCCTAATACTAAACATCCTTCAGTTTCCACATAATAAGTTTTACATCATTTCACATTAAATGTGTAGTTACATGCTAATTTTTACTGCCAGAGAAAAGCATTTAAAATGAGAGAAAATGAGAACCAAGAAAACTGCTGACTTGGTATTTTTAAAAAGTCCAATGGTAGGAGAACTAAAAATCCCAAGATAAAAATAATTAGAGAAAGTCAGATGCCTTTAGAGAATAGTAAGAAGAACTTTCAGTTACTCCACCTCTCTGGGTGAGTCACTAGCTTCCTAAGAATACTTTTGACCCCTGAACTCATTTCATGTGAATTATTTTTCTAGACTTGTTTCTACCTCAAAAGTTAAAAAGTCGGCCCTGGCCGGTTGGCTCAGTGGTAGAGCGTCGGCCTGGCATGCAGGAGTCCCAGGTTCGATTCCCGGCCAGGGCACACAGGAGAAGCGCCCATCTGCTTCTCCACCCCTCCCCCTCTCCTTCCTCTCTGTCTCTCTCTTCCCCTCCCACAGCCAAGGCTCCACTGGAGCAAAGTTTGCCCAGGCGCTGAGGATGGCTCTGTGGCCTCTGCCTCAGGCACTGGAATGGCTCTGGTTGCAGCAGAGCGACGCCCCAGATGGGCAGAGCATCGCCCCCTGGTGGGCATGCTGGGTGGATCCTGGTCAGGTGCATGCGGGAGTCTGTCTGACTGCCTCCCCGTTTCCAGCTTCGGAGAAGTGCAAAGAAAAAAAAGGGGGGGGGGAGTTAAAAAGTCATCTAGTTTATATAACCACACTTTGGCATTTATAGTGCCAGGAAGTTTAGGAAGTTGACAACTACTGCTTGGCCTAAGCCACCCCAAATTGCTCTGATGCAGAGAGAGGAATTGAGAAAAAGAGAGAGAAACAACTCATGGATATGGACAACTGTGTGGTAACTTCCAGGAGAGGAGGGGGTAGGGGGGATAAATGGTGATGATCAAAGATTTGCTTGGGGGGTGAACACAATATGGTGTCCAGAGATGTGCTGTAGAATTGGGCACCCGAAAACTGTATAATTTTGTTAACCAATGTCACCCCAATAAATGCAATTAAAAAAAAAGTTTCTGCAACAACACAGAGGAAACTGATTATTACTTCAAATGTGAAGGGCGTTCCAAGATTTAACATCTGTTTAATTCCCAGGCTTATAACTCTATTTCAAATAAATACAGGAGATATTCTCATCTGTGTTAGTGATATGAACAAAGGTCATAGGGCATCTATTAGTTAAAGTGCTTATTTTACTTATCTGACAATGACTGAGCACCTACTGTGTGCTTTGGAGACACAATGGTGACAAGACCTAGTCCCTGTTCTCCAGGAAAGACACAACTGAGTGACAAAGAGAGATATAACATCCCACTTAAGTCCTGGACGTTAACTACCGTCAGCTCACGCCACAGGTGGGAACTTGAACCATTCAGTTCAACTTTGGGTGAAATTGTAGCATAAAGAGCTCAAACCCTACAGCTGAGAAGCATGCATTCCATTTCTCGTGCTGCCATGTCGGTGTGGCCTTTGGCAAGTTACTTAACCTCTCTGAGCTACACTCCTTATTTAACAATAAACACTGACTTGATTGCATGCAATGAATTTAGCTTCAGTTGACTTATCTTTATGATGAAACTGCCATAGTTATGCCTCACAAGTGCATGTAAACTGCCTAGACCAGGGCCTGGCACAGGAGAGACATAGCACTTGTTATTATCATCATCAATCAAATGCTAGGCTCTGCACTACATTCTATGGACACCAAGATGAGTAAGACGGGCCAGGCTTAAAGGTGCGCATGGTCTGGGGGAGGAGTTAAACACAGAGCAGGTATTTCAGTAAGATGCAGCAAGGGCCAAGAGAGGGCTAAGAGAGCACTCAAGATAAGCTCTGAGTCTATAACACATAATGATTTTTATCTAAATTTGTTTCAGAGCTCCCATTCCCACAGAAAGGCTGTTTGGAACAAATTGATAGGGAAGTAATGTCTTCCCAAAATAGAGCTGGTTAAAAGAATAAGGAAGAAGAAGAAGCTAATGTTTGTATCATCTCTGACTCTCTAGAATTTTTTAATAATATAAAAAGTTTGTTGTTGGCCTGAGAAACTTTGGGAGCACATTCACTCAAATCATGTAGGAAAACTCTAAGATATCACATAAAAAACTAGACTGTCCAGACAGTGACAACTAAAGGTATACCACTCTGCACACTCTGGCTTCTCCTTGGCTCACAAACATCCTTCGCCTTTCACTAAAAGCACGCCACTGTCACAGGAAACTACATCAACTGTGTTATTACTTCTGATGATGTCAGAAATGTCCCTTGCTGAGAAAGACAATGCCTCGGTTTTTTGTTTACCTGAAGGGTATTCTGGTCAATGACCTGGAAAAGGGAGTGAGGTTTATTATCAAAAGATACAGGCCGATGGAGAAGACTGCCGTTGCCAAAGGCCACCCATCCTGGTTCCAGCTCCTCGTTGCGACAGTACACAAAGCCTCTGTGGGAAGAGAAAGGGACACAGGCTGGGTCAGCTGGCAGGGTCTGAACCCCACAGCGAGTGACAACAGACATAAACATTTTCCACCTAATTTTTTAAAATGACTAAGTATGCAAACAATCTAAAGGAGAATGACTATATTATATTAACTTTGGGACTGATGTTCTAGGGCAAATATTAATCTTCTATAATAAAATGGAGAGGAGAAAAAGTTGGGAGAAAGGTCTAACTAAATATATAAAAGGATCTCAAACTATGGTTTCTTTTAGCAGCAATTCATGATTTTTTACATCCCAACTGAAAATCACTGCTGATCCAATGTCAAATCCAAGTATGAAGAGACTTAACTAGAAAAATGGCCACTTCTCAACATGGAGAAGAAAGTAATATTATAGAAACTCTAATCATAGAGGGTTTTCTGGTTAAAACAACAATCTTAGGGTTACAAGACTTCAGAGTCAAAACAAATCTGAAACGTGCTAAGAATGAAAGGGGTGGGAGACAGACAATGAGAGAAAACCTGAATTACATGAATTCTTTCAGGCTTATTACTAGACCACCTGCGAAGAGTCAGCAGGTACCCCCATGTGTCTTCTTCATAGAAGTTTATATAAGAAGGAAATGTTCTGGTCAAATCATTCAGCAAATTCCATGCAGCTCACCTGAGAGTACCATGTAATCCAGACCCCAATTTGCTCACTCCTCTTCCAACCGAGTTAGTAGTATACAGGTAAAGGCCGTCAGCCGTGAGACAGCGTCCCAAGTCAGCATCTGAAATCATTTTTCCACAGGTAAATTACTTAAGTGCTTTTCTAATGTGCTCTTTTTTTTTCTTTTTAATGAAAAAGCCATTAGGAGGTTGAGTGAAAGATAATCTCCCACTTCTAAAATAAGTGCTTCAATGTGACCTCCAAAGAAGATGGCTTGAACCCCAACAGCAAACATCCAAACTGCATGTGAAATCAGGGACCACGGTCAGGGAAAGAGGTCAGATAGTTTTTAGTAGGACTACCAGGTTCTGCCTGCCAAATGTTTTTGCTTTTTTCAGAATAGCAAAAATACTGAGTCCAATTGATGCATTCCTAATTTTAATCTGAAATGACTAAGAATATGAAACTCTCACTAACAATTTTGTACTTAAAAAGTTGGGAGGGTTTAAGAGCTTTGGGCATTTATTAGTTGACCGTGAGTCTCTTTGAGCTTCAGTTTTTTCATCTGTAAGACAAGTATACCTCAAGAGTTACGGTGAAGGTTAAATGAGATAATACAGGTAAACACCCATACTGTACTCTGGTTCAAAGCCAATGCTCCATAAATGATAAATGATATTATGTTGACATACTAATGATATACATTAAACTAAAAATCTGCTTCTATGGATTGTCCATGCAGAAATCCTAATTCTAAATTCTTGAGAGATATAGCACCAAAGAATAATCTCTTCTATTTATAAACAGCAACTATGTTTCCCCTTAGCTAGGGGAAACATAATAGTGTCCCCTAAAATAGTATATCTCTATACAATAGTAAATGGTTTGCAAACTTATAAAGAGTTTGCATTAAATAGAGCTTATAAATAAGCTCTTCAGTGTTTATTTTCATAATCACTCACTATGTTTGAGTTTGTTTACTATTTGTCATTTTAGGAGAATCCAATGTCACAGCACTCAAATTAGTACTGAGTGTGCTGCTATCCTAACAATTCAGTATACTAACCTGAGACAATTATTAATCTGAGATTAATTTATACCTATTGTTTCCTCAAAAAAATCAGTTAAAGAGGGTAAATCATTTTTAACACCAATTTCTTAGCGATTCGCTTTGTTGAATCTTACTAAAACATGTTTTTTTTTAAATGGGAAAATTTCCTGGAATTTTTTGCACTCCTATTTCATCATTCAGGTAATATTTAACGATATATCATAATAACAAGTACCAATTACAATAACAAACAGGTTTGGGAGCAAGGTGGACTCGGCAGGCCGTCAGTTCCAGAGAAGGGCAGCAGGGGTGCGCCAGGGCACCAGACAGCACGTCTGCCCAGTGAATGAGGGCCTGAATTCATCCGACAGGCCAGTTAGGTGTAGGTCAATTAAGAGAGATTCTGCCATTTTCATTGAGGTCACAGAATAAACTGATATGAAATATTTGTGAAGCTATAAAAACCTTTTCATCCAGCCCACTTTGTTTAAAATACATACTTAGGCCCTGGCCGGTTGGCTCAGCGGTAGAGCGTCAGCCTGGCGTGCGGGGGACCCGGGTTCGATTCCCGGCCAGGGCACATAGGAGAAGTACCCATTTGCTTCTCCGCCCCCCGCCCCCCTCCTTCCTCTCTGTCTCTCTCTTCCCCTCCCGCAGCCAAGGCTCCACTGGAGCAAAGATAGGCCGGGCGCTGGGGATGGCTCCTTGGCCTCTGCCCCAGGCACTAGAGTGGCTCTGGTCGTGGCAGAGCGACGCCCCGGAGGGGCAGAGCATCGCCCCTTGGTGGGCAGAGCGTCGCCCCTGGTGGGCGTGCCGGGTGGATCCCGGTCGGGCGCATGCGGGAGTCTGTCTGTCTCTCCCCGTTTCCAGCTTCAGAAAAAAAAAAAAAAATACATACTGAACAATTCATGTTCTCTTGAACAATCTCATATATTTGCTTTAAGGACAAGAGGATTCATCAACATACACACAATCAATAACTAAAAGGAACAGTCAGGCAGAAAGACCTGATACTCTATTCATGGACATAAAATTCAATTTAGGGCTCTCATGCCCAAATTCAAACACCCAGGAACCAATTTAAGTAATCCATGCCTCTCTGGCAGAAGTGTGTGGATGATACCTTTTCCTGGAGAGATAGTGAAACCTATCCATTTTCTTACCTCACTGAGTATCAGTTTTTCTACTTTGACTGATAAAGCAGACAATGAACACACTGTATAGGAACCTTGAGCTCTTTAATTAAAAGGAACATAGAGTTATATCTAAATCGTCAGCTGCAATGATTTAAAACCATTCTTTTCACATCTTAATTTCAATCACAGGACCAAACCCCTTATATCACCTTTATTCTCAGAGCTGGAGCCAGTGTTGCTATCCGGTGCAGGCAACATGTCTTCATATCCCCATGACACTATGTGCTTGCCCCCGAGCAAACAGGATGGGGATCCAGGCCCCCCTTCTAAAAGCAACAGCCTAAAAGAAGGAAATGGTCAGTCATAAGATGCCAAGACTATCCATTTTGGCAAGAAAATAAAAGTCCAGCCCTGGCTGGTTGGCTCAGCGGTAGAGCGTCGGCCTGGCGTGCAGGGGACCCGGGTTCAATTCCCGGCCAGGGCACATAGGAGAAGCACCCATTTGCTTCTCCACCCCCCCCTTCCTCTCTGTCTCTCTCTTCCCCTCCCGCAGCCAAGGCTCCATTGGAGCAAGGATGGCCTGGGCGCTGGGGATGGCTCCTTGGCCTCTGTCCCAGGCTCTAGAGTGGCTCTGGTTGCGGCAGAGCGACGCCCCGGAGGGGCAGAGCATCGCCCCCTGGTGGGCAGAGCATCGCCCCTGGTGGGAGTGCCAGGTGGATCCCGGTCGGGCGCATGCGGGAGTCTGTCTGACTGTCTCTCCCCGTTTCCAGCTTCAGAAAAATACAAAGAAAAAAAAAAAAAAAAAAGTCCACCTACGATCTCAAAGAAGAAACTAAAAAAGTTTTACACAGATATTATACATCTAAAACGATATTCACAATATATTTTTTAATTTAAAATTTACAAAGCAGTGCTTATAAAAATGTTATAGTAAAATTACAGCTGTGTGTAAAATGTATACATTTTATGTACACATGATAGAGAGAGAGAGAGAGAGAAATGTATGAATCAGGAAACACACCAAAGCATTAGGAGTAGTTATCTCTGGGTAATGAGAGGATGAATGATTTTACCTTTCTTCTTTTCACCTTAACATAATATCATCTCAAAATCTACCATAAGCCTGACCAGGCGGTGGCGCAGTGGGTAGAGCATCAGACTGGCATGCGGAGGATCCAAGTTCGAGACCCCGAGGTCGCTAGCTTGAGCGCGGGCTCATCTGGCTTGAGCAAAGCTCACCAGCTTGGACCCAAGGTCACTGGCTGGAGCAAGGGGTTACTCGGTCTGCTGAAGGCCCATGGTCAAGGCACATATGAGAAAGCAATCAATGAACAACTAAGTGTTGCAATGAAAAACTAATTTATGCTTCTCATCTCTCTCCATTCCTGTCTGTCTGTCCCTATCTGACTCTCTCTCTGTCTCTGTAAAAAAAACAACAACAAACTACAATAAGAATTCATTGTGGGCCCTGGCCGGTTGGCTCAGCGGTTAAAGCATTAGCTCAGCGTGTGGAAGTCCCGGGTTCGATTACTGGCCAGGGCACACAGGAGAAGTGCCCATCTGCTTCTCCACCCTCCCCCCCTCCTTCTTCTCTCTCTCTCTCTCTTCCCCTCCCACAGCCAAGGCTCCATTGGAGCAAAGTTGGCCTGGGCGCTAAGGATGGCTCCATGGTCTTGGTCTCAGTGCCAGAATGGCTCCAGTTGCAATGGAGCAACACCCCAGATGGGCAGAGCATCGCCCCCTGGTGGGCATGCCGGGTGGATCCCGGTTGGGCGCATGCGGGAGTCTGTCTGACAGCCTCCCCGTTTCCAACTTCAGGGAAAAAAAAAAAAAAAAAAGAATCGTTAATTGATAAGAGTTTAGCAATCTACTTATAAAAAGAGACCTTATGCACAATCTCCCTTGCATAGAAGGAGGGTAAGGATCCAAAGTGAAAACTTACCTGTACAGTACATCGGCCACAGGCAGGGACCCTAGATCGGTTTGTTTCTGTAATAGATGGACTGTGTGGACAAAAGTTTTCAATGACCCCCTAAAAATAAAAGGAGGGAATAGAAAATCATCAAAGTTGCAAAGTCAAATAAGAAGGTTGTTAATGTTAATTTTATTAACCACCTGGGAAGGTTCTAAACTGCCAATCAGAAGATGTGTCTTACCTATGAGCACTGGCTTGCTATGTGAGTAGCACCATCTGAACAGTCAATTATCATGTTCTTGCATTAGTAAAGGTTAATAATTGCCCGTAACACAAAAGTTCAAAACATAAGGCTCAAGTACAAAGAACATGTGATTACTATTCTCGGATGCTATTTTCATTGAGTCATTCTCTAGTCTAGAGACATTTCATAGGAGAAGGTTATATTTATAATCTAACAGTATTTCCAGGATTAATTTTTTCATGTCTTTCTAAGTTCATTCATTTTACATAACATCTCACTGAACCCCATCATATCAAAAAAGGAATACATTCAAATAATTAATACTTTGTATTGAGAGCTGTTCCTTCTGCTTCCCCTGCTGTGAAATGGGTAATTATAATACTTTCAGAGGTCACCACTACTTGATTTCCTTTTTGTCCCAAAGCTGGAGGCTCTGAGAAGTCCATAATATGGTCAGCAGAATCTAAGAGAAGGTGCTTTTAAGATGCATAAGACTTACCTGGCCAGATCCCAAGTACAAATCACCAAAAGAACATTTCCTGATCTAAATGATCGCCTGTATCAGATAGGTGACTTCGGATCGCTGCCTTATTCTCTTAGCCAAGGCTTTAATTGTTAGGTATCATATGCCTAAACCCCAAAAGAAATGGAATACCTAATGCTGGACTGAGCAGACCTGGAGTCCTCCTCTTAATGGCCCCTTTCACTATCTCTGGTGTTCAAAGAACCAAAACTAAAGAACAGTGTAAGACAGGCAGCCAACAGAGTATAAAGCACAAGCTGGGAGTCAGGGCACAAGGGCTCTGAAACCCAGCTCTGCCACTCACCACTGCCCCATCTCAGTCCTGTCACCCTACTCCTATGGATTTTTGCTGCTTTATCCAGCAGGGAGAGATAACTCCTGGGGCACAGTGAGGTTAAAGAAATAAAAGGGTGAAAGCACACTGGAACATTTAAAACCATTAAACCAACTATTCAGTATTCACTTGCCAGACTCAAGTAGATTTTAAGAGTAAAATTTAAACTCCTTCTATGGCTCCTAAGCCCCTACATGGTCTGGGCCCTGCCAGCCTCATCTCTGCCCATTTCCTTCTACCACTGCATCTGGCCATCCTGCTCACTCTGCTGTCCAAGCACAGAGACAGCACCAGAGTCATGCACCTGCTGCTCCTCTCACCTGGAATACTGCCACTGGCTTGTTTGCGTGGCTGGCTCTTCTCAATCATGCAGTCCTCAGTTCAAACGTCATCTTTTCAGCAATGTCTTCCCTGATATAACTAGCTAATGCTGTCCCTCACCTCCACTTAGTCATTCTCTATCAAAATATCCTGGTTTGTCTTCTTACAGTGACTATCCCTCTCTAAAATTAACTTATACATCTATTTGTTCCTAGTGGTCTGCCTCTCTCACTCTCATGAAAACTTTGCAACCTTAGGGACAATCCATCTGGCTCAACCGCTGTGCCCCACTGCTTAGAAGATTGCCTTGCACAAGTGAGCAATAGTTATGACAGATGAATCTCCCTGAGTCTGTTCAACTGTAAGGTTAGAGACCATGAGTCACTCTATGCCTAAGACCTAGCAAGGCTCCGGGCACATCAGAAATACTTGGTAACTGTTAGTTGAATGAATAAACATCTTCAAAATTATTTTTGGAAAGGTTGTTTCATCTCTGAGAACATCAATCTCAAAAGTTCAATAATCTGGGCTTAATAAGAGGAGCTGATTTAACACTGAAAAACATGTGACTTCTGAGGTAAAAAATGTCCAGAACAAGGTAATATTAGCATAAAAATATAGGAACCATCTAATAAAAAGCATCCAAGAAGGAAATAAAAATATTCATTTCAACATTTCTGCTGAGTGAAATTTGAAATATCAAGTACATGAAGCAATGTTAATAACTACCTGTGGTTCAGATTGAATTTGGACACATAATTTTTTTTTCTGTGAGAAAGACTGACAGACAGGAAGGGAGGGAAATGAAAAGCATCAACTCTTAGTTGTAACACCTTAGTTGTTCATTGATGGCTTCTCATATGTGCCTTGACCGAGGGGCTCTGGCTGAGCTAGTTACCCTTTCTTCAAGCCAGTGACCTTGGGCTCAAGCCATTGACCATGGGGTCATGTTTATGATCCCACACTCAAGCCAGATGAGCTTGCACTCAAGCTGGTGATCTCAGGGTTTCAAACCTGAATCCAGAGCATCCCAAGTTGAAGCTCTATTTGCTGCCCACCACCTGGTCAAGCAGGATACTTAATTAAAAAGTGAGTTATGCCCTGGCCGGTTGGCTCAGCGGTAGAGCGTCAGCCTGGCGTGCGGGGGACCCGGGTTCGATTCCTGGCCAGGGCACATCGGAGAAGCGCCCATTTGCTTCTCCACCTCCGCCCCCTCCTTCCTCTCTGTCTCTCTCTTCCCCTCCCGCAGCCGAGGCTCCATTGGAGCAGGGATGGCCCGGGCGCTGGGGATGGCTCCTTGGCCTCTGCCCCAGGTGCTAGAGTGGCTCTGGTCACGGCAGAGCAACGCCCCCGAGTGGCAGAGCATCGCCCCCTGGTGGGCAGAGTGTCACCCCTGGTGGGCGTGCCAGGTGGATCCCGTTCGGGCGCATGCGGGAGTCTGCCTGACTGTCTCTCCCCGTTTCCAGCTTCAGAAAAATACAAAAAAAAAAAAAAAGAATAAAAAGTGAGTTATATCCTGACCTGTGGTGGCATAGTGGGTAAAGCATTAACGGGGAATGCTGAGGTCGCCGGTTCAAAACCCTGGGCTTGCCTGGTCAAGGCACATATGAGAGTTGATGCTTCCTGCTCCTCCCCCCTTCTCTCTTTCTCTCTCTAAAAATGAACAAAATCTAAAAATAACCTAAAATAAATCTGTGTAAGTAGTCGATGGATATCAAATATAATGCTCATAAATATTGGGGGATTATTTCAAAATGAATATAAAGCAATAAAATATACCTTAAAAAAAAGTAAGTTATAATCATCTGTCCAATATTTTAAATGTTTGAAATTAAAAAGTAGATGATTATTCCAAAAATTCTAAATCTATCTAAAGACAGTCTATCTAAAAGTAAATTTCCTCAAAATGGAGTTTTGCACTAATAACAAATCTATTTAGGGCTTGAAACTGTCGTTTGCATATGTAAAAAGTAAGTCAATCCAATATAAAGCCTTTACAGGGAAACTTATTATAGAACTACCCAATAACGTCTCCAGGCTCATGCTCACATCTGGATTTCCACAATCAGCTATGGTCTTCAGGGACCTGAGACTGGGCTAGGATGGTTTGCTCAGCTCAAAGACACAGACAATAAATACTGGTGCCATTCTGCCTTTAAAAATAGCTTGAGAGCCCTGGCTGGTTGGCTCAGCTGTAGAGCATAGGCCCGGCGTGTGGAAGTCCAGGGATCAATTCCCAGTCAGGGCACACAAGAGAAGCGCCCATCTGCTTCTCCACCCTTCCCCCTCTCCTTCCTCTCTATCTCTCTCTTCCCCTCCCAGAGCCAAGGCTCCACTGGAGCAAAGTTGGCCAGGTGCTGAGGATGGCTCCATGGTCTCTGCCTCAGGTGCTAGAATGGCTCCAGCCACAACGGAACAGCCCAGATGGGCAGAGCATTGCCCCCTGGTGGGCATGCTGATGGATCCCAGTCGGGCACAAGCGGTAGTCTGTCTGACTGCCTCCCTACTTCTAACTTTGGAAAAATTCCAAAAAAAATTAGCTTGAGACTCAACCATCTGAAAGTCAACTTTGAAACCATAAAAGTAGGGGAAGGAGTCTTATAGGTGCAAACTTCATAATCCTCCAAGGAGAGTTTTCCACATACTCCTTAACAAAAGGAATGATTCAATCAAAGAAAACATTCTGAAGGGAAAGGGACAGAGAGTGACACTAATCTGTCAGACCATGGTCCTAATTGGTCTTCAGACAACTAGCTTTGAGAAAAGTGAGGGTCATGAACATTTTTTCTCACAAATGTGTGCCAGAGATCATACAGGTTACTGGACAGGAGAACATAAAAATCCCCTCCTAGAAAAGCAACTTCAAGCACATTTCCTATTGACTGCAGATCTTAACATCAACTTACACACAAAGGACAGTGCACTATTAAATCGTGACATATACAGAGACATCTTCCAATTAAATCAATGGAGGCAAGCATCAGAGTCCAAAAATATAATTGGTGACCAAGTTGTGTGACTGAGTCCGGGTGAGTAATAACCCACTCACCTGCTAATGCACACCTACAGACATGCATGAAAAAAAATTACAGCTTTACAAACTTTCAAACTGTCCTTCCAGAAGAAATACAGATAGAGGATCCTCCACAAACTACCTGATGTCAAACACTAATCAGCTAGGGCATGAATAGATCATGGCAAGGGTTGATTCTCCATTTCAAGCTATTTAAGCTGTTATCACAGTATAGCAGAAAGTGAAAACTTGAACTTGGGTTCCTGCTCAGGCTGCTGGTGCCAAGTTTTGGTGAGAAAGCACCTTCTACACTGTCAAGGCTGTGAAATTCAATACTGAAGACAAAGAAGGACTTCTGAAGGTTAAGACTGCCATCAAGTGTGCCTGCCCTTTTAGCCACTCACCCAACTGAGGCAGCAGCAGCAGTCACAAGGTCCCCAAGTGGGACGCTGGGTTTTCCTTACCTGGCACACGCCAAGGCCACCAGGGCGGCAGCAGCATTTTCTTTTTGCTTATGTGGGATGTGTCGGCCCGTGTCGGAAGTCTCCTCTAGCCAAGAGCAAAGCAGAGTTTCAATGCCATTGAGACAGTCGGCGGGCTCCTTGGTCAAGCTCAGGGGCTGGCAGTCACGAAGGCAGTTCAATAGCACCTCAGCAGTAATGTTACAGAGAGAGGGGTCTGTTCTACTCTGGGATTGAATAAGGGGGAAGACCAGCAGGAGCCCCATTCGTGATGTGAAGGGAGCTTGCTCAGGTTGCTGCAACAAGCCCTGGCGTTTGAGCAGGGCCAGCGTTTCCTCGTCACCTGAACTTTCCCGTTCGTGCTGTTCTTCCAGGGCCAGCTGGCGCTGGGCATTCCACAGTCCCCGCAGGGCATTCAGGCGGTACTCCAGCAGCCGGGCATAGGCGTTGCTCTGATTCCCGCAGACAGAGCGCAAACGTTCTGCTAGTTCCATCGGGTTCTTGGTCTCAAATGTTAAAATCTAAAAAGGAAACAATAGAGAAAAGGTAGTTATGTACTGCTTTCACTATGTTATATATGCTTTCATCTGTGGAAGCATATATATATATCCAATGGTATCTAAAAACGGTCCACATCAAAAATTATTTTAATTGCAACTAAATATGAAATCATGTGCTTTAGACTGACCTGTGGTGGTGCAGTAGATAGAATGCCCATCTGGAACACTGAGGTTGCTAGTTTGAAATTCTGGGCTTGCCTAGTCATGGCACATATGAGAAGCAACTACTATGAGTTGATGTCTCTCCCCCCCCCCCCCCATTTCTCTCTCTCTCTCAAATCAATAAACAAAATCTTTTTAAAAAATCGTGTTGTCTGACGAGGCAGTGGCACAATGGATAAAGTGTCAGACTGGGACACGGAGGACCCAAATTCAAAACTCCGAGGTTGCCAGCTTGAGCGTGGGCTCATCTGGTTTGAGCAAGGAGTCACTCAGTCTGCTGTAGCCCCCCGGTCAAGGCATATATAAGAAAGCAATCAATGAACAACTAAGGTGCCACGACGAAGAATTGATGCTTCTCATCTCTCTCCCTTCCTGTCTGTCTGTCCTTGTCTATCCCTCTCTCTGTCTCTGTCACTCACACACACACACACACATAAATTATGTGCTGTTAAAGCAGGTATTTGTTGATGGAGATTTTTTTTCCTGGCATTTCTGCTAATGCTCATATTAAACATGAGATTAGCCCTAATTGAAAGAATGCAAATCATGAAAAGAGTTAGGTGTGAAAGTCAGAAATTAATTCTAGCAATATTTTAGAAAATGGAGTTATAAATGGTCAGTTTAAAATCGCAGTCTCTAATTCCTATTACCAGGTGGATTTTATCTTCAAAACCTACTAATAAATGATTGTTATTTTCTCTGATTTTGAAGAACCTTCCATTCTTACTATTGTTAATCATCATTTCAATTGGTGATATGGTATAACTTTATTCAGTTCATACTGATAGAGAAATCACTACTATTTTCTTGCCGAAACATATCAGAAAGCCTCCTCTAGATTTTTGGCAACTAGGGGAATAAAATCATTAAACCCTCAATCAACTAAGAAAGAAACCAGCTATCAAGAAAAAGAATCAAACTAAATTTATGATGCAGAGTTTATACATATACATTTGACTAGATGAGAATGAACAGACTATTGTAACCAATACATAAAGGAGGGCCTTCTAGGAGCAAGCATGTAAAACAGATTATCAAGCACCAGAGGTACCTGGTTCTCAGAAAGTCAAGGTTTGAAATAAAAGCAAAGAATATCTGTTAAGTAGGTGGCAGTGACATTTTAAAAGGTCATAGTTCAGCCCTGGCCAGATAGCTCAGTTGGTTAGAGCATCATCCTGAAGCACAGAGGTTGCCAGTTCTATCCCAGTTAAGGGCACATGCAGGGAACAGATCGATGCTCCTGTTTTCTCTCTTTCTCACTAAAATCAATAAAGAAAATAAAATAAAAGTTCATAGTTCACTTTATTTCTCTCACGAACCTGGAAAATACTTTTACCCCCCCCCCCAAAAGAACAAGAACTTCCAGAGCAATGCAGACACTGGAGCTATCCTTGGGTACAGCTGTATTACAAGTCATGTTATTAAAAATATAGGCTAGGGTCGTTTTTACTTAGTTTTTAATACATATCAAGCAAATAATGACTAAATGTTCTTCACCATCAAGTCATACAAAACATTTTCCTATCTTTTGTCGAGATTCATCAAATACAAATTATCCTTATCCTTTTGGTTATTTTTCACATGGCAGTATACAAAATAACTCAAGTTTCTTAAAAAATGATCACTTTTCAAGGGCCTTGAAATCATGTACCTTGAAGCATGACCATATCCAAGGAAACTAGACTGCCCTTTATTCTTTTTTTAAAGGCTCTCTTCCCCCTAAAAAAATAAGCACCCAGTTCCACCATGATGGTCAACAACCAAAGCTTGAGATATACATATTTGAATGTTGCTTAAAATAAAATCACAATTAAAAATTTTAGCACCTTCCCAGTTATGAACATCTAAGTAAATAAGACATTTTGTTGCCCTTTTAAAAAGGCTTTTCCAACATTGATTTTGTGATTTTCATCGAACACAACGCTTTGATATAAAATTCGTGTGCTCCCCATACATTTTTACTTATGGTACATTGATAGCTACTTATGTTATATGAAGCAACTACTACAAAATTCAATCCAGGTGCTGACCGGTGGTGATGCAATGGATAGAGTGTCGACCTGCGATGCTGAGGACCCAGGTTCGAAACCCTGAGTCACTGGCTTGAGCGCTGGGTCACTGACTTGAGTGTGGGATTACTGACATGATCCCAAGGTTGCTGGCTCGGCTGGAGCCCAACCCCCACCTCCACCCCGGTCAAGGCACATATAAGAAGCAATCAATGAACAACTAAAGTACTGAAACTATGAGTTGATGCTTATCTCATGCCCTTCCTGTCTGTCTCTCTCCGTCTCTCCCTCTCTTTCACTGTCTCTCTCTCTCTTGTGTGCTAAGAAAAAAAAAGTTCAATACAGGCTTTTATTAGACTCAAGAAAAAAAAGAAGCAAAGAACAACTTAGTAATATTAAACCCAGTCATTTATTTTTATTATCAATCTCAAACATAAGTGCTTCTGAAATATGGTATTTCATGCTTCATAAAATATGTGTATGACAGAATCTGTAACTAACTCCCAATATTAAGAGTAACTGAAAAAAACTATATAATCTACTGTATTTTTCTGATGATTCTATTTTAAAGTACTTCAGTTATATTTTTAGCATTCTACTTGAAAGACAAATATTCTGAAACAATGTGAGTTATAATATAATTAACCAAATATTATAAAATATAGACACTTAAGTGACTGTTATGTTTATTGATTTAGCAGTATCTAACGCACACTATCCTTTCAGAAATCCATTAGACCACTCAGCATTATCCATTTCAGTGGCCCCTATGAACACTAAGAACTGTCGGCTATGCTGCCACTTTTTTAGAATTCTAAAGTTTGAAGGTCATGGCCTAAAATCATTTTATAAAGACATTATACCTTTCGGTTTCAGTAAGTGAGCTCTGGAGGATCTATTCTGGTCCTCATGAATATTAAATGATTTGTCCTTATATAAAACCACTGCCCTCAGTAACTGCTCTTGACCAAGAAGAGAAAAGACCAAAATGTCATTAGAAAAATTTATATTCTTTTCTTTAAAAAGAAGAAAAGTTATTTAAGGAAAAGGGAAGATCCCTATCACCCTTAATCAGAAGGAAAGGTCACTCATTGTACTTTAGAGATCATGCCGAAGTCACCCCAATTAAGGGAGTGACTTTTGAAGTAACTCATACCTTTAATGTAATTTTATCATACATGACATGTTTTTAAGCTGAGAAAAAAACAATCATTCTGGAGAACTAATAAAAGGTAGGGAAAATATTCTTTGCCAGATAATCTGCGATATAAGAGCAGAGAAGCCTGACCAGGCGGTGGTGCAGTGAATAGAGCATTGGACTGGGATGTGGAGTACCCAGGTTCGAGACCTCGAGGTCACCAGCTTGAGCGTAGGCTCATCTGGTTTGAGCAAGGCTCACCAGCTTGAGACCAAGGTTGCTGGCTCGAGCAAGAGGTCACTAGGTCTGCTGTAGCCCCCGGTCAAGGCACATATGAGAAATCAACCAATGAACAACTAAGGAGACGCCAAAAAGAATTGATATTTCTCATCTCTCCCTTCCTGTCTGTCGGTCCCTATCTGTCCCTCTCTCTGACTCTCTGTCTCTGCCACAAAAAAAAAAAAAGAGCAGAGAAAAAAATTCCCCAAAAGGGTCAAGTAGAAAACTATACATTACATTAAGCCTATTTCTGAGAGAAAAAGGAAGTAATCCCATTTCTAAAAATTTACTCTAAAAAAAAGTTCCAGAAATAAAAAACAAACAAAGATGTTGATTGCAGTCCTATAATGGAAAAAGTAGAAGAAATCTCAACGTCCGAAAGAGAAGTGTTTGATTAAATTATAACACATCACAACAGAGTATTATGCAATAAAAATAATAGCCACACAGCAACAATAAAAAGTAGTATAAAATTGTATATACCCTATAATAGGACTATGTAAGACATGCTGTTCAAGTTTGAAATGTCATCAGTAATTATGGTAATAGAATCATGAGGGGGCGGGGTCCCAATAAAAAACAACCAGTAATGACAAGTTCAATAGTTTATATTTAAGAAAAGCAGTCATAACTAGAGCTGATGGTTTTTACAGGCAAACACTATCTTTAAATAACTGGTAATCAAATGGTGACACAATTGATGTATTTCAAATTTGGGGGACATATCTGACAAAAAATAATCACAAATACCATAGGAAATGCTTTCCTTAAACCACTTCCCTAGTTCCATCTACTCAACTTTTGCAGCAGTCTATCTCAACGAGGGGCTTATTATATTCCTGGCTAGGAGGAAAGGCTGGGTAACAGGACAGGAAAGACCACTGTAGATAGTAGGAACTATCAATGAATAATAAAACCTTTCACTCTCCAAGAATAAATGAAATTTAAAACTCAGGATCACTCAAGCTCCAAATAGATGAATTATATTACTATACTCCCTACTATGGTAAACTAACCAATTCAATTCGTTATACAAACCTGTCAGCATAAAAGGTACTTATATGTGGATTATTTCAAAGCAGATCAACTGACCAGATTTGCAACCTCAATACAAAACTTCTCAGTAAAGTGTACAGAATAAAGAAATCCTCTCAAATGTTAGAGTGCATTTTTAAACCCTTCTACAGATTGTCCTACCATTTTACACATTATGAAGATGGCAATCATGGCCAAATTGAATTGCATATGCCAGTTCAAAGATCAGAAAGATCTCGTGTGGACCGAGTAAATGAATTGTGAATGGAAGGATGGAATTCTATCTCTAATATGAAAGCCCATATCAAGACTAGATCACTTAGCAATTAAATTAGACCCTGAAGTTACATGACCTTATCCAAGATTGGAAATACATGTTCATTCAAACTCTCTTTCAACATCTTTTTTAAAAAGGTCTTTAACTCAACTGATAACCAGGCTTAAGTTTCACACTTTAATTCATAAGTTTTAGCCCATAGCTTGGTGCCAAAACTAGGAATGGACCCTGACTTGATACCATATTATTTAGCTTTGGCTCAGCCCTGTCAAGCTTGGTGATCTTCCCTAGACTTTCACAAAATTGCTACAGATAGCAAGATTGTTAGAATTGTGAGGATTCCATATTTAAGAAATCACTGTCCAATTTTTTTTACAGGATAGTTCCATTTTGTCCTGGCCTCTGCCTAATTTTCATCTTTTGTTATGAACCCCCTCAATCTGAATCCCACCTATCTTTCAAAAGTCAGCTCTGCCGCCTTCTTTGAGAAACTCTGATGTCCTCTCTCTCTTCCCCTTTCCAGAATTAGCTTCTGCATGTTTCCATAACATCCAGCACATACCTCTATCAGCAGATCAGCCAAAACAATAAGGAAAAATGTCTGCTGTTTCGACAGGAATGTATCAATGATTAGTTTTTCATAAATGATGTACATTAAGAAAATGTTGTGAGTGATGCACAGAACAGCTCTTGAAAGTTGACCCAAGATATCAAATCTGTATCTAAAATCTCTCCATGTTATAAAGTCCTTTTTTCACCAACATAAAATCTTGACAGAACCAATAATACTCAACAGAATGATATTTGGAGAAAGATGAAGGGATGGACTCCTCAAAATAGTTTACATACTATTATAGATTGTATTAGGAGTTTTAAAGAAAAAAGAGATCTCCGAAAGGACTAACTTTATCTGTTAATTTCTTGAATTATATAACATAAAGACTACCATAGTGTGATATATTCATATGCTTTGCATAAATATGTTTTAGTAAGAAAATCACTGTTGACAGTTTTTTAAATAAAAAAGATAACAAATTAAAGAAGGAAATTATACAACTCCAATATGTGCAATACCACACTCTACCATAATGGTATTGATTTACAGTCTGTCCGCTCCTTAAACTGTAAGTCCTGAAAGGGGAAACCATATCTTACTCTATTTGTACCAGCAGAGCCTAGCACAGTGTCTGGCACATAAATGTCTGATAAATTATTATTTTATTTTATTTATTTATTTTTTTCTGAAGTTGGAAACGGGGAGGCAGTCAGAGAGACTCCCGCATGCGCCCGACCAGGATCCACCCGGCATGCCCACCAGGGGGTGATGCTCTGCCCATCTGGGGTGCCGCTCTGTTGCAACCAGAGCCATTCTAGCGCCTGAGGCAGAGGCTATATAGAGCCATCCTCAGCGCCCAGGCCAACTTTGCTCCAATGGAGTCTTGGCTGCCGGAGGGGAAGAGAGAGACAGAGAGGAAGGAGAGGGGGAGGGGTGGAGAAGCAGATGAGCGCTTCTCCTGTGTGCTCTAGCCGGGAATCGAACCCAGGACTCCTGCATACCAGGCCAACACTCTACCACTAAGCCAACCAGCCAGGGCAATGTCTGATAAATTAATGGGAAGATACATAAACTCCAAAAATAATTCTTAGGACGTACATCTGGCTCCCACTGTACATCTGAATAACTTTCTCTTACTTGGATTGATTATACTTCTGCCTTCTAGAGCATTGAAAAAATATTCTTCCTCTTCCACATAAGAGCCTCTTAATTAGATGAAGAAAACATTAATACATGTGATTGAAGGAGGGGACACCAGAATATGAGTTAGGGCAGTTGTTCTCAACCTGGCTAAATATTGGAATTCCTTTGAGAGCTTTTTAATAATACTAATGTGGGCTGGAGGAAATGAGTGACAAGGGGTAAGGGTCTAAGAAGTAAAAATTGGCAGCTATAAAAAGTCTTAGGGCCTGACCAGGCAGTGGCGCAGTGGATAGAGTGTTGGACTGGGATGCGGAGGACCCAGGTTTAAGATCCCAAGGTCACCACCTTGAGTGCGGGTTCATCTGGTTCGAGCAAGGCTCACCAGCTTGGACCCAAGGTCGCTGGCTTGAGCAAGGGGTCACTCAGTCTGCTGTAGCCCCCCCGCCCCGGGTCAAGGTACATATGAGAAAAGCAATCAATGAACAACTAAAGTGCCACAACAAAAAATTAATGCTTCTCATCTCTCTCCCTTCCTGTCTGTCTGTCCCTATCTGTCCCTCTCTCTGACTCTCTCTCTCTGTCTCTGTAAATGAAATTAAAAAGTCTTGAGGATGTAACATACAGCACAGAGAATACTGTCAATAATATTGTAATAATATGCGTGGTATCAAATGGGTACTAGACTGCTCAGAGTGATCCTCATGAGTTATATAAATGTTTAATCATTATGTTACATACCTAAAATTAATAATGTAATATATCAACAGCAATTGAGAAAAAAAATTTAATTAAAAAAAAAAGCAGCCTGACCAGGTGGTGGCGCAGTGGATAGAGCGTGAACTGGGATGCAGAGGACCCAGGTTTGAGACCCCGAGGTCACCAGCTTGCGCGCGTGCTTATCTGGCTTGAGCAAAAAAGCTCACCAGCTTGGACCCAAGGTCGCTGGCTCGAGCAAGGGGTTGCTTGGTCGGCTGAAGGCCCACAGTCAGGGCACATATAAGAAAGCAATCAATGAACAACTAAGATGTCGCAACGAAAAACTGATTGATTGATGCTTCTCATCTCTCTCTGTTCCTGTCTGTCTGTCCCTATCTGTTCCTCTCTCTCTGACTCTCTCTCTGTCCCTGTAAAAACTAAAAAAAAAAAAAAAAAAAAAAGATTTCCTCCTCAGGAATCTTAAAAAAAAAAAAAAAAGCAGCCTGTGCTCGCTTCAGCAGCACATATACTAAAAAAAAGCAGCCTGACCAGGCTGAGGCTCAGTGGAGAGAGCGTTGGACTGGGATGCGGAGGACCCAGGTTTGGAACCCGGAGGTTGCCAGCTTGAGCACAGGCTCATCTGGTTTGAGCACAGGCTCACCAGCTTGAGCCCAAGGTTGCTGGCTTGAGTAAGGGGTCACTCGGTCTGCTGTAGCCCCTGCGGTCAAGGCACATACGAGAAAGCAATCAATGAACAACTAAGGTGCCTCAACAAAGAATTAATGTTTCTCATCTCTCTCCTTTTCTGTCTGTCTTTACCTATCTGTCCCTCTCTCTGTCACTAAAAAAAAAAACAAAAAAGAAAAAGAAAAAAAAAGGCAATACTAATAAGTAGGCCCCATCCCAATTTGATTATCTGGGGAGGGGAACTAGGCTTTTTTTTTTTTTTTTAACTCCAGAGGTGAAAGCAATGTGCAGCCAAGATTGCAAACCACTGAGTTAGGGAGACAAGGTTCAAGCCCAGCCTCTGCAAATAACTATTTCCCCATAGGCATTTACCTACACCCTCTCGGCCTGTGTTTCCACATCTGTAAAATAGAGTGACACCTGTTTCTATTTTACAAAATTATTAAGATTAAGGGAAATAATGTGCAGGGAGTACTCTGAAAACATGAAAACTGCTAAACAATTGTTAGGACATTACAGAGACTTTCTTATTTCCAAGCAGATTACAACCAAGAAAGGAATTTTTCCAGATAACCCCACAAGAAGACAGACCTGACTAGATAAAAGCAGGAGTGTTGGGGATGGATAAAGGAGATTTGAATTTAACACATGCTTTGTTTGAGCCAACATGTTTAAAAAATGCTAGTGCAATCTGAAAATGTATTAGAATTCCAGTGCCAGTGGCAAGGGAGGTAATAATCCCATTTGTATTCTGCATGTTCAAACTGTAACTGGAATATCCGGTTCAGTTCAGAGCACCTCATTTTAAGATGTCATTAAGAGACTAGAGGGTGTACAGGAGAGGGTGATTTGACTAATCTGGCAATCATGTTGCATGAGAAAGGGTTAGGAAACTGGGGATGTATGGCCTAGGAAATATGAGTGGGTAGGGAGAGCTGCCTTCATCAGGTTGAAGGGTTGCCACGCAGAAGAGAATGCCAATCTCTATTGCTCCCGAGGAAGCATAAACAAGAAGTCACAGGGATGCACAGCACAATCAGGAACTTTGATAAGTCGGTGTATATCAGAATTCTTGGATGTACTTACTTTTTAAAAAAGGGGGGGGGGCCTGGCCGGTTGGCTCAGTGGTAGAGCATCGGCCTGGCATGTGGGAGTCCTGGGTTCGATTCCCAGCCAGGGCACACAGGAGAAGCGCCCATCTGCTTCTCCAACCCAACCCCTCTCCTTCCTCTCTGTCTCTCTCTTCCCCTCCCGCACCCAAGGCTCCATTGGAGCAAAGTTTGCCCGGGCGCTGAGGATGGCTCTGTGGCCTCTGCCTCAGGCGCTGGAATGGCTCTGATTGTGGCAGAGCAACGCCCCAGAAGGGCAGAGCATCACCCCCTGGTGGGCATGCCGGGTGGATCCCGGTCGGGCACGTGCGGGAGTCTGTCTGCCTCCCTGTTTCCAAATTCAGAAAAATCAAAAAAAAAAAAAAGGAAAACAATATTGCAAAGAATTGGAAGCTGCTCCAGTATGATGACCTGGGCTTACTTGAACTGTGACAGGTAACGCTGTATAAACTAATCATGCACATGTGTCTGTCTTTCCTACTGGACTGCAAGTCCTTAGAGGACAGAGACATGTGTTATCTATCCTTTGACTCCACAGTGCTACATATCTGTCACATAATAGGTACAATATAATAATAAAAATTAAATAAATTATTAAGAAAAGATTCTTGGGATCCACTTATAAAGATTGTTGCAAGAGGTCTACGACGTGTCCTGGAATCCGATCTTAAGCAGGTTCTCTGAGTAATTCTGGGTAATACTTACTTAAAAATGATATAATCTTTATAAAACGCTTATTGTAATGTGATTCACATCTCATGAAATTCATCTAACAATTCAGTGGCTTTTAGTATAGTCAGAGTTGTGTAATCATTTACCACAATTTTAGAATGCTATCATCACCACCAAGAGAAACTCAGCACCCATTAGCAACCACTCCTCATTTTCCCTCAGATCTCTCAACCCCAAGCAATCACTAAATCTATCTATAGATTTACCTTATTCTTTACATTTATTTTAAATAGAATTATACTGCCTTGGTCAATAGCTCAGTTGGTTATAGTATTGTCCTAATACCCAAGGTTGTAGGTTTGATCCCCAGTCAAGGCACATATAAGAATCAACCAATGAATGCATAAATAAGTGGAATAACAAATCAATGTTTCGCTCTCTCTCTCTTTTCCCCCCTCCTTTCTTTCTAAAATCAATCAATCAATAATTAAATTTTAAAAAAGCTTGTCAAAGCCAAAACAGGGTATATTGAGAGGTTGTGAGAGCCCCATCACTGGCCATAATCAAGAAGAAACCAGACAGCCCTCTATTTTAGTTCATGTAATGTAAATGACACACAGGATTTTTTCCAATACTAGGACTCTATTAAAATGAGCAGTCTTTTAAAACAGGCCTATTGGCCCTGGCTAATTGGCTCAGCAGTAGAGCATCAGCCCAGCGTGTGGAAGTCCTGGGTTCAATTTGGTCAGAGCACACAGAAGCAACCATATGCTTCTCCACCCCTCCCACTCTCTCTCTTCTCCCACAGCCAGGGCTCAAATGAGCAAGTTGGCCCCAGATGCTGAGGATGGCTCCATGGCCTCAACTCAGGTGCTAAAAGAGCTTGGTTACCAAGCAATGGAGCAGTGGCCCCAGATAGGCAGAACACCAGCCCCAGATAGGGGTTGCTGGGTGGATCCCCGTCAGGGTGCATCCAGGGTGTCTCTCTGCCTCCCTGCCTCTCACTTGATTTAAAAAAAAAACAAAAACTTAATTTGGCTAATAGAAATGTTTTCTTGGGACTCAAAACTGTTTCCAAACAACTATAGGCATATCTCAGAGAAAATGCGGGTTCAGTTTCTGACCACTAGCAATAAATAAAGTGACTTGTATCTTTGTGCTAGTGGAGGGTCTTGCTTTCAGTTTGTAAAAAAGCAACATCTGTGCAGCACAACAAAGCAAAGTGCAATAAAACAAGGTCTGCCTATATTATTAGTCCAGTTTTCTCAGTAGGTAAATATATTTAAATGCTTACCCTTAAGGAACACAACAGAAAACAGAAATTATTTGAATGAGAAAATACATTTTAAAGGGGTTTTTTTTTGTTTTGTTTTGTTGGGGTTTTTTTGTATTTTTCTGAAGCTGGAAATGGGGAGAGACAGACAGACTCCCGCATGGGCCCGACCGGGATCCACCCGGCACGCCCACCAGGGGCAACGCTCTGCCCACCAGGGGGCGATGCTCTGCCCCTCCGGGGCGTCGCTCTGTCGCGACCAGAGCCACTCTAGAGACTGGAGCAGAGGCCAAGGGGCCATCCCCAGCGCCCGGGCCATCTTTGCTCCAATGGAGCCTCGGCTGCAGGAGGGGAAGAGAGAGACAGAGAGAAAGGAGAGGGGGAGGGGTGGAGAAGCAGATGGGCACTTCTCCTGTGTGCCCTAGCCGGGAATAGAACCCGGGACTTCTGCACGCCAGGCCAACGCTCTACCACTGAGGTAGAGCGTCGGGCCAAAGTTATTTTTTTGAAGTGCCAACTGCAACTCATCTCTAAGGTACAATTATTGTTAGTATGAGCAATATGTTTATCACCAAGTAAACTTCATGAGACAAGGTTGTAAAATGTTTTCTGGGATTGATGATTTATATCTGTTTCCTCAAAATGTATGCACAAGTACACTATCTTACTGAGCAGATAGGTTTAGTTACTACCCTTCCCTGCCAAAAATACTATTTTACTAATCTTTTACCAAAAGATTTTGTAAAATGAGATGGATTAAAAATAGAAATAAACCAAACAGAAACTAAAGAGCACGCCAATTTATGTAGTGAGTATCAACGAATCAAAGGATTTTTTTCTAGAGAAGAAAGAGTGTGTGCAGGAAATATTAAGTTTAGTGGTTAGGAGATGAGGCAAGAGAAATAATAGGTATAATAACACATTACCTACAGCATATTTATAAATTTAACTAAACCCCTCAATTTCATTCTATAGTATTCAGTATCAACATTTCACCTTCTTAATAGTATATTCAAGTTTCTTTATTTTTTGCATTCTGAACTAAATTTTTCAAAATTTGCATTAGGTTTTATAGAACTACTTAGTTACATCTCCTGTTAGTAAAATGCAAAAGTACCAAATGCTGAAAAGAATATGAAACAACAGAAATTCTCAGATACTTCTGGTGAAAATACAAATTAGAAGGCAATTGGCATTGAAAGTTAAATGTAGGCCCTGGCCGGTTGGCTCAGTGGTAGAGCGTCGGCCTGGCATGCAGAAGTCCCGGGTTCGATTCCCGGCCAGGGCACACAGGAGAAGCGCCCATCTGCTTCTCCACCCCTCCCCCTCTCCTTCCTCTCTGTCTCTCTCTTCCCCTCCCACAGCCAAGGCTCCATTGGAGCAAAGATGGCCCGGGCGCTGGGGATGGCTCCTTGGCCTCTGCCCCAGGCGCTAGAGTGGCTCTGGTCACGGCAGAGCGACACCCCGGAGGGGCAGAGCATCGCCCCCTGGTGGGCAGAGCGTCGCCCCCTGGTGGGCGTGCCGGGTGGATCCCGGTCGGGCGCATGCGGGAGTCTGTCTGACTGTCTCTCCCGGTTTCTAGCTTCGGAAAAAATACAAAAAAAAAAAAAGTTAAATGTAAAATACATTGTCCTATTTCCTGTGACTGCTGTAATAAATCCCCACAAGTTTAGTGGCTTAAGCAACAGATACTTATTTTCTCACCGTTCTGGAGAACAGAAGTCCAAACTCAGAATATCACTGGGCCCAACTCCAGGTGTGGGCAGGGCCACACTCCCTCCAGGGGCTGGAGGAGAGAATCCATTTCTTGGCTCTTCCACCTTTTAGAAGCTGCTGGCATTCCCTAGCTGTGACCACATCACTTCAATCTCTTTCTGTGAGCCCCCTCCTTTTATAGTTTGTGAAATCTCCTTCCACCTCTCCTCTATTAAAGATGCTTGTGGGGGTGGGGGAGTAAAGAGGGACAAATGATGTGACTGAGTGATAGGCACACAATGCAATCAACAATTCAAATGATATAGAGATATTCACTGAAACTGATGTACTCTTATTGATCAATGTCACCCCATTAAATTTAATTTAAAAAATAAAAAAATAAAAAATAAAAATAAGGCCTGGCTGGATAGCTCAGTTGGTTAGAGCATCATTCCGATACATAAAGGTTGCCAGTTCAATCCTTGGTCATAGCACATACAAAAATAGCTTGATGTTTCTGTCTCTCTTTCTCCCTCTCTCTATCTGAAATCAATTAAAAAAAATTTTTTAAATAAAAAAAAAATAAAGATGCTTGTGATTGCTTTAGGGACCACCTAATAGTCTCCTCAGCTAAGGATCTTTAATCTAACCACTGCAAAGATCTCTTTCCATAAGGTAACATTTACAGCTTTCAAGGATTAGGACCTTATTAGAAGCCATTGGTCAGCCTACCATATCATACAGCCTACAATCTAGCGATCCACTCCTAGGTTATTCCCTACAGAAACTTTTGTACTAGTACAAGAATATGCAGAACAGCATTGTTTATGGTAATAAACCCAAATGTGAACAACTAAAATATTCAGAAACAGGAGAATGGCCATACTGTTATGTAGTCAGATAACTGATAATGGCACAGCAATGGAAATAAATGACTACAGCTACACACATCAACATGCAAGACACTTGGGACTGAGAAAAATGCAAGTCAAAAAACACATATGGCGGCCCTGGCCGGTTGGCTCAGTGGTAGAGCGTCGGCCTGGCGTGCAGAAGTCCCGGGTTCGATTCCCGGCCAGGGCACATAGGAGAAGCGCCCATCTGCTTCTCCACCCCTCCCCCTCTCCTTCCTCTCTGTCTCTCTCTTCCCCTCCCACAGCCAAGGCTCCATTGGAGCAAAGATGGCCCGGGCGCTGGGGATGGCTCCTTGGCCTCTGCCCCAGGCACTAGAGTGGCTCTGGTCGCAATAGAGCGATGCCCCGGAAGGGCAGAGCATCGCCCCCTGGTGGGCAGAGCGTCGCCCCCTGGTGGGCATGCCAGGTGGATCCCGGTCGGGCGCATGCGGGAGTCTGTCTGACTGTCTCTCCCCGTTTCCAGCTTCAGAAAAATACAAAAAAACAAAAACAAAACACATATGGCACACTACATTTATTTATAAGGTCTTTTTTTTTTAAGATTTTACTTATTGATTTTATAGAGAGAGGAGGTGGGGAGGAACAAGAAGTATCAACTCATAGTTGCTGCATTTTAGGTGTTCATTGTTTGCTTGTCATATATGCCTTGACTGGGCAAGCCCAGGGTTTCAAACTGGTGACCTCAATATTCTAAGTCAATGTTTTATCCACAGGCCAGGCTATATACGGTCTTAAAACACACACAAAAAAACTAAGCTCTATGTTTAGGGCTATGTGCATAATTTGATAAAACAATTTTGAAAAAGAAAAACAAAATTCAGGACAGTGTTTGCCTACATGGAGAGAAGGAAAGTTGGATTGCAGAACACACAGATGATTTTAAAGGTACTGGTAAGAATTCATTTATTTCTTAACTGGGCGGTGGGATCACAGAATATATATTATATAATATATATATTTATATATTATATTATATATATACATACACAAATTTTATTTATATTATTTTCAAAAGTTCCGCCCAAAAGATATACACTTTACACATATATTTTTGAATATGTTCATATTATTAATAAAAAAGTGTTTAATTCCTATTATTCCAGCCCTAAAAAGTAGACCAAGATCATTATCCCCACTGTCGATAAGCTCTCAGTGGTTTCTCTGGAGATGGCACCACTGTAAAATGAAAGTATCCCAGGATAAGGTGTGAACAGCTCAAGGGCTCCGTATTTTTAGGCATAGCCTGAGACGATGCACAAGCTTGGCTAGGGGGACGCTGTGGCTGCATCTGTCTCTAGAAAGAGCTGCTGGTTCTCCAGGGAGACTAATGCTGAGGCAGAGACTCTTGACGGTGCTGGGGGTGGGAGGGTGGACAGAAATTACCTCCCAGAGGACATGTGCCAGTGCCTAGGTACATCAAGGTTGTCACAAGTATAGAGGTGCTACTGGCATCTAGTGGGTAGAGGTTGGGAGTACTGCTAAACATCCTACAAGGTGCAGGAAGGCCATACAACAGAAGTCATCTAGCCGAGGCCGTGAAACCCTGCTCTTTAGTAACCACTTGATTGAGCACATTCTGGAAGCCTATCCGACTGCCATGGACATTAACTGGGATGACCCAATCTCCCATAAGGCAAATAGAGAGACTCAGTTTGCAAAATTTGTTGATCCTCAGAATGGTGTACAGGAGGGATTCTAATCATACGCTCATTTAAAATATAAGGTTTATGGAGAATTATTATGCCAAAAGGATTCTGATAGATTGTAAACTCCTCAAAGGTGCAGCCTTTGATTCATTCGTCTTTATATCTTCTGCAAGAACAAGCTCAATATGCTTTGAGTTGTTTCTCCCAAAATAAGGCACAGAGCCCAGCACCTGGCATGTAGTGAGCACTCATAATTTCAGTTAATATTATCTGAAAAACATCTTTTTCAAATTTATTTCAAACGCCAGCAATAGAGCATAAGATATTTTGTCTATTTTTTCCCTAAGATATCCCAAACACCAGAGAACCTGGCACATAATAGGTGCTCAGTAGATATTTATTGAATGAGCCAATGACTAAAAATGCTACTTGAGCGTGCATCTGCATGTCCCCTAAAGAAAACAAAACAACAGAAAGCAATAGGCACAATGAGGCACTATATCCAAATGCACTCCTGAGTCAGCACTTCTATTTGAGATGCCCGACCTCATCTTCTAGTCAACATGAACAAGAAAGCTGAAGTCAGTGTCATTCACACACTAATGATAAGATCAGAGGCATTAGTTTTAAACCCATGGCCTGAAAGTGTTTGGCTGGATTAGGCAAGAACATGAATACATACCCAGTGACTAATCAATAAAAGTTACCGATGACCATGGCTGACCACTAAGCACCTCTAAGAAATCCAAGAAATGTTGCATCTTTTAATGCCACTGAATCTTGCCCTTCTCATCAATACCTGCTCACAGCTGTGCCTGACTAATTAAAACTGCCTGGAAACCTCATCTATTACTTTACTGGTTATTTCTTCTACTAAATCAAAAGACTCCACTTTAGAATTCAAATCCATCTGTCTCCTTCAGTCTGCAAAGAACAAACATTCAGAAAAACTAACCAACTAGCTAAAATTAAATGTACCTTTTCTAGCTAAGGCTTCATATATAGTTGGAGGCAGGGAGCAAGGAGTATAAGGATAAATCACTAAAAAGAAAGTAACACAAGCTTAACCACATTAGATATTTAGATATTCAACTCCTACCTTAGAAATCAGGGACAAATTCAGAAACTCTCAGCTAAAATGGATTTACATGTAAAGGCAAAGCTTTCTGATGAAATTAACATGCCAAATATTGCTCACCCAAAATAATTACATATGACTATCAACCACAAAGTTCTGCTCATTCACTTCCCTCTCATTTGGACATCAGAAAACCTAAACTGGCTTATAACCTACAGCTTCAATTTCGATGGCTGAAATATATAGCATTCGTTGCTGGCTAGGGGTCCTGTCTCATGACTAGAAAAATGTAATGAAAAAAAATCTACTTTTTTCTGGCCTTTATCTGGAATCGATGACTTCCAATTTCTGAGAGTTTTATCAATTATTAGGAGAAAATATACTGCTCACAAAAATTAGGGGATATTTTCAAAATGATTATGAAGTGATAGAATATTCCCTAATTTTTGTGAGCAGTATACATAAAATGCCCCCTCTTAATGCTGCTTTTGCTGTTGTTTCTGGGCTATAAAGTCCTTGTCTAGAACTGATACAATATTATCTATTATCTTCTATAGGTAGCATCTTCAGGCTTTGTGGCTAAACTAGGAGCTGAGATGACTATGGCTAGGGGACAATGGACTGGGATCTTGAATAGGGCTGAATGTGTACCCTAATTATCTCTCCACAAGGACTCCTAAGGCAAGTTTGCAGATCGCTTAATTTTTCATAATAAAATTTGATTTTCATTTACTTAAAACTGTCACTCTTGGGAAAACCTTAAAAATATAACTCCAGCCCTGGCCGGTTAGCTCAGTGGTAGAGCGTCAGCCTGGCATGCAGGAGTCCCGGGTTTGATTCCCAGCCAGGGCACACAGGAGAGGCGTCCATCTCCTTCTCCACCCCCCCTCCTTCCTCTCTGTCTCTCTCTTCCCCTCTCGCAGCCAAGGCTCCTTTGGAGCAAAGTTGGCCTGGGCGCTGAGGATGGCTCCATGGCCTCTGCCTCAGGTGCTAGAATGGCCCTGGTTGCAATAGAGCAACGCCCCAGATGGGCAGAGCATTGCCCCCTGGTGGGCATGCTGGGTGGATCCCGGTCAGGCGCATGCAGGAGTCTGTCTGACTGCCTCCCCGTTTCCAACTTCAGAAAAATACAAAGAAAAAAAAATTAACTCCAGCGTATTTCTGTCTCTTTTTTTTTTTTTTTTTTTATTTATTTATTTTTTATTTTTTTTACAGAGGCAGAGATAGACAGGGACAGACAGACAGGAACGGAGAGAGATGAGAAGCATCAATCATCAGTTTCTCGTTGCACGTTGCAACTTCTTAGTTGTTCATTAATTGCTTTCTCACATGTGCCTTGACGTGGGCCTTCAGCAGACCGAGTAACCCCTTGCTGGAGCCAGCGACCTTGGGTCCAAGCTGGTGAGCTCTTTGCTCAAGCCAGATGAGCCCGTGCTCAAGCTGGCGACCTCGGGGTCTCGAACCTGGGTCCTTCCGCATCCCAGTCCGACGCTCTATCCACTGCGCCACCACCTGGTCAGGCTATTTCTGTCTCTTAATGGCTTTAAGGAGAGAAATCAGCAACAAAAACCACAGAAATATTGATACTACAATGTCTTGTTTAAGTCAAACAACTAAAACTGTCAACCAAACACTGCAAGGGTGTTAGAACCGGTCCTATGGCTTTAAAACAACTTAGATGAGCATTAAGCATAAAGAACATGATCTGGTAAGCAGCCACACTGTAAGAAACTAAACTTAGCAATACCTCTGTCCAAAAACCAAATTCCAGAATTGGCCTAACCCGGAGTTCAGAAAACGCTCAACACAGCAGAGGCACACAGGTACTAACAAAGCAGAAGAGACAGGAAACAAAACTGGCGGTAGGTCTCTGGCCTATGTCAAGTTTTTCCTACTGCATACAAAATTTTTGGATAAAGAAAAAAATCAGGAAAAATACAAAAACAACAAGCAATCCTCTAAACCTTACCTATAAGCACAAAAACTAATCAATAAAAGCAAACCTTAATAATATAATAAACACAAAGGTAAATAGCAAAATAAGTAATTTGAAGACAACTATTTTACAAAAAAAAATGACTAACTGTATGTTAATCACATTATAACATTTGTCTATAGACACTGTAAGTAAATTCATGAACAATGGAGTACAATTTATACTTTTTATCCTTTTGTTTTTTCAAATTTTCTCCAGAGAACATGTATTACTTTTGTAAAAAGTTATTTTAGCCCTAACCAAGTGGTTGCACAGTGGATAGAGCATTGACTTGGGACTTTGAGGTCCTAGGTTTGAAACCCAGAGGTTGCCAGCTTGAGCATAGGGTCGCAGGCTAGAACGAGGGATCATAGACATGAACCCATGGTCGCTGGCTTGAGCCCAAGGGGTCACCAACTCAGCTGGAGCCCCTGGGTCAAGGCACATACAAGAAAGCAATCAATGAACAACTAAAGTGCTGACACGACAAGTTGATGCTTCTGATCTTTCTCCCTTCTTTTCCGTCTGTCCCTGTCTGTCCATCTCTCTCTCTCTCTCTCTCTCTCTCTCACTAGGAAAAAAAAAAGTTATTTTAGAAAGAAAAGTAATCAAATAATCTTTCCTGAAGGCTCTAGAAAGCTATAGTTCAAGAGCTCACAGGAAGCCTGGTAGTAAGGCAGCTACATTTATCAAATGTTTATGTGCCAGAAACTATGCTAAAGCTTCCATTCACTATGGTCTTTAATCTGGAAAAGTAGCAGTGTGGTGCCCATTTTACAGATAAGAAAACTGCTGGTTTAGAAGATTAAGCCAACAGCCAACGTCACTTCACTAGTAAATGGTGAACTGGAATTAAAAGGCAGTCAGTCTCTGCGTTCAGAGCCTAATTCTGAACCACACCACCCGTGTTTCCTACACATGCTAAGAATCGCCATGAATACTAGTTAGAGAAACACACTGTATCTACGTACCCTACACCAGTGGTCCCCAACCCCCGGGCCACGGACCAGTAATGGTCCGTGGGCCATTTGGTACCGGTCTGCAGAGGAAGAATAGATCATTTACATTATTTCCGTTTTATTTATATTTAAGTCTGAATGATGTTTTATTTTTTAAAAATGACCAGATTCCCTCTGTTACATCTGTCTAAGACTCACTCTTGACGCTTGTCTTGGTCACGTGACACATTTATCCGTCCCACCCTAAAGGCCAGTCCGTGAAAATATTTTCTGACATTAAACCAGTCCGTGGCCCAAAAAAGGTTGGGGACCACTGCCCTATACCTTCCATCAGAGGTTCCAGTAACTTGTATATTTATAGGCAGCCCAGTAATTTTTATCAGGTATAACTTGGAAAACCCTGTCCACCCTCTACTGCCACCCAAACATTTGTTTGGGATGAAGCCTATCGCTGCATACAAGCCAGTCCTCATTGCTAGAATAAACTGTTTAAATGACAGATTCTACATTCTCAAAAAAAGAAAAAAGAAAAAAGAAAAATAATCTATTGGTTGAAGCTACTCTTGGGTTTCCAGAGAGAGAGGAAGGACCAGTCTGTAACATGAAGCAGGAGCTGAAGCTTTTGTGCTGAGGCTGCCATAGCTCCTGAATTTCTACAGCCTCCATCTTTGCTCTGAGAGTCACTGGCGGGTTTTTCCCCAACCATGAACGCAGAGGCTGGGAAAGAAGGAGCGAATATTGTGTTCAATGACAGCTGGACTTGGTTACTCCCATATTTTAAAATAGTAGAAAAGGAGACATGGAATGTCATATTCCTAAATAAAAGCTTTCCTAGCTAGCAAGTATTTAGATTAATATTTCATATACACAGCCTGACCTGTGGTGGCGCAGTGGATGGAGCTTTGACCTGGAGGCGCTGAGGTTGCCGGTTCAAAACCCTGGGCTTGCCTGGTCGGGGCACATGTGGGAGTTGATGCTTTCTGCTCCTCTCCCCTTCTCTCTCTCCCCCCTCTCTATAATGAATAAATAAAATCTTTAAAAGGCAAACACTTTAAAAATATATATATATTTCATATACACATAAATATAGAAAACAGGTCCACAGCAAAACTAGAAAGTGCATGTACATCCTAAAGGCACTAAAATTCAAGTGTTTTTTAAAATTCTGCATGCCAAACAAAACCTATTTGTGGATTGAATTTGCCCTGATAGTAGTTTGCAATTTTGTGGGCCCAAATTCTTTATATCTCAGTTTTTTCATAAATATATGCATTTATTATATAAAATATATATTTATATATTTCATGGGGGGGATAAATATTGGATTTAAAAGTTTCTTGCCAATTATACTTCAATAAGGCCAAAAAATAAATCTATGATAGTATATGAGTTGGCATCTGTCAAATAAGTTCCCTTTGAAAAACAAAACTTCAGTTTGATGGGTGGTGTTACAGTGGATAGAGGATCAACCTGGGATGCTGAGGTCCCAGGTTTAAAACCCCGAGGTCACCAGATTGATTACAGGCTCATCTGGCTTGAGCGCAGGCTCACCAGCTTGAGTGCAGGGTCACCAAGCTTGAGCATGGGATCATCGACATGATCCTATGGTCGTTGGCTTGAGCCCAAAGGCCACTGGCTTGAGCCCAAGGTCTCTGGCTTGAGCAAAGGGTCATTGGCTCAGCTGGAGCCCCTGGTCAAGGCTTGTATGAGAATAAACAACTACAGTGCTACACCACAACTACGTGTTGATGCTTCTCATTCTCTCTCTGCCCCCAGCCCCCCGCTTAAAAGAAGAAAGAAACTCCAAAGTTGGGAAATAGTGATTGAAATACAAAGCCAGGTAAAATGATGAATTTACCTGCATGCAATTACCCACCTCCAACCATCCATATGCACACTGCTATTAGGAATGCTATTGGCTCAATAGTGGCCAGAGCTTGCAGCTATGATTCACAGCCTTCCTCTGCTCCCCCAGAGCTAAGGCACAGCACACTATTCCCAGTCACTGCAGTTTCCCAATGCAGTGCTGCTCAGGGCAGAAGGCGAGGGGGCCCCTGCGGCAGGTGTTAGGAACTGCTTATTTTGAACATAAGGTCAGTATGCTGGCCCAAGCTGTGTTTGCTTTCATGCCAATTGCTTGCCATATGAACCATAAACACATTCCACTTACATGTGTTTTTTGTTTTTTTTTTGTTTTTTTTTACAGAGGCAGAGATAGTCAGGGACAGACAGACAGGAACGGAGAGAGATGAGAAGCATCAATCATCAGTTTCTCATTGCGCGTTGCAACTTCTTAGTTGTTCATTGATTGCTTTCTCACATGTGCCTTGACCGCGGGCCTTCAGCAGACCAAGTAACCCCCTGCTGGAGCCAGCGACCTAGGGTCTAAGCTGGTGAGCTCTTTGCTCAAGCCAGATGAGCCCGCGCTCAAGCTGGCGACCTCGAGGTCTCGAACCTGGGTCCTTCCACATCCCAGTCCGACGCTCTATCCACTGTGCCACCACCTGGTCAGGCAAACACATTCCACTTAAATGGATGACGTGGACTAGGACAATACACAGAATTCCCTGCATGAACTTTTTCAGGCTGTCGCCTCATTGGTTCTGCCTAGTTCTCGCCTCAGGTTTGGGGAGAAATAGTTCACTTCTTATAGTTTGGACAGACCATAGAGATAAAATGGTAGAGCCCAGTGAACATGAAGGTTGAATGTTTTTAAAGACCACACATTCTAATTACAGATGGAAAAACTTTTTATATTTATTCAAATCACTGCAGAACAGAGAAAAATTATGATTGCTTTGATATTAAGATATAAATTAGATTAATACAAGAAGTGTTTTACCAAGGGATGAATTAAGAAGACTATTTTTTTTTTTTTTTTTGTATTTTCCTGAAGTTGGAAATGGGGAGGCAGTCAGACAGACTCCGGCATGCGCCCGACCAGGATCTACCCGGCACGCCCACCAGGGGGCAATGCTCTGCGCATCTGGGGTGTTGCTCTGTTGCAACCAGGGCCATTCTATTCTAGCGCCTGAGGCAGAGGCCACAGAGCCATCCTCAGTGCCCGGGCCAACTTTGCTCCAATGGAGCCTTGGCTGTGGGAGGGGAAGAGAGAAACAGAGAGGAAGGAGAGGGGAAGGGGTGGAGAAGCAGATGGGCACTTCTCCTGTGTGCACTGGCCAGGAATCGAACCTGGGACTCCTGCACGCCAGGCCGACACTCTAGCACTGAGCCAACTGGCCAGGGCAAGAAGACTATATATTTTTATCTATATATTGTATCTGGGTGACCATAACTTTTTAAATTTAATTTTGTTAAGCAACCTCTGAAGCAAGAGTTAAGAAACAGACTAGTTTTATGGTTTAGAGAAATAAGCCTCATAAGTAAGTAGACTCTGCTATGTCCTTAAATAGGGTTATTTTTAAATTTTTCTTCAGTTGATTTTAAAGAGAGAAGAAGGGAGAGAGAGAGAGAAACATCAATTTGTTGTTCCACTTATTTATGCATTCACTGGTTGATTCTTAATATGTGCCTTCACTGGAGATCAAACATACAACCTTGGGATATCAGGACAATGCTCTAACGAACTAAGTTATCCTGCCAAGGCTGACATAGGTTTTATGATATTACTGAAAGTTGTATCACACAGAACTGTGGATCAAAAACTTACAGTCACTAAAATGTTAGGTAGAGTATAATCCTATTTTCAAATATGCAAATATATAGTTTATACATAAATGTAAGTGTGTATAAATACTGTATATTTATAGAGAAGGTTGAGAGAGAAAAAGAACAGATTCAAAACCTTAACAGTAGAAAAATTATAGTTGATTTTTATCTTTTTATTATCTTTATTTTCCAAGTTGTGTAAAATAAATACAAATTGCCTTTGAATGGAGGAGGGGGAGAACAAATATAACATGGAGAAAATACTTAATCTATATAACATTAGGTAAATAAAGCAGGCTGCAATTCAAAAAAATAAAATATTTTTATTATTTTAAAAAAATTATAGCCCTGGCTGGATTTCTCAGTTGGTTAGAGTGTCATCTTGATAAACCAAGGTTGCAGATTTGATCCCTGATCAGGGCAGCACATACAAGAATCAACCAATGAGTGCATAAATAAGTGGAACAACAAATTAATGTTTCTCTTCCTTCTTTGCTCTCTTAAATGAATAAAAATAAATTTCAAAAAATTATACCCTACCAAGGGGTGGTGCAGTGGATAGAGTGTCGGACTGTGATGCGGAGGACTCACGTTCCAGACCCCGAGGTCGCCAGCTTGAATGCAGGCTCATCTGGTTTGAGCAAAGCTCACCAGCTTGGACTCAAGGTCGCTGGCTTGAGCAAGGGGTTACTCGGTCTGCTGAAGGCCCACGGTCAAGGCACATATGAGAAAGCAATCAATAAACAACTAAGGGAAACCTTGGGCTTGCCTGGTCAAGGCACATATGGGAGTTGATGCTTCCTGCTCCTCCCCCTTCTCTCTCTCTCTGTCTCTCTCTCTCACTCCTCTCTCTCTAAAAAAAAAAATCAATAAATAAAATATAATAAATAAATAAACAACTAAGGTGTCGCAACGAAAAACTGATGATTGATGCTTCTCATCTCTTTCTGTTCCTGTCTGCCTGTCTGTCTGTCCCTGTCTGTCCCTCTTTCTGACTCACTCTCTGTCTCTGTAAAAAAAAAAAAAAAGAGAGAAATTTAGAATATCCCCCAAATCAACATTTTAAAAATCTGTTGCGGCCCTGGTCAGGTGGCTCAGTGGATACAGCATCACCTTGGCACACCAAGGTCATGGGTTCAATCTCCAGTGAGGGTATGAGAAGCAATCAATGAGTGTATAGGTAAATGGAATAACTAAGGGGAACAACGAGTTGATGCTTCTCTCTCTCTCAAGTCAATGAAAAAGAAAAATTTTTTAATTTGTTGCGTATTATTTCCATGTCAAGTTTTTTTCCAGTGAAGAGTCGAATTAGCAAAGATAAGCCATGCTTCTTGTGGAAAAAGGAAATCAAAGAAAACATTTAATTCACTTCTCTCTAATTATATGAATCTCAACTTATTCATGCTGAGAACAGATGGCAAAAGAAACTGGTCCAGAATTCAGCTGTGGCAGTACAAACATGGTGGTCAACAGGATATACAGCATTCTTAATTTTCACCTTTTCCTATAAAAAGTCCCTGGAGTGCTATGGAGTAAAAATGAGTGAGCAAGTGTAGGAGGATTTTATTTTTGGAAAGGGCTGAAGGCAAAAGAGAAAAACAAATTTGATGAAAGAAGCCTACTTATTCTAGAAAAGCAGTAGAGTATGTCGGGAATACCTTGAATAATTTTATATTTCTGGAAAAAAATTTGGGGAGAAGCGCTACTGGTAATAAAAATACACCACTTTTTATTTTGGTATCAAATTTCTTTTTAGATTCAAAACCCAAAATAAAAATGCCCTTCTCACAATGTACTGAAAGAAGATCTGAAGAAATAGCATATGTTACTAGGAAAAAAACTCATTTCGTGTAACTTTTCTTGCTTTGATTTCACTAATTTTGGGAGCAGTACGTTTCTTAAGCTTCTAAGCAGTCTAATACGAATTCCAGAATTTGCTTCTTAGTGGTTTAAAGTGCCTATTTTGTTTTTCTTTATTAAGAATATGCAGTAAATGAATTAATTAAAAGAGGCCCTTCCTAATCTCTCAGTATTTTTTTATCTAATTAACTTTATGCTTCAGTGTTCTTGGATGAATTTATTGTTAGAGGCTTCAAAGGAAGCAAACATCAAATACAGGAAAAAAAGAAGCAAACATCTTTAGTGTCCCCTCAAGTAAGACTTTATTTCATCATAAGAATAAATAATCCAATATTAAAAGCTTAAGGCTGTCAACAAGACATACCCGCAATTTAGTTTTCCACATACAGTCTGCTCTGATTTACGATACCAACACTTTTGGCTACATGTCATACACTCGTTGTTCTCCTGCTTGTTAGACCTTTCAGTGAGAGGGCCAGGTCAACTCTTTTGGCTAACATGGCGGCTCAGTCAACTAGAACCAAACTAAGCTGCGGTTCAATCTACATTAAGGGCCTTTCAGTTTCCCTAAGAAAGAGCTCAGTTCTGTGTCAGAAATCCAACTGAGTGTGAATGGCAGCATAAATCACCTTCATTCATCAGCCACTTCATTTCCAAGTCTAGCCATCAGTTCAGTTTGAGTAAGGGTTTATTTTTCTCCATCTTGCAGCTCTGAAAGATCTTGAACCCAGCTTTTTGTGTAGATGCATCAAGGAATCAGCCCTTGCTCATCCCTCATGACTTGCTTTACTCGTGTTTACAAAGAATTCCAATCTCATGCATCCAAAGTAATACAAGCTTACTATAAAAACAGAGGTCCACAGTGCACGAAGGGGACAGGACTCATCATCAGCTCCAACACATGATCACTTCTCAACAAATATGCAGGGTGGGGTGGGTTCAGTGTCTGCCGGGACACAGATAAGGGTGCACTGCTGGCCCTCCTATCTCAGAATTCAGCTCAGCATCATGGAGATCTCTAGGCAACCACTTTAAATCATCTTTTAATAGTATAAAAAACTAGGTGAGTGTTTCAGGAAAGAGGACTCTATAAGGTAGCCCAACAAAGACAACTCTAGATCTGTCTATAAACTATTCATAGTGGCTGGATAGAGTCAAATAAATCTCATCCTTTAATAAACAGAAATTTCTAGGCAAGGGGGTAAATGTGAAAGGTTTTTTTTGTTTGTTTGTTTGTTTGTTTGTTTGTTTGTTTTTAAGCTGGAAACGGGGAGAGACAGTCAGACAGACTCCTGCATGCGCCCGACCGCGATCCACCCGGCACGCCCACCAGGGGCGACGCTCTGCCCACCAGGGGGCGATGCTCTGCCCCTCCGGGGCCTTGCTCTGCCGCGACCAGAGCCACTCCAGCGCCTGGGGCAGAGGCCAAGGAGCCATCCCCAGCGCCCGGGCCATCTCCGCTCCAATGGAGCCTTGGCTGCGGGAGGGGAAGAGAGAGACAGAGAGGAAGGGGGGGGTGGAGAAGCAAATGGGCGCCTCTCCTATGTGCCCTGGCCGGGAATCGAACCTGGGTCCCCTGCACGCCAGGCCGATGCTCTACCGCTGAGCCAACCGGCCAGGGCCTGAAAGGTTTTAATTTAGTGTATTTTGTTGTTTTTTCTCCATTAATGCTACAGATAAATTGTGGAAAATCATCATAGTAGTTTTACACATTTTTATACTATGTTGCCTGACTTAAATTTTTCCCAGTCAAGGCCCTGGCCGGTTGGCTCAGTGGTACAGCATCGGCCCAATGTATGGATATTCCGGGTTCCATTCCTGGTCAGGGCACACAAGAGAAGTGATCATCTGCTTCTCCACCCCTCCCCTTTCCCGTTCTCCCTCCCCCTCTCTCTTCCCATCCTGTAGCCATGGCTTGGTTGGAGCAAGTTGGCCCCGGGCACTGAGGATGGCTCCATTGCCTCATCTCAGGTGCTAAAATAGCTCGGTTGCCAAGCAGTAGAGCAACAGCCCCAGATAGGCAGAGCATTACCTGGTAGGGGGCTAGTGAGGTGTATCCCAGGTAGGGCGCATGCAGGAGTCTGTCTCTCTGCCTCCCTGCTTCTCACTTAAGAAAAAACAAAAAATAATTTAAAAAATTAAATTTTTCCCAGTCCAGGCACATAGCAGAAGCAACTACTATGAGTTGATGCTTCCCACTCCCCATTCCCCACTTTCACGCTCTCCTTTCTAATAAAATAAATAAATAAATAAAATTTAAAATATTGTGCTAATGCACCAAAGTCTTTATTTAATATCCTGAAGCACAATATGATGAGTAAGACTCTAAAGTAATCAATGACAGTGAGAAAGAAGCCAGGTAGTGGCACTGTCCCTTCTGCCCAGCTCTGGGGCCGCTGGTCCTTTTTCATCTGCTCCAGACAATCCTTTTCTATGCTTCTATTTCTTCATGAAATGAGTTTTCTTTATATAAGAGCTTTGCTTTCCCTGATTATGGTCTAAAAGCTTTGTTCAATCTTATAGCGAATCCTTCAAAAGCAGAGTTGTGGTTTTTTTTAAATGATAAAAAGCTCTATTTCTCTTGTTTATGATACCAAATGGATGTGATAGACTGGATTTTTCCTTGCCTTTTCTGAAGACTGAAATGGCATTCATCTTTTGGAGGTAAAGCACCGAGGCTATAATATGAAAAAGCACATAAAGCACCTCAGACTAGAACCACATCTTTTATATATCTAAAAATGTAACTAATATTAATGTTCAGTGTGAAGGTTTCTTTTACATAAACTGGATTGTATGAATTAATTTAGAAACTGAGAGGGAGGTGGCCATCAATATAACCCTATTAGACAGGAAGATGGAGTTTTCTCAGAAAAGAGTTCCTGCCCGTTTTACCGACATTTCAAATCCTATGTAGACAAAAACTAGCTTATAATACACAGATATAAATACAAGTTGGAGAAGCTGGCTTTAAAAGTCATCAAAACATTAGCACCACCTAACCTCCCTCCTGGCTATTAATATTTCTGCCTGGCTTATGGTGGCACATTGGATAGAGTGATGACCTGAAATGCTGAGGTCAGCAGTTCAAAACCCTGGGCTTGCTGGATCAAGGCACATACAACAAGCAATCAATGAATAACTAATGTGAAGCAGCTATGAGCTGATATTTCTCATTCTTCCCCACTCTCTTCCTCCTCTCTCTGTAAAATAAATAAATAAAATCTTAAAAAATTTTTCTAAGGAACAAAAACAAGACAGGGATGGAGAGGGACAACAAGCAAAAAGGGGCATGGCCCAGCCCAGTGCAGGGCTGAACTTGATCCAGGTCATCTGCTGTGTACTGGATACACAGTCCACAAAGACTGGTCAGAAAATAACACAGCCACGTAACAAAAATGTATACCTTCTATTTAGGCACTTGAAAATACAGGAAGAAAAGGGGAAAAAAAACAGTTTTAGCTATCAACCTGAGTTTTAAACTCACAGAACATAACTTGTTTATTTGATCCTCAAAAACTCAACAGCAGAAACTGGTGCGTGACTTGCGACGAGAGAGTAAAGAGAACTCAGATTTTGCACAAGACAGTCAGTTGCTACAAGGCTGGAAGAATCATGATTGTCACGTTAGTAAACATCTGTGACAAGGATGAAGTCCTTGCCTTAGCCAAGACCAAAACGGAATGACAACACCATGAAAATAAGCAGAAGAATTTCATAAGAACTAAGAACCTAATTGGACGACCCTTGACCAGTAGCCACCCTTCCCAGGTTAAAACCATGTTGACCTCTCTAGCAAAGTTATATTGACCACTCTGCACTTCCAAGGATGAGCAAATCACTTCATGACAGTCAAGGGGCAATTTAAGAACAGGTGAGGAATTCTTACTAGATACCTTTCTAGGCAAATGGATATTTCATCCAACCTGTATTATTTCCTTATTTTCCTAAATTCTAACCATGCTACCTGAGAGAAAAGGCTCTAGGATGATTAACTCACCTTCAGACTATTTTTATCATCTCTCTCATAGAAGCATATATTATATACCATTAATGAATGCCAGTTTCTTCCTTTCAGATTTCCCCAAATGTGGCTTTGCCTTGGGTTTCAACAATGACTACTGAACAGAGATAAACTGAGTTATTTTAAGAAACTACGACCAGATCCTTTCATATGTCAAAGCAAAATCCTAAAATAAATTCTAAACTTGGAAAAGTTAGGCTAAATCTCCATGTCCTGTCTCCCTAGGATCCAATTGCTTGCTAAGACTATTACAGAAATATAACTTTTAAAATATGAAGGATAACTTTAATCTCATCAGCAAAGCAAGCATTTGCAAAAATGTTGTATATGCAAGACAGGATTAATAATAGTTGTTCTTTTTTCGACGTTCATTAGCCTGGCTCCTAAAAGAGAGAGAGGGGGAAACCAAGGTGTTAGACAAATGCTCCTATTGAAACCAGGGAACAACACCTTAAATTTCAAATTATTTTGAGTCATCATTGCAAAACTACTCTCAACCATGATAGATGCTGGTTATTTCAAGTCCTAGTTCAGTTTCATACATTGCAGATATTAAGAATTTGACCCTGGCTGGATAGCTCAGTTGTTTAGAATGTCGTCCCAATGTGCAGAGATTGCTGGTTTGATTCCTGGTCAGGGCACATATAGGAACAGATCAATCAATGTTCTTGTCTCTCTCTCCTTTACTCTCTCTCTACAATCAATCAATGCATTTTCAAAAAGAATTTGAGCCTTGTACAAATAAAAATGAGGTTCAAAACAAAGAAGATTGCTGCCCTACAGATCAAATATTTATTCTAAATTTAACTAAGCATAAGATTAAGGATGTTCCAAATGAGATTTTAAAAAAATATAATGTGTCATTCCATTTCATTATATGGATAAAAATTTATCCTATTACATTCTGTGTATGGCTATCACAGAGATGGATGATATCTCCAAGCAAAAAGCAATCCAAGCAGGTTTCTCAACATTCAAATTTTTTAAATTTGCCAAATGAGACCTAATAAGTCAAGGAAATCTCATTTCTAAAGATTCTTGGATTATACAAAGAATTTTTTTAAAGGGGTGACATTTGAGGTGAGTCACTTGGCTCAGTCACTGACATTTCTTTATCTTTAAATAGGGAGTGGGAATTTTATCATCCTGACTAGTATGCAAAATATGCCCTCAAACCTGTAAACACCATGGTAAACTAACAGTTGTTTTTTTAGAAATTATTTTTTAATGAGGGAGAAAGGGAGAGAGGGAGTGATGGAGAGAGGGAGGAGGGGGGGAGAGAGAGAGAGAGAGAGAAAGAAAAAAAGGAGGAGGAAGAGGAAGAGGAGGAGGAGGAGAGAGATGAGAAGCGTCAACTCTTTTTTTTTTAAGTTTTTTTTTTTAATTTTATTTATTCATTTAGAAAGAGGGAGAGAGAGAAACAGAGAGAGAGAAGGGGAGAGGAGCTAGAAGCATCAACTCCCATATGTGCCTTGACCAGGCAAGCCCAGGGTTTCGAACCGGCAACCTCAGCATTTCCAGGTCAACGCTTTATCCACTGCGCCACCACAGGTCAGGCCAAGAAGTGTCAACTCTTAGTTGCAACACTTTAGTTGTTTATTGCTGGCTTCTCATATGTGCCTTGACTGGGGGGATCCCAGCTGAGCCTTTGCTCAAGCCAGTGACCTTGGGCTCAAGCCAGCAACTATGGGATCATGCTGATGATCTCACGCTCAAGCTGGCTACCCTGCGCTCAAGCCAACAACCTCAGGATTTGGAAACTGCAACCTCAGCATCCCAGGTTGACACTATGCACTGTGCCTCCACCAGTCAGGCCAGACTCTACATTTTAACAAGATCCCCAAGCCCTGGCCGGTTGACTCAGTGGTAGAGCGTCGGCCTGGCATGCGGAAGTCCCGGGTTCGATTCCCGGCCAGGGCACACAGGAGAAGCACCCATCTGCTTCTCCACCCCTCCCCCTCTCCTTCCTTTCTGTCTCTCTCTTCCCCTCCTGCAGCCAAGGCTCCATTGGAGCAAAGATGGCCCGGGCGCTGGGGATGGCTCCTTGGCCTCTGCCCCAGGCGCTGGAGTGGCTCTGGTCGCGGCAGAGCAACGCCCCGGAGGGGCAGAGCATCCCCCCTGGTGGGCAGAGCATCGCCCCTGGTGGGCGTGCCGGGTGGATCGCGGTCGGGCGCATGCGGGAGTCTGTCTGGCTGTCTCTCCCCGTTTCCGGCTTCAGAGAAATACAAAAAATAAATAAATAAATAACCAATCATATTACTCCTATTGAAGACAAGATCAAGACACAGTATATACTACCTTTCAGCTACATAAATAAAGACAAGGATCAAGATCTTACTTTTCTAGGTTTTAAAGAACTTGAGGAATAATGTCTATTCTTCCATTACCACACATGATTTTAGAATACAACATGCCAACAAAAACTAGTCAAAGCACATATGGGAGCTGATGCTTCCTGCTCCTCCACCCCTTCTCTTTCTCTCTCTCTCTCTAAAAAGTAATAAATAGAAAATCTAAAAAAACTTTAGGGACCCAATACTTGAATGAATAATGTTTCAATACAAAGCTTCCCCCCTCCCAAACACACACAACACACATAATTTCATTATATGCTATTTGCCTGCCACTGTTCTGGGAGTTCTACTCAATTTATCTCATTAGTCTTCTCATTTGCCCTTAAGGGTGGGCATTTTATAGCCAAGGAATGGAAGTTCTGATGGATAGCAGAGCCAGGCTAAAGGCCGGCTGTATGTGTCAACGCTAAAACCTACAGGTTTAATCACTAGGCTCACTCTCTGTGTCTACACATCCCCTGAAGACTCCTGCATTTTTTTTTAATTTATTTATTCTTTTTTTTTTTTTTGGAGAGGAGAGAGACAGAGAGACAGAGAGAGACAGAGAGGAGAGAGAGACGGGGGGAGGAGCTGGAAGCATCTACTCCCATATGTGCCTTGACCAGGCAAGCCCAGGGTTTTGAACCGGCGATCTCAGCATTTCCAGGTCGACGCTTTATCCACTGCGCCACCACAGGTCAGGCCAAGACTCCTGCATTTTGAAGGTCCAGGTTATTTGTCACTGACTCAGTATACTATCCTTCTTTAAATCCCAGAGGGCATGTAATTCTGTGTGGCCCCACATGTTAACACGCATTCTACAAGCCATACAGTATAGCATTTTATACACATTTAAAAACTAGTCCTGCGCAAGATGTATGTTCATTATAAGTGCCTTTTTAACTCCCAAAACAGAAAGAGTGATGTTTTAGCTTCAAATAGAACTACTCAGAGAAAGTTTACATAATTCATGATTAGCAGTGTAAAATACTGATATAAAGTATGTTAACATGCCTGACCATGCAGTGGTACAGTGGATAGAGCATTGGCCTGGGAGGCTGAGGAACCAGGTTCAAAACCCCGAGGTTGCTGACTTGAGCGTGGGCTTACCAGCTTGAGTGTGGGGTCACTGGCTTGAGCATGGGATCACAGACATGACCCCATGGTCACTGACCTGAAGCCCAAGGTCCTTGGCTTGAGCAAGGGGTCACAGGCTCGGCTGTAGACCCCTGGTCAAGGCACATACAAGAAGCAACTATGAGTTGATGCTTCCCAATCCACCCCACCATCTCTCTCTCCCCCCCTAAAATCAATAAATCTTAATAAATAAATAATAGCTTCCTTGTTAATGATATCATATTAGGCAAATGGGCAAAAATCAGATCACCCAAAAAAACTATTACTAGCAAACAGCTAATAGAAAACTATTACTAGCTAATAGCAGGTAGTGGAAAAACTTATAGAAGGATAAATAACATTTTCTACCACAGAAAATATTATGTAGTTTCAAAAATGTGGCCATATTTTTCTTAATTTTTATTTATTGATTTTAGAGAGGGAAAAAAGGAAAGAGAGAGAAACATCCATTTGTTGTTTCATTTATTTATGCATTTATTGGTTAATTTCTGTATGTGCCCTGACCAGGGATCAAACTCACAACCTTCACGTATCAGGACAATTCTCTAACCAACTCAGTTATCAGGACAGGGCAAAAATGTGGCCATTTTTATTTCAAACAATTACAAACTATGCTGGTCTTCAGCAAACTACAACTAAAAACAGAGAGAGGGAGAGATGCTTGGACAAAGAGTATCTATCTCAGGGGCTTAACGTTTTGCAGTTCAGTGAAGCCTTTCGATGCCTCTCAGGTAACATTTTTTTCTTTTTAATTTTTTTTTTAAGATTTTTTAATTTATTCATTATAGAGAGGGGGGAGAGAGTGAGAGAGAGAGAGAGAAGGGGGAGGAGCAGGAAGCATCAACTCCCATATGTGCCTTGACCAGGCAAGCCCAGGGTTTTGAACCGGCAACCTCAGCGTTTCCAGGTTGACGCTTTATCCACTGTGCCACCACAGGTCAGGCCTCAGGTAACATTTTTAAGTGTATAAAACAAAATACAGCCTGACCAGGTGGTAGCGCAATGGATAGAGCGTCGGACTGGGACGTGGAGGACCTAAGTTCGAGACCCCAAGGTCGCCAGCTTGAGGACGGGCTCATCAGGTTTGAGCAAGGCTCACCAGCTTGAGCCCAAGGTCACTGACTCGAGCAAGAGGTCACTTGGTCTGCTGTAGCCCCCTAGTCAAGGAACATATGAGAAATCAATGTACAACTAAGGAACTACAATGAAGAATTGATGTTTCTCATCTCTCTCCCTTCCTGTCTGTCTGTCCCTATCTGTCTCTCTCTGTCTCTGAAAAAAACAAACAAAAAAACCCCCCACAGGATTACAAGAAACCAATTACAGTACATTGAAACACAGTTACCAAAATACCTTAAAATTTGTGTGATATCGCCCTGGCCGGTTGGCTCAGCGGTAGAGCGTCGGCCTAGCGTGCGGAGGACCCGGGTTCGATTCCCGGCCAGGGCACATAGGAGAAGCGCCCATTTGCTTCTCCACCCTTCCGCCGCGCCTTCCTCTCTGTCTCTCTCTTCCCCTCCCGCAGCCAAGGCTCCATTGGAGCAAAGATGGCCCGGGCGCTGGGGATGGCTCCTTTGCCTCTGCCCCAGGCGCTAGAGTGGCTCTGGTCGCAACATGGCGACACCCAGGATGGGCAGAGCATCGCCCCCTGGTGGGCAGAGCAGCGTCCCTGGTGGGCGTGCCGGGTGGGTCCTGGTCGGGCGCATGCGGGAGTCTGTCTGACTGTCTCTCCCTGTTTCCAGCTTCAGAAAAATGCAAAAAAAAAAAAAAAAAAAAAAAAAAAAATTTGTGTGATATCAGTATAGTAGCTTCTTTATTACTACACTGAATAATAAGATGTAATACCATAATTTCTAGGTGGTGGTGAACATAATATTTCAAGATGTGTTCAACAATTGTAATATGATATAAAAATATCTATGATTTCTATTGGTTACAAAGCCACAGATTCTTCCAATGTTATTAGAGTTTGTTGACTACATTCATAATGGAAGGAAATGCTGAATTTCAGCTAACGGTAAATAAAGATAAAATTTTTATTTCTATCCATGGATCCTATGGCTCCCTGAATCCTATTCAGATTCAGACCTCTGAGGTCTGAATGTTTTCTGAAAGAAAACATTGCTTTCCTATAAGCTTATCCAAAGAGTGTTCTCTGCAAAGCTCCCCAGATGTTTTTTTACCTCTCTATCCATTTGCTCCTTTGTAAATTAAATAAACTAGTCACTGTCTTTCATCTATACTACATTTAGATGATCAGGAAGGAATCAGTATCAAAAAATAAAAAGGTAATTCTTCTATCCTGAACCACTGGTTTGATGAATATATGTTGACAAGCATCTCCTTTAATATTCTTAATTATTTTATTTCAACAGTAAGAAAAGCAAACATATCAACAGAGACTGGAAGTCCAAATTTTCCAGTCTGTTCTGTGAGTAGCTACATCTAAAATGTTAGACTTTTGTTGGTCGGAAATCAGTAATGCAAACTAGAACACAAAGCAAATTGGATCAGATTTGTTACAAATACAAGCTAAATGTTAATATTTTGTTGGTATAAAACCACTACTTGAATGTGTGTCTGTAGTTATTAGCATTACTAAACTTATAATTTGCACAAAACATTTTGCAAATTATGAATCTGTTAATCTAAAATTGCTGTACACTGTGCTATGACCTAGTAATTCAGCCAACTGCAGGTTTCAGCAGAAACACTAGGGATTCAAGAGTGTACTCTAAGTGTCCCATCCTGGAACACTAATTATTCAACAATTGTGCTTAACAGCACTTTAGAAACTCAAAGCTCCACACAAATATTCAACATTATTGGGAGAGAAATCATTTAGCACTATAAAAATCCCTTTAAATTATAAACTGTCAAGCCTGACCAGGCGGTGGCGCAGTGGATAGAGCATCCGACTGGGATGCAGAAGGACCCAGGTTCGAGACCCTGAGGTTGCCAGCTTGAGCGAGGGCTCATCTGGCTTGACCAAAAAGCTCACTAGCATGGACCCAAGGTCACTGGCTCGAGGGGGGGGGGGTGTTACTCAGTCTGCTGAAGGCCCGCGGTCATGGCACATATGAGAAAGCAATCAATGAACAACTATGATGTCGCAACGAAAAACTGATGATTGATCCTTCTCATCTCTCTCCGTTCCTGTGTGTCTGTCCCTATCTATTCCTCTATCTGACTCTCTCTCTGTCCCTGTAAAAAAAAAAATTATAAACTGTCAATAGTACCGGGTTGCAGAAACACACTTTAATTACTCCAAATTTATAACTTATCAAACTTTATCAAACAACACTCTAAATGCTAAAAATCTTTTAGTCTCCGATAAGCTTAAATTATCTTTAAAACAAATACAAGGTAAAAGCAGTAATGCACAATAGGACAATTATAGTACATCCATAAATAATTATGCAGCCATTTAAAATTATGTTCTTAAATTTTTCTTTTATTAGGGCCCTGGCCGGTTGGCTCAGTGGTAGAGCATGAGCCCGGGTGTGTGGAAGTTCCAGGTTTGATTCCCGGCCAGGGCACACAGGAGAAGCGCCCATCTGCTTCTCCCCTTTCTCTCTGTCTCTCTCTTCCCCTCCCGCAGCCAAGGCTCCATTGGAGCAAAGTTGACCCGGGTGCTGAGGAAGGCTCCATGGCCTCTGCCTCAGATGCTAGAATGGCTCCGGCTGCAACAGAGCAGCGCCTCAGATGGGCAGAGCATCACCCCCAGGTGGGCATGCCGGGTGGATCCCAGTTGGGCACATGTAGGAGTCTGCCTCTCTGCCTCTCCGCTTCTCATTTCAAAAAAATACCAAAAATAATTTTTTTTCCTTTTATTTATTTATTTAAGAGAAGGAAGAGAGAGAAAGAAAGAAGGGGAAGCAGGAAGCATCAACTCCCATATGTGCCTTGACCAGGCAAGCCCAGGGTTTCGAACCAGTGACCTCAGCTTTCCAGGTCGACGCTTTATCCACTGCGTCACCACAAGTCAGGCTAAAATAGTCCTAATAAGTGATTAAACGATAGAAAACTGTGGCCCTGGCTGGATAGCTTAGTTGGTTAGAGCATCGTCCCAAAGCACAGAAGTTGTCAGTTTGATTCCCAATCAGGGTGCATACAGGATTGATATTCCTGTCTATCTCTCTCCCTCTTCCTCTCTTGTTAAAATCAATAAATTAAAAAATTTTTTTAAAAGGATACAAAACTGCCCTGGCCGGTTGGCTCAGCGGTAGAGCATCGGCCTGGCGTGCGGGGGACCCGGGTTCGATTCCCGGCCAGGGCACATAGGAGAAGCGCCCATTTGCTTCTCCACCCCCCCCCTCCTTCCTCTCTGTCTCTCTCTTCCCCTCCTGCAGCCAAGGCTCCATTGGAGCAAAGATGGCCCGGGCGCTGGGGATGGCTCCTTGGCCTCTCTGCCCCAGGCGCTAGAGTGGCTCTGGTCGCAGCAGAGCAACGCCCCGGAGGGGCAGAGCATCGCCCCCTGGTGGGCAGAGCATTGCCCCTGGTGGGCGTGCCGGGTGGATCCCGGTCGGGCGCATGCAGGAGTCTGTCTGACTGTCTCTCCCCGTTTCCAGCTTCAGAAAAATACAAAAAAGCGTCGGCCTAGCGTGCGGAGGACCCGGGTTCGATTCCCGGCCAGGGCACATAGGAGAAGCGCCCATTTGCTTCTCCACCCCTCCGCCGCGCTTTCCTCTCTGTCTCTCTCTTCCCCTCCCGCAGCCAAGGCTCCATTGGAGCAAAGATGGCCCGGGCGCTGGGCATGGCTCTGTGGCCTCTGCCTCAGGCGCTAGAGTGGCTCTGGTCGCAATATGGCGACGCCCAGGATGGGCAGAGCATCGCCCCCTGGGGGGCAGAGCACCGCCCCTGGTGGGCGTGCCGGGTGGAACCCGGTCCGGCGCATGCGGGAGTCTGTCTGACTGTCTCTCCCTGTTTCCAGCTCCAGAAAAATGAAAAAAAAAAAAAATATATATATATATAAAAAATAAAAAATAAAAATACAAAAAAAAAAAAAAAAAAGGATACAAAACTGCATGCAGCATATATTTTCAAATACATATATATCTGAAAGTAATATAAAATAATATTGAATGTTAACTGTAATTGAAAAAATATACATATATTATATTTTTAGATTTTATTTATTGATTTTTAGAGAGAGGGAAGGGAGAGAAGGAGAGAAAGAGAGAAAGCGGGGAGAAGCAGGAAGCATCAACTCATAGTAGCTGCTTCCTATATGTGCCTTGACCGGGCAAGCCTGGGGTTTTGAACCTGCAACCTCAGCGTTCCAGGTCAACACTTTATCCGCTGTACCACCCCAGGTCAGGCAAATTTTTAAAAATTTAAACAGAGAAAATAATAGCAAATTTTCATTAATATGGCTATTTCTACATAGTGCAATCAAAGAATATTTCTTCTCTCTTACACTTTTATGTGTTTTCTCTATTTTCTACAACACCCATGCATTACTTCTTTAAAATCAAAAAAGTTTTGCGTAGTTTTAAAATATAGTCAATTTAACATCAGTTATTTTTCATATAGGTCAAAAAACAGAATTGCTCCTTATACTGGCATGGGAGAGAAAATGTTAAGACAATCTGAATGAACGTGTCTTAACAATTGCTATGTACTCCAAACACACTTCAGGGGCCAGTGCGCCTCCTCCCAGAGTGGGCAGCTCCTGCCTCTGCCCGCCCCTGGCCACATCCCCAGCCCATCAGGATAGGAAGCTGTTGCTCTCTCCTGCCTATATATGGGCATGGTCTGTATTAACCGGATTACTGACCAAAATGAGTATATGCCAGGAGGCCAAGGAGATCAAGCCACAGAAGATGTGCTCTGAAAGGACGTGGTAACAGCTAGACAGCAGGAACAGAAAACTCAGGCTCCTTTCAGCAACCATGGTTCAGCATGCATTTCCAGGTACCCACTTTCATCTCTTGGACTCATTTTTGGAGTGAAAGCCACTGGCTTAAGAAAATGATAGATTTAAGCAAAATCCATGAGTTCTAAAATAATCTCCATGAGGGTGTGAGGTAAAAAGGTCCTATCAAGCACTGTTACTTAGGAGTATGGATCAGTATGGTCACTTTGGAGAGCAAGTTGTCAGTATCTATTAAAATTTTAAATGGTCACCTGTGACCCAGCAATTCTACTTTTTGGGAACTACTCTAGAGAAATACTCCTATGTGTGCAAAAACAGACATGCAAGGATATGCACTAAATGACTATTTTTATAGTGAAAAACTGAAACCAACCAAAATACCCATGATGGCATTCTGAAGAATGCCCCTCCCCCCAAGATGTCCTAATCCCTGGAACCTGTGGATGTGACTACAGATGGCCAAGGAGACTTTGCAGATATGATTAAATTAAGGATCTTGAGATGGAGAGAGCCTGGATTATCAGGTGGGCTCTAAGTGTAATCACAAGTGTCCTTGTATAAAGGATGTGGGAGGAGTCAGTCAGAGAAGAAGAAATGATGACAGATCAGAGAGTAGGGCGATGGACTGTGAAGACGGCGGATGGAGCTACAAGCCAAGGAGGACAGGGGGCCACGAGAAGCTGTGAAAAGGCAAGGGAGGAGATCCTCCCCTAGTCTCCAGAAGGAACCAGATCAGCCAACACCCAACTTTAATCCAGTGACGCATTTCTGACTTCTGATATCCAAAAATATAAAAGAATAAGTTTGTGTTGTTTTAAGCCACTAAGTTTGTGATAATTTGTTAGCACGGCAACAAGATACTAAGACATCCATCAATAGGGCAATGGCTAAATAAACTGTATGGAATTTCTAAAGTCTTTACTGGCACTTAAAAAAAATGTGGTAGGTCTTTACATAGAGACATAGTAAGATCAAAACAAATCATTGAGGTTTTTAAAGAAACAAGTTACAGAAAGATATGTCTAGCATCACAAAATGTTATGTATATACTTATACATAGACACATTCAGAAATCGTCTTAAATAAACAAAAATTTTTCTCCCTCATTTAACTGGGGTGGGGAGTAGATGGAGACCAGGAGTAGGGATGATAGTCAAAATGGAACTTCAGGCCCTGGCCGGTTGGCTCAGTGGTTGAGCATCGGCCTGGCGTGCGAGAGTCCCGGGTTCGATTCCCGGCCAGGGCACACAGGAGAAGCGCCCATCGGCTTCTCCACCCCTCCCCCTCTCCTTCCTCTGTGTGTCTCTCTTCCCCTCCCACAGCCAAGGCTCCATTGGAGCAAAATTGGCCCCGGCACTGAGGATGGCTCCATGGCCTCTGCCTCAGGCGCTAGAATGGCTCTGGTTGCAACAGAGCGACGCCCCACATGGGCAGAGCATCGCCCCCGATGGGCGTGCCGGGTGGATCCCAGTCGGGCGCACGCAGGAGTCTGAATGCCTCCCCGTTTCCAGCTTCAGAAAAATACAAAAAAAAAAAAAAATGGAACTTCAGTTTCATCTGTCACTTGCATTTTTAAAAAATGAATTAATGTATTAGGTTTTTAAAACGTAATGGATACATAAGCTATCTTAAAAATGCATGATAAAACCCTGGCCAGTTAGCTCAGGCAGTGAGAGCATCCTCCTGAAACACCAAGGTTGCTGGTTCAATCCCTGGTCAGGGTACATATAGGAAGCAATCAGTGAATGCACAACTAAGTGGAACAACAAATGAAAGCTTCTCTATCTCTCTCTCCCTTCCTCTCTCTGTTTCTCTAAAATCAATCAATAAATTTTTCTTAAATGCACAAAGTAAAAGTTCTACAATAATTTCTGTTGTCTTCTCTCCTTCTGAAATAACTATGCACTTGTCCCATATTGATCACCTGCTGTTGTTTACATGTGTACAACTATTGACTAAACATCTTGCAAAGCTAGCCAACTCCTTGTGTTCACCCACCACCATTGTAAAACTAGATGGAAAGAGGGAGGGAGGTCAGAAAGCATGGGGCATTTTCAGGAATTGGCAGTCCTTTCATAATTATCACCACAGACACCTCATGACTTAGGAAAGAACAGATGGATGACAATCTACCCAGTAACCTTGGCCAACAGGTGGTATTTTGTGACAGTTAATATGGAAGCCAAGAAGACAGATAATATCAAAACTGATTTATTTAACAAGACCGTAGGCATACAATTGGAGGAAAACTGAAATGAAGACTATTATCTCATCTGCCTCGCCATATTGCAAATAAACTGGAAAGAAAATTCCGTCTCTCTCTCACACACACACACCACTATCTTCACTACCCACTTCCAGAGAAAAAGAAATTCTGTTGATGGGCTCGTTTGCTCTCATATACAATGAGCACCGACTGAATAAGCATGAACTAATGTTCCAGCAACATAGTACCTTATAAAGAGCGTCCACACACTGAACATACATAATCACATTCCCCTCTCACTAATGCTTACATTAACCTTATTATTATCCCCTCTTACATATGAGGAGGCAGTCTAGTACAATGGTTTCAGAGCCTGGACTCTGGACTGAAGTCAGATCTATATCAGTCTGTTTTACTACCATGTGACCTTTGTCAAGTTACTCCATTCTTTACCACAGTTTCCTCATTTGTAAAATAAGAATAAAAACAGTATCAACTTCATAAGGTTTTTATGAGAAGTAAATGAGTTAATGTGTGGGAAGTGCTTAGCATTGAGCCTGACACACAATATGCTGACACTGTTGTCATGGTGGTGGTAGAGTGGTGACAGTGATGACAAAGAAGCTGCTGTGGAAGAAGAAAACAAGGATTACTAAAGGTACAGAACTTGCCCAAGGTCACACAGCTAGTAAGGGACAGAGCTAGAATTTCAATCCCTTCTAACTCTTGCTTTTTAAGAGAGAGATAAGCATCAACTTGTAGTTGCTTCACTTTGGTTGTTCATTGATTGCTTTTCATACATGCCTTGACCAGGGTGCGGGAGGAGGGGGATTGGGAGGGGCGGGCTCAAGCTCAGCCAGTGACCCATTGCTCAAGCCTGTGACCTTGGGCTCAAGCTGTAACCTCGAGCTACAAACACAGAACCTCAGCATTCTGTGTCCACGATCTATCCACTGCACTACCACTGGTCAGGCCCAGTCTGAATCTTTAAACCTAACTTTGACCTCCAGATAATATTGCTCCAACAGCCCTCAGATACTTCATTCTAACTTTACAGCTAGCCAGCCAAGCCTGAGCGCTTTCCAACCATTTACCCAAGCTCACAGAACACTGCACCAAGATTCAGTGACTTCTGTCCCAGTGTTCACTAATTAAGTGGTAATTAATTATACTGGTGAACAACAGTCATTTATTTATTCATTAACACTTCTAAATCTAGAATTTAGAATCCTATAAAAGTATAAAAACACTTCTAAAGATCTTGACCACAGGATAAACAGGCTAGTAGTATCCTCCTGAGCAAACAGATCAATATTTATAAATCTAAATACTGTCTCAAAAATTTTACTTGAGTGTATCCTACCTAAGTAGTCAAAGTCTTAACTATTTCAGTCCATCAGCTCAAACCCAAATTCTCCTTCCCCTACATGGCAAAAAACTGTAACAGCAACAATGAACAGAAAACCCTGCTAGTCTTTTTTCATTTCCAAAATATCAGTAAAGCATTCTGGGCCTGTGTGGCTTTTTATTCGTTTTATTGAGGTATAACTGGCATAAAAGAAACCACACACATTTAAAGTGTACAGTCTAATAAATTTTGACACATGAAACCATGAAACCATCCTCACAATCAAAATAGGTAACACCATCACCCTTAAAGTTTTCTCATGCTCCTAGGCAATCCCTTCTCTGATCCCTTCCTGCCTGCCTCCATCTCCTGGCAACACTCATCTGCTTTCTGTCACTGCAGATTAGTTTGTATTTCCTATAATTTCCACCTAAATGGAATCTCACAGTATGTGCTCCTGTCTGGCTGGGTTCTTGCACTCAGCATAAATCTATGTTGTGAATATCAACAGTTCATTTCTTTTCATTGCTGAGTAGAACCTACCATATGGATGTACCACACTTGTTTATCCCTTCACCTGTTAGTGGACAGTTTTTGGCAATCACAAATAAAGCTGCCATGAACATTCGTGTTCAAGTCTTTGAATGGGTGTGTGTGTGTGTGTGTGTGTGTGTGTGTGGTGTGTGTGTAGGGGAATCCTTATAAACAAACACAATAAAAAATGAGAAACATTAACCAAAATGCTTGGATTTAAATCAATCTAATTTTTTACTACAGGGTAAAAAGTATCTTGGCCAATTTGGGGAAGGCAATTAGCATCTCTGTCAACATCCATATGTATGATGCCTGTCCCCACCTGGAGTTTGTAAAGAAAAATGAGATAGGAGGTAGAAACCTTTTGGAACTTTCACAAATGAGCTATTGCTTTTTTTTTTTTTTCTTACAATGCCCTTTATTGAAAAAAAAGACTAATGTTCCATGAAATGTAATGCAAAATTCAATAATATTTGAGTGGGCATGTTTGAGCTATTGTTTTTTATTTCTCTTAAATTGACATTTATTTCAATTAAATTTAAAATAATTTACTACATGCCTTTTTGCTTTTGCCAGCAATGTAAAATGAAATACAGATAGCTCTTGTAAAGCCAAAAATCCTCACTCTGCATTTTTAAGTCACAGAAGGTAAAGCAAAGTCCTATCTACAAGGCCCTACTTGATTTGCATCTCCAGTGCCCCATCTCCTATCTCTATCCTTTTCTCTTTGCTTACTGAGCTCAGAGCTCCAAACCAAGGATGTTAAGGGTGCCTCCCTCTCAGGGACTTGGCACCTGCTGTCCTCTGTCTGGAATGTGCTTTCTCCAGAAGCCAGATAGATGGTACTCTCTCACTCCCCTCAGGTCTCTGCTCAAAAGCCATCCTGGGCTTTCTTTTCCTGCCCAAGCTACGTAAAACAGAGCCCTTCCCCACTGGTACTCTCCACCCCCTTTCCCAGCTATATTTTTCTCCGTTGAACTTATCATTTGACATTTATGTATAGTATACGTCATATTATGTATTTGATTATTTGTTATTGCCTACATCCAAACACTAAAATACAAGCGTTTTAAGGGCAAAGATTTTTTTATCCCTTGGTATGTCCACAAAACCCAGGACAGTGGGCCCGTCTCACTCTTTAATTCCACAAATACTTGTTGAATGAATTTATTGATTAAACACTACTTGATCTTAAAAAATAATAATACTTTTTAGAATTTACTGGAGAAAAACTCTTAATTCAAAAATTCATCTCTTGCTTAAATTAAAATGCTAAATTAATGCAGATCTACTTCTCAAGATGGGTTCTTTTTCATACTGACATTTAACTTTGAGCAGCGCTTACAAAGAGAAAAGAACACTGGAATTCAAAGGATCTAATGATCCTTTGCCCTTCTATAACTAGCTACACCACAGGGACCAAGTCACAATCTCTCCTAATCTCAGATACCTGCTCACTAAAATGAGAGAAATTATTATTGCTAAGGATCTTCTTGCTCTAAAATTCAGAGATTCTATTGCAGCTAGTGCAGTCTTTTTTTTTTTTTTTTTTTTTAATCTTTGTTAAGAATTTATTTGCACCAAGCTGATGACAACGGCTGGGAAGCAAGACCACAAATGCTCGCTAGTGCAGTCTTTTGCATTAAGGTTGCCAACCATAAATCAGTCAGCTTAGTTTGAGTCTCATCTCCCAAAATGCAAAATTGTTAACTCAAGTATTCTTTTTTTCTTTTTAAAGATTTGTTTATTGACTTTACAGAGAGGAGGGAGGGAAAGGAGAAGTATCAACTCATAGTTGCTTCACTTTAGTTGTTCATTGCTTGCTTCTTGCTTTTTGTATGTGCCATGACTGAGTAAGCCCAGAGTTTTAAACCAGTGATCTCAGCATTCCAGGTCTATGCTCTATCCATTGTGCCACCACAGGCCAGGCATTAACTGATGTATTCTAAAGAATTATAAAACCTTAGTTTAAAAAAATGACCATTGTTCACCCACATGTCCACTGGAACTCCATAGCGGTAGTACTTCATAGGGATGAGGGATGACAGAATTTCAAAAATTAGTTTTTAAAAAGTTAATGAACCTCTAATATTTCTCAATTGTTAAAAAGTGTAAGTTACTAGAGCCCACTAAGAGACAAGTGCATAAAAAATGTTGAGGTACATATATATACAATGAAACATTACTCAATTACAAAAAAGAATAAAATTTTACCATTTGCAAAAAGCATGGATGAACCTAGTGGGTATTATGCTCAGTGAAATAAGTCAGACAGAGAAAGACAAATACCATATTATTTCACTTACATGTGAAATCTAAAGAACAAAATAAATGAACAGGGGAGGGTTGGGGAGATGGAGTGATAAAAGTGAAGGAATGAAGAAGTACAAATTGGTAGTTACAAAATACTCCTAGAGTTATAAAGTACAGCATAGGGAATATAGGCAGTAATATTGTAATAACAATGTATGGTGCCAGGTGGGTATTTGAACTATTGGGGGAACCACTTTGCAAAGTATATGAATGTCTAACCACTATACTACACACCTGAAACTAAATAACATTGAATATTAACTGTAATTGATAAATAAAAGTTTTAAAAGAATAAGTTACTAGAAAGAAAATAGATAGCTGTTTACTACCCTATCTTTAGCCAGTTATTAAATTTTAAATAGCTACATATATGAATATTATGCATGCATAAAGGCAGTAGAATATTATGATTAGGAGCAGATGTGCCTGAGACCAACAGACCTAGGGGTAATGTCTAGGCCAGGCATGGCCAAGATACGGCCCGCGGGCCGAATCCGGCCTGTGTAATGAGTTTATGCAGCTCGCGATGAAATTTTTTTTTTTTACAGGGACAGAGAGAGAGAGTCAGAGAGAGGGATAGATAGGGACAGACAGACAGGAACAGAGAGATGAGAAGCATCAATCATCAGTTTTTCCTTGCAACAACTATAGTTGTTGTTCATTGATTGCTTTCTCATATGTGCCTTGACCACAGGCCTTCAGCAGACCGAATAAACCCTTGCTTGAGCCAGTGACCTTGGGTCTAAGCTAGTGAGCTTTTTTCTCAAGCCAGATGAGCCCGTGCTCAAGCTGGCAACCTCAGGGTCTCAAACCTGGGTCCTCCGCATCCCAGTTCGACACTCTATCCACTGCGCCACTGCCTGGTTAGGTACTGCGATTAAGTTTTTAATATTCTCCACTACTTTAAAATCTTAGCTACTCAGAAGCAGAGCATCTTTGATTATTGGAAATCGAGATATTTAAGAAGAAAGTGATACATGGAAAAGAATTCCGCGTGTGACTAACTAGGGTTAACTTCCAATAATTGGTCGAATGGATTCGTGATACTTCATTTTAAAAAAAAAATCCGTTGTAAAGATTTACAACTTTTGTACTCGTCTGTACTAGATATGAACTGTTTGACGTTTAGTGGCGATGTGAAACCCACATTCTTTTAGGCAGTGTTTGCCAGTGCGCACCCAAGGTCAAACACTTTGTTATTTTTGTGGTCAAGTGTGCTGAATCAAGTGGCATTGTAGCATAGACAATAGCTGCAGTTGATAACTGAAAACGTGTCCAGGCTGTTTGTAAAACAAAATAATTGTTTTATTTGCGACATAACCCCTTCAAGCTCATTCTATTAATTAAATATTGTTTTGATTGATTGTGATACAGTTTGGATATTTATACGGTATGTAATTACATTTTTACTAAAATATATTTTTATTAAAATAATATTGTAGGCCCTGGCCGGCTGGCTCAGTGGTAGAGCGTCGGCCTGGCGTGCGGGGGACCTGGGTTCGATTCCCGGCCAGGGCACACAGGAGAAGCGCCCATTTGCTTCTCCACCACCACCCCTCCTTCCTCTCTGTCTCTCTCTTCCCCTCCCGCAGCCAAGGCTCCATTGGAGCAAAGATGGCCCAGGCGCTGGGGATGGCTCCTTGGCCTCTGCCCCAGGCGCTAGAGTGGCTCTGGTCGCGGCAGAGCGACGCCCCGAAGGGGCAGAGCATCGCCCCCGGTGGGCAGAGCATCGCCCCTGGTGGGCGCACCGGGTGGATCCCGGTCGGGCGCATGCGGGAGTCTGTCTGACTGTCTCTCCCCGTTTCTAGCTTCAGAAAAATACAAAAAATAAAAATAAAAAAATAAAATAAAATAATATTGTATATTAAAATCTTTTTCACTCATTTACATTTATTCATAAACAAATTACATAATAAAATTTTGTTTACTTAAACGAATCGTTTTTGTATTTAACATTTTTTAATTTTAATATTTCATCCGGCCTGTAAAAAATGTTTTCTTTCTAATCTGTCCCGGGGCAAAAACTGTTGGCCACGCCTGGTCTAGGCTCTCTAACTATCTGTAGCCTTTTTTTTCTTAAGTGAGAAGTGAGGAAGCAGAGAGACACTCTCACGCATGTGCCCCAACCAGGATCTACCTGGCAAGTCCCCAATGGGGTGATGCTCTGCCCATCTGGGGCCGTTGCTCTATTGCTTGGCAACTGAGCTATTTTAGCACCTGAGGTGAGGCCATGAAGCCATCCTCAGTACCCAGGGACAACTTACTCCAACCAAGCCATGGCTGTGGGAGGAAAAGAGGAAGATAGAAAGAGAGAAGAGAGAGGTGGTAGAGAAGCAGATGGTAGCTTCTCCCGTGTGCCCTGACAAGGAATGAAACCTGGGACATCCATTTGCGGGGCTGATGCTCTACCACTGAGCCAACCAGCCAGGGCCTAACTATGTGTGATCTTAAGTAACTCACTACCTGCTCTGCACTTTACTTGCCTTATCTGTGCAATATTTACAATTGTTACAGTAGATAACAATATGTAGCTACTAAGATCCTTTTGAGAATTTAGTAAGATGAGGCCTGACACAAAGGATACACTTAATCAGTATTATTATAATTAAATAATTAAATGTAAACACACCCACACCCAGCAAATACAAATCCAATAGCCACAAAAACATTCTTAGCTACCCTTTTCTCCTGATACTACCTATGCAGACTATATAACATGTGGAAAGAAATGAAAAAAGTTCTTTACAATTGCCAGTCATAAATGTTTATCACCTTATATATATTGGTTTCTGAGAGATCAGACAATAATTTTATTTAATTTTCCATCGATTTGAGAGAGAGAAAGAGAGAGAAGTATTGAGTCATTGTTCCACTTAGTTGTTCCATTTAGTTGTGCACTCATCAGTTGCTTCTCTTATGTGCTGCCCTGACCCAGGATCAAACCAGTAACCAGGGCACACCAAGACGACGCTCTATTCACTGAGCCACCTGGCCAGAGCCAGAACATCAATTTTTTAAGGGTTTTTTTTTAATCTACCAGGCCAGAGATATTCTTTCTTTTAAAATCACTATTCTGTGGTAATAGCTGACAGATTCACTCAACACAATTTACAGTAAACATCTTAGAAAAACCAACGTAGCTCAGGTATTTTTAACTATTCCTTCTCTTTTTAATTCTAAAAATAAATAAATTACATATATAAAATTTTTGGACCTGTGAACTTAAGTCTCTAAGGAACAAAGAGCATTCATTCTCATATTCCACATACAACAGAGCCAATTAAGTCAAAACATTCTACCATCACGGCATATTACCCCATGAGTTTTCAAGCAGATAAGACACTCAGACACACCTTGCTTTTTATAGAACAGGCTCAAATGAGACACAATAAAACTGTGATTCAATGTTAGGAATTCCCTACCAACTTGTATCTTCCTTTTTTTTTGTTTTTTTGGTGGCCAGACTGTAAAATAAATCAATTAAGAGGTCACAATGAGAAGGCTGCAACCTCAATCTCAAATCCAGACACAAAAATACAGTAGACCGTTTTTCGCATCTCAGGCACGTCCAAATGTCTCAGCCAACGCCATCAGATCACTGCCATTTCCAAAACACACAGCAATGGGTTTTAATCCATTCGTATAAACGTTCCATGTGCTGAAAGCCAAAGTGCATGCAAAACACAAAAGATTCCTCGCATTCCGTTTAGAGCCAGAAGACAGGCCGTCCTCTCTGAGTCCTACCCCCGAGAGTCCTCTTTGCGAAAATAAGAATTTCGTGACACCCTAGGCCACCTACACCTCAAAATGTCATCCCACAGAGTGGAAGGGGAGCAGTGTCAGCATCGGTGGCCTGGATGAAACGCTACAGCCAGCATCCCACCTCCGGGCTAACGTGAAGCCAAGTGAAGTCGGTGGAAAGTTCCCATTCACCCAAGCATATTTGGTTTCCTTCCGCCCCCAAAGCAGGAGCACAATTGCTGAGATTGGCTTGTGCACCTGCCAGGGCTCCTAAGCCTGGGCTTCTCGGCGACCCCGGCGCTCACAAAAAGGCCTTACAGCCTAAAAGCCCCGTGACCCTTCGCGGAGAGCGCACCAAGGGCTGCTGTAGCATCCCCCCCTCGCTGTCCACACCGCCCGCTTCCCTGACAAAGGCCTGGTGTCAATCCGAGGCATGAAACACAGAAGTTGCTGGATTGCCCATCGCCGACCAGCAGCTGCCACTCACCTCCCCCGGGGGGTGGGAGGGTGGGGGGAGACAGCAACCATCAACACAGAACTGGGAAAGGAAAGCGGGGGGATGTATAGCGTTAAAATTAAAATGTACCCAAAGCTAAGCAAGCGGGGTGTGCCCTGGAAGTGAGGCCGGGGGTCTGGGAGGGGGGTGAGGGGGCAGAGGACAGGGGAGGCGGCAGTGGTCCTCCGGACAGTCAAGGCCGTGCCGGGTGTCGGATCGTTCCAAATGAAACAACAAATGAAATCCCCAGTGGGCCTGAGGATCCGAGGTGCGAGTGCGGCAGGCGATCCGCGGACCCGCGGCCGCGGTGCTCCACCTGCCCGCCGCGCGCCCACACACACCTGCCCGGGCGGCGCGCGGGGGCCTCGCGGTGGAGGTGAGAGCCCAAGCCCGGCGCTGCGGGGCGGATAGGCTCCTCTGACGGCGGAGACCAGGGAGACAGCGTCGCTCACCTCCAGGTCGGTGTCGGCGGCCTCCGGGGCGCCGAGGATCTCACTGGGCAGCTCGGCCAGGTCGGTGACGCGGATGAGCCCGTCGTGCAGAAAGATGGTCTCTTCCTTCACCGAGAGCCACTGCGCCGAGTCCGCGGCCGCCGCCGCAGCAGCTGCCGCGGCCGCTGACGAGCCCATGGCCCCGGCTGAGAGGTTGACGGAGAGGAGCAGCCGCCCAGCCCGGGGAGACGCGAGCAGAAGTCGCTTCGATCACCAGTCCATGGCAGCAGCAGCCGCACCCGCCTGCAACGCCCCGCTCGCCGCCACGCCCGTGCAGCTCCGCCCTAGGCGGTCCGAGCCGCCATCTCCCCCACTCCCGGCCCCGGAGACCCCGGCCCCGCCGTCACCGCCGCCGCCGCCCTGAGGAGCAGGATCCGCCTCTGGCGCTCAGCAGCCAACTGTCAGTGAGACGCCATGTTGGGGGCGGGGCTCCCGGCATGCTCCGCGGAACGGACAATACCAGCCCCGCCCACCTCTGGCCCCGCCCACCTCTCCACAGTCCCGGGAACCTAGGTCTGTGGGACCTCCATGTCGCCTCTCAATTCATCTTGCACTCAGTCTGACCTCTCCCTCCTCTTCTTTCCCTAGCCATTTGGGGGCGCCCTGAGTCTGCAGTCCACCTGAGGAAGAGGCCACCGCCTCCTCTCCTACCCCTACTCAGGTATGCACCCAGCGCTCATACCAGAACCCTCAACCCTGGGCAGAGCATGGAGGTTCACTCCCTGCTTCCACATTTAAATGTGATATATACAAAAAATATAGCACAGAGGAGGTGCTGCAAACTTGTTCATAGCCATGGGTAGAACCGCATAGTAGGTGTTTCATATTTACTAAAAAGTCTATACCCAGCCTGACCTGTGGTGGCTCAGTGGATAAAGCGTCAACCTGGAAATGCTGAGGTTGGCGGTTTGAAACCTTGGGCTTGCCTGGTCAAGGCACATATGGGAGTTGATGCTTCCAGCTCCTCCCCCCTCCCTCTCTCTCTCTGTCTTCCTCTCTAAAATGAATAAATAATAAAAAAAAGTCTATACCCAATAAGCACTCAAAATTTAGTGAAAACAAAACAGCAGTCATAATGATTAGTGCCCACTGTCTTGCACTTAATAAATGCTGCGCGAATGGAGGTTAAAACTATTGTTATATTTCATCGACATTCAACACTGATTGACATGTACCTTAAAAATATGCACGCGATCCAGAGGCAGATTAAGGTCGGTTGAGACCCTGGGCGCAGAAGAAAATATTGGACTCCTGGTCATTAGAAAAAAAGTGTAAAGTCGGTGTTTTGCGGGGCCCAGGGTGCACGCCCAGTGAACCTGCCATTAAATCCACCTCTGACGCGATCCTATTTTTATAAAAACAGGAAAGAACTATATGTGTCAAGAAAAATGTGTAGGCGAATACATACCTAATTGTTAATGTGAGTTGCCAACCGGAGTAGGACTGGCGTAGAATGGTTGAGGTGAGAATTTTATCTTTGTATTGCTTTTATACCTACAAAAAATAAAGCGCTCCTTTGTATCAAAGAACTTGAAAAAGTGTGTCCACAAAAAACCTGCACATGGATGTTTATAGCACCTTTATTCATAACTGCCAAAACTTGAAAGTAACCCAGATCTTCAGTAGGTGAGTGAATAAATGAACTCTAGTACACCCAGACAGTGGAATATTATCTGGCGCTAAAAAGAAATGACTATCAAGCCATGAGAGATGTTGAGGAATTGTAAATGCATATTACTAAGTGAAAAAAAACCTTTTTAAAATGCTACATACCGCATGATACCAATTATATGACATTCTAGAAAAAGCAAAACTATGGAGACAATAAAAAGATCAGAGGTTGCGGGAGGGAGGCATAAATACATAGAGCACACAGCCTTGTTAAGGCAGTGATAATACACTGTGATACCATAAGGGTGGACAGATGTTGATAATGGGGGAAGCTATGCAAGCGTAGGGGGAGCGGATTCATGGAAAATATCTGTACCTTCCTCTCAATTTTGCTGTGAACCTAAAACTGCTCTAAAAAATAAAGTTGATGCTTCCTGCTCCCCCCTTCTCTCTCTCTCCTCTCTAAAATGAATAAATAAAATATAATATATATCATATGCAGCTTAGTATTATTTATATGGAGGAAAATTATAATCAGGCTAAAGGTCCCACAATATGAGACTGGTTAACTATAATAATGGTATATCCATAAGATGAAATATTATGAAACCATCCAGAATAATGTTTATGAAGAATACTGACACAAGTGAATGTGCATAATGTATTGCTAAATGGAAAAAATCTGGCCAAAATAGTAAGGAAATTTTAAAATTTAACCGTGTTTATAATATGGTTGCACTTTTCAAATTACATGCATTTATGATTAGAGGCATAGCATAAAAGTCTGGGAAGGTAACATGCCTGATAACATTTGGGTGAATCTCAGCTGTGCATTTACAGGTGACTGGGGAATCTGTGGGGTTTTTGCTTTGGAATGTTCTCCCAGTTTTATTCCTAGAGCATGCATTAGTTTTGGGAAAAAAAGAAAAAGTAAAAGCTATTGAGCATCTAAGAGTAAGGGTTCATTCATTCATTTATTCATCATAACACCCTTCAGAGTATTTATTAATTGCCCAATTTTACAAGGAACTGAGGCTTATAATTAAGTGACTTACACCTGCTTAGGAATTGGGAGGATGGAGACTTGAACCCATAACTGGCTTCATCCTGCACTGCCTTTCTCCCAAATACATAATTCCTACACATTGTACTGTTGCAATAATCTCATGGTCCTTACAGTGATTGTTAATTTTCCTTTCATGATATTTATTTCTCAAGTATTATTGAGCCCCTAGAGGTGTCAAATCCTGGGAAGTATTTTTTTTTCCTTTTAAGATTTTATTTATTCAGTTTTAGAGAGTGGAGAGAGAGAGAGAGAGAGAGAGAGAGAGAGAAGAGAGGAGGAGCAGGACGCATCAACTCCCATATGGGCCTTGACCAGGCAAGTCCAGGGCCTCTAACTGGTGACCTCAGTGTTCCAGGTCGACGCTTTATCCACTGCGCTACCACAGGTCAGGCCAAATCCTGGGAGGTATATAAAATGGAGATATAATATATCTGAATACCTGAAATAATATATGAAAATTTGACTTTCAAAGACCTAGACAGCTAATCTAACCTATGCAGAGAATCTTCCACTGGGAGATGGCTATTCCTCTCTTATTCACTCAACACATATTTCTTGATTACTGACACGTGACCAACATTGCATTGTTCTTGGTGTGGGGTTACTGGGTTGAGCAATGTAGAAAAGTCTTCTCTCAAATAACTGACAATCTGGTTGGGGAGACAGAAAGAAACCAAGTGACAGTAAGTCTAGCAGTTCAGACCAGATCAGTGCCAGGAAAATAATAATAATAAAACAGGCAAATGTGAAAGAATGGTCATTTCAGGAAATCTTCATAACAGCCTTCTGAGAGATATAGTATGTATTATTTTCTCCACTTTCATCTGGGACACCAAGGCCCAGTTGTATACTTTGTGCAAAGCCTCAAAGCCAGTAAACATCCAGCCTCAGATGTGAACCCAATTCTATCTCATTCTACAATCCCCACTTCCTTATTCTGGCTGTAAAGAAACCCTTCTTTCCTTTTGTTCCTTTTGCTCACAACCTCCAAATCTAAGGACAAGCATCACAAATTTTAAATGCTCTGGTTTAGGAATCTAAATAACCATCTTGTGCAGCTCAGAGAAAAAATTCTTCTGCTTTTATTGTTTATATTTCAAGATCAGGAGTCAAGATGCCCAGGGAGTATTGTCCTTCATCTCAATTAGTGAAAACAACCCATATCCAGGACTAAGAGTCTTTAGACTGCGTAATGAGTAGTTATTTAATATTTTAGCAACAACAATTAATTAGTCATAGGACTGCATGGCTGCCATTGTACCATGATGAGGCTTCTGATGAATTAATGTTTATAGAACCCCCTCTGGAAAAAGACCATTGACTGGGAATTTCTAGAATGGATCAGCAGGACAAAGAAAGCCCCTAGTCCAAAGAACTCGATGTACACAAGAAACATCCCTGCATAGACTCATAGAAAGAAAGGTTTATGGTTTATGACTTGTTTTCTTTGGAACTGTCCTTTCCACACTTCAGTTTGAGAATGAGGGGGAGGGTCGGAATGGGAAAAGGAGCAAGAGAAGGTGTCAGTTGGGTAACCTTGAGTTGGGAGCAAAGAGGAAGCATCAGAAGGAGGAAGGATAGCCCTTAGGAGGTGGGACTCAGTTTTTCCTGGGAGGCATCTCCCCAAGAAAAAGCAAATTTATTGATAAAGACCATCTCCCTGCTGCCCCAGCTGGGCCTCTCTGGGATTCTGCAATAAATATCTCTCCCTTCTGCTGGCTTTTCTGCACCAGCTGACAGTCTAAAATGAGTCTGTAATCCTTACCAGGCTCAGAAAAATACGAGTGTGGCATGAAGATAAGTAGTCCTTGATAAGACTAATAGAGCTTGAAATAGCTTTAAACAAAGCAGCCATGTTAATTTTTAAGGTCTTTCAAAACACAAGGAAAACACACACACACACACACACACACACACCCTGCTAAATAGACTCACGCATTGACAGGGTCTGTGGGGGGATTGATTATTTCCAGCTCACTAATCACTGTCTCAAAGAGGAAACACATACACCTACTCAAAAATATTTTTTCCAGTGACCTGGTAGGTCCTGTTCTTTTACCTTTTTTCTTTTCCTCGACCCCTCCCAAGGTATATTCTTTCAGCTCATGGTTGGGGTCTACGAGATGATAGGGAAAAAACATCGGATGAAAGAGATATTTGAAAACGAAGAGGGAGAAAGTCTCCTTGGAGCCTTTGAATTTCCATAACTAAGGGACAAGCCTCCACATTGATGTAAAGCCCAAACAGCGTTAAGAGCAGCTCTCTTGGGAGAAATCAGCACCCATGGGCCCTGGCTGGGCGGCTTAGTGGATCAAGTGTTGTCCCCAAGCATCAAGGTTGCGGGTTCACGGCATGTACCAGAAGCAATCAATGAGTGCATGGAAGAGTGAGCTGATGCTTCTGTCTCTCTTTAATGGGAAAATTAAAAAAAAAAAAAAAAAAGTGCACCATGGAGATCCAAAAGATGCCATGCCATGTTCTCCAGTGACCCCTTGTGAGCATAAGGAGCCTTGCTGCACCAGAATTTCCAATTCCAACTTGCAAGTTAGCCAACACTGCCCAGCTGCAAAAGCAGATTAAAAATCGATAGCTCCCACAAAGGAAAGGTGGGCAAAAGACGTTCTCTCCATCGTATAGTCTGTCCAGAGAAAAAGTAAACACTGTTTTCATTCATTCAGCATTTACAGTGCCTACTTTGTGCAAGCTAAGCGTTAGGTTTGACAGTCTAACGCTCTGGGAGACAGGCAGGCTCCCTGCTTCATGAAGCTTAGGATGGGGAAGTGACCTGAAACAAGTGATCCTAGAGAGGATGAGGATTTCAGGGACCTGGTCTGAACAGTGGGGAAGGTTTCCTGAGAATATTGCATTTCATGCTAGTAACTGATATGTGTGAATTAGCTAAATAAACATGAGGATGGTTGGGGAAACTTAGTAACCAAAAGAAAAACATTTATGTGAAATGCAGTGTGTGTGGTGCTCACATCATGGACTGCCTGGATTGCGGTCTCAGTTCCTTTGTGTGTCACCTCAGAAAATCTATTTGAGTCCAGAGATGGTGAAGCTCTGGGGTGGACACAGCTACTCCTGGTGACACTTTAAATCAGCACAGTCTTTTTGGTAAAGCACCCTGGCTACACATATGCAAAAGTCATAAAAAGGACCTGCCTTTGGATCCATCATTCCACTCCTAAAAATTTACCTATGGAAACCTTTCGTTCAACAAGGAGTGATTAAGTTCCTACTCCCTGCTAGGCTCTCATAACTAAGTCATAGCTCCTATTCTCAAGAAGCTTAAAATCTGCCTGACCAGGCAGTGGCACAGTGGATAGACCATTGGCCTGGGGTGCAGAGGACCCAGGTTAGAAACCCTGAGGTCGCCAGCTTGAGTGCAGGCTCACCAGCTTGAGTGCAGGTTCTTTGGATTGAGAGTGGGACCATAGACATGATCCTATGGTCACTGGCTTGAGCCCAAAGATCACTGGCTTGAGCAAGGGGTCACTGACTCGCTGTAGGCCCCTGGTCAAGGTATATATGAGAAAGTAATCAATGAACAACTAAGGTGCTGCAACGAAGAATTGATGCTTTTCATCTCTCCCTCCCTGTCTCTCTGTTCCTATCTGTTCCTCTGTCTCTCTTGCTTAAAATAAAAATACCCTGGCCGGTTGGCTCAGTGGTAGAGTGTTGGCCTGGCGTGCAGGAATCCCGGGTTCGATTCCCGGCCAGGGCACACAGGAGAAGCGCCCATCTGCTTCTCCACCCCTCCCCCCCCTCCTTCCTCTCTGTCTCTCTCTTCCCCTCCTGGAGCCAAGGCTCCATTGGAGCAAAAATTGTCCCGGGCACTGAGGGTGGCCTCTGTGGCCTCTGCCTCAGGCGCTAGAATGTCTCTGGTTGCAACAGAGCGACGCCCCAGATGGGCAGAGCATCGCCCCCTGGTGGGCATGCTGGGTGGATCCCGGTCGGGGTCGTGCGGGAGTCTGTCTGACTGCCTCCCTGTTTCCAGCTTTGGAAAACTATGGAGAAAAAAATAAAAATAAAATAAATAAAGAAAGAAATAAAGAAGTCCAGCCTGACCTGTGGTGGCGCAGTGGATAAACAGTCTACCTGGAATGCTGAGGTCACCGGTTCAAAACCCTGGGCTTGCCTGGTCAAGGCACATATGGGAGTTGATGCTTCCTGCTCCTCCCCCTTCTCTCTCTGTCTCTCTCTCTCTTTCCTCTCTCTCTCCTTCCTAAAATGAATAAATAAAATAAAAAATAAAAATAAAAAAAAGATTAAAAAGTCCAGAACAATAATAGATCATATTTGTTACTATGTGTCAGCAAAACTCTGGGCCAGGGGTCCCCAAACTTTTTACACAGGGGGCCAGTTTACTGTCCCTCAGACCGTTGGAGGGCCGGACTATAAAAAAAACTATGAACAAATCCCTATGCACACTGCACATATCTTATTTTAGACGAGATCGGGCGCGTTCAGGGTGGTATGGCAATATCTTATTTTAAAGTAAAAAAACAAAATGAGAACAAATACAATATTTAAAATAAAGAAGCAAGTAAATTTAAATCAACAAACTGACCAGTATTTCAATGGAAACTATGCTCCTCTCACTGACCACCAATGAAAGAGGTGCCCCTTCCAGAAGTGCAGTGGGGGCCGGATAAATGGCCTCAGGGGCCGCATGTGGCCCGCGGGCCATAGTTTGGGGACCCCTGCTCTGGGAACCCACAACCCAGGAGGGTATCCACTACTGTTATCCCATTTTACAGATGGAAATACAAAGGCACAAAAAGAACTCATAGGTAGGTAGACACGAGCTAAGATCTGAACCCAGGGAAGATAGTTCTAAAACCAGTCCTCTGAACCCCAAGGCAATACCAGAAGCTGCCCCTTCTAGCTGAAGAGTTGGAGGGCAGAGATTGGTGTTGGGGTATACATTGAAGGTAGCTCTAGATCTGATAAACCCCAAAACTTTATCCTTCTGTATCATGATTAAATTTATCTACCAAGTGGACTGGGTGCTTGCACTGGCCTGAGCAGTTTGCTTGCTCCTGGCTAAGCTCCCTAGAAGTCAAATTATCATTACTGTTCAGTTAAGTCATGTGGCAGGAAGGGGAGATGAGTGGATAGGTGTGCAGGGCCATCCTAGAGAGCATACAGCACAAACAGAAGTTCTGAAGCAACAACAAACAGCCCCATTTGAGGAACTAAAAGAATCTCACTCTGGTGAGGGGCACAGTGGAAAGGAGAAGGCTGGGCAAATAGGCTTTGTGGCCATGACAACTTTGGAATGGTAACTAAGTGATCAGGAGCTACTAAAGCACCATAGTTGGAAGTGACATTTGGACTTGTTTCAAAAATGCATCAGAGCCTATACAAGGGGTCTTTGGGTTACGACAGTTTCAACATATGACATTTTGAGTTTGCAATGCTCACGCCCATAAATCTTTAAAAAATTGAGACATGAGTGTTTCGGCTTACGCCATTAGTGTATTTATAGACTATGCGGGCAAATTAGTTTGGTTATGCACAGTGGAAGTATACACAGTAACGCAGCATATAAGTGGGAGAGTTGGCACTCCCCATTATGCTTGCCTACGCCATTTTGGACTGTTAAAAGTGCAAGTATTCTGTTTGTGTTAGGCTTAGGTGTATTTCAATTTATACCAAAATTCGGGTTACGTCACTGTCGTAGGAACAGAACTGTGTCATAACCCGAGGACCCCCTATGCTGATTGGAATGGCTAGAATATAAAAGAGACAAACATGGGGATATAATGTACAGCACGGTGACTGCAATTTATTTTCACCCACAAAAAACGAAAAGATACATCTACACAAACACTTGTATGCATTATTCAGTGGCTTTACTCAATCTCCAATAATTGTAGATAACCTAAATGTCTTTCATTGGGTGAATTTTACAACAATAATGATACATTGATACAAGGGAATGCTGACTGACAATAAAAATACCCACTGAACTACTAACATACATGAACAAATCTCACAGATGTTACGCTAAGTCTTAGCATGTTGTATAAAGCTCTGGAAAAGGCAAAACTACAGGAACAGAGAAATTCCATCAGTGGTTGCCTGGAGTGGGGGCTGACTTTAAGAGCATGCAAGCTGTGGCTGGATAGCTTGGGTGGTTAGAGCATCATCCCAAAGCACAAAGGTTGCTGGTTTGATCCCTGGTCAGGGCATGGACAGGAACAGATCAATTAGATTGATGTCCCCCACCCTTGTCCCTTCTCTCATTAAAATCAATCAAAAAAATTTTTAATACATAAGAACATGCAAATACTGTATGATTTTCACTCATATGTGGAATCCAAAACAACAAATGCACAAACCAGAACAGAAAAAGACCGATAAATACAGAGAACAAGCTGATGGCATCAGTCAAAAGGGGGGAGTAAAAACTTTATTTCAGAAAGAGCATGCAGCAGTTTGACAGCTGTTGGTGGGGGTGGAGGGAAATAAAAGAGCATATAGGAACTTTGGTGGTGGTGATGCTAACAAAACCAGATGCCACATTCCTGAATGCCATCAAATGTAAATTATTTATCAATATAACCAACTTAAAGTAGGTGGCTCAGTAGATAAAGCATCATCCCAGGGACTGAGGTCACTGGTTTAATCCCTGGTGAGGGCACGTTCAAGAAGCAATCAACCAGTGCACAACTAAATGGAACAATTAAGTGGAAAGAATTGTTCCTCGGTCTCTCAAATTAATGGAAAAACAAAACTAAACCATCAGGCCCTGGCTGGGTAGCTCAGTTGGTTAGAACGTTGTCTGCACACCAAAGTTGTGGTTTCAATCTCTGATCAGCAAGCACACAAGAAATCAACCAAATGCATAAATGGAACAACAAATTGATGTCTCTCTCCCTCTCCCATTCCCTCTCTAAAATCAATAAATTAAAAAGAAGAGGCCTGACCTGTGGTGGCACAGTGGATAAAGCGTCAACCTGGAAATGCTGAAGTCGCCGGTTCGAAACCCTGGGCTTGCCTGGTCAAGGCACATATGGGAGTTGATGCTTCCAGCTTCTCCTCACCTTCTCTGTCTCTCTCCTCTCTCTCTCCCTTTGTCTCTTCCTCTCCCTCTCCCTTTCTCTCTTCTCTAAAATGAATAAATAAAATTAAAAAAAAAAAAAAAGAAAAAAATCCAGAGCCATTTTTCACTTCTTTATTGCCAAAAAAACCCAAATTTGATGACTCACTGTTTAGGAAGCCTGTGAATGAACAAGGACTCTTGCACCTGTATAAGCTAGTATAACCTGCCTGACCTGTGGTGGCGCAGTGGATAAAGTGTCGACCTGGAAATGTTGAGGTCGCTGGTTCGAAACCCTGGGCTTGCTTGGTCAAGGCACATATGGAAGTTGATGCTTCCAGCTCCTCCCCCCTTCTCTCTCTCTGTCTCTCCTCTCTAAAAAAAATGAATATAAAAAAAAAAAAAAAAAAAAAAAAAAAAAACCAGCTAGTATAACCTATATAAGAGCAATTAAGCATTTTGATAGAAATTCAAATGCATATATCCTTCAATTCAGCAAAAAAATCATACATACTTGGCTGCATGTATACTTAATGTTATTTATATTGTATATAATTACAAATGAGGAAACCCAAATATCCATAGGCTGCCACAGTTGTCATTATCCACCATTTTGTTTTCTATGGTTACCTATAGTTAACCAGTCCAAAAGACATTAAGTGGAAAATTCCAGAAATAAACAATCAAGGTTTAAACCGTGTATCATCCTGAGCCATATGATGGCCTCCCAGTCTTCTCCATCCTGCTTGCAATGTGAATTATCCCTTTGTCCAGTGTATGCATGCTATACATGCTAACTAGCTGGTTACTCAAAAAATCCAACTGTCAAGGACCCCTGAAGCAGGTGACCATCTCGAGTTGTCAGGGCTAATGCTGTCAGTGCTGACTGCAACTTAGCACATTTTATCATGTATCACAAAGATGAATACAGTATTGAGACCACATTGAAGCATGTATGTTTAGTATAAACAGGTTTGGTACTATCCATGGTTTCAGGCTATCTACTAGAGCTGTGTTTTTCAACAGCTGGTCCACAAGTAAATCACCCTGATGTTGTATGACTATGGAGACTATAATCATTGGGTCTATAATCTTCATCCATCAGGGTACTTAACTCTTCCATGGACCAGCACTAACTTTCTGGAGGATGAGGGGTGAAAACCAGCACACTAGGACTTGGACCACATACAGTATAGAGGGGGCGGGGACTACTATACAATGTAGCAGTTAAGACACTTTTTACAGAATTATCAAAATAACTGTCATCTCCTTCGTATCTATAATAATTTATACAGTTTGGTTTTAAATAGGGTAAATAACTGTACTCATTTGCTGAATGAGTTGGTAATGATTATGGCAGCGGGTTGAGGATGAGATGGGGGAGAAATGGATGTTAAATCACTGAATGGGGTTCAAGTCTGTGACCTGAAGATACCACATTAAAAAAAATTATCCACTTTAGAGGTTGGGGAAAGAGGGAGAGAGAAAAGGATGGGGGAACACATTTCTTATCCCTGTACATTTCAGTACCGACTTGGTTCAGTGATGCTCAGGGAAATGCTATATTGGTAGGTGCTGGGTAGGAGCGGAGAAGCCAGAACCGGAGGAAGCCAGGATGCCGACCTGATGCCGCTCTAGCTCACTCCTGTCAGTAGAGGCTAAAGCCCCATTACAAACTGGCTGAGTCACAAAACAAATCCAGGCCGACAAGAATTAAGACACAAAGGAAATAGGTTACTTTTTTAATCAGGTTCTTTTTAAGAAATTCAGAACACCATTTTGTGAGGATAGAGCCCATTTGTGAGAGCGAACACAGAGCGGAGGTAGCCCTGGAGCTGAGGGACAGCTTTGATTTTGGGCAGAATTTGCGAGTCCACGGTTTTCTGGTCAACCTTGCGTTGCTCTGTAATCTCGTATTTCTAAAGAAAGAGAAAAGCACTTAAAAGTAGGGCACAAGCACCAAACTCCTTGATTAACTTTACAGGGAGCCCCATCTTAAGTACTTAAACCCAGTAATAATTTAGAAGGCATTACTGACATTGCTTTCTTTAGTTTTTAATATAATAAAAAGAGCAGCTTTCACTCTTTTGTCTACTGTAACAACACATCAAAACTAATTACAAATGAACGACCAACCCAAAAGTAGCAATACTGTAATTCAAAGTTCTGCCAAAACTTCAGGATTCTGAACCGAGCTACCTGCCATTAAGAACTGTTTTTAGCAGAATCTAGACTATTCCCCAGATATTCCTCATTATTTACAACTTTTATTTCTTCTTCTTTTATTTTTTTTATTTTTCCAAAGTTAGAAGCGGGGAGGCAGTCAGACGCCTGCATGCACCCCATCGGGATCCACCCAGCATGCCCGCCAGGGGTCAATGCTCTGCCCATCTGGGGTGTCACTCTGCTGCAACCAGAGCCATTCTAGCGCCTGAGGGGGAGGCCATGGAGCCATCCTCAGTGCCCGGGCCAACTTTGCTCCAATGGAGCCTTGGCTGCGGGAGGGGAAGAGAGAGACAGAGAGGAAGGAGAGGGGGAGGGGTGGAGAAGCAGATGGGCGCTTCTCCTGTTTGCCCTGAATGGGAATCAAACCTGGGACTTCCACACACAGGGCCGATGCTCTACCGCTGAGCCAACTGGCCAGGGCCTATTTCTTCTTTTAACTGAACCCTGTTTTGTCTCATACACGGACCAGGAAGGCAGTGCTGTGGGCGGCCCAGGTGGCTCACCTCCTTCTCCGTGTCAAAGATCTCGCCCTCCTGGTGTCTGGGCCTGCGCAGCTTCTTCTTCTTGAAGTAGGCATCCGTGAGGTGTTTGGGGATTTTCACACTGCTGATGTCAATTTTGGTGGAAGTGGCAATGACAAATTTCTGGTGTGTTCTACGCAGAGGAACTCGGTTAAGGCACAGAGGTCCTAAGGGGGGAAAATCCATATAATGAGGAAAAAGGGAAAGCAAAAAAATAACAACTGATTTTGAATTTGGTGAAAGCAGGTGAGTTGAATTTCTAATTTTTAAAAAGTTACTAATTTTAGAGAGGAAGAGAGAAGCATTAATTCGTTGTCCCATTTAATTGTGCATTGATGGTTGCTTCTTGCTCGTGCCCTAACCAGGGATTGAACTCACAACCTTGGCCTATCAGGACGGACAATGTGGAGCAACTGAGCTACCTGGCCAGGGCGAATTTCTAATTTTTCTCTGGATCAGCAGAAATTCCAGAGAACTTTCTGCTGCAAGCATCAAGACTTGCTTTCTCTACAATGAGGCAGTGGAGTAGCTCCAACAGACGCAGATCTTTGTGAAAGCTCCGACTGGCAAGACCATCACCCCGAAGTTGAGCCCAGTGACACTACTTAGAATGTCAGAGCTCAACTCCAAGACAAGGAGGGCATCCTGCTGACCAGTAGTGCCTTTTCTTTTCTTTTTTTGGTGGACAAATGGCTGGAGATGGCTGCATTCTCTCAGACTCCAATATTCATAGGGTCCAACCAGCACTCAGAGCTTTGCCTGCAGGGTAGCAGCATCAAGCCCTCCCTCTGCCAGCTCACCTACCAATACAACTGCAACAAGATGATGGCTGCAACCCCCATGCTGTCAACTGCTGCAAGAAGAGTGGCCAGCCCTGGCTCAGTAGCCCAGTTGGTTAGAGCATCATCCCCACATGCCAAGGTGTGGGTTCAACCCCTGGTCAGGGCACATGCAGGAATAGATTGTTGTTCCTGTGTGTCTCTCTCCAAAATCAATTAAAAAAATGTGTCAACTGAACCTTGGTTGGTGTTAATACACCAATGCCCTGTAGCCAACGTTAAATAAGGCCCTTCTACCTAAACCCTGTGACCTCAATAAAGCTCCCCTTGCCTGACCAGGCAGTGGCGCAGTGGATAGAGCATCGGACTGGGATGCAGAGGACCCAGGTTCGAGACCCCGAGGTCACCAGCTTGAGCACGGAGTCATCTGGTTTGAGCAAAAGCCCACCAGCTTGAACCCAAGGTCGCTGGCTCCAGCAAGGGGCTACTCAGTCTGTTGAAGGCCCGTGGTCAAGGCACATATGAGAAAGCAATCAATGAACAACTAAGGTGTTGCAACGCGCAATGAAAAACTAATGATTGATGCTTCTCATCTCTCTCCGTTCCTGTCTGTCTGTCCCTGTCTATCCCTTTCTCTGACTCACTGTCTCTGTAAAAAATAAATAAGTAAAATTAAAAAAAAAAAAAAAAAGCAAAAAAAAAAAAGCTCCCCTTATCAGTTCAGGAACTCCATTCTAGTGTCAAGTAGCAGACCAAATTACAAGTCCTAGGCAGGATGCATTCCTTGGAGCTAATAGCAAACCAGTCTGCATTTTAGGTGACAGTTACTTGATGATATGCTGCCACATAAAATTTAAATACTTGCTTCCTTAGAATTCGTGTATATAAGGCAATGAAATGGGGCTCAGAATCTCATGCACTAAAAGTTCCATCTTAAGTGGAAGCAAAAGCATATATTGCAGCAATTTAAAAAGAAAAAGTTCAGAGTCTAAAACCCAAGGGTCTTCTTACCAGTCACAAGTAGCAAGCCACTGCTCAGCTGTTTCAGGAAAATCACCCTCTGTGAATTAAACAGAAATGTACTATGTTTCTGCAATTAGGAACCAACCTCTGAATTAAATCAAATCACAGCTTTCTAAATTTGGGAAAGGAAATTTCTATATATGATATACTAATGTGCGCAGCAGATCTGGATGGAACTCAATCAAACTGCGAACAGGTGACACCAGGATGATGAGTAGTACTTCTGTGTGCTTGTTCATTTTTTTTTTTTTTTAATGAGCAGCCATTACTTTCAACAACAATAAAAATTAATATCCTTTAACTCAGCAATTCCATCCCTGAAAATCAAACCAAAGGAAATAACTCAAATACATAAATGTTTTTGGGAACAGGGTCACCTGATTCTTCTGTAACAAGTTATATTCTCAGGAGCAAAGTGGTATTAAGTTATTGAATATAATGGGCTAACCACGCTATACTAGTTACTGGGGGCTGACACTAACATAGGTGAATAAAGACGTCCCACACACTCCGCTCAAGAGTCACAGGCACCTCTTCTCACCTTGCCTCTGTGGCGCCCAGTAAGGATGATCAGAATGGTCCCGGGGGTGATGGTGGCCCGCAGTTTTCTCACATGCTGACTGAAGGGTTTCTTCCCGTGGCTCAACAGCTTTCGAGGCACATCTTCAGTAGGATAATATCTAGGCTGCAGAGAGTCCATAGGTCTAACTTTATTTAAACTCATCAGGTTAGCAGAGCTGATTGTCAATGAAACCTATGCTATAATCCTTTTACTACTTGAAATGCTTCATTTACACAATTGCACTTTCATTTCTACATATATTTTTTAATTTGGAAATTACCAACAATTCTTTTATATGCAAAACGGGTGGAATCCATTTAACTGGAGGAGCTGCACATTCAAGCAAAGACAGAAAGCAACAAGTTATGCTCATAAACTTAAGGTTGAATTTTAGAAATTACACAGCAAGCTCTTATTACATACTGTCATGTAACAGTGGTTCTTCTCAAGCTTTTCTGGGATCCCTGACTATTCTCCGGAATTTTGCATTCATAATTAAAAGAGGCATGGCTTCTATCTGCCACATTAACATGATTCCCCCCATTTTACCCACAAAGGAAAACAAATTGTACATTGTACAAAACCGTTTAGAACAGGTTATACCAGTTCAATGATAAAAATAATACCCCATGCAAAGACTATGAAGGAGATGACAAGTTAACCCCCAATAACCTATTTATTAAGTATACTGTTATAATTTCAGTGAACAGTTTTGTTTTCATAACAAACCTGATAGAAAAACAAGCTCACAAAACCTCTGACAAAAAGGACTCAAAGTGTCACCCTCCCTCCTGGTGCAGTAACCTCCAACTGTGAAGCGTGCAATAAATCTGGGGTATTTCTATAATGGAAACCACAGAGCAAACCTGAAACATTGGGACTTGTGCATAGTAAAAAGAAGCTAACAAAACACTGCTGTAGTGGATAAACATTCTATAGGCCTGGCAGCAGCCTAGGCTCCATGTATATCCAATTCTCATGACCACTCTGTGTGACAGACTGTTTTACAAGCAAAGAAACAAAAGCACAGGAAAGTAACTCTTATCTAATTCCAAACACACACAGAACCCATTTACCCATTTTCCTCCGTTAGTAATTCTCTGGGAAACACAAACTTCCAAAACCCGAGTACACACAGACACACAAAACCCTAGCAGTGCCTGACCTGTGGTGGCGCAGTGGATAAAGCGTCAACCTGGAAACGCTGAGGTTGCCGGTTCAAAGCCCTGGGCTTGTCTGGTCAAGGCACATATGGGAGTTGATGCTTCCTGCTCCTCTCCCCTTCTCTCTCTCTCTCTCTCCCTCCCTCTCCCCCCTCTATAATGAATAAAAAAATAAAAAATCTAAAACCCTAGCAGTATTCCAGCTTCAACTAACCCTCCAATTTACAGTGCCTACCAAAGCTTACCATTTTGCGAAGTTTAACCACTCGGGTTCCACCATTCTTGTCGCCACCAACTGGTTTTGTGACAGTAGCAAGAACTTTCTCTTTCTTTTTCTTTTCAATCTATCAGGACACAAACGCAAGCAAGAGTCAGAGGCAGACAAAAATCTTAAGGGTGAGACAGACGGTAACAACAGGGTACAGGGTCACCCTTACCCTAGATTTAGGGGCCGCGTACTTCCTCTTGTACATGGCCTTTCGGGAATACATAGCGGACCGGGAGTACCTGCCAATTCCTCTGACTAGGACAGGGTTTCGGCTGCAGTGGGGCTTCCCCTTCTTAGGCGTCTTGGCCTTGAGGTTACCCTTCTTAACTTTACCAGCTGCATCGGCCTTCTTGGCTTCAGGTTTCTTCTTGGTATCCGGCTTATCCGTTTTTTCGCCCGCCATCTACCAACACATATATATTTTTAAAAAAGATATTCACCAAATAACCCATAAGGCAACATCTAAGCTGCACAAAGACGGGTTCCCAGACAAGCCCTCCCTCTCTAAGGATGCTAGCTATAGCATCCTTTTTCATCCCTCCCCTTATATGATATAGGCCTTCCTCCAAACCCCAAACATGTGCAACCATCTCATACTGATTGGTTAACTCGGGGTCGTCTTTCCAATGCACTAGAAACTTCTTTAGGATTTGAAGATACATTACACTTCTTAGGTGCTTGCTAAATATTCATGGTCAGAAGTCCCTATTCCATTAGTCCTGTTTTGCGAACTACGACTCTCAGACTCAAGAGCCTTAAAAAATCTTCACAACTAAGAGCAGCGCAGCGAGGCTAGAATTTTGAACCATTCGCTTCCAGGACTTTCCTATCACACTACCTACTGTCTCATTCAAAAAATCCAGCTTGCCTGACCAGGCGGTGGCGCAGTGGATAGAGCGTCGGACTGGGATGCAAAGGACCCAGGTTCGAGACCCTGAGCTCGCCAGCTTGAGCGCAGGCTCAACTGGTTTGAGCAAAAGCGCAGGCTCAACTGGTTTGAGCAAAAGCTCACCAGCTTGAACCCAGGGTCGCTGGCTCTAGCAAGGGGTTACTCGGTCTGCGGAAGGCTCGCGGTCAAGGCACATACGAGAAAGCAATCAATGAACAACTAAGGTGTTGCAATGTGCAATGAAAAACTAATGATTGATGCTTCTCATCTCTCTCAGTTCCTGTCTGTCTGTCCCTGTCTATCCCTCTCTTTGACTCACTCTGTTTCTGTAATAAATAAATTAATTAATAAAAAAAAAATCCAGCTTAAGCGTCGGCCTGGCGTGTGGGGGACCTGGGTTCGATTCCCGGCCAGGGCACATAGGAGAAGCGCCCATTTGCTTCTCCACTCCCTCCCCCCTTCCTCTCTGTCTCTCTCTTCCCCTCCCGCAGCCAAGGCTCCATTGGAGCAAAGATGGCCCGGGCGCTGGGGATGGCTCCTTGGCCTCTGCCCCAGGCGCTAGAGTGGCTCTGGTCGCGGCAGAGCGACGCCCCGGAGGAGCAGAGCATCCCCCCTGGTGGGCGTGCCGGGTGGATCCCGGTCGGCGCATGCGGGAGTCTGGCTGACTGTCTCTCCCCGTTTCCAGCTTCAGAAAAATACAAAAAAAAAAAAAAAAAATCCAGCTTAGAGAATGAGCACATAGACAATTAGCCCAAACTGGACTGAAAAAAAGCCCAAGAGGTGACTTCCGGTTGCGGGGAAGTGGGCGAGTAGCACCGGGCCTCAGTCCCAAATCCCAACGTGGCGGAGACAAGCTCGGCAGCGTCTTTCGGGAAGACCAGCCCTGGATTCCGCAGTACGCGCCGTCGCCCTAGTGCTGTGGGTCCACTAGCCTGCTACGGGTCCTGGGAGAGGCCTCGTTCCCCGGCCCAGGAGGGTGGCGAGCAGCCGGAGACCGACCCCGAGCCTCTGCATTCCACCTCACCCTCTTCGTGCCCCACCGCAAGCCCAAGCAAGACAAATGAAGTGTCTGGGCGGCCACTCAGTTGGCCACGGGTATGTCTGACCCTTGCAGCTGTCAACGCGATACCCTCTTGGTTCGGATGGCGAAAGATTGGGATCCTGAAATCGAGTCTTCTAGATGAGAACCGCCATTCTTACCTTGCAAGATGGGAAAAAGAACTAACAGCCCGGCTTCCGGTCTAGAAGCAATCACGGAAGGAGTTAGTCTCATTTCCTTCCTGGTCCTGGACATCATGGGAAATGTAGTTTTTCTTCCTTTGAAAGGGCTATACTGCCCTGGCCGGATTAAAGCATCGTCCTGAAGCATAGAGGTTGCCAGTTCGATCCCTGGTCAGGATACATGCAGGGACAGATCTGTGTTCCTGTCTCTTTCTTCCTCTCCCTTCCTCTCTCGCTAAAATCAATAAAAAGGAAAAAAGAAGATGGAAAAAGGTCTATACTGTACTATAGAGCAGCTGTTTTCAACCGGTGATGTGCAACAATAATTGTTTAATAAAAATACAATACCTATTTCGTCAGGAACACTGACTTCTTTTCCCTTATACTGTCAAATTAAAAAAATTAAAAAATGACAATAGCCAACACAACAATAGCCATCCGGTGTGAATGAATTTAAATTATATCTACTTTTTTTTTGTCAGATCAGCAAAAAATATATTTTTTGATGTGCCGCAGAATTTTAGTAATTAGGTCATGAGTGCCATGAGAAGAAAAAGGTTGAAAATTGCTGACCTAGTAAATACCCCAAAATGTTTGTTAAATGACCTGGTATTGAAAGAAAAACGTAAAGAATCCCCTCTTATGTTATATTGTGTTATTGCAAAACTTAAACGTTTTTTAATTGGGCAAAATATCAATATACTGTAGTGTATTAGTTATAAAGTAAACATTAAGCACCTTGTGCCATATTAAAAATGTTCTTAAATTTGTATAGTGTTTTATTAATTATAAAGCAGAAGTTTTACAGACATGAAATCATTTTAAGTCTCAATGCAACATCCCTGTGAGGTAGGAATTTAAGATGAAAGAACTGAGGCTTAATTATAAATAACTTATCTAAGTTCACACATACACTTACACTGAACCATGTCTCTTTGTGCCACAGAAAGACAGAAAACAAGTAGGTAGTCATGCTGTAGGACCTTAACTTTTGTTTCTATCATTTAGCCTACAGTTAAACTGGTTTCATTATATGTCATTTCACTTAAAGTCACACAGTTTCCAAGTACCTATTAAGACATTGAGAATTTACTGTACTTCACAAACATTAACTCTTTTACTCTTTGCAATCTTCCCTATGGGGTAGGTAGTATTTTGATTTATCTATTTTATAGAGAAGAAAACTGAGACACAGAGTCAAGTGACTTACCTATGGACACCGAGGCTGAGCTTTGGAGATCAATAACTTAATCCCCACATGATACTGAGTTACAGAGTTTATACTGCAGGGTGTTCACTTCTAAGCTAGGAGAGGTGTGTTGGGGATCATATAACCTGGACTAGGAGAATCATGGAAAGTTTCCTGTCCCAGAGGACTTGACTTTTAGTCTCAGACCTGAGGCATAAATTAGAGTTCATGGGTAGCAGGGGTCAGGAAGAACCCTGCAGGAAGAGGGAACAGATTGTTTCAAGTCCCTGAGTTGGGGGAAAGTGAAAGTTGTTCAGCATGACTGGGCCCTCCAGAATGAGGTGAATGGTGAGGAGTGGTGTGGCTGCTGGACCAGATGGTGGTTATAATATATATATATATTTATTTTATTTTATTTTATTGTATTTTTCTGAAGCCGGAAACCGGGAGAGACAGTCAGACAGACTCCCGCATGCGCCCGACCGGGATCCACCCGGCACGCCCACCAGGGGCGACGCTCTGCCCACCAGGGAGCGATGCTCTGCCCCTCCGGGGGGTCGCTCTGCCGCGACCAGAGCTGCTCTAGCGCCTGGGGCAGAGGCCAAGGAGCCATCCCCAGCGCCCGGGCCATCTTTGCTCCAATGGAGCCTTGGCTGCGGGAGGGGAAGAGAGAGACAGAGAGGAAGGAGGGGGGGGGCGGAGAAGCAAATGGGCGCCTCTCCTATGTGCCCTGGCTGGGAATCAAACCCCGGTCCCCCGCACGCCAGGCCAACGCTCTACCGCTGAGCCAACTGGCCAGGGCCATAATAAATAAATAAATAAATAAATATATATATACATACATATATATATATATATATTTTTTTTTATTTTTTATTTTTTTTTACTTCATACTAAAAATATGAGAAGCCTTTGAAGTATTCAATGTAGGTAATGACTAGATTTGTATTTTTGATGACTCTATTATGTGAAGAATGGACGGGAAAGGGCAAGCCTATAGGCCTAAGATCAATTGGGATGTTGTTTGAGTCATCTAGGTGGCCAGGATTTAGGGAATGGGAAAAGAAACAGGTTGAGCAACTTCTTGTTTATCACCTATTACCTAAATTAAATTTGTATATACAGTATATATTTTTAAATGGAACATTGTTTTATTGATTTAAAGAGAGAGAGAGAGAGAGAGAGAGAAACATTGTTGTTCCACTTATTTATGCATTCATTGGTTGATTTTTTTTTAATTTTATTTATTTATTTATTTATTATTTTTACAGAGAGAGAGAGAGGGATAGACAGTGACAGACAGACAGAAATGAAGAGAGATGAGAAGCATCAATCATTAGTTTTTCATTGCGTGTTGCAACACCTTAGTTGTTCACTGATTGCTTTCTCATATGTGCCTTGACTGCAGGCCTTCAGCAGACCGAGTAACCCCTTGCTGGAGTCAGCGACCTTGGGTTCAAGCTGTTGGGCTTTTGCTCAAACCAGATGAGCTCCTGCTCAAGCTGGTGACCTCGGGGTCTCGAACCTGGTTCCTCTGCATCCCAGTCCGATGCTCTATCCACTGCGCCACCGCCTGGTCAGGCCATTGGTTGATTCTTGTATGTGCCCTGACCAGGGATTGAACCCGCAACCTTGGCATATCATGATGATGTTCTAAACAACTGAGCTATCAGGCCAGGGCCTGAATTTGCATGTATTAAAGAAAATTTTTGTAAGGAGCACATCAATGCTGAAGAAGTTAGCACACTGCATAAGAGTTCTTTGTATAGGAGCAAGATGGGCAACATTAAGAGGAAAAAAGTGAGGATTTTGGAGCTACATAATGTGGGTTGAATTCACTTACTAGATCTGTGGCCTTTAATGTGTCATGGGCATAGGTAAGAGTTCTACCTTCTTGCTCTGGTTTGAACCATCATCATCTCCAGCCTGGGATATGACAGTATTCTAGTATTCTGGTCTCTTTGTTAGTGGTCTTGTCCTCCTGATCTGATTCCTCACAGAGCAATACTTTAAAAACATAGATTAGCAATAATAATAATAAAAAATAAAAACATAGATTATATTCAGTCTTCTGCTAAAATTTTTCAATGGCTCTCCATTTCACTGTTTTTTAAAAATTAAATTTATTGGGGTGACATAGGCTAATGAGATTACATAGGTTTCAAGTGCACATTTTTATGAAATGTAATCTGTTTATTGCCTTGTGTGCTCACTACCCAAAGTCAAATCATCTTCCATCACCATATATTTGATCCCCTTTACACTTTACTACTCCCCCCAACTCACCTTCCCTCTGTAACCGCCATATTGGTGTGTCTATGAGTTTTTGTTTGTTGCTCTCAGTTCTGTATCCCACATATGAGTGAAATCGTGTGGTTCTTACATTTTCTGACTTATTTTGCTTAGCATAATATTCTCAAGGTCCATTCATGTTGCTACCAATAGCAGTATTTCATCTTTTTATGGCTGAGTAGTATTCCATTGCATGAATTTATCACATCTTCTTTATTCAATCATCTATTGAAGGACACTTCAGTTATTTCTATGTCTTGGCCACCATGAATGATGCTGCAAGGAACATAGGGATGTATATATCTTTGCAAATGTTTTTTTTTAATATTATTTATTTATTTATTTTAGAGAGGAGAGAGAAAGACAGAGAGAGAGAGAGAGAGAAGGGGGGAGGAGCAGGAAACAACTCCCATATGTGCCTTGACCAGGCAGCTCCAGGGTTTTGAACTGTCAACCTCAGTGTTTCCAGGTAGACACTTGATCCACTGCGCCACCACAGGTCAGGCTCTTTGCAAATGTTTTTAATTTTTTCAGGTAGATACACAGAGAAGGCATTGAGGGGTTACATGGTAACTCCATTCTTAATTTTTTTTAAAATCTTTCTGAAGTGAGAAGTGGGGGGGTAGGCAGACAGACAGACTCCCACAAGCGCCCGACTGGGATCCACCCAGCATGCCCACCAGGGGGTGATGCTCGGTCCCTCGAGGGCAGTGGTCCCCAACCTTTTTTGGGCCATGGACCAGTTTAATGTCAGAAAATATTTTCACGGACCAGCCTTTAGGGTGAGACAGATAAATGTATCACGTGACCGAGACAAATGTCAAGAGTGAGTCTTAGATGGATGTAACAGAGGGAATCTGGTCATTTTAAAAAAATAAAACATCGTTCAGACTTAAATATAAGTAAAACGGAAATAATCTGACCAGGCGGTGGTGCAGTGGATAGAGCGTCGAAATGGGATGCAAAGGACCTACGTTCGAGGCCCTGAGGTTGCCAGCTTGAGCACGAGCTCATCTGGTTTGAGCAAAAAGCCCACTAGCTTGAACCCAAGGTCGCTGGCTCCAGCAAGGGGTTACTCGGTCTGCTGAAGGCCTGTAGTCAAGGCACATATGAGAAAGCAATCAATGAACAACTAAGGTGTTGCAACGCACAATGAAAAAACTAATGAGGCCCTGGCCGGTTGGCTCAGAGGTAGAGCGTCGGCCTGGCATGCGGGAGTCCTAGGTTCGATTCCCGGCCAGGGCACACAGGAGAGGTGCTCATCTGCTTCTCCACCCCTCCCCCTCTCCTTCCTCTCTGTCTCTCTCTTCCCCTCCTGTGGCCAAGGCTCCATTGGAGCAGAGTTGGCTGGGTGCTGAGGATGGCTCTATGGCCTCTGCCTCAGGTGCTAGAGTGGCTCTGGTTGCAGCAGAGTGGCGTCCCAGATGGGCGGAGTATTGCCCCCTGGTGTGCATGCCGGGTGGGTTTCGGTCGGGCGCATGCGGGAGTCTGTCTGACTGCCTCCCTGTTTCCAGCTTCAGAAAAAAACCCAACAACCCCCCCCCCTAATGATTGATGCTTCTCATCTCTCTCTGTTCCTGTCTGTCTTTCCCTGTCTATCCCTCTCTCTGACTCACTCTCTGTCTCTGTAAAAAATAAATAAATAAAAAAATAAAACGAAAATAATGTAAGTTATTTATTCTTTCTCTGCGGACCGGTACCAAATGGCCTATGGACCGGTACCGGTCCGCGGCCCGGGGTTTGGGGACCACTGCTCTAGGGCATTGCTCTGCTGCAATCCAAGCCAATCTAGAGGCTGACATGGAGGCCACGGAGCCATCCTCAGTGCCCAGGCCTGGCTTCAGGAGGAGAAAAGAGAGATAGAGAGACAGGAGAGGGAAAAGGGTGGAGACGCAGATGGGCGCTTCTCCTGTATGCCCTGGCTGAGAATTGAACTGTTTGCTCTTTTTAAAAAATATTTCTTTGTTAAAAAATATATATTTCTTTGTTGATTGAGAGAGAGAAAGATTTTGAGAGACAGGAACATCAACCAGTTCCTGCATGTGTCCTGTCTGGCGATAGAATCAGCAACCTCTGTGCTTCAGGATGATGCTCTAACCAACCAAGCTAGCTGGCCAGAACACACAGTTTTCGGACACACAGTTTTCCATAGTGGCTGTATCAGTTTACATTCCCATCAACAGTGAATGACAGTTCTTTTTTTCTCCACAACCTCTCCAACACTTGTTATTACTTGTCCTGTAGATAAGAATAGCCTCTACCATCTCTATCTCTTTTTCACCTCATCTCCTATTACTCTTTTCACCTTATCTCCTATTATTCTTTCTTTTTTCTTTTTTTGCGTGTGGCAGAGACAGAGAGAGTCAGAGAGAGGGACAGACAGACAGGAAGGGAGAGAGATGAGAAACATCAATTCTTCGTTGCGGCTCCTTAGTTATTCATTGACTGATTTCTCCTATGTGCCCTGACCAGGGGGTACAGCAGACCCTTGCTCGAGTCAGCGACCTCGGGCTCACGCTGGTAAGCCTTGCTCAAATCAGATGAGCCCGCGCTCAAGCTGGTGACCTCAGGGTCTCGAACCTGGATCTTCCCCTAAGCCAGAGACCCACTGTTCTTAAAATACAGGAGGCAGCCTCACTGTGAGCTTGCCTCTTCCCCGTACTTGAAATGCTGATTGCTCCTGCATCTGATCTTTATTCAAATGTCATCCTCAGGGAAAGACCAGTAGGGAATGAGTGTCTTACCGTGAGTATTTTTATTACTTGGATTACTCTATCGCCTCTCAGGAGAACACAGGGAATTTTGTCTTTTTACATCAGTTTTATCCACATAGTCTAGAACAGTGCCTAGCAGATAGAAAACACTCAACAGATAGATGTGTAAGTATAATAAACTAGGCCAGGCCTAGTTCTAAGCATTTTACATATTTAATCCTCCCAAAAATCGTATGAAGAAAATAAGATTACTATCTTCATTTTAAAGAAATGAAAGAATGAAGGAAATCGAGGCTCAGAGAAATTAAGCAACTTTCCAAAGGTTATATAGCTCCTTGAGCAGAGTGGCGATTTGTGGGAATGAAATGAATGAAATTACTGGATTTGGCAGTGGGCGCAGGGATGGAAATTGACATGATGGGAGCGGAAGCGATGGGTTCCTGGCAGTGAGGACAAAAGTGAGCACGTCCTGCAGCCAAGGTCTAAAGGAGGACGTGAGGTGCTTTGGGGACTGGGAGGTGGCGGCTCCACCGAGACACCAAACTCCCATTATTAGCCGTCGGTCGGTACCCGACGACTGGAAGCAGGAAGTTGCGGGCGACGCGCGGGTGACGTCACGATGGCGCCGGCGACGAAGGGCGGGGGAGGAGGAGGAGCGAACGGGGTTTGGGGGGCGGCTGCACAGTCTCCGGGAACCCCAGGCCTGGAGGGGGGTCTGCGCGCGGCCGGCTGGCTCTGCCCCGCGACCGGTCCCGAGCGGGCCTCCCTCGGGCCATCCCGATGGTGACCGGGCCCAGAGGAGCCTGAGCAAGGAGCGGGTCCGTCGCGGAGCCGGAGGGCGGGAGGAACATGACATCGCGGAGGTGAGGAGCCCCGGGGGGCTCGGCGCGGGCCTCGGCCCGGCCCCTGTCGCGTTCGGCCAGCCCTGCCCGGGAGGGGGCGCCCCGGCCGGGCTTCAGCCGCTCGCCTAGGGGACAGGGCAGGCTTCCTCCCAACCTCCTTGCTCTCCCGGGGCCGGGGCCCGGGCCCGGCCCCACCGCGCCCCCACCCCTTTGGTCCCCATTCATTTCCTGCCTCCCCGAGTTCCGGCTCCAGCAGCCCTGGAGATGCCGGTCCGGACGGAGGCAGGTAGAACCGCCGCGGGAACGGCGGACGCCAGCAGCCCGGCTCGGCGCCGCATTCCTGACCCATTGCCTCATGAGAATTGCCTCATGGTGATTCCGAAATAACCCCGCTCACTCGGGGAGGCTCCTGGCCCCGGTACACGGGAGGGGAGAGGGGGTGTTGCGCGAGACCGGGCCCCCGACGCTGGAGCTGCTCGAGGTCACTGCCTCTCTCGCTCGCCTGGGGGCTTCACTCAGAATCCCTGACCCCTCTCTATGCGTCTTTGCATCACGCCCATCCCCCGTTTCACGTGCCAGAAATGGAAAAACTGACTGTATCTGCAGCTATTAGAAGTATTTCCTTCCTCTGCGATCTTCGCTTTGAGAAATGGAAGGGAAAGGAGCTGTGTCTCGAGTTATTTAATCCTTCAAGACAACCTTAAAAGTTAGGTAACATTAATCAACCTCCGTTTTACGAATGTGGAAACTGAGGCTCAGACGTAACATGCTAATAAATGACAGGATCTGAACCTACGAGTCAGAAGGAGAATTTGTGAATTAATGAAATCCTTTGGAAGTTCAGGGTAATACTAATAGCTAACGTTTATTAAGCTGTTTTTGTAAGCCAAACATATTTAGTCTTCACTATAACCCTATGAGCTAGGTACTATGATCTCCTTTTTAAAGATGAGTAAACTGAGTTTCAGAAGTTAGGCAACTTGCCTAAGGTCACTCAGCCAGTAAGTGGTGGAGCCAGAATCCCCACTCTTAATCACCGTGTTCCTCTTATTATTGTATAACTATTGCTAATCATTTTTAAGCCATAATTCTGTTGTTAAACAGTTGTGTGACCTGTTTTCAGATGATGATCCTGCTATTGTGGATAGCCACTCTTTACATACAATTCACGTATAGGACTCATTGTTTAGTCTTGATTGTCCTGGTATGGTCAACAGCTTAGACATTTGAAAAACTGTTTCAAGCTGTTGTGGTTATTTGAATGAGAAACTTTTCAAAATGTTAGGAATGTTTTCTCAAAATACACCTGCACATTATTCATTGGTGGATCTGGAACGAAAACTAGAAACTTAGGAAGTGACTTGGACAGATCTGGTTGGCAAGTGCTTACAGATCTAGGTTGTATATAACTGCATTTCAATAGAACTGTGTATAGACCCAAATGTTGTAAATCTTTAGGGAGGTTTTAAAGAAAGTAGTTGCCTATTCTTTAATCTGTCAAATAGTCATTGAGCCTTTTGTTCCTTGTGTCTGCTTTTTAGGCAAGTGAGGATCTGCTTCTTTAAAGATTTTTTTTTTTTTTTTTTTTTTTTTACAGGGACAGAGAGAGAGTCAGAGGGATAGACAGGGACAGACAGGAATGGAGAGAGATGAGAAGCATCAATCATCAGTGTCTTGTTGCGACACCTTAGTTGTTCATTGATTGCTTTCTCATATGTGCCTTGACCGTGGGCCTTCAGCAGACCGAGTGACCCCTTGCTCAGGGACCTTAGGTCCAAGCTGCTGAGTTTTTTTTGCTCAACCCAGATGAGCTCGTGCTCAAGCTGGCAACTTCGGGGTCTCGAACCTGGGTCTTCCGCATCCCAGTCTGACACTCTATCCACTGCGCCACCGCCTGGCCAGGCTAAAGATTATTATTTTTTTAAAGACTTTATTTATTCAATTTTCAGAGAGGAGAGAGAAAGAGAGGGAGGAGGAACAGGAAGCATCAACTTCCCATATATGCCTTGACCAGGCAAGCCCAGGGTTTCGAACCGGCGACCTCAGTGTTCCATCCAGATCGAGGCTTTATCCCACTGCACCACCACAGGTCAGGCAGGATCTGCTTCTTTAGGAGACAAAATGACTGGGGACTGTGGCAGGGTAGTAATAGACCCTATGTTGTCCAACTTGTTAGTCTAGATAAAAGCAGGGAAGTATCGGTATAGCCAAAGCAGCAAGTGATAAAGATGACAGTTTGAAATGGAGTAATTCCTCCTCTCTTCCAGCCTTCCCTGACTCACCTGTTCTAAAAAAGAAATGCCTGACCCTGACCAGATAGTTGGTTAGAGTGTTGACCTGATGTGCAGAGGTTGCGGGTTTGGTTCCCGGTCAAGGCACATAAAGGAACAGATCGATGTTTATGTCTCTCTCTCTAAAAAAAACCAAAAACAAACAATAAATAAATTTAAAAAATATATTTGCCATCTAAAAAGGCAAATTATGAACATAACACACATAATTGGGAATTATCTTTTTTCAGATTGTACGTCTGTTTTATTATTTTTAACCAGCTTTATTGAGGTGTAAATGACATGTAATAAATTGCATCTATTTAAGTGTACAATTTGATACATTTTGACATATGTATACACTTGTAAAACCATCCCCACAATCAAGATAACGAACTTATCCATCACTGTTTGAGATTGTTCCTGTGACCTTTATAATCCTTTCCTTGTCAGGCAGCCACTGTCTGCTTCATGTCCCTACACATTAGTTTGCATTCCCTAGAATTTTATATTAACAGAATTTTGTATGTGGCTTTTTATGCTCAGCATAGTTATGTTGAGATTTATCCATATTATAGTATGAGTCAAATAGTTCATTACTTGATTTTATTGCTTAGCAATATGACATTGTATGGACATACCACCAATTGTTTATCCATCCACCTGTTGATGGACATTTGGGTTGTTTTCCGAGTTTGGCTATCACTAATCTGCTTTGATCAATCATGTACAAGAGTTTATATGAACATATCAGTGAACACCTATCAGTGGTATGGCTGTGTCATATATATAATAGATGTATATTTCACTTTTCCGTAAATTGCCAAACTTTTTCAAAGTGGTATACCATTTACATGCCCACCAGCAGTATATATGAGTTACAGTTCTTCCACATACTAGTCAGCACTTGGTATGATCAGTTTTTAAATTTTAGCCATTTTAATGGGTGTGTCATGATATCTTACTGTGGTTTTAATTTGTATTTTCCTTGGTGACTAATCATGTTGATCATTTTTTCATGTGCTTATTTACTGTCTATACTATCTTCTTTGGTATGTGGTTAGTTGATCAAATATTTTCCCTTTTTTAAATTTAATTGTTTTCGTAGCATTGAGATTTGAGAGTTCTTTATTCTGGATACAAGTCCTTTATCAGCATTGCAAATATTTTCTCTTAGGCTGTGGCTTGTCTTTTCACTTTTTTTAAACAGTGTCTTTTGAAGAACAGGTTTATAATTTGGATGAGGTCCAATGTATCCAATGGATAGTACTTTTGGTGTCATTACTAAAAAATCTTTGCTTAACCCAAGGTCTCAAATGTTTTCTACGAGTGTTAATAGTTTTAGGTTTCTGATTGACTTTGAGTTGATTTTTATATGTGGTATGAGGTATGGATGCATGTTCTCTTTTTGACGTATGGATATCCAGTTGTTCAGCACCATTTGTTGAAAAGACTGCCTTTGTTGAAAAGCAGTTGTCCATTTATATGTGGGTCTATTTCTGCACTCTATTCTGTTACATTGATCTATTTGTCTATCCTTATGCTAATACCATATGGTCTTGGTTAGTGTAGCTTTATAACAAGTCTTGAAGTCAGAGTGTTCGTCTTCCAACTTCATCCTTCTTTTTCAAATTATTATTTTTTAAAAATATTTTTTACTTATTAATTTTTAGAGGGAGGAGAGAGAGAGAGAGACAGAAAGAGAAGCAAGAGTGGGGAGGAACGGGAAGCATCAACTCGTAGAAGTTGCTTCTTAAATGTGCCTGGACCGGGCAAGTTCGGGGTTTCTAACTGGCAACCTCAGCATTCCAGGTTGATGCTTTATCCACTGCGCTACCGCAGGTCAGGCTTCTTTCCAAATTATTTTTAACCTTCGTACTAATTCATTCAACAAGTAGTTATTCAACCAGGCAGATTGAAACAATAAAGTGGGCAAAGCTTGCTATTCTTACAGCTGGGAGAGAAAGTAGACAAACACATGAATAAGTAAGACAGTTTCAGGTCGTAAGTAAAAACTACTGGCCGGGGAAAAAATAAACCAGAAATGGGGAGAATGTGGTTAGTTTTGATAAGAGGTTTAGGAAGAGTCTTGCTGAAGAAATGATCTTAGGAACTGACTCCTGAATGACAGGTATTATTCTGAATTTGTTTTGCTTAATTATTAATTTTTATTAATTGATTGATTTTTAGAGAGAGAGAAAGAGAGAGAGAAAGTAACATCAATTTGTTCCACTTATTTTTGCATTCATTGGCTGATTCTTATATGTGCCCTGACTGGGGGTCAAACCTGCAACCTTGGCATACCAGGAGGGTGCTCTAGTCAACTGAGCTACCTGGGCAGGGCTAAAATAATTCTTTTTGGTTAGCATGTTTAGGGTTTAGATTTTGTACACATTCAGTAATTAAAATGTCAGTGTATTCAGTAAACTGATAACTCTCAACATCATAGGTACAGAAAGGAAGACACTGAGAAATTAAATGACATTTCCCCAGATAACTCAGCGATTGTCGTACCGAATTTAGATTTTTTTTTATTTATTTTTTTTATTCATTTTAGAGGGGAGAGAGAGAGACAGAGAGGGAGAGAGAGAGGAAAGAGAAACAGAGAGAGAAGGTGGGGAGGAGCTGGAAGCATCAACTCCCATATGTGCCTTGACCAGGCAAGGCCAGGGTTTCGAACCGGCAACCTCAGCATTTCCAGGTCGACGCTTTATCCACTGCGCCACCACAGGTCAGGCCCGAATTTAGATTTTGAGATTACTTGTCTGCCCTCCTCCGCCTTGTTAAGCTGACAACCCTGGCTGTATTTTCCATCTTCCTTCAGCACGTGCCACATCCTTGACATTTGATTTTGTTCCATGGAAGGATGTAATGTACTATGACTTGAGCTGAGTGGAGCAGAAAATTTAGCTTGTCCTGGGACTCTTGGCTTTTGGTTTATCTATTGCAGGTCAAGTACGTCTTGTCCCAGGCTCTCCCTGGTGGCCATGTTTGTTTATCTCCTATGGGAATAAATAAACTTGCCTTGCTGGAAAATAACAGTTCTGTGTCTTCCCCGTTGAAACGTGTTTGTCTTTATTCTAATGTTGCGACCCGCTGTAAGTGCAGGGTTTTGGCCAGAACTGCTCAAGTGCAAGGGCCACCGCTAAGATTACTTACCCTTCCTGCACATGGTCAATGTGGAGACTGTTAGTGAGGCGGGCAGGATCCTGGGAAAGCAGAGCCAGCTCCTGTTGTATTTGTTACTCAACAGAACAATAGAGGACACTGTGCTTATTCCTCTTTCCCTTTGGGAAAAACAGACAGCCCTTGCCATTCAGTGTTGACCTTTTTAAGGAAAGGAAAGACAAATAAGGCGAGTAAAGGCGAATAGAAAATAAATTGATTCACTTGAAGGATGGTGTTGGAGGAAAGCTCTGGGGACGCACTGGGCAGCCAGAAAGATGAAGGAGTAGGTCTGAGAGCAAATTAGGCCTGAAACATCGCTAGAGGCACAAGTGACAAAACTGAAGCCGTCCTCCTTCTAGCACATGATGAGAAGGGAGGGTTCTTTGGAAAGGACAATAATGCTGGGGAAAATAGAAGGCAGCGGGAAAGGAGGGAGACCGAATATGAGATGGATTGACTCCATAAAAGAAGAAGCCGGAGGCGTGAGCCCGCAGGAGCTGAGCAAGGGCTGTTGAAGACAGACCTTGGGGACATCACTCATTCGTAGGATCGCCAGGAGTTTGGCCGACTCAGCTGTGGCGGGGAGTACACAAAGTCAAATGCTGATGTTTGGCAGGTTCTGTGTGAGGTGTAGATGGCAACCAAGGGTTTGAGACCCCAGAGATGGATTCAAACACACTAAAATGCAGCCCTGTTCATTACCGGGTATTGGACGGGTTGGCGTGTATTTAGCACACTTGTCTGTGCTGTGATTCCAGGCAACACTGAAATGTGAAATACAGTTCATGTTTGCACAGACCATTGAATTTAGAGAGGGAGACAGGCTTTGCATGCAGGCCTCAAATGAGTTTTATGAAGGTAGCACCAAACTGAAATGGAAATTTGTCAATATATCAATAGAATATTACTGTTCAGACTATACAAATGTTACAAATACTTGTATCTGATATATACATGCAGACACACTGTTTATATTTGTCTGTTTATACACATATGCATATACATATACACCCATGCAACATGTTTATTTTAAAGATAAAGGACTATAGATTCAAGTCTTGATTATCCCATTGACCCACTTTAATGAAACATGGATCCATTCATTCAAGAACTATTGAGTGTGGGATCGCGAAGCACCAGGCAGTGTGTGTAGTAGGCGGTGGGTATTCCAGGTGTTAGGAAACAGCAAATGAGAAAGTGTTGAGGTGGGGGAAGTCCTTGGAGTGCTTGAAGAACAGAAGGGAGCACATGCAGGAGCCATGAGACTGAGGACATAGGTGGCGACTAGACCACACAGGGAATGTTAAGGTCCTCAGTATCCTGTGGATCACAGAGAGTAGTAGGGATTGTATTTTAAGAGCAGTGCAGAATCACGGAAGGATGTGATCAGGAGAGTAGCATGGGCTGATCTGTGTAAAAGCATCGCTTTGGCTGATGTGAGGCGTAGTAGGAGGCCGGAGTGGACTCTGAGAGCAGACAGGCGAGAGAGAGGCCTTGAACTAAGTGAGAAGCCATTTGTGGAAAGACTTTTGGAGGCACCTTCCCTTTATTGTCTTGTCAACAGGGCAGAGATGCTGACTAGTGAAACTCCATGAGAAGGTTATTATTTAAAAGACATAGCTGTCCAGTACCATTAAAAAGCTGCCTTGCCTGACCTGTGGTGGTGCAGTGGATAAAGCGTCGACCTGGAAATGCTGAGGTCGCCGGTTCAAAACCCTGGGCTTGCCTGGTCAAGGCACATATGAGTTGATGCTTCCAGCTCCTCCCCCCTGTCTCTCTCTCTGTCTCTCTCTCTCTCTCCTCTCTAAAATAAAAAAAAATAAAATAATTAAAAAAAAAAAAAAAGAACAAAAAGCTGCCTTAACTAACAGCTTTTTTCCCTAGCCTCTGCTACTTAGAACGCTTGTCTCTATTGGCCGCCCCTTTCTTCATGACTTATCCTTTTCCTATAGAATATTGAATTTTAATCAGAAATGATGAAAATTCTTATAATTTGCAGAAACAAACTCTAAACTTTCTTCCCGAGGACAAAGATAATGATGGTTCTGGAGCTATGAGTAAGAAAGATATACCCAGTGTCACTTTATATTGAGGCAAGAAACTGAAATTAGACTTTGGGTCTCTGGTTTAAACTCCCTTCTAGGCATAGCTGCCTTGAGAATAAGTTCCTGAAATTATTGGCCTGCTTGACTGTTTCCCCACATTACTGGGGGAAGGGAGGGCATAGATAAAACAAAATATTCAGCGTCATTATATTTTATTTTTGGTCCATCAGCATTTTTTTAAAGGACTCACTTGATATAAGTAAGTTCCTAGCTTCAGAGAGCTCAGTCTTTGCAGAATCTGCATTCGCTAATGAGTGAATTTGATTTCTGATGTGATTTCCTGGCAAACGGTTTGGGTTTATAAACTCTTGCAGGCAGGAATTCTGTCTCGTTTCTTCAAGCCCACTCAGCACAGAGCTCATGTGTTTTAGACGTTTTGTTTAGACATTGATTTGAGGCTCTTTTTTCACAAGTGGTGGTGGTGGTGGTGGTGAGTGTGCTTTCAGCGCTTTCTGTGAGCTGAGTGTTACCCACCTGCAGCATGTTACAACCCGAGATCCTTACTAATGAGACAATGACCAGAGTATGACTGGTCGGGAGGAAGGGTCAGGCTGGCAGGTTTGCAGATAGATGTTAAAAGCCTGCAAGAGGAGGATGCGGTCCCTCCCCTCCCCTGTCTCCATGTGACTTTTTCTCCTCCCTACCTCCACCTCTCAGTGTTTTAGCCTACCTGGTTTTTCTTCACTTCCCACAAATGTATTCATTCAACAGCTCTTCAACAAGCACCTATTGTATACATGTGGGGAGAGGGACACTGGACATTTATGTTTCTTCTCGTCCTGTCAGGACACACTGTATTAATCACCTTGTTAAAGTCAAATGGAGCCATGCTAATTTGCCTTTCCCTCTTCTTTCAGGTAATACAGGTTCATTTACATACCCCCCATCTCTGTTCTTTGCATTCACATTAGATGGGAGATGGAGTGGGGCTTAGAGAGGTGTGGCCTTCATACCCAATATTGCAAATGTTTATAACCCTGGAGGCCAGCGCTGTAATGTAATATTAATTCTGTTAATCCCACTGTTCTTGACCTTCACTGCAGTCTCAGGGGTTGAATGTGCTCTATCTGCTCCTTATTAAGTCACAGGCATACTATAATTCACAAAATTGTCAGTGATTAGACATGAATATTAAATGTATAATTGGGAAAGAAAATTTTAAAAAATTTTTCTGTAGTGAGAAGTGGGGAGACAGAGAGACTCCCGCATGCGCCTGACCACCTGGCATGCCCACTAGGGGCCGATGCTCTGCCCATCTGGAGCATTGCTCCTTTGCAACCGGAGCCATTCTAGCGCCTGAGGTGGAGGCCATGGAGCTGTCCTCAGCGCCCAGGCCAACTTTGCTCCAATGGAGCCTTGTCTGTGAGAGGGGAAGAGAGAGAGAGAGAGAGAGAGAGAGAGAGAGAGAGAGAAGAGAGAAGGGGAAGGGTGGAGAAGGAGATGGGTGCTTCTCCTGTGTGCCCTGGCCGGGAATCAAACCTGGGACTTCCACACACCAGGCTGACGCTCTTCCGCTGAGCCAACCCGTCAGGGCCGAGAAACAATTTTAGATAATTATAAATGCTTTTTGAAAAAAAATCTAAGGAAGGAGAATTTATACTCTATCAAAGTTCAAGTAGATGGGTTATGGAATAGAACTTTTAATTTAAAAAAAAATATTTTTTTATTTTTTGACAGGGACAGAGAGAGGGACAGATAGGGACAGACAGACAGGAAGGGAGAGATATAAGAAGCATCAACTCTTTGTTGAGGCACCTTAGTTTTTCTATTTTTTATTATTTTTTTCAAAATTTATTTTATTTATTCATTTTAGATAGGAGAGAGAGGGGGGGGGAGAGAGAGAGAGAGAGAGAGAGAGAGAGAGAGAGAGAGAAGGGGAGGAGGAGCAGGAAGCATCAACTCCCATATGTGCCTTGACCAGGCAAGCCCAGGGTTTCGAACCGCGACCTCAGCATTTCCAGGTCGACGCTTTATCCACTGTGCTACCACAGGTCAGGCCGAGGCACCTTAGTTTTTCAATGATTGCTTTCTCATATGTGCCTTGACTGGGGGGCTACAGCAGAGTGTGCTACCCTTTGCTCAAGTCAGTGACCTTGGGATCAAGCCAGCGACGTTGGGCTTCAAGCCAGTGACCATGGGGTCATGTTCATGATCCCATACTCAAGCTGGTGAGCCCATGCTCAAGCTGAATGACCCTGCGTTCAAGCCAGTGACTTCAGGATTTCAAACCTGGGTCCTCTGCATCCCAGTCCAACACTCCATCCACTGCGCCACAGCCTGATCAGGCTAGAACATTTAATTTTTAATTCTTTGCCCTTTGAAATAATGTAGGGCCTGGCCTGTAATGGTGCAGTGGCTAAAGCATCAACTTGGACCGCTGAGGTTGCTGGTTTGAAACCCTGGACTTAGCCGGTCAACAAACACGTGGGAGTTAATGCTTCCTGTTCCTCCCCCCTTCTCTTTTCCTTATCTCTCCCTCTCTCTTCTCTAAAATGAATAAATAAAATCTAAAAAAAGAAAAGAAAAGGCTTCCTTTTAAGCATAACTTGTGGTGGCGCAGGAGGTAAAATGACAACCTGGAACCAGATTTCTGGTTCAAAACTCTGGCCTTGCCTGGTCAAGGCACATACAGGAAGCAACTACTATGAGTTGATGCTTCCTGTTCCTCCCCCGCCTTTCTCTATCTCCTCTCTCTAAAATCAATAAATAAAATCTTTAAAATTTTTTTTTAAAGAAATAATGTGGGGACAGCCCCTGAAGCTATGAAGTTAAGTTTATGAAAAGGCAGTGTAATTAATGTAAATGGTACCTATGTCAAAATGGCCTATGTGAAACTCACATAATTATGCAGGAGAAGAATCTGTCCTGCGTGTCTTCTACCAAAAATAATAGTGATGACAACAGTGATAACAAATGTTTATTAAGCCCTTCCTCTGTCCAGCCTCTGTGCTAAGTACTGGTTACCAAGTTGCCCCTGTAAACATCACGCACACGCACCTCTGTTCACTCTTAATAGCATGATAGGTATAATTATACGTTGTAGATGAAATAATAGAATTTATTTAATAAATGGGTGAAGAGACCACCCTTTCCTTAGCTCCCGTTGCCAGTTGCTGATGGTGTAAGTAGTTAGTTGGTCACTGCCTCTCCTTTCAACGTCATTATTTCTGGAACTCAGTCGCTCTTACCCGATTGGTGGTGCCGAGGAGGAGATCCCCTTATCTGTAGGCTACTAATTCCAGTAATTTTAATAAGAATTTTCAAAGTGAATGTGTAAGGCACCCGAAGAAAAGCCAGAAAGTTGTCCCAGAGCCTTCCCAGGCATTTTGAATCACCAAATATTGATGTTTTAATTGAGAAGAGAGCCTTGGCCAGCTGACGTCTGTGCCTCTTCCTGCCTGTGCAGGAGTCCTCCTGGGGCATCATCCAGGTCAGGTGGGGAACCACGTGGATGCGGGAGAGAGCCGTGGTGGGGTTCAGTCCGAGGCTGCTCGCTCCCTCCCTTCCAGCCACAGACATTTAATAAGGACTAACGTGCTGACGTGACTCCCATGCCAGGGGCTGGAGGCACACGCTGGGAGAGAGCTGGAGAGCTTCTCTGCCCCCTGGAGCTGCCTGTCTTGGTGGTAACCTGGCATATGTGGAACTGTGTGGTTGGAAGCCATGTTGGTGCCGTCCAGCGAAGCTGGTGGTGCACAGAGAAGGTGGGGTGTGGGGGGGATCGGAACGTGGGGAAGAGGAAGAGTAAAGGCCACGTGTTGCACGTTTGAGGGAAACAGAAAGGTCACCAGGACAGAAGAGTCAAGTAGGGGCCAGACCTTGCAGGTGCTGTTAACATCCGTGACTTTATTGTATTTTTCCCTGAGTAAAAATGAAATCTCTAGTTCCTAAGGTGAAATTTACAGGCTGGCTGTGTACTATGCATTTATGCATGGTAATTTATTTCTGTTGCACTGCAGTGCTGTGAGTTAAGTTTTTCTGAGCACAACCGGAAGGGGAGAATCTGCTCACTTGAATCACGCCCAGGTGAATTTCTGTGGGGAGAAGGATACCACAGGCAGAATAAAAGGGCATAAGCCTAAGGCAGATTTGCCACACATGTAATAGAGGATTGTTTTCTGGTTATATCAAGAGCTCCTATAAATCAGTAACAAAAACATCCAATAGAAAACGAGCAGTGACCACTGGGAGCTCCAGAAAAGGGGGGGAAAAGTAGACTGAAATCATGAAAAAGTGCTTAGTTGTACATATAATTCCAAACCAGAACAGGACCATTTTCTGTGAAGGATAGGCAGAGATGAGAGAGTTTGGTAACGTGTAGTACTGGCAAAAGGGAGAGAAAGCAGGGACTTTCACACACAATTTGTAAAAGTCGAAATTGGTGTCTTCCATTGAGCGCAGTTTAGCAAATTGGTCAAAGTATAAAAAAAATAAAGTCTTGACAAAGCAATTTTATTTCTAAAAACTTAATTTAGAAATTCACTTGTAAAAGTGTGTAAAGATAATTGGGAAGGATGAGTTTGTGTTATTTGTAATAACAAAAACCTAGAAATAATATTAATGTCCTAGAATAGAAATTAAATTATGGATGCTGTCTTCATAGTATGGAACATTGTGTAGGTATGAAAAAGAATGTACTGAGCTAGAAAGATCTTCAAGTTGTAGTAAGTAAAAAAAAAACTGGGGTGTAGATCAGGAGGATTCCGTGTGTGTATTTCACACAAGTGGGCCTGGAGGCAGTAGTGTGTTTGCACACATGCGCACATAGATAAGTATGTACCATATGTGTGTATGCATGAGACATTTCTTTAAAAATTTTTTAAAATTTATTGATTTTAGAGAGAAAGAAACATCCATTGCCTGACCAGGCGGTGGCGCAGTGGATAGAGTGTTGGACTGGGATGCGGAGGACCCAGGTTCGAGACCCCGAGGTCGCCAGCTTGAGCGCGGGCTCATCTGGTTTGAGCAAGGCTCACCAGCTTGGACCCAAGGTCACTGGCTCGAGCAAGGGGTTACTCGGTCTGCTGAAGGCCCACGGTCAAGGCACATATGAGAAAGCAATCAATGAACCACTAAGGTGTCGCAACGAAAAACTGATGATTGATGCTTCTCATCTCTCTCCATTCCTGTCTGTCTGTCCCTATCTATCCCTCTCTCTGACTCTCTCTCTGTTTCTGTAAAAAAAAAAAAGAAAGAAAAAAGAATCATCGATTTATTTACACATTCATTTGGTTGAATGTTGTATGTCCCCTGACTGGGGATCGAACCCACAATCTTGGTGTATTGGAATGATGCTCTAACCAACAGAGATATCCGGCCAGGGCTATCATCAGAGCTGGGCTTTGTCTGGCTCCAGAGTCTGTACTCCCATCCATAAAGCTTTGCCACCACATGTCACACGTGCTAGTGATTTCTAACCTTTTCATCCTGAGGAATCTTTTTAATTCTTTTTACCCTAAATCTAATATTTAGAAAAATTTTATTTCCAAACCTGTATTTGTTATATAATAGTTTTCCCATTCTTTTTTCTTGGTAGATGACGACATATGTGCCACTTAGCTTCAGACTACTACCTAAGTAACATAATTGTTTTGCAGCCAAAAGCAAAAGAGATTTGACATTTTAATTAGCTTATGTAGATAGACAAATTGAGAGTTAATGTAAGATTTCAATTATACTTTTTGAAAAGTTATAAATAACTGGAAGCTCTCTGTTACCACTTTTTGATTCCCCAGGGCTGTAGGGAGTTAGGTGGGAACTATCAATCAAAGAAGCTGTGGACAAGATTTTTTTTTAAAAGTGGATATTAAATGATCACACCGGATGCCAAAGTGTTGGGTGCTGGAATGATAGGTATCATATAAATGTAGGTTGAGTTTTCCCTGGGCAAAATTCTGTCTTGATCTGACAAGCTCTCAGAGGCAATCAAAAGCAAACATTTTTTCTTTTTGATCTTGGCCTGATGATTTCTTGAGGACAATCAGAAAGATGTTTAGAAACTCTCTCCCCTCCAAACTTTAGTAAGATGCTATAGGAAAAATTAAAAATGAAATAAATTTCAGTTTATATAAACAATAGGGATGTCAACAGGGACTAGATTTTTGTTTTGTTTAACACCAAATCCAACATTTGATTTCTCTCTCCCCACCTTTTCCACGTCTGCATACGTGGTACTTCCACCCTAGTTGCGTAGGCCCAAAACCTAGGAGTCATTCTTGCTTTTTCTTTCTTTCCCATCCTACGTGTCGTCCATTAGGAAATTCTGTTGGCTACCCTTCAAGTCTTCCTATTTATCACGACTGCTGCCACATTGTCACCATCATTTCTTGCCTGATCACAGTAGCTTTAACTGATCTGTGTGCTTCCCTTGCATGGTAGCTTGAAAGATGATTTTAAAATGTCAGATAATGTTGCTCCTCTGCTGAAAACCTCCCATCTTTTCCCATTTCACAAAATAATAAAGGCTGAAGTTTTATAGTGTCATCCTAGGGCCTGCGTCATCTGGCTTTTTATTACTTCATTGACTCGCATCCTGTCCCTCTGTCCCTTGCTAGTTCCGCTCCAACCACACCGGCCTCTTGTGGATGTGAGCATGTCATCTATGTCCATCCCTGCGTCCTTGGTCTTGCCCCTCTCCTTGCCTGGTCTGCTTCTCGCCTATGTGTCTGCATGTTGCTGCCTCGCTTCTTGCAGATCTGATCAAATGTTACTTAATTGCTGAACCCCCCCAACCACTCTATATAAATATCCACCATGCTGTCTCTCTATTCCTCTCCAGCTGCTTTATTCTTCTTTGTAGCATTTATCACCATCTGACTTTTTTTTTTTTTACAGAGACAGAGAGAGAGTCAGAGAGAGGGATAGACAGGGACAGACAGGCAGAATGGAGAGCGATGAGAAGCATCAATCATCAGTTTTTCGTTGCAACACCTTAGTTGTTCATTGATTGCTTTCTCATATGTGCCTTGACTGCAGGCCTTCAGCAGACCAAGCAACTTCTTGCTCGAGCCAGTGACCCTGGGTCCAAGCTAGCGAGCCCCCTGCTCAAACCAGATGAGCCCGCGCTCAAGCCGGCGACCTCTGGGTCTCGAACCTGGGTCCTCTGCATCCCAGTCCGATGCTCTATCCACTGTGCCACCGCCTGGTCAGGCCCATCTGACATTTTATTAATTTTAATTTTTATTTAGTTTTAAGTACCAACTCATAGTTGCGTCACTTTAGTTGTTCATTGGTTGCTTGTCACATGTGCTTTGACCCGGTAAGCCTAGGGTTTCGAACTAGTGACCTAAGCATTACCGGTCCATGATCTATTTACTGCGCCACCACAGTCCAGGCTATTTTTATTTCTTAAGTGTCTCCTCCAGTATAAAGCTTGAGGGTAGGGCTGTTATTCTTACTGCTATGTCCTCAGTACTTAGATGCCATGCCTGGGATAGGCACTCAGTAAAGATTTGTTGAATAAATAAATTTAATAAGCCTTCTCTTTTATTATCCCAGTTTATTCTTTTTTTATTTTTTAAAAACCGCTTTAATGAGATATAATTCACATATCATGCAGTTAATTCATTTAACATATACAGTTCAGTGTTTTTAGTATATGCACATACTGCAATGATCACTACAATTATAGGATGTCTTTTTCACCTCAAAAAGGAACCCTGGTTAGCTTTTTCCCCCACTGCATCCCACCCCATGCAAGCACTAATCTACTTTCTGTCTCCACGGACTTGCTTATTTTGGACGTTTCACATCAATGGAATCACATAACGTGTGGCCTTTTTGTGTCTAGCTTTTTTTTTTTTTAACTAATACACTTTATTTTATTTATGTTTTTTACAGAGACAGAGAGAGAGTCAGAGAGAGGGATAGATAGGGACAGACAGACAGGAAGGGAGAGAGATGAGAAGCATCAATCATTAGTTTTTCATTGCGACACCTTAGTTGTTCATTGATTACTTCTCATACGTGCCTTGACCGCAGGTTTTCAACAGACCAAGTAACCCCTTGCTCGAGCCAGCGACCTTGGGTCCAAGCTGGTGAGCTTTTGCTCAAGCCAGTTGATCCCGCACTCAAACTGGTGACCTCTCGGGGTCTCGAACCTGGGTTCGATGCTCTATCCACTGTGCCACCACTGGGTTAGGCTGTCTAGCTTTTATTTAGCATGATTTTGAGGTTCATCTCAACTGTAGCATGTATCAGTACTTCATTCTTTTTGATGGCTAAATAATGTTCTAGGGTATGGATTCTCATTGTAGTCTTAAAATGAACCTACGAACAATCATTTCCATTTTGCAGAGGAGGAATGTGAGGGGAAAAGAACCAAGTCACAGAGCTAGTAAGGGGTAGAGCTCAGATGTGCACCCATCTGTGTGATCCGAGTCCTAATCCGAACGCGGCAGGACTCGTCCTCCGCACGATTTATGACAGCCCTTCACCCTGGTGCCCTCGTCTCCTTTACGGTTGTAAAACACTTTAATTGGACTGTTATTTGTTGAGCAGTCTCTTAAAAGTTCACTTGATTTTTAAAAGGTACCAGGACTCTACCTTTAATATTGACTTATGTTCCTGGGAGCATTGAATTAGCCTATAAAGGTCCAGGATATTTGGACTTTAGAAATTACTCTTGTTAACACGGATCTTGGTGACTTTTGGAGTCTGTGAAGGAAACCTTTCTGGAAACTAGAGAGGAAGTTTTTGAAGCGGATGCCGTTTGAACTATTTGAGAGTAAGTTGCAGACTTGATGCCTAATTATTCTAAAAGTCTTCTCTGTCGATTTCCTAAAAACAAGGGCACTCACACATCATCACCCTATGCTCATCAAAATCAGGGACATTTACATTTTAACAGTACTATCATCGAATTCCTATCCCCCTTTCAAATGGCTTTTGTAAAGTCCTTTATAGCAAAGGACAAAACAACAGTAACCCTTCCTTTCCCTTGTCTCCCTTTCCTCTGCTCCAGGACGCAGATCAGAATGAGCCCTGCATTGTGTTACTTGTGTGTGGTTATTGGCCTGTAATCTGACCACCCAGCCTTCGTTCACGGTTTTCACATTTTCGAAGAGTACATGCCAGTTAGTAGAATGCCACTCACTCAGGGTTTGTCTGAGGTGCCTCATAATTAGATTAGGTAACGCATTTTTGTCAGGAAAATCACACAAGTGACACTATTCTCCTCAGTGCGTGTCAGGAGACATGTGATGTCAGAACTGGTGATGTTAACTTTCACCAGTTGATGAAGATAGTATCTATCAAATTCTCTACTGTGAACTTTGTTAGTGTATTTTACTTGTTTATTAACATGTAATTAATAAGCATTTCGTGGGGATTGCTGTAAATATTTTACCTCTCCTGAAATGTTCAATGTTAGTTTAAACATTTATTGGTGATTCTTGCCTGAACTATTACTATGATGGTTGCCAAATGTTACTTGTCCTATACTTAATGTGTGATTCTTTGTGATTCTACTGCAGAGAGCTTTCTCTTTCTCCATGTATCTTTTTAAAAATTATGGTTAAATGTACATAACATAAAATGATCATTTTAACCATTTAAAATTTTTAAATCACATTTTGTTATTTTTATTTTATTTATTTTTAAATTTATTTTTAATGGTTTTATAATTTATTTTTTTATTATTACATTTTAACTTTTTTTTTTTAATTCAGCAAGAGGAGGGGAGGCAGAGACTTGACTCCCGCATGTGCTCTGACTGAGATCCACCTGGCCAACCCACTAGGAGGCAATGCTCTGCCCATTTGGGGTGTTGCTCCAGTGCTCAGTAACCAAGCTCTTAGTGCCTGAGGCAGAGGCAATGGAGCCTTAGTGCCTGGGGCCAACTCAGTCATTCTGATCAAGCCATGCATGCCTGCAGGAGAGGAAAAGGAGAGAGAGAGAGAGAAGAGAGAGGGGGAGAAGTGGAGTAGCAGATGGTCACCTCTCCTGGGTGCCCTGACCAGGAATTGAACCTGGAACATCTACACGCTGGGCCAACGTTCTACCACTGAGCAAAACAGCCAGGGCCATATTTTAATTATTTTTAAGAGTATAGTTTATTGGTATTAAGTACATTCACAGTGCTGTGCAGCCATCACCACCACCATCTCCAGAATTTTTTTTTTTTTTTCCATTTTTCTGAAGCTGGAAACAGGGAGAGACAGTCAGACAGACTCCCGCATGCGCCCGACCGGGATCCACCCGGCACGCCCACCAGGGGCGACGCTCTGCCCACCAGGGGGCGATGCTCTGCCCATCCTGGGCGTCGCCATGTTGTGACCAGAGCCACTCTAGCGCCTGGGGCAGAGGCCACAGAGCCATCCCCAGCGCCTGGGCCATCTTTGCTCCAATGGAGCCTTGGCTGCAGGAGGGGAAGAGAGAGACAGAGAGGGAAAGTGCGGCGGAGGGGTGGAGAAGCAAATGGGCGCTTCTCCTGTGTGCCCTGGCCGGGAATCGAACCCGGGTCCTCCGCACGCTAGGCCGACGCTCTACCGCTGAGCCAACCGGCCAGGGCCAGAATTTTTTCATCTTCCCAAACTGCAATTCTGTCCCATCAAATGCTAACTACCCCTTTCCCCTCCCTGTAGCCCCTGGCAACCACCATTCTGTTTTCTGTCTCAGTGAAGTTGGCTACTCCAGGTACCTCGTATGAAGTACAATCATACAGTATTTGTCTTCTGTGACTAGTGTATTTCACTTAGCTTGATGTTTCCAAGGTTCTCCCATGTAGTAGTGTGTGACAGAACTTCCGTTTTAAGGCTGACTAAGATTCTCTTGATGTGTGTAATTCACATCTTTATTCCTGTATCGGTAGCTCTATCTCCATATGTATATTAAAAACTAGAGTTTGCATTGATACCTTCAATTCCTAACTAACACCATAGGGTTGATTATGGCTTTCTTCCTTCCCAAATTTGTATCTCCCTTTCCAACACCGAGAAACTTGGATCCCACTGTCTTTGATATATTTACTTATTTGTTAAGTAGCTTATTTATTTATTTACTTATTTATTTAGTTTCTCTCCCTTTGTTCAATCTTCTGACCATGTGGACTGTCATTTTGGGCTTGGTCCACTGACTGACTGGCTTAATACCCATGTTCCCAGCCTTGCCTACTGTGCTAGCAGGCTCTTAGCCCTTACCAAGAGAAGGCAAGGAGGGGGCAGTGACCAAGGAGAAAAAGGGGACAGGGCAGGGGAGGTTTTGACTTGTTTTTCATTAGCCACTCAACTTGGGCATTTCAGCGGTGACAGGGTAGAATGTCGTGCTGACAGAATGCATTGTTCATTGTTCTCTTTCTCTTCTCTCTCAAGATGGTTTCACCCAAATATCACTGGCGTGGAGGCCGAAAACCTACTGTTGACCAGAGGAGTTGATGGCAGTTTTCTGGCAAGGCCCAGTAAAAGCAACCCTGGAGACTTCACACTTTCCGTTAGGTAAGTGGAAGGGGCAGAGAGACTCTCGAGCTGTGTTCCAGGCAGGAAGTGTCCAGACCGCACTTGGACTACTTGCTGCCCTTGTTTCAAGTTTGAAGGCTGCCGGCTGGCCTGTGCTGAGGCCTGGCCCGTAGGTCGGACCTGATTCAAGGCTGCTTGTGGGCTCAGAACATAGCCTCCTGAGAGGGAGAGCCTGAGAATTCAACAGAAGGTGGGGGATGACAGCCATTTCTTGTCCCCTGAGAGACTGCTGAAGATGAGTTAGTTAGAGCACAGTATAACCAGTTGCTAAGCCACCCCCTGCTTGATTTCTCTCATCCTGAACCTGGCTTCTTGCATTTTGCCCTCTCTTCCATTGATATCTTAGTGGGAAAAATATTTCTAAAGAGTTTCTTCAGATCATTTGTCTTTTTCAAGAAATAAGACAGCACTGAGGAAGTTGTGGTCCCATGTGTTCCCCTGCCCAATCCCGTTCCCCTCCCTCTTTCCCCCGGGGAAACCGTCAAGAGCTTGGCACGTCTCCTTCCTGCCCGTGGTTTTATACTTGTACTGTATGTGAACACTGTCAGATGGGTGTGTTTTTAGAATTCACATCCATGGCTTTATAATGTATATATTATTCTGCCACTTTAAAAAATTTTCAAGTTCTGTGCTGGTACCTATAGACCTAATTATTAATCTTAATGGCTCTATAATATTTGAATGGTGTGAACACATCACATTTTTTCCAGTCCCCTATTGTTGGATATTGGGTTGCTTTTAGTTTGTTTAAAAGGTGTTTTGTTTTGTTTTTAGCACACAAGAGAGACAGATAGACAGGGACAGATAAGAAGGGAGATAAGAAGCATCATCTCATAGTTGCAACACCTTAGTTGTTCATTGATTGCTTTCTCATATGTGTCTTGACCGAGGTGGGGCCCCAGCCAACCCAGTGACCCCTTGCTCAAGCCAGCAACCTTAGGCTTCAAGCCAGCAACCATGAGGTCATGTCTATGATCCCACACTCAGGCCAGCCACCCTGCATTCAAGCTGGTAAGCCCGCGCTCAAGTCAGTGACCTTAGGGTTTCGAACCTGGGTCCTCAGTGTCCCAGGCCGATGCTCTGTCCACTGTACCACTGCCTGGTCAGGTGATGATGATCTTGATGATAGCAACCATTATTGAGGACTTGACATATTCTAGGCTGTCGTGCTAAGCACTCTACCCACATCATTTTATTTAATTTTCCCAATAATCTATGAATAAGTACCACTATTATCTTCATCCTATAGGTAAGCTCAACACAGAGGTTAAGTTAGTAAGCTAGTCTTATGGCTTGTAAGTAGCAGACCCAAGACTATAGAATTAGTGGCTTTTTTTCCCTCCACTTTTTTTTTTTTTTTTTTGTAGCAGAGACAGAGAGAGTCAGAGAGGGACAGAGAGGGACAGAGAGGGACAGAGAGGGACAGACAGGAAGGGAGATGAGAAACATCAGTTCTTCATTGTGGCTCCTTAGTTGTTCATTGATTGGTTTCTTATATGTGCCTTGACCGGGGGGCTACAGCAGACCAAGTGACCTCTTGCTTGAGCCAACGACCTTGGGCTCAAGCTGGTGAGCCTTGCTCAAACCAGATGAGCCCGTGCTCAAGCTGGCGACCTCGGGGTCTCAAACCTGGGTCCTCTGCATCCCAGTCCGACGCTCTATCCACTGTGCCACTGCCTGGTCAGGCTTTCTTCTACTTTTTGTTTTGAGAAATTTCAGACCTATAAAGAAGTTCATAGATGAAAACAATAAACACCCCCATTCCCTTTACCTGTTGCCATTTTGCCATGTTTTCTCTTTCTCTTTATGGGTGTGTGTTTGTGTGTATTATTTACTTTTATCTCCTGAACCACTTGAAAGTTAGTTGTAGATACCAGGACACTGACTTTTACCTCTAAATACTTAAGTGTGCAAGTTCTAGGAAGAAGGACATTTCATATAACTACAATATCATTATATATGAGATAATTTAACACTGATTCAATAATATTATCTCACATATATAGTCCATACTCAAATTTCTCTGATTGGTTAATACAGGCTTTGGAAGCCATCCAATTATTTGCCACCGGGAAGCACGTAATATCTGTTTGCTCCATCTTTTGGTGTTTATGCCCCTGAGGGTCATTGCTCCTAGGCCCTTACAGCAGACAGAGCGGGAAATAAATATTTACATATTGAAAACCGAATGTTCATACTGATAGTTCCAGTTCAACTCAACTTCCTCACCTTTTCCCATTCCATAGTTGTGTTTCTCTTGAGTAGAACCCTGTTCCACAACCACATCACCATATGACCTCATGTGCCCAAGCCTAAGGACACAAAAATAGACTCAGAATGGCTATATCATTGTCATTCCTAAAACCCCTTAAGTAAAGTTCATGACTTCTTTGGAGTGTGTTTGTTCTTAGAATACACTCATTAAGGGTGTACAATCAGCACAGTGTTCAAAGTCACAGGAATTCATTTTTCTGTGTAGTTATGAACTTACTACAAAGTTAGATTAATTTCCTTGTGTTCAGTTTTTTTTTTAATCTTTGTCAATTTAATTTTATTTTTTGACTGTGAAACATTTACAAGATATAAAAGTCACACTGGATAAAAAGGTGTCTTCTGCAAGAATTTAGTTTAAGTATTTTACAACGCTATCTAATGCTGCAGTGACTAGGTAATGTTTTGCATGTGTTTTGTGCTTTTGGAAATGTATCTTCAGGGTGAGTTTCTGGGAGTGAGATGCTTGGAGCAGAGAGGAAATGTATCCATAGTCTAGCTTTTCCAAACTCCCCTCCTGGTGATGGTGCCGTTTGCACGCCCGCCGGCAGTGCGTGAGAGTGTGTTTCCCATAGCGTCACTAGTTGAGTGTGGTTGTGTTTTTCATTTTCACCAGTATGATAGGTGAGAAATGGTATCTTGGGGACTTTTAATATTCATTTCTCTTATGATTGAAGCTGAACGTCTTTTCATAAGTTTAAAGGCCACTTAAATATCTTTTTTGTGAACTGTCTTAGAACCAGTTATTTTGAACAACTCTGCAGTACTACCAAGTTTCACTTTTTATGGTTCCTCATATATAATAATGGTATAGACACTCTTTTGTGCCCTCATATATGATATATGGTTTAGACTTATATAGGTACATGGTATACGGTATATACGTGTGTGTGTGTGTGCAACGTCTGTGTATTCGTGCGCACGTGCATGTGTGACATGTTCGTTATCTGGTTCTCTGTAGGCAGTCTAACCTTTTTGTTATGCACCCATGCTAAAAAGTTGATGATTATGGTGCCTTATATTCATTTATTCATAGGAGATCCTCCTTTTTTAATTTTGAGGAAAAAATACAGAAGTACACCAAAATGTATGTGTACTCATCCATGTTGTATTTATTGCCAATTTTTCTTTAAAATAAAATATAAAATAAAGCAAAATTTCCCTTTACTTGCCATCCTTGCTCTTGTTTTTCCCATTGTCCCAGAGGCAGCTAGTATCATGACTTTCTGTCTAGTTCATAGGAAAATGTATCTATTTATAATATAATATGTAAATATCTATAATGAAATATACACATAAAGTCATTTCTTGGGTTTGTTGTAATGCTTAGGTGACATCTGATTATGGAGATGGCATCCATTTTTACCAGTGTAGCGCTTTATTTGTTTCCTCCCCCTTTCTAATGGACTATTTTAGAAGAAATGGCGCTGTCACCCACATCAAGATTCAGAACACTGGTGATTACTATGACCTGTATGGAGGGGAGAAGTTTGCCACGTTGGCTGAGTTGGTTCAATACTACATGGAACATCACGGGCAATTAAAAGAGAAGAATGGAGACGTTATTGAGCTCAAATATCCTTTGAACTGTGCAGATCCTACCTCTGAAAGGTCAGTAGCGTTTCATAACTGTGGGGCCTCTGCATCTCTCCTGTACCATAGGGGCCATAGGGGTTATGTGAATGTGTTATCAGGGTTTAGCTTGCACTTGTTTCTCAAGCTGCAGTCTGCTTTTGAAAACTAAAAACAATGTTTTCAATTACAGTTGACATTCAATATTGTATTAGTTTCAGATGTGCAGCATAGTGGTTAGACATTTATAGAACTTAAGAGGTGATCCCAACAATGTCTTGCATTCACCCGATACCGTGTATAGTTATTACAATGTTACCGACTGCATTCCCTAAAGCTGTACTTGAAGTTCCTGTAACTATTTTGGAACTGCCAATTTATGCATCTTCATCCCTTTGCTTGTTTCACCCCAAGCTGCAGTCTAAAGTTTTATTAAAATAAGAATAATAGGATCAGATTATTCTCAGAGGGTACTTTCCTTGCAAAAGCTTCAGTCATTGTTACTTACACACATTCTAGGGGGATCTCAGACTAGTCCTGTACATCCTTAGTACGTGCATTTTATTTATTTTTAATTTTATTTATTGATTTGAGCGGGAGAAACTTTGATTTGTTGTTCCATATGTGCCCTGTTGGGATGAGACCCGCAACCTTGGTTTCTCAGGATACTGCTCTCACTAACTGAGCTACCCAGCCAGGGCTGCAGTAGTTTCCAGTTATTGAATTCCAGCTGATAATCTTTGAGAATGATGAGAGGAAAACAAATGATAACGGCGACAGCAAAGTCGCAGCTGTTCTGGGGAGCAGCTCCTGACCAGTTATTCCGCAGTGCCACCAACAGATGTCAGTTTAAGCTCAGAAGTGGAAAAGCAGAGAACCCCAAGGGTCTGATGTTTCAGCAGCTTATTTTCATCAGGTCCACAGATGTGTGAGGATGACCTTGTATTGCGGGGATCGTATTATTTCAGAGCTCTCCCTCGCCCGCCTCCCCCTCCCCCCATCGCTGTGTTGGAACTCAGCTGATGTAAGCTGGGACTTGACTTAATTTGTATTGATTTTATGGCTTTTCCGCATTCCCAGTCTCCTCTGACTCAGTACAAATTCAGGGTCTCTTAATTAGGTTTGTGTCTGCTCAGGTAGTTCTCTTCAACTTGCACATCTGAGTCAATGCTATTATAGGCTGATAATTTGTTTCTCCACCTGCCTCTCTACCTTCGAGCAAAAGGCTGTCTGCCAGCGCTGTGTGGTTTATTTCTACATTTTACTCTGTTCAGTTGAGGGCGGATGAAAAATAACTCAACGCATATTCTTTTAGTGATGAGCCATTAGCATCATCTGCCATGAGAGTGCTTGTTTTCTTACCAGATCCAGAGGGAAAAGCCACCTTAGCAGCATGAGTCTGTTAAGCTTTTCCTATAGTATGTATCACAAAGTCTGTCCTTGATGGCCTATGTCAGGACTCTGGCCTGCTGGTTACAAATGCAGATTGCTGGGCCCCATTCAGTGGTCTATTGGTATCTCTGGTTGTAAGCAATGGGAATTCACATTTTTAGCAAAATCCCTCAGCCCTATTGTAAGTTTGATAGGCATTAAAATTTGAAATGATAACCCAACATTACAGCCCAAAGATGTTGAGGGCAAACTTGGAGGCTGTGTACGTATAGGTTGGAAATATGGAAACACTTGAAATGCTTGAATTGATTTATAATGAAGATCTATTTTGCATACTGTTCACCTGCAAGAGCAAGGGCAAACACTTACATCATGCTCTGTCTCTACCATAACTTTCTGTGGTAATTTCTTTAAATGGCTATGATGAAATAGTTGGTCCTTTTAATGTTGGGCTTGGAGAACTGACAAATTATATTTTTAAAAGGCAGGAGATGGAAAAGAAAATATGAAAGATTGAGGACATTTGTTCCCAGGCGACTGGGGGAGCATTTTAGAAGTTTAATTGTCATTCTTGACACCTTTGTCATGCCTCCTGCCTGCCTGGGCGGCAAATTCTGATGTGCTATGGCTCCATCTCTTAGAGGTGTGTGTTTGTTTTTTAATCGTGTTCAGGAGAGCTGACTAAATATGGTGGTTCTGGGAAAGGGTATTATGATCCCGTGGCAGAATTCAATTTTTTCTTTTCAAAATTTAGGTGGTTTCATGGGCACCTCTCTGGGAAAGAAGCAGAGAAGTTACTCACTGAGAAGGGAAAACATGGTAGCTTTCTGGTGCGAGAGAGCCAGAGTCACCCCGGGGACTTTGTCCTGTCCGTCCGCACTGGCGACGACAAGGGGGAGAGCAACGACGGCAAGTCCAAAGTGACCCATGTCATGATCCGCTGTCAGGTAAAGCCTCACTTGACCCTGGGTCTGGCAAAATGTCATCTTTGGGTGACTTTTCTGCTTGGAGAAGACAAGACGCCATTACTACTTCCAACCTCAGATGTTCTTTGCCCACTTAGCCAAGGGCTTCTATACTTTATTAATTCTAATCATTTCACCATTTCAGAATTTTATTAAATTATTTATTTCTAGTCTCTCTGGCAGATCAAGTCATGCCTCTGCATCCCCTTCTGCCCTTCAGTATCTAGCCTAATTGAGTTTCTGATTGATTGTAGTTGGTATTGGCATCAGTCTCTATCTCTGAAGTAATAATGGTCTCAGTTCTGCCTTACAATTGGCCCAGTCTAGCCTGTGACTGCATGTGCCTTCGTATCACACAGAGTTCCTCCATTAAGCATGGGAGACTTGAACTCAGTATTTCCTACTTTTAATGTGGTGATGGGACCAAGGACATTGATTCTTGGTCAACTACATCACATTCTGTTTTGGCATAGTTTTCTGAATAGAAACTGTCTATTCACTATTGCTTTAGTTTTTAAATTAAATTAAAAAAAAAATCCCTATTGAGATGTCATCCACACACCATACAATTTACACTTTAAGAGTGGACAATTTAATGGTTTTTAGTATATTCACGGATTATACAACCTCCAATACTATCTAATTTCAGAACATTTCATCACCACAGAAAGAAACCCTGTGTTCATTACCACTTACCCCACCCCAACTCTTGGCAGCCACCAGTCTACTTTTTGTTTCTATGGATTTGTCTGTTTTAGATACTTCATATAGATAGAATTGTATAAAATCTGGCCTTGTGTGTCTGGCTTCTTTTACTTAGCATAACCTTTTCAAGGTTTATCTGTGTTCTAGCACAGATCATTAAACTCTTTGTATTGTCAAATAAAAGATCGTGCCCACATATCTTCATATATATTATTTCTAGTGTTTTATGTTTTTCTGAGTCCAACCATTTTCCTGTTGTTTCCCTTAAATAGCCTATTCTGTTCTCCTTATTAGAAAAAGTTTTCTGGTCTCTGTTTATAATTTTCTCTAGTAGATGAAAGTAAGACATGCATATTGGGCTTCTGCACTGCCTCGCTGGCCTTGGAACTCGGTGTGTTTCAGAGAGTTACCTTCTATTCAGCGCCTTATGTATTGTTGTGTAGCCTACAATATAAGTAGAGAATGAAAAATACTGTTTTTCATTTTTTCTTTCTTTCTTTCTTTTTTTTGTATTTTTCTGAAGCTGGAAATGGGAAGAGACAGTCAGACAGACTCCCGCATGCGCCCGACCGGGATCCACCCGGCACGCCCACCAGGGGGCGACGCTCTGCCCCTCTGCCCCTCCGGGGCGTCGCTCTGTCACCACCAGAGCCACTCTAGCGCCTGGGGCAGAGGCCAAGGAGCCATCCCCAGCGCCCGGGCCATCTTTGCTCCAATGGAGCCTCGGCTGCGGGAGGGGAAGAGAGAGACAGAGAGGAAGGAGAGGGGGAGGGGTGGAGAATCAGATGGGCACTTCTCCTGTGTGCCCTGGCCGGGAATCGAACCCGGGTCCCCCACACGCCAGGCCAACGCTCTACCGCTGAGCCAACCGGCCAGGGCCCTGTTTTTCATTTTTAAAAAACTAGTTAACTTATGAATGAGAAACTTGCTTGTGGCCTAGTTGGTGTTAGATACTTGCTCTTGAGTCTCATGCCTCACAATGAACTCTGGGGCAGCCATTCTGTTCTCACCATCCTTACTGCATCCTCTCCTTGGTATGATCACAGCTGTTCCATCCTTCCATTATTGGGTGTCGGGGGTGGGGCAGGGTGGGCGGAGTTTGTCCCTGCTCTTCAGCTGGGAAAATATGATTTAACATAAACGTAATTTTTTGTGTATTGAAAGGAACTGAAATATGATGTTGGTGGAGGAGAACGGTTCGACTCTTTGACAGATCTCGTGGAGCATTACAAGAAGAATCCCATGGTGGAAACATTGGGCACAGTTCTGCAACTCAAGCAGGTGAGTGTGTTAGAAAGCTAAAGCTCCATCTCCTTATAGAGTTGAAAACCCCCCCAGTATAGGGTATTCCAAATATACAGGAGTAGGACTGACATCATGGACCTCTGTGTACCCGTCACCCAGCTTCAGTTATGATCACCGGTCAGATCTAACTGTGTTTATTACTCCACTCACTGCCCGTCTCCTGTGGTATTTGGGAACAAATTCCAGATGTCATATCATTTCCATGACTCTCTAAAAGGCCTTCAGACTTCCTAAAGCAAGTTTTCATTGTAGGTGCGCCTTTGGTGATCATACTTACTCATTTTGGAGTTATTGCTATGTCAGACTTCACTCTTATCACTTAGTGGTAAATTATATTATCTCTAATATTTTGGTCAACTTATAAAGAAAAAAAAGATGCAATTTATAACAGCAAAGAGTGTGTAGAGATTGGAGAAATGTATTTTTTTGTCAGAACAGAAAAGAAAGTGAAACTGTATTTGAAAATGTTTATTGAGAATGACTATGTCCTGTGAACTTCCTGTCATTTGCCTTCATGAAGACCAAAATAGATGTCCTCTTTGTTGTTTTTTTGCATTAACACTTTTTTTTCTGTAATACCTTCTTTATTTCTCGCCAATGGCTGAATTTGGTTAGCCCCTCAACACAACTCGGATCAATGCCGCCGAGATTGAGAGCCGGGTTCGAGAACTGAGCAAATTAGCTGAGACCACAGATAAAGTCAAACAAGGCTTTTGGGAAGAATTTGAGGTGAGTTCTTTTTTTTAAATTATTTTTATAGACGTTATTAAGGCCTATTTTTAATAGATGAGAAGTTGGTCTTGTGTTTGCATTTGGATCTGAAAGACTTGATACTGTGTCCTAATTCGGCCATTGATTTACATGGAGCAAGCTGCCGAGGGCCCTTTGAAATAGAGGGGCATTGTGTTCTGGGGAAGGGAGTTGGCAGTTAATATGAAATGGGTGAGCCAGTGGCTCCATTTGGCTCTTTTGATTTGCTGACAGAAACCGAGGCAAACATAAGGATCCAGTTCCTTTGGAAGATGTCCCACATTGGCTGGGGTCTTCAGAAAGAATCTAGAGCCTTTTTTCAGTGAATAAGTAAAAGAAATACCTCCTATTGGCTATAGTTTGGGTGTTGACATTTGTAATATTGGGAAGTGAACCAATTTCTTCCCTGAAACCAACTTAAGTAGGAGAATGTTCCCCAGTGGGAATATGCAGTATTCCTGCTGTTCTCTGGTGTGTCACTTACCAGCTCATATTAGTATCTTGTCTTCTCACGTTTTATCCATTTGATAGAAAACGTCCTCAAAAACAAGGATTGTGCCATATTTACCTTTGTGTAGTTATCCTTAGCATGTGTCACAGTGCTTGGCACACAGCCGACACTCCATAAATGTTCTGTCATTCCATATTTTTGTAGGACTTTAGAATTTATAAGTATTTGTGGAATGAATGGATGAATGAATGGTCAAATAAGGCCATTTTAGGCATAGCGTATCATATCGCCTTGTTGAGATATTATTTCAGTTTTACAGATGAAATTTAAGTAAATTAAATTTTACAGACAATTTTAAGTAAATTGTCTTCCCACAGATACTAATTGAATCATGGCGGTGGGGCTGGGTACAGAACAGAACACTCACAGTCCCTGCTCAACATTGCTGAACAGAGGCTTGAACTCAGGTTTATTCTTTTATATCAGGCAGTGGGTTAGTCACCGAGGATCCCATGGCAACAAGACAAACAGGGTTTCTGTCTTGAAAGTTCCAGTTGAGAGAGAGAAGACAGTGATGGAATCAAATCTAAAAAATATACTCAGCCTGACCAGGCGGTGGCGCAGTGGATAGAGCGTTGGACTAGGACGTGGAGGACCCAGGTTCGAGACCCCAAGGTCGCCAGCTTGAGCACGGGCTCATCTGGTTTGAGCAAGGCTCACCAGCTTGAACCCAAGGTCGCTGGCTCGAGCAAGGGGTCACTCGGTCTGTTGTAGCCCCCCGGTCAAGGCACATATGAGAAACCAATCAATGAACAACTAAGGAACCACAATGAAGAATTGATGTTTCTCATCTCTCTCCTTTTCTGTCTGTCTGTCCCTATCCGTCCCTCTCTCTGACTCTCTGTCTCTGCCACAAAAAATAAAAATAGAAGTATATTCAAAGAAGTCTACCTTCTATTCCTGTCTTTTTCTCCCTATATGTATAGACTTTTTTAAAAAAGTTATAGTTTACATTTTAAAAATACTGTATACACAAATATATATCTATATATCTGTTTTTATATTCTGCTCTTTCATGGATAAATAGTAGTATATAACTTTACACACTTTTCTTCAACTTTGCTTTTTTCAATATCCTGGAGGTTCCTCCATAGTAGTATCTAGATAGAACTAGTCTTCATTCATTTCTCTTATGGAGTTTTTCATTTTGTGGATGGACTGTTATTTATTCAGCCTGTTGGTGGGCATTTGGATAGTTTCCAGATGTATTACAAATAGGACACAATGAATATAGCTTGTGCATACATCTTTTCCTATTTTTACTGACATTTGTTAATAACAACAATTTTTTAATGTTTCATGTTGAAAAAATGATGGTTGTTACTCATCTTTCACTTTTATTTTATAGCATACATGATTTGGGGTAGCATATTTAAAGTCTAACATACTGTTTTTAATAAAAATTGAAAAATGTTAAACCGTTTTGGTAAGTATAAGAAATAAGAAAAAACGAAACCAAAACCAGAAAAGATATAGTGAGCTATTTTGTAATGTAGATCCATTTTAGTACTGTATGCTCTTTTAAAATGGTAGCTGAGGTGATCATTTGTATAGACCACTGAATTTTAAAAAAATTACCACATGTAAGTTGAGTATCTGGTCCAGGGCTTCCTTCTTTAACACTAACTTCCAGAGCAGTGCCTAGGGACACAAAGTCAAATCTGCTCAAGCAGCTTGTGGCAGAAGGGGTGTTTTTCATGCTTCTTTTGGTGGCTTCAAGATAAGAACTTAGAAGGAGGTCCCAGCTTGGGGACCTCCTGGCCATGGTAAAGAAGTCTGACTGGAAATGCTGGCCAGGTGGGTTCACTCTGTAACGTCTCAGAGTCAAGTCGTCTTTTCTACATTATTAACAACAAAAGGCTAGGGGGCCTGAATTGGCTTTTGGGGGAAAATGAAGAAAAACAACGTCATGTCTATACTCTACAGGTTCTCTGTAGAGGTCAGGCCGAGGAGATAAATCGTCTCGCACTAAAATCAGGGCATTAACGTTTCATTTAAATGAAAGCCAGATCTAAAGAGCTAATGACCTGCTCTCCAGATCTCTCTTGTACCTGCTTCTCAGACCCAGTCAATTAAAAAAAAAATTGCCCTTTATGGTTGGGGCCAGGGGAATAAGCCTGAGCACTGGACAAACCATTATGGGAAAAATTAGATAGGTGGGAGCAGAGACTCATTATAACCTAAATCCTCTGAAACCGGAGTTTGATCTGCAGCAGCAAGTCATTGTTATTTTAGTGACTGTCCTTAGTTGGCTCCCAGGAAGCGACACATTTGGGATCAGGTCCTTCTTACTGTGTGTTCTGATGGTTTTTAAAGTGAAGCAGAGCTCTAAATTGCAGTGTCATTGGCAGTTTAACTCTGACAGCTCTGTTTTGTTTGTCTTTGTGCCCAACTCCTGGTTGTCTGTCTGTAACACCCTACGTGTCCTTCAGGTATGTTTCCCCAAAGGGACTTAAACAATTGTTTTCACTTAAAATACAGTCTCTTGTGAAGCTCTGGGTCTTTTCTCCTTTGCTCCTGGGATTAATGCAGGTTGATGCTTTTCTTCCAGGATATGTTGTATGAGCAAGACATTGTAAACCCAAGTCTTCGATTTTTCTAGAGATTGCCCATTTCTTTTTTAATTTTTTTTTCAATTTTATTTATTCATTTTAGAGAGGAGAGAGAGAGACAGAGAGAGAGAGAGAGAGAGAGAGAGAGAGAGAGGGAAGGGGGGAGGAGCTGAAAGCATCAACTCCCATATGTGCCTTGACCAGGCAAGCCCAGGGTTTTGAACCGGCGACCTCAGCATTTCCAGGTTGACGCTTTATCCACTGCGCCACCACAGCTCAGGCTGAGATTGCCCATTTCTGATATGTGTAAACCTCTTGTGTCTCCCGCATATCTCTTCTTGCGAATGTAAAGAGGTAGATAATATTTCTAGGCTTGTTGAAGGAGAGTTCTGGTAAAACGAGATTGACACTAAAGGAGTGAAGGCGAGCTATGACCCTGTAACCCTGTGCCTGTGACGTGCAGGTCACCTGAAACCTGCACTCAGCCCCTGTGCAGCAGGGTGAGCGGTATCGTGTATCATGTGGCGGCGTCACAGGGGTCTGCCCCCTTTCCAGGCCTGTTTCTCCCTCTGGAGCCCTCTGCGCCTGAGCTGCCAGGGGGCACGTGGGCAGAGTCTGGACACCGCATCTGACTTCAGGACCCCAGTTGAAGATGGAAATTTTGCCATCGACAGCCCTTTGATCCCCCAGCCTTCCCATCACCCTCCTTCTCTATCTTGCCGCCCTCTCTGCTTCCAGTCTCCCTGCTCTCCACATGCTCACTTTATCCTTTTCCTTCAGCACATTTCTCTGCTTCTTGACTCACGAAGCTTACCTCTCGCCCCTTTCAGATACAGTAACTGGTAACTCTCTGTCTTCATACCAAAGCCTCAGAAATTCTCATTGGCTCAGATACCATCCATTTTTGGTCCCAGGAGCCGTGCCAATGTCATGATCACATAGAACAGATATGTCTGCATGGACCACCCTGTTTGGGAAAAAATAGTTCTCAGAGATGAGGATTGTAGGGAGTTGGGCAAATGTCCCAAAACTGTCCACCACACACAGAAGACACTGGTGGTGGCAGTGATTTATTCCTTCCATTCATTCAGCAAATATTTGTCAAACACAGACTGCATGCTGGAATCTCTGTTCTAGGCTCTGGCAATGTATCAGAGAACAAATCAGAGTCTGTCCTGGAGCTTATGGTCAGCTGAGAGAGACAATAAACAAAGACACAGGTAAATATTCAGTACATGAGATGCCAGTAAGTGCTGTGGAGAAAATTAAGTGGGGCAAGACAAAGGGATGAGCTGCTGATGGAGATGGTAGCCATTTCACACAGGTCTCTGTCACACGGTGGCATTTGAACAGAGACCTGAAGGAAACAAGGAGCAAGCCATGCAGATGACCTCAGGAAGAGCCTTCTAGGCAGAGGGGACAGCAAGTGCAAAGGCCCTGAAGTGGGAATGCCCTTAATACATGGCACGGTCAGCAAACAGGCCGGTACAGTCAGAGAGGCGTGGGCAGCAGGGAAGCAGAGAGGAGCGGCTGCAGGGGTGTGGTCAGGTCACACAGGCCACTCAGGGTTCGTGTGGGGCCATTGGCTTTTACTTGGAGAAGGTGGAGAGTCTCCAGAGAGTGTTGATCTGCTGAGTGGAGGACAGCCTGTAAGGGGGAGATAGAAGAAGGGGAACCAGGCTGGCGCAGATGGCAACAGCTTGAGCAGAGGAATGACAGTGGCTTGGAGCAGAGTAGCAGCAGCGGTGGATAGAGGTAGTTGGGTCCTCGAGATATTTCGAAGGTAGAATCGTCAGTATTTGAAAGCAGTGTTGACAGATTGTACGATAAGACAGAACTGAGGCAAAGATAAGGTGAGAGTTTGTGGCTTGAGCAATTCGTCGGATAGAGTGACCAGTTGCTTAGATGGGGAAGGCTAGGAGGAACCGGTTTGGGGGCAGGTGATCAACTTTCTTTTTGGACACATTAAAGGTTGAACTGCCTACTAGACATCTAACTGGAATATGATTCTCCAGCTAATTCTGTGGTGTTGCAGGCAAGATTGTACTAGAATAGTCTTCCTTCCTCGCTTCTCTGCATTCTTCAGTTCCCAGACTCAGGGGTGTTTTCTCAGGGAAACCTTCCTTGATCCCTGTCCCTGTGCCTGGGTTAATTCTTCCTGTTACGTGTGCACATAGTGGCAAATCCATTCCTTTCCATCCTTGGAATTCATGAATAACTTGGGTGGTTATTGGTTTAATGTTTGTCTTTTGTACTGCGAGTTCATAGAAACAGATAACACTACTAGGTCTGTTGGAATAAAGAGAGGTTTTGCTCAAACGAAACCAATGGTGAACAAATAAAGAGAGACACACTTTGATTCTGTGATTTTATGTCTGCGGTGTGCATATCATCTAAGAAAATAGCCTGGAGCAGTTGGGGGGGACCCCACAAAGCCAGGGGGTCCTGCTTTGTTTTCCGTAGTGCCTGTATCTGGCAAAAAGTCTGGCACACAGAGGCACAAAATAGGTATTTGTGTTGTGTTGACTCTGAGCTGCTTTTAATGGTGAGAGCTGTACTGAAGTCAGACCATTTGTGTATATTTCAAGAGAAAACAGCTTTCTGATGCTTAAAATGTGTGGGGGAATGTTCCAGGCTCTGCTTTGACATACTCCTCTTCACTCCTATACAGTTTATTTTTATTTGGAACCACTGTTTGGGGCTTGTGACTGCCCATTGTAGCCTTGGAGAACCCTGGACCTGCTAGCCCTAGAGCAGGGGTCCCCAAACTATGGCCCGTGGGCGGCATGCGGCCCCCTGAGGCCATTTATCCGGCCTCTGCCGCACTTCCGGAAGGGACACCTCTTTCATTGGTGGTCAGTGAGAGCAGCATAGTTCCCATTGAAATACTGGTCAGTTTGTTGATTTAAATTTACTTGGTCTTCATTTTAAATATTGTATTTGTTCCTGTTTTGTTTTTTTACTTTAAAATAAGATATATGCAGTGTGCATAGGGATTTGTTCATAGTTTTTTTATAGTCCGGCCCTCCAACGGTTTGAGGGACAGTGAACTGGCCCCCTGTGTAAAAAGTTTGGGGACCCTGCCCTAGAGGATCTATAGTAATTCAGGGTTTCAATGGTGAATCTCAGAAAGCTTTTAGTTTCAAACCTTTTGTTTCTGATTAAAAAGACAAAACGAATATAACACACACATATGCAAACCCCACACAACATTTATTAACTGGTGGCCCTGGCCGGTTGGCTCAGTGGTAGAGTGTTGGCCTGGCATGCAGAAGTCCCGGGTTTGATTCCCGGCCAGGGCACACAGGAGAAGCGCCCATTTGCTTCTCCACCCCTCCCCTTCTCTTTCCTCTCTGTTTCTCTCTTCTCCTCCCGCAGCCGAGGCTCCATTGGAGCAGAGATGGCCCGGGCGCTGGGGATGGCTCCTTGGCCATCTGCCCCAGGCGCTAGAGTGGCTCTGGTTGCAACAGAGCGATGCCCCGGAGGGGCAGAGCATCACCCCCTGGTGGGCAGAGCTTCGCCCCTGGTGGGCGTGCCGGGTGGATCCCGGTCGGGCGCATGCGGGAGTCTGACTGACTGTCCCCGTTTCCAGCTTCAGTAGGAAAAAAACCCAAAAAACCCCCACAAAACATTTATTAACTGGGGTTATTTTTTCCCTAGCACTTTAAAGCTTGTTTTCCTTGGTAATTTGATTTGTATTTAAAGCCTAGCCTTCTTTTGTTATCAAGCCATCCTCTGTCGGGGTCTTAAGGTGTTTGCTGCTGTTTGCCACTCACAGGGGCAGTTCAGTCCCTGCATGGCAGCTCTGCGGATGTCCCTGCTCTGCCAGCCACGGGGCTCCAGGCGGAGCACGTGCCTGTCTTCCTTCCAGCCCACAGTCCAGTTTGATTCTTTAAAGGGATTACATCCTGCTCAGGGGAACTATAAATTCTACTTCGAGTTGCTTAGGTTTTATGGAAACAAGACTTTAACTGCACCCCAAAGCTGTGTCTAGAATAATAATTCTTTCCGGTGATCTTTAGTGGAAATCTTCCTCTTAGTGACTAAGCAGTGCCACATTGAACAGCAGTCCCATGCCAGCCTCCAGCCTTGGGCTTAAACGTGCTCCGGGATGGCAGGCGTGCGCTGTAACCACAATTTCCCATGGAGGCCTGGGCTCCCAGGAGCTAAGAGAACGGCTGTTATCTTCCTGTGGGCAGAGCGCTGCAGTGGTTAGAGGTTTCATTCCCAAAGCTTCATTCTGGAGAAATGCCTCTGTTTCCTTTGGACTGATTCTCTCTCCGTCTCTCCTCTTGTTCTCTGCCCCTCCGGTGTCATGCTTTTGTCTTTAGAATTATTATGTTTTTGGCTGGCTTTTCTTGACATCTTTGCAGAGGATTGAAGAAGCAGAGGTGCTTTTGCATCTCTGCCTCGCCTTTTCCCTTTGCCTCTGAACGACCTTGCTCCTCTCTGCGTCTGCTGTTGTCCCGTCTTCCTTGTCAGCGGGCCTGTGCCATGTCCTCCGTTTCTTGTTAGCGCCTTCTTTCTTTAACCCTGGAATGTGACTTCTTCTCTCAAGGTACTGAAATAACTCTTTCAGGAGACACCAGCAGCTTTCTTACTGTGATACAAGCTGTCTTTTCTCTAGCCTCTTTCCTGGGGCTGCTCCTGAGACAGCCGTCCAGCTCCTCGTCCCTAGTTCTCCTGGTTACTCTGATCAGCGCAGCACCTGCCTGCTTTATTTTTTCTTCCCCTCCCTTGTGCTCCTCTCGCTGTTCTTTGCCTTTTTTTCTCTCAACCGGTGAGCTCTGGTGGTTCTCCAAGGTATGGTCTGGGCCTCTGCTCATCTTGCTTTAAATACACGTTTCTTTGGAACATGTCCATTCTCATCTTGTTCTGAGTACCCCTACCTATGTTTATATTGCTTCTAGTTCTGGTTTTGCCTTTTGAGTTGTGCCTTCTACATTTCTTCTTGGCTGTCGTATCTCCTCAAACTCGGGCATGCAGAACGGGACCTGTTATTTCCCCTTCAAACCAAATATCCCCCTTTACTTCTCTGTCTCTGGTGGTAGTTGTGCTGTTTATTCTTTGGCCCTGTAAGGCTAGACTGTCAGAGCGTCCCTTACTCATCTTTCTGTTTTCTTCCATCCCTTGCCGTTCACCACGCTCTGTTGATTTTGCTGGGCTTAGAGGAGGGAAGGAAAGTACTGGTGCTGCATTGTGGGCGAGGGAGGTCATCTCCTGGCATCCCCTGATCTTGTGGGGAAGGGAGTCATCCCAGGATCTCTGACACATCGGCAGGACCACTCAAGTGGGCAGCTATAGACACAGGAGTCTCGCCTGCTGCTGGGGTGCAGGCTCTTGTCTCCCGGGAGACATGAGCCACTCACTGACCCAACCTCTCTGCCTCTGACCCTTCATATGTATCTGCTCTCAGCCTTCCTCCTGTCACTCTTCTGCTCAGACACCTCAGTGGCTCCCTATTTCCTTCCAGAGATACAGCATTTTCATTTTGAAGATGAAGTAACTGAAGCCCAGGAGGAGTGAGAAAGTTGTCCCCAGAGAGGGACTGGCAAACAGTTGGCTACGGTGAACTTTGGGACTTCTGACTGCAAGTCTACCGCACTGCACTTCTTTCCACCTGGCCGATCGTGACCTTCCGCCTGGTTCTCAAGGTCCCCCATTGCTTCCCTTCTTCTCTCCATCTGAGGTTTTTCCCACCATTGTTGGCACACAGAGTCCAGGTTGTTGGCCAGTCTCCCTGCCCTCTCACAGACTCTGGCCTCTTAGCCACCTTTACTTAAGTTCCCCAACTTGCTGGATGGCTTCCTTTCTTAATTGCACCCAACTCAATCCTTCACCTGCTCCTTCCAGAAACTCCACGCCACGTATTTTATCCCACACTTACTGACGTATTGGTTTTGTGCTGTTTGCTGCTGTTTCCTCTGTCACAACCTGTTCTCCTCCAGGGACCCTGCCTTTTAATTTGCTTTTCTGCTTATACTCCGCCTTGTTGGAAGAAGGCGATGGCTTGGCTTACACCAGGCACCAGGGCGGGACCAAATCTTGAGTCGGTTTTGCTTTCGATCAGTTGGCATTTCTCTGGTGATGGAGTCTCCAGCTGCCCCTTCGTTCCTGGACGGGGTTGTGGACTCGGGCAGGACAAGCTGCCCCAAACCACTGCAGAGAAATGGTGACAGGCTGTGCTGAGTGGCTGGTCACACCGCATAGTGTGCAGTGAAGAGGGCGGAATGAGAAATGGCAGTTCCTCTGCATAGAGACAGCCGCCAAAGGAAAACAGAAGTGCATTCAGCTCAGCAGAGGGCTGGGTTTGGAGCCTGTGCAGGTGGTTACCGCTGTCTTCATAATTATTCAGGGCATCCACACTGGAGAGGCCATCTGTCTAACAGCCCTTCTCGCTCCTTTTCTCTCCATTGTGGGGGGAGTGTTAGTAGGAGCTTTTACATTTTTGTGCATTATTAATTTGTGTATAAAAACCCTTTATTGGGATTTTCAAACACCTGGAAGTAGAGAAAATAGGAACCCCCCTCCCCCCAGCACCTAGCTCTAACACTTACCAGTGTTTGTTAACGTTGTTTCCTGCTTCCGGGCCCTCCCAGCCCCACCGTGTGTATATACCTGATTGCTTTGTTTTTGAAAGTAAACTAACTGCAGCTTGGTCCGGCCTTAATGGTCAGTGGCTCTGCTTTTCCCCCTAGGACTTTGTGCTTGTTGCTCAGAACAGTGCCAGCGACATGGTCACTGGGCCATTGTTATGGTGGCTGGTGATGCCTGACTCAGCCATTTTGTTGTTGCCTGCCCATCTCTCCTTGATCTTGTCCCTCCACTTGTGTTCGTGACAGTCTGGTCAAGAGCCAGGCCCACTGGTTTTCAGACAGGGCTTTGGGAGCCTGTGGGGGTCTCGTTCTATCTTCACAGTGACTGGGGATACCGCGGCTGGCATGCTGGCTGGCAGGATCCAGGGGTGGGAGCAGGACTACTTACTGGCCCTAAAGGTAAGGGATGGTTTTGCACACGAATACCTTTCCCATCTGCAGTCCAAATGCACAGCACCGATCAGGGGATTGATGCCTTTTTTTTCTTTTTGTATTTTTCTGAAGCTGGAAACGGGGAGAGACAGTCAGACAGACTCCCGCAAGCGCCTGACGGGGATCCACCTGGTACACCCACCAGGGGTTGACGCTCTGCCCACCAGAGGGCGATGCTCTGCCCCTCCAGGGCGTCGCTCTGTCGCGACCAGAGCCACTCTAGCGCCTGGGGCAGAGGCCAAGGAGCCATCCCCAGCGCCCGGGCCATCTTTGCTCCAATGGAGCCTCGGCTGCGGGAGGGGAAGAGAGAGACAGAGAGGAAGGAGAGGGGGAGGGGTGGAGAAGCAGATGGGTGCTTCTCCTGTGAGCCCTGGCCAGGAATTGAACCCAGGACTTCTGCACGCCAGGCCAACGCTCTACCACTGAGCCAACCGGCCAGGGCCGGGATTGATGCCTTTTAAGGTTTAATAGTTTGATACAATCCCTTTGGCTCTAGATCTGCTTTGGCTCTTGCAGTCAGGTGGCTGGAACTAGCCTCTGGCCCTTTCTAAGGGTTCATCTCTTGCAGCAAACCCTCCAGCTGTATTGCTGGGGGGAGGGGACAGTGTGTCTTGAGCCTGTGTCCCACTTGACATAGTCCTTTTTGCTCCTGTCCCAGCCTTATTGCTGGAGATACAGTGATGTTCAGCCTGACAGGGCCTTCCCAGCTTTTGGTGCCCCAGCTGCCGGTGAGGAGGAGGCTATGGAAGGTAAGCCAGGTGAGGAATGGAGCTTCCTGGGAGCGGGGCTTGTTGGACAGTCTTCTGCCTCTTGCCATTGGCCTGGTTCTGGGAGGAAGCGCCCCTAGCAGGTGCTCGCTGATGTTCTCGGAGCTGTTGGGGCGCCTCTGAGGGCAGAGCACTGGGAGTCACAGCCTCTTGAGTTCCTCTCATTTTCTGTCTCCTCTAGATGGATGACAGCCTTTCACTGTGGGAAATGAAATGTGTTCAGGCAACTTGGGCCCCAGGCACAGACGAGAATGGGCTAATGGGCACTGAGGAAGGAGCTGCAGGGAGAGATGCACTGTTAGTCATTATTAATCTGTGACAGCTGCCAGCCCCAGGCACTTAGCACCTGACTGTGCCTGGGATGCAGGGGCTCTGTGCCTGGCCTTTCTGGAAGACTCCAGGGTCTAAAGGCCTCTCTCCATGTGTGTGCTGTTCACATCCCAAATCCATGCGGAAGAGGAGAGTGGGCACTTAATGTGGGATTGGGGAAGCTTCTGGCTGAGTGTCCCTTTGTGTGTGAGGTGATTTTTGCCGGGACCGCATTATATTATAGTAAGTAAAATAGAATAGGCAGATGGGAAAGGGGTTCTTTTTTAACCCTTATGCAATCCTTTTAACGAGGCTTCAGGCTCGGAGGAGGTCTCAGTGTAGGACTAACAGGTCTTTAACTTCTGCGTCTGACACCTGCCAGTGCCCCTTGTTTACAGAGCCGCAGGCATTCTGCAGCATCTAAGTAGAACTTGTTACTATTTTCTTTTTTTCCTGGCTACCTTCTATATATATGGCAAGTGATAGAAATTTTCATGTGTGCTAGTACTAGGAGGTTTCCTTTGAAAATACATTTTATGAAGGGGAAAAAGAGAAGGGGAATTTAAGAAAACGACTGATATGACAGGTGGTGTGCCAGGACGGCAGGCATCTTGAAGATGCCTTCCAGATGACTCACAACGGAAACGTTCCTGTATTCTTCCTCCAGCACTTTTCCTTTAAGTTGACGTCCTGGGTTCGCAGCACCAGATGGGATTCTAGGCGTGGGGCTGGAGCGCCGAGGCCAGGACTGGTGGTGATCTGCGGCTTGTTTGTCTCCTCCCTTTTTCCCGGTTTTTCATCAGCTTATTCAGCAAACACATTTCGAATGCCTCCTATGAGCCTGATGCTGTGCTGGTTGCAGGCTTAGTGAGGTGGTTCCTGCTCTGCAGAGGACCTGGATGGAATGCATCTTTTGTTGAGATGGCTCTAGCCATGCACCCTCTGCAGGTGAAGTGTCAGTGAAGTTTGTTCCTTAAGTGAACATGCCTTTGCTTTACTATCGAGTTTTTTTTAATTACTTATTGATTTTAGAAAGAGAGGAAGGGAAGGAGGGAGAGAGAAATAAACACTGATTTCTTGTTTCACCTTTCCATGAATTCATTGTTTGACTCCTGTATGTGCCCTGACCAGGGATTGAACCTGCAACCTGGCTTATTGGGTGACGCTCTAACCAACTGAACCACCTGGCCAGGGTCATCAAGTTTGTTTTGAATCAAGAGCTAATTATCCCCAATTGTAGCTTTTGTTGATGTTGTTTTTTCTTTGTTGATTTTTAAGTGCTTGAGTCAGTTCATAGTATTTGGACTTGTTGAACTTCACCTTAATGTCTGAAAGTCAAAATCGAACCCTCTTCCTAATAACACAGGAACTGAGACTGGCTCACAGTTCAGAGGACCTGCCAGCTCAGAGAAGGCAAAATGGCTTTATTTAACCTGCACTCATTTCAGAAATTTGAATGACCATTTCATTGTCAGAGTGCTGTGTCCACTGTGCTTTCCCCTGCCCAGGTTTCAGCTGGCTAACCACTTCTGTTAGGCGCGGTGTGTCAAGGCTAAATATTATGTTTTGAAACCGAGAGTCAAATAGCAATTTAAACTCCTGGCTTTCATACCTGTCTGGGAAATTAAGATAAATGAAATGGAAATAACAGGGCTGCTGTGCTGTAAAATATTGACTCTGTCACTTCTTGTAGAAACTTTTAAGGGTAACCATTTTGGCATTTATTTATATTAAATATTATACATATCTATATATTTCCTTTTTAGCCTGCCTTTCACTGTCTTGATTTGCCCATTTGTGATTTCCCGTAACAGATTAGGCTTGTTTGAAACAGTCCCTTGAAGAGAGGCTTTCTGTAATTTTGAAAATGAAACCTACCCCTTGAAAAAAAATGTTTCAGCCTGGCTGGTCCATCTTTCTGTGTGTTTCTGCAGCTGCTCCTTCTCTCCACTTCCCTACATCTCCAGTCCCTGGGGCCGGTCCCGCCACAGCTGCGTGCTGTAGTCGCTTCTTTCCCCGATGGCGTGCCCCACTGCCTTCCCTGGCAGAGGCGACCTTCCTGACACAGGAGGACTTTCAAGTCTTGCTAACAAAGCTTGCATGCCCATGGCCCAGTCTCCAAACCGCTTCTACTGTCCTCTGTTTTTTTTTTTTTGTATTTTTCTGAAGCTGGAAACGGGGAGAGACAGACAGACTCCCGCATGCGCCTGACCGACCGGGATCCACCCGGCACGCCCACCAGGGGCGATGCTCTGCCCCTCCGGGGCATTGCTCTGCCGCGACCAGAGCCACTCTAGTGCCTGGGGCAGAGGCCAAGGAGCCATCCCCAGCGCCCGGGCCATCTTTGCTCCAATGGAGCCTTGGCTGCGGGAGGGGAAGAGAGAGACAGAGAGGAAGGAGGGGGGGGGTGGAGAAGCAAATGGGAGCTTCTTCTATGTGCCCTGGCCGGGCATCGAACCCGGGTCCCCCGCACGCCAGGCCATCACTCTACCGCTGAGCCAACCGGCCAGGGCCTCTACTGTCCTCTGGTATTTAAATTTGACAACTGATGAATACATGGCTTGCTCTGAAGTAGACAGCAGCGAAAGGAGGCAGATCAGAAATTCCTTGCGAATGGGGATCGCATCTGTTTATTTGTATACTGTATAACACTACCCGCTGGCTCTCATTCTTTATTTTAGAATTAAGTTTATTGGGGTAACGTTGGTTAATGACATAAATTTCAGGTCTCCAACCTTATGATATGACATCTATACACTCAGTTGTGTGCTCACTGCCCGAGTCTAGTCTCTTATCATCATATATTTGGTCCTTTTTACTCATTTTGTCCTCCACCTGGCTTTTATTCTTAATATTGTTACTTTAAAAGGTTTCTCTTTTTTTTTCTTTTTTTAAAAATTCATTTTAGAGAGGAGAGAGAGAGAGAGAGAGAGAGAGAGAGAGAGAGAGAAGGGGAGAGGAGCAGGAAGCATCAACTCCCATATGTGCCTTGACCAGATACGTGCAGGGTTTTGAACCGGCGACCTCAGTGTTCCAGGTCAACACTTTATCCACTGCGCCACCATAGGTCAGGCAAAAGGTTTCTCTTTTTATAAATACTTATTTATTGTAGAAAATTTAACCAAAAAGAAAATGAGGGGGTTAAAAATGGAGAAAAAGCCAGACCTGTGGTGGCGCAGTGGATAAAGCATCGACCTGGAAATGCTGAGGTCGCCGGTTCGAAACCCTGGGCTTGCCTGGTCAAGGCACATATGGGAGTTGATGCTTCCAGCTCCTCCCCCCTTCTCTCTCTCTGTTTCTCTCTCTCCTCTCTAAAAAAATGAATAAATAAAAAAAATTTAAAAAAAAATGGAGAAAAGGCCTTTCTAATCTCACTAATCTGAAAAAGAACCTTATTACTTCTTTAGAGTATATTGTACCATGTCTTACAGGCGACTGCAAACACATGGCTTATGTCATACACTGTGTTGCAAGATTGAGTTTTTTTTTAGCGCCTAGAACACCTTTGAAATGGCTGTAGAAGGTTCTTTCATATGCATGAACAATAGTGTTATTTAGGCAGCTGTTTCCTGCTGGGCATTTATGTTGTTTCGAATGTTTCTGCCACTGTTGGTACAGTGTTAACATGGGTGTTCTTACAGCTATTGCACAGGACTGGGAGCATTTCCTTGGACAAATTCCTGAAAGCAAAAATCGAGCCAGGCTTTTTTTTTCTCTTTCTTTTAGACTTTTGAGGCATAACAATATTTACTTTTGCTTCCTCTAGACGCTACAACAACAGGAGTGCAAACTTCTCTATAGCCGAAAAGAAGGCCAGAGACAAGAAAATAAAAACAAAAATAGATATAAAAACATCCTTCCCTGTAAGTATCAATATTCTGCTCAGTCATTGTTCCTCTTGGAGATTTTTTTTTTTTTTTCTTTTTTCTGAAGCTGGAAACGGGGAGAGACAGTAAGACAGACTCCCGCATGCGCCCGACCGGGATCCACCCGGCACACCCACCAGGGGGCGATGCTCTGCCCCTTCGGGGTGTCGCTCTGTTGCAACCAGAGCCACTCTAGCGCCTGGGGCAGAGGCCAAGGAGCCATCCCCAGTGCCCGGGCCATCTTTGCTCCACTGGAGCCTCGCTGCGGGAGGGGAAGAGAGAGACAGAGAGGAAGGAGTGGGGGAGGGGTGGAGAAGCAGATGGGCGCTTCTCCTGTGTGCCCTGGCCGGGAATCGAACCCGGGACTTCTGCATGCCAGGCCGACGCTCTACCACTGAGCCAACCGGCCAGGGCCTCCTCTTGGAGATTTTGATTCCTGGCGTCCCTGTAACTTTTCCTGAGGACCATATGCCCTCCTCAGCAGATCTGAGGCCTCAGCCTCTTAATTGTGAGCAGTGTGTGTGTGTGTGTGTGTGTGTGTGCGTAGCACTCTTTCTCTTTCTGTGTACATATGCACACTTACATGGTGTATATGTATGTCACGTCCATGTGGATTATGTGTGATATGTGTAGGTCAGGGTGGGAGGCTGTTGGAGGCATTTATAATGCTGAGAAGGCAATGAAGAATTAGCAGAGAATCGGTTTGAGTCACAGCAGGGTCCTAATGACCTTGGGGAAGCCTCATCCTTTTGTATGTGTAAGTTTTTGTTTCTGCTCAGGAGGTCTAATGGTGCTCATTAGTAAGATGTTGGGATATAGAGAATGATGGAAGGGAACAGTGGTATGCAGCATCTAAATAGAATATGACTGCCCTTTTCTCTTTTAAAGATCCCAATTAGACATTTCCTCTGATTAAAAGATTCTTTCTTTAAAGATCAGGAGTCTAAGGCAAAAGAATATTATGTTTTCTTTTTTTGAGAGAGAGAAGAAGGGAGAAAGAAAGAGAGAAAGGAGGAGAGAGAGAGAAGGACCAGCTCATTGTTCCATGTAGTTTTGTACTCATTGGTTGCTTGTAATACATGCCTGACCAGTGCTTGAACAGGCAACCTCAGGGCTGAGCTGGGGCCCTTGGAATTGAGCTGGCATACTCTGATTGTGCTGGCGACCTCGGTGCTCCAGGACGTTCTCTCCACTGTGGCACCAGCCAGGGCAACTTTATTTATTTATTTAGTATTTTTCTGAAGTGAGAAGCGGGGAGGCAGACAGACAGACTCCCATATGTGCCCGGCCGGGATTCACCCGGCATGCCCACCAGGGGACGATGCTCTGCTCATCTGGGGCGTTGCTCCATTGCAACCAGAGCCATTCTAGTGCCTGAGGTGGAGGCCACGGAGCCATCCTCAGTGCCCTGGCCAACTTTGCTCCAATGGAGTCTTGGCTGTGGGAGGGGAAGAGAGAGACAGAGAGAAAGGAGAAGGGGAGGAGTGGAGAAGCAGATGGGCACTTCTCCTGTGTGCCCTGGCCAGGAATCGAACCTGGGACTTCACATGCCGGGACGACGCTCTACAGCTGAGCCAACCAGCCAGGACAGGCAACATTATTTTTTAAGATACACCACTATGTTGCTAATTCCCATTGTTGGTTAATTGATACATCAAAGTGTTGTCTTCTAGATACTGTATTTCATTCTGCTTCATTAAAAAAAAACCTTTTCTTATGAAAAATTTTAAATGTCTTCAAAAGTAGACAGAATAGTGTGAAGAATTCACATGTATCCTCACCCAGCTCCAATAATTGTCACCTTGTGTCCAGTCATTTCATCTATGCTATGTCCACTTCTCCTCTCTCTCCAAATTAGTTTGAAGCAAATAGACATTATGCCATTTATTTATATTTCACTCTTCCTTTTTTAAAAAAAAAAACTTTAAAAAAATTTTAGGTTCACAAGTTATAAAAATATATACACTAGAAGGTTCTCATGTCCCCTTATCCAGCTTCTCCCAGTGATATCCTATAGATCCATAGGACATTATCAAAGCCAGGAAAGTGACATCACTGCTTTATTCTTCTTGAGGAAAGCATTCTTAAGCATCATGTGGTCAGATTATTGTTGTGTTTACTTAGAATTTAACCCTTTGAGTAGTGAGTTTTTTAACCCTTTAAGTGAGGACGTACATGAATGTTTGTACTACTCAAAAGGTTAATTTTTTTATGTGGTTTCATCATTAAATGACCATAACTTGGACTAGGTTGAGGATGAACTGATTTGAACTGATTTGTCTCAAAGGGGGCTCAGTAGTTTTGTGACTGTGGTCTCTTTTCCTTCCAGTTGACCATACGAGGGTTGTTCTACATGATGGTGATCCCAATGAGCCTGTTTCTGATTACATCAATGCAAATATCATCATGGTAAATGTAGCTTTTCAGTGTCTTCTGACTATACATTGCTAGCCTACTTTTTATTTGAAATTCTTTCTTGTGTTCTGAAAGCAGCTTTTGAATGTTTGACTGATATTCTTCTTCCACTTCTAGCCTGAATTTGAAACTAAGTGTAACAATTCAAAGCCCAAAAAGAGTTACATTGCCACACAAGGCTGTCTGCAAAATACAGTGAATGACTTTTGGCGGATGGTGTTTCAAGAGAACTCTCGAGTGATTGTCATGACAACGAAAGAAGTAGAGAGAGGGAAGGTATATTGCATACTCTTCTGCTAAAATATTTAAAAATTATTGCTTACATCAGGTTGACCATTAACCTTAATGTTATTCATTCTTAATATTAGGTTAAGAAGTGAACAAACCAGTTAAGCTTAAGCCACCTTGACACTCTGGAAAAAGGTAGCATTGAAGAAATTTCATGATGACATGCCTTAGTGTAGTTTTCTTTAGGTTTCTTCTGTTTTGGGTTCATTGAGCCACATTTGGATATATGGATTTACGTGTTTTTTGTTTATTTTCAAATTTGGATGGTATTTACTATTTCGTCAAATACACATCCCCAGCCTACCTTGTCCTGGGACACCAGTTACATGTAATTAGGCAGTTTGAAGTTGTCTTCAAGCTCATTGAAGTTTTGTTCATTGTTCATCTCTTTTTTTTTTTTTTTTTTGTATTTTTCTGAAGCTAGAAACGGGGAGAGATAGTCAGACAGACTCCCGCATGCGCCCGACCGGGATCCACCCGGCACACCCACCAGGGGCGACACTCTGCCCACCAGGGGACGATGCTCTGCTCCTCCGGGGAGTCGCTCTGCCGTGACCAGAGCCACTCTAGCGCCTGGGGCAGCGGCCAAGGAGCCATCCCCAGCGCCCGGGCCATCTTTGCTCCAATGGAGCCTCGGCTGCGGGAGGGGAAGAGAGAGACAGAGAGGAAGGAGGGGGGGGGGTAGAGAAGCAAATGGGCGCTTCTCCTATGTGCCCTGGCCGGGAATCGAACCCTGGTCCCCCGCACGCCAGGCCGACGCTCTACCGCTGAGCCAACCGGCCAAGGCCTCTTTTTTTTTTTTTTTTTAATGTTCTCTTTTTTTCCTCCCAGGTTTCATTTTGGGTAGGTTCTTTTGCTCTATGTCTTTAAGTTAATCTTTCCTTCAGCAGTGTAATCTGTTAGTCCCGTTCAGTGTGCTGTCCCTTCAGACATTGTCCTTTTCATTTCTAGTAGTTTTACTCAAGTCTTTTTAGTATCATCCATGTTTTATTCACACGTGCATCATTCTCTATACCTTTGCACATGTGGAGTGCATTTATAACACAGTGGTACCTTGAGATATGAACAGACCAACATACAAATATTTTAAGATATGGGCTGCAACTTGGTCCATAATTTTGTTCGAGATCCGAGCGAAATTCTGAGATAGGAGTGGTGATTTGGGAAGCTGCTGCTAGTTGGCGCGTTGGCGCACGGGTCCAGTATTGGCAGTTTGATTGATATACGAATTGACTGACTTACGAGCTCCGTTACAGAATGAATTAAATTCGTATCTCAAGGTACCACTGTAACTCCTTTAATGTCCTTGTCACTAATCCTATTATAAGTATCATTTCATTTTCCCAGTTTTTCAGTTATTTAAGATGGGAAGGTCAACCCAGTCTTGTTACTCCATTGTAGCTAGAAGCAGCGGTCAAAAAGGGAGTGTTAGAGGGCCTGTCTAGTACTTCCAGGTGGTTAGAGTACTAGTAAATCAATAGTAACTTCACTGGTCATGTAAACCACTCATCATGACTTTTAAGCATTTAAACATTAATTTTAATTATCTGAACAATATATTCATATAAATATTCAAACGCAGGGTTAAAGTTGCCTTTATCACCATCGCTTGTCCACCCATTTTAGCCCCCTCCTCCAATATAAACCCTGTGTGATGTGCATTGTTCTACACTTTCTAATTGTCATTGAAGAAGTACTTTCATACAGTCACTTGATTGTGCATCTTGGATTTTTTCCCCCCACTAAATCTAGGTTTTAATTTCTGTTAGCATGTGTTGGTCTATCTCATAGTAATTGCATGACATTTCATGGTATGTACGTGTCATAAATTATTTAACCATTACGCCCTGAGCTTTTAAGTGTTTCGGATTTTGCTTTTATAAACAGTGCTGAAGTGTTCAGTCTTGTTCTTGCTTTTGTCTTTATGTGGCAAGTGTTTCTCGAGGACAGATGTCAAGAATTGCTAGGTGCTACATAAATTTATGTAAGTTCTGCCAAACTGCCTTCCAGAGTGGTTGTGCCAGGTCACACTCCCCCCAGCTGCATGTGCCTGGTGCCTGTCTCCCCACACTCTTCACACGATGACAGAGAAGCAGACAGAGTTCACCAAGTGATGGCCTTCTGGGTTATCCCAAAGCAGGTTTATCCGCACAGGGTTTTTTTTAATATGGAAGAGTTCTGTGTTTTTGTTTGTGTTCTAGTTAAAGTGCTTTTTTAGATATATTTGAATTGGTTTATGTAAGAGTTGCATGGAATGTAGCAGTCGTACAATTCAGTTAAACCTAAGAAAGATGGGTGATTTTAGATTTTAGTCCTGCTACTGTACTTTTCTTATAGTTGTGAGGGTCAGTGCGACTTTGTAAGATTTTCATCATTGTACTAGGAGTTGGTATGCTTCTGAATACCTCAGAACTGGGCTGGTCGTTGTGAAACGAAGGCCTCCTGCAGTAACATTAGTTGGTATTGAATTCATGGATGAGTTACAATGTGGTCATAATTTCTGCTTCAGGTGTCACCAGCCCTGCGTATGGAAAGAAAGGTAAACCGAAACCTCTGTCCTACGTACTGCCTACTGGTAGTTCCAGGAGGCCACCTATTTCTCCGAGGACTTGGGGGCTGTGAAGACAGGATGCTCGTGTCACTTCAGCGGAGTCAGGACTGGTCCCTTACATAAGAGCTGTTGGAAGCTCCTAGAACAGACAGACATTGGGCCAGATCCCTGTGCCCGCCCCTCGCCCCCTCCCCCTAGACCGAGCCTGCTTTTCCCTTCTTCTGCTTCCCCGTGTGGTAGAGGGGTGGCCTGAGGGGCTTTCATCTTCTCCTAGACCTCTCTGACACCCTGTTTTCTCAGTGTCGCACCCCCATACCCTGTAGAGAATAAAACCCAGACTCTGGGTCCCTTTTGATCCCTCTGCTTTCATTTAAAAGCTGAAGTATTAGCCCTCACAGTTTAGAATTTATTTTTTTTTGGTCAAGATTTACATCAGAGTTTGGAAAAGTGGGAGGCAGGCTGCCGTCGCTAGCAGCTGTTTGAGGTCAGCTCGCACGTTTTTAGAGTTGTGATTTAATGTTGCGTTCTCTTGAGCGACAGCAGTCCTTAGAATCAATTAGCCAGTAACAGGCTTGAGTACAATTAGTATTGAAAATGTGTATTTGGGGGAAAATTGTATGAAATCTGTCACAGGGTATTTGGATCTACAAAACACTGGAGGGAAAGCTGTATTCAAAATACTAATAACTGAAAGACCCCTAGCTGTGCCAAGCAAAAGAGTTGCACCATCCTTTAAACTCTTCTGAAGTTTCCTCCTCCCATGTTTTTCTTTTCTTTCAGTTGGCAGTTGACTGTGGGGCTAGTCTGCAGCTGCTTTTTTACTTCTAGTTTTTTTTTTTTGTATTTTTCTGAAGCTGGAAATGGGGAGAGACAGACAGACTCCCGCGCCCGACCGGGATCCACCTGGCACGCCCACCAGGGGGCGATGCTCTGCCCCTCCGGGCGTCGCTCTGTTGCGACCAGAGCCACTCCAGCGCCTGGGGCAGAGGCCAAGGAGCCATCCCCAGCGCCCGGGCCATCTTTGCTCCAATGGAGCCTTGGGTGCGGGAGGGGAAGAGAGAGAGAGGAAGGAGAGGGGGAGGGGTGGAGAAGCAGATGGGTGCCTCTCCTGTGTGCCCTGGCCGGGAATTGAACCCGGGACTTCTGCACGCCAGGCCAACACTCTACCACTGAGCCAACCGTCCAGGGCCTTACTTCTAGTTTTATAACTGGGAATTTCCTAATATACAAATAAATTTTCTTTTGCTGATATTTGTGTCTCAGTTGTGGCGGAAAGGGAGTGGTGTTGGTGACCGCGCCCAGAAAATAACCAAAACACAAAATCATTCTTTGCCCAGAACACGTCACCCTATGTATGCAGACTCGTCCCTCATTGAGCGGAATATCTTCCTCTTTGGCAGCAAGGATGATTTTCTTGGTGCCGTATTTTCCCATCTGCCTGTTCTGAAGCCAGCAGCTTTTGCAGGCTTGGCATCCCCGGGCAGCCAGTTAGGCAAAGGTGACATGTGCAGTAGGTAGCACACAGATCTGGATATAGAAAAAGCAGCTGGTTCAGAGCCCATCAGCTGCCTTTCTGTGCTGGAGGTATTCGCACTTGGGTTAGATAAGACCCAGGATCCTCCCACACTGGGGTGGAAGTGAACCAGACTGTCTGGCTTCCTGGGTGGCCCAGCCACCTCCAGAGTCCTTGCTTGCCTTCCCTGCGGAGAGACCGGCAGATTTCTAGAATTCAAAACTGGTTGCTAGACTGCACCCTCAACCTGGTCATTTATTCGCTTGGCATCTTTGATTATTGTTTTGTTATTTTTTTTTTTACAGAGACATAGAGTCAGGGAGAGGGATAGATAGGGGCAGACAGACAGGAACGGAGAGAGATGAGAAGCATCAATCATCAGTTTTTCGTTGCGACACCTTAGTTGTTCATTGATTGCTTTTTCATATGTGCCTTGACCGGGGGCTACAGCAGACTGAGTAACCCCTTGCTCGAGCCAGCGACCTTGGGTCCAAGCTGATGAGCTTTTGCTCAAACCAGGTGAGCCCGCGCTCAAGCTGGCGACCTCAGGGTCTCAAACCTGGATCCTCCGCATCCCAGTCCGACGCTCTATCCACTGCACCACCAACTGGTCAGGCATCTTTGATTGTTTAGAGACAAGCAAACACACATTCAATTCTCCTTTGACCTGTGTGGGACTGGACAGCTCTGCATAGACGGCTCTCTTTCCCCACTTCTCCCTGGTTCTCCAAGCTCCTGCTTTTTAAATTTGGACAGTTGCCTTTGGAAATCCAACAGTTCAATGTGAGTCGGGCCATTTTCCATGTTAGTGGTCATTAAGCAAGACTTGAACATTTGCTTTCTGCCAGTTTAAGCTTTCCTTGCAGAGTTCACAGAGATTAACTGTCCTTTTTTTGATCCCTTCCAGAGTAAGTGTGTCAAGTACTGGCCTGACGAGTATGCTCTGAAAGAATACGGGGTCATGCGCGTTAGGAATGTCAAAGAGAGCGCCGCTCATGACTATACGTTAAGAGAACTCAAACTTTCAAAGGTTGGACAAGTAAGTATATTGTCGTATTTTAGAAACTTTGGGAACTCTGTACAGCATGCAGCAACCCAGGGCCTTGCTGTTACTCATGTTTGCATACATTCATCCCTTCGTTCACTCATTGATTCAGGAGCCACTTGTTGGGTGCCTTCTATGTACCAGGTCCTCTTGAGGCACTGCTGGTACCTTGTAGACAAGACAGGTACAGCCTCTCTTCTTGTGAGCCTGGGAAGACCAAAAGTTAAAAAGTAAATAACCAACTAAGCTGATCGTGCTGTCTGGAAGGCCCAGGGTGGTGTGCTGGGGGGATGGGTACTTGGAACAGAGTAACAGGGAGGGCCATTCTGAGGGTGTGTAGCTTGAGCTGAGACTGAAGACGGAGAAGCCAGGCATCCAGAGAGTCAGGAGAAGACGGTCCCGAACACAAGGAGCAGTAGGTGCAGAGACCTTGAGGCCTATTTAGTGACCACATTCCATGGCATTAGATCTTAATTGCATATCGTTCAGTTTGCCTCCGGGATGCCCACCTTTACAAATAGCCATGCTCCAGAGCAGACATGGGCATTCCCACAGATCTGAAGTGCCATGGTATGGCAGAGGCTGGGCTTTCTTCCAGCTTGGGCACTAGAGAGACTGTCTCAGAAGAGGTTGGGCCCTTAAGGGTGGGAATTCCGTGGGAGAAGAGGGCCTCCTGGCAGAGGTGTCATTGTGAGTTCAGCACTGAGGTGCAAACTGTGGTTTGCACTTTCATGGGAAGTGGAGGCAAGTAGGGACTGTCAGAGATAAATTTCTGCTGAGACAGGATGTGACTGAGTCGGGATGAGACTCACCACCACGCTGAGAAATGTGAACTTTACTTACTTGTTGGCGTAAAACACGTGAGGATTCTTGAGCCTAGTGAACATGCATAGATAGCATCGAGTGCCAGGAAGGTGTCTAACAGCTGGGAGGAGTGGCGAGAGGGGTTGGGCCTGGTTGGAGGCCTCTGCAGTGGGCTAGGGGAAGGGGTGGAGATTGGAGGGGGGGGCGGGATCCAGAACATGATGGATGGAGGGCGGTTGCTTCTGTGGCAAGGGGAGGGACAGAGGCAAAGGTGCAGGTAGGGGAGCTGGAATGGATTTCCTCTGTATGAGCCAAGCCATCAATTGACACTTGAAGGGAGTAAGAAGAGACGAAATATCGTAGGAAAATGGGAAAAGTATGAGATAGTAATTGTATAGAAAAGGCAAGAAATCCATTAAATTTCTGGGCAGTGCTGAGTGCCTAACTGAGGTGGCAAACATGAATATTTAGTGACACCGGTCACCTGGTTGTGTGATTTGTCTCCGTGGGCTCTTTTCTGTGGGGTGGTTGGGTCTGTGCAGGCTTGGTGCCTTTCCCAGGGTCACAGTGCGTGGAGACAGTGGTGGGTGTCAGGAGAGTGCGGGGACTCCGAGCGTGTGGGGTGAAAGGGCCCAGGACCGGAGGAGGCGGGCAGAGCGGGGAGAGGCTCAGGGAGCTGGGCTGTGGTGGGGGCTCAAGCTGGAAACCTCCAAGGCCGTGGTCGGGGAGGAGGGATGCTGGGACTTCTGATGTCAGTCAGGGTGCAGTGCCCCTGAGGGTGGAAAGAGGGTGGAAGGTTCAGTCTATCACAGAGGCTGTGACAGGAGCTGGGAAAATGTAGCTGTTGAGCAGATATGCAGAGATTTAGAGGACACTGGATGAAGATTCCAGGTAGGGTTTTCTTTAGTTTTGGTGATAAACTCCCTATCTTCTCGTTGTCAGTTGTTTCTGAGTAGCAGGTCGATTTTTCTTCAGTTTTAGTGAGTCACCATCCATCTTATTGTTATCGGAGATATTTGAGTAGCAGGTACAGGAAGTGTTGGCATTTGGGTGTCTGTGTTGTACCCTCGGATGTAGGTGACATGGGACCCATCATTTCTCCAGAATTGCTGTCACAGATTATCTGCTTTTTATGTAATATGTTACATTTTATCTAAAGAGCTGTCACATGATCTGATTTAAGCCTCCTAACTGACTGGGAAGGAGGAGTTGGGGTGGAGACCTCAGGGACCTTTTACTGAGGAGGAGGAGGAGCATGGAGGAGCAGGGTGGCGGAGGTCATTCTCGCTCCCTGACTGTCCTCCTTGTGACTGTCGCTCTTTGCTTTTTAGCTCACCAGTAACATCCAGAAAAATCTTCATAACTTCAGCAAATTAAATGCAATTGATTCCAGAAAAGATCTTAATTGTGGTTCAGATTCCTTGGCTGTCCTGAAGGTGACTCGCTGAGGACACTGGTCTAGTTACTCTTTCCTTTTTTAAAAGTCCCCTTTGCCTGACCTGTGGTGGCGCAGTGGATAAAGCGTCGACCTGGAAATGCTGAGGTCGCCGGTTCGAGGCCCTGGGCTTGCCCGGTCAAGGCACATATGGGAGTTGATGCTTCCAGCTCCTCCCCCCTTCTCTCTCTCTGTCTCTCTCTCCTCTCTCTCCTTCTCTCTCTCCTCTCTAAAAATGAATAAATTAAAAAAAAATTAAATTAAAAAAAAAAAAGTCCCCTTTAAAAATGTCACCTAGCTTGGATTACCTCCAGATACATAGGAGGAAGATGTAACAAAGACTAGTGCTGCTCAGTGACCTGCACTGGGTGGGAGGTCTTGGGACCATTGTTCTACAGTCTTGGTACCATGGTTGGCCTTTATTAGTGACCACTGTCCTTCAAGAAGTTTGTGTGCTGAGTCTCGTCCCGTTTGCAGAGCAGTGGCTGTGTGTTTCATTGCTCGTGTTTAATCCTCCCAGTGGTGTTATGAGAGAGAGAGATTATTATTATTATTTGCAAAGGAAGAAATGGAGGCCTAGAGATGTCCAGGCGCCACAGTGAGTGTGCATGCTGGGACTTGGGCCAAAATCCAGCCATCTGATTGCAAAGCCTGTCTTCTCATTTACTTTGTATCCAACGGAAGTTTCAAGTATCATGATATTATAATAAAAGTGTGTGACTGGGAGAGGAGAGGAGCTTTGGGTCCAAACGGTCAAAGAAGAACGAGGGACTTGAGGGAATACCTGTTTTGTCATGTGGGGGGAGCAGAGCCCGGGTCCCAGGGCCTCCGTTTCCTCCTGGGTTGAGCCCCACACAGACGAGGTGGGCCGGGGATGCTGCCTGCTGCTGGTAACTCAGATGGCTGATGTGGGTTGGCGTTTCCTGAAGAACAGATTGCTGCACTGGACATCTGGGTTCTTATGGCAGAGGCAGAGAGTTCCCTCTGTGATTACTCAGCCAGATCCAAAAGGAGACGAGATCTGGGAAACCCTGCAAAGGACCTTTCGATGGGGTGTGAGGGGGCCGGCTGGCTCCTTTGGCTCCCGTTGGGGCCGAGAAAGATCGAAGCCGGACAGTGCCTCGATCCCTTGATTTATTTAATTCTTTTCTGGTTTTTCTTGGCTCTACTCCAGGGGAATACGGAGAGAACGGTCTGGCAATACCACTTTCGGACCTGGCCGGACCATGGAGTGCCCAGTGACCCCGGGGGCGTGCTGGACTTCCTGGAGGAGGTGCACCATAAGCAGGAGAGCATCATGGATGCGGGGCCAGTGGTGGTTCACTGCAGGTGACCAGCTCCAACCGCCCCCCGGTCCACAGCCTGTCCCGCTTCCTAACGCCCAGGGCTGCTTCTTACCAGCCCAGCTAACTGTAGGAAAAATTCAGTCTGTCTGAGTCATGGATCAACGGCATTAAGGGACACTTTGACCCCAAAAAGTATTTCTATAGACCCTACAGGACTGCTGGGTACTGGGGGTGGCAGGACAAGGAGTGGTGAGTGGAGTCCTTGCTCAAGGAGCCCCAAGTCTGGTCATGCTTGCTTGGTTTTCTTTTTTTAATAGAGTTTTAGAGTTCATCTCCGTGGTTGCGATTCTCTTCTCATCTACCGTAGAAGTAAGATATAAATTTTCCCCCAACAATGCATTTGTTTGCTTCAAAAGATGAGGACCCCTGAAAGCTGTCCCATGGCCTCTGCCTGGAGGTTGTGGCTGCCGGTGCCCAGGTTTGGGTTTCACAGCTATATGGGGCAAAGCTTGGTTTCCTAAGTCTCGTTTCTATGTTGGGCAAGCAGATATGTGGGGAACTTTCTTTGTTTATTTTTAAAAGACTACCGCTTATTGAGCATATGCTTTATGCCAGCCTCTGGGCCCAGTGTTTTTTTGTGTGTTTTGTTTTGTTTTTTGTATTTTTCTGAAGCTGGAAACGGGGAGAGACAGTCAGACAGACTCCCGCATGCGCCCGACCGGGATCCACCCAGCACGCCCACCAGGGGCGATGCTCTGCCCACCAGGGGACGATGCTCTGCCCCTCCGGGGGTTGCTCTGTCGCGACCAGAGCCACTTTAGCGCCTGGGGCAGAGGCCAAGGAGCCATCCCAGCGCCCGGGACATCTCTGCTCCAATGGAGCCTTGGCTGCGGGAGGGGAAGAGAGAGACAGAGAGGAAGGAGAGGGGGAGGGGTGGAGAAGCAGATGGGCGCCTCTCCTGTGTGCCCTGGCCGGGAATCGAACCCGGGACCCCTGCATGCCAGGCCGACGCTCTACCACTGAGCCAACCGGCCAGGGCCTGGGCCCAGTGTTTTTTATATGTGACTCACGTTTTATGCTCACAGCAATCCTGTAAGATGTATACTGTTATACCCATTTCTAGATGAGGAAACTGAGGGTCAGGGAGGTTAAGAGACTTGGCCTCAGGCACACTGTACTGGAGAAGCTGGGCTCCAAGTGCAGGTTGGATGGACTCCAGAGCCCTGTGCTGTTAGCAAATGTGTTTTCCAATATTAATAGACAATCTTCTAAATACTCCCAAGAGCAGATACTGGTTTTGTTAATATTAATAGCTTGGTTTTGAGAATAAAACCCCTGTGAATTAGTTCATTGTCATTGCTTTTTGTCCTTCTGCCCACAGTGCTGGAATTGGCCGGACAGGGACATTCATTGTGATTGATATCCTTATTGACATCATCAGAGAGAAAGGTAGGTCATCTGGAGGGCAAGAAGCTATGGTTCCTGTTTTTAGTTTATGGACAGAAAGTGCTATTGAAAATAGCCTGGGGAAGAAAATTTGAATGTTAAAATTTTCACAAAAATCTCAGCTGAAGATTTCAACTTTCAACATACATATTTGCCAGAGGACAAAAATGATACTGTCTGAGCTTTTGGCATAAGATGAAGCCTAGAACCTGTGGATCCCACCACTGTGGTCTTCTGTGTAATATGTGCTGGTGGTCTCTACCAAGCCACCAAATCCTTGCTGACGGAACAGTGTGGGGTATTGGAAAGTGGGGGAACCTGACCTCTGAGACGTTAACATGTAACCACATGGGATCATTGGTATTGATCGAAAGACCAGGGCTGTAGCCCTTGGAACATGTTTGGTCAGAACATTAAAGACGGCAATTGCTTTACGTCTAAGCCTGCTGAAAGCTGTGTGTTAAACCACTTTACCCTGGCTCTGCCGTTCTCCTGATGCGTCATGGTTCTTTTGTAGGCGTCGACTGTGACATCGATGTTCCCAAAACGATACAGATGGTGCGATCTCAGAGGTCAGGGATGGTCCAGACAGAAGCACAGTACCGGTTCATCTACATGGCTGTCCAGCATTATATCGAAACACTACAGCGCAGGATTGAGGAAGAGCAGGTACCAAGCCTAGACGGGCTGGCATGCAGGCTTCCACTTTCTTCCGGGTGGCTGGCCAACACTCCTCTCACAGTTAGGACAGGCTCTGATAGGTGACTCTCTTTGTTTGGGAATGGGAAACAAGTCCCCAGCCAGGAAGGGCCTCTCTGAGAACTCTTCCCTACTTCACAGCCCCAAGTTTGCCGTCTGGAGGAGCTCGGGGAGGGGCCCCGTGCTGCTGTCCCAGCCTGACCTGGTGGGGAAGCGCCACATAGGAAGGGGGGAGGCCTTTCCCAGGCTCACACGGCATGCATGGAGCTCAGAGCCTAAAAGTTCCAGCCTGTTTCAGTTTAATCCAGGCCATATTTGTCCTGAGTCCATCTCCTAAATGAATGCTTCATTCTTAATAGCATACGGTGGTGGTTTGAACCACCAGTTTGGTTGAGCTGGAAACAGTGAAATTTCAGTTTTAATAAGCATGCATAATGAAGAGGAATGTGGTGCTTGGAGCCTTTCCAAATGAAGCTATTCATGACAGACATGAAGCTGCGTTAATTAGGAATAAGTTGAGACAATGGAATTGAGGAGACCGCTCTTTTGGCAAGCTGGGCTTGTCTCCTGCCCCACCCCCACCCAAGGCCCCCTGTGCTGCGAGCCAGCCGGTGTCTGAACGTCACTGACATTTACCTGCTGTCCCCTCTGGTCATTGCCTTCCACGAAACTCAGCTTCTCAAAACGGGAACTAAGCTCTTCTTGAAGTGGGACCTGCTACCTACCTGAATGATTTCTAGCCTAGCAGAACCACAGCCACATGAGCCAAGCTGGTTAGCTAGCACTTGTTAATTAGTTTGGTGGGTTCTCCATTCACCCACAAACACTCATTAGGCTGTTTCGTTGTAGAAAAACATCTTCAGAAACAGTGTATTATAGGAATGTGAGGTCACATAACACTGGGGAACAAAATTTTTGTTGCATCCACAAAAACACTTGTTCTTACCTAATTCAAGTGTGCTGATCTCAAATCTGACATTAGTTTTTCTCTGTAAGCTACATTTTTTTTGCAATTCAAGATTTTAGGTTTCATCTTATTGTAAAATTTTCAACATTTAGTTTAACATAATGAAGTAGAATGTCTTCTTGGGCATCATCTTTGTGAAAATATAATAATTTATATAATGCAGTAAATACACTAATACACTAAAAGATATGAGTGCATCAGAATTTGTCTACAATTTCAAAATAGAACATATTAAAACACTTATTTTAATCATAAAATTTACGCAAAACTTATTTAAATTCTATTCAAGCAATAGTTTGCATTTATAGCTCTTGCGTTTGTGTACTTGTTGAGGACAATCTCGTTTGATGCTCCAGCAGTAGTCTGCTCATCACTAACAGCTCCAAGATTTTCGGGAAACTTATCAAGGTGACTGTTCAGGAAGTGAATCTTAACACTCATGTTACATCCAATGTCGCGGAAAGCCAACAGCATCCTTTGAACCAGAAGTTCATAGTTTTCTGCTTTTTTGTTGCCAAGGAAGTTCTTTGTAACTGCCACAAAAGACTGCCATGCTGCTTTCTCCTCCTTATTCATCTTCCTGGCAAATTCTTTGTCATGTATAAGAGTTCGAATTTGAGGTTCCATCGAATACACCTGCTTTTATCTTCTCGACAGACAAGGCAGGAAAAGCAGAAATAATATGTTGAAAGCATTCACTTTCTCTATTCAAAGCCTGAACAAACTGCTTCATTAAGCCAAGTTTGATGTGAAGTGGGGGAAAAATGATCCTGTCTCGATTAACTACAGGTTCATTCACAATATATATATATTTTTTTCATTCACAATGTTTTGCATCCCTACTTCCAGAGCTTCACGTTTTGGCCACTCCTGTGTCCAGTGTTTCTCCCGAGCTCGACTGTCCCACAAACACAGAAAGCAAGGATACTTTGTGAAACCTCTCTGTTGTCCTAGCAGGAAATTTACCATTTCAAGATCCACACAAATGATCCAGTTATGCTCCTCATACTTCAGAAAGTCAAGGACAATTTTTTATGTCATTATAATCTTGTTGCAGATGAGTTGGATAACCAGTTGGAACCGCTGCATAAACATTACCGTTGTGTAGGAGAACACATTTCAGACTCGTTTAGAGCTGTCAAGAAATAGCTGCCATTCTGTTGGATTGTAAGTGGTAACACCTAGCTGGCTGAGAAGACTACTGATATCATGACAATAAACAAAGTGTTTGTCTTTGGAAAAAAAGTCCACAGAAATTTGTTCACGTTTCCTGAAATGGGATACTTTAGCTGACCGGTAAAATACATTCTCTTCTTGAAGCCTGGAGGCTAATAACTCAGCTGCTTTCTTTGATAGGCCCAAATCTCTTACTAAGTCATTCAATTCGGGTTGGCTAAACTGCTGAGGGGTTAATGACTGCTTGGCATCAGAAGAAGACCCTTCAGACTCTACAACCATTTCCTCATGCATCTTATCAAAATATACTTGATCACCATGTTCACTTTCTTCATCCTTACAAGAAATAAAACCATTTCAAACTGGAACCGGGAGTGTCTCAAAGTGTGGGATAGGTCGTATTGCTGAAGGAATATTAGGATATGCAATCATGTGCCGTTTTTTCTTGCCGATGCCCTTTGTATGGATCAGACAGAAATAACAGTCACTGCTGTGGTCCTTAGGTTCATGCCAAACCATGGGAATACCAAAAGGCATTCCTTTGCATTTTTCTTTTGTCCAGTCACAAAGCATTTCCTCACAATTATGACACACAATATGAGGAGCCCAATTCTTGTCTTGATCGCCAGTGGAACTTGAAAATAGGCAATATATGCACATGTCACAAATGATGAAATATTGTGCCTTTGACATTGAAGTGTGTAACAGCCACATATATAACACAAGGTGTTACATTTATGCCTATTCGAAGAAGCCATGATTCAATCTTAAAACAAAATAAGAGGGTATTTTTATCAGATAATAATTTTTTACATTTAAAAACAACTACAATTATGTAAAAGTGATGTTTGTAAAACATTAATTGCCTCGTGGTTATGTTCAATCCAAGAGTTGCTGCCCTTTAACTCCAATTTAAAAACCAATGCATGCCATTAACTGTAACAAGAAGAAATTAAAATTGCATTAAAAACTAGAGCATGCACCAAAAAACGGATTTCAGATTTGGAATCAGCGATGCAGAAATATATAGAAAAAGTTTTAAAACCTCATGCAACAGAAAATAAAAAAAAAAATTGTTCCCCAGGGAATTAACAATCTACCTGTTTTGAAATTTCGGGCTTTGAATCTTCCTGTGTTATTTTAAGTGCTGTGAAGTATTTAGATAGCTACTACAGGCCATTGAATAGTTAGTTACCTTTCAGTTACATCTCATTGGGGCCCAGAATAGTTATTTGCCAGAAGAGAATGACTCCTGATAAGCACCAAGAGGAGGCAGCAGGCAGCAGCGTTGGTACAAACGGGGAAGTGCTTGGGAAAGTCCTGAAGCACAGTTACTCTCTGTGGGAGAAGCTGGGGGAAGCGCTCGATGTTTCCTTCAGAGCCTTTGGTTTTTATCTTCACTTTGGAAAACTCAGGGACTTCCCCTTCCGCGTTGGTAGCACCCCAGATCTAGTTACCGAATGTGGTCTCTCTCTGACCCTGAATCTGAGGTCAGAATTTGGATCCACAAACTGAACAAAATCTTTTATGAGTGCCCTTCTTTTGGGGGGAAAGAAGTAGACAAAAGCAAAACGTATTCTCTAATATAAGTATTTTAGAATATTGAATAAAGAAACTGAAAATAAACTAGAGAAACTGAATGTCCCCGGTAATCCCACCCCCAGAACGCTTGGAGGTGTGCATTCATTCATTCATTCATTCAGCCAGTGCTTTCCTGGTGTCATATGTGCCGGCCCCTTGCTCAGCACATTCACTGCATATGATATATGAGCCTTCGTATTGTAAAAACGTGTTGGCTTACATCATTTATTTTAAAAACTGGGTTCCTGTAATATGTAGGTTTCTGCATTGTGTTGTTTGATTCATTGTAGGAACTTGCTACCTGATTTCATGGTAAAGTAAGAAGTGCTTTCAGTTAGCAAAAGGTTAAAGGTAGCCCTTAAAAACATCAAACCTGCTTGACCAGGCAGTGGGGCGCAGTGGATAGAGTTGGAGTCCGAGAGGACCCAGGTTTGAGACCCCAAGGGCACCAGCTTGAGCGCGGTTTGAGCAAGGCTCACCAGCTTGAGCCTAAGGTCGCTGGCTTGAGCAAGGGGTCACTTTGTCTGCTGTAGCCCCCCCCCCCCCTCAAGGCATATATGAGAAAGCAATCAATGAACAACTAAGGTGCCGCAATGAGGAATTGATGCCTCTCATCTCCATTCCTGTCTCTCTGTCCATATGTGTCCCTCTCTCTGTCTCTCGCAAAAAAACCCCACCAAAAAACATCAAACCCACCTGATTTTTTTTTTTAAATAAATTTTTATTTTAATGGGGTGACATCAATAAATCAGGGTACATACATTCAAAGAAAACATTTCCAGGTTATCTTGTCATTTAGTTCTGTTGCATACCCATCACCCGAAGAGAGATCGTCCTCCGCCACCCTCCATCCAGTTCTCTCTGTACCCCTCCCCCTCCCCATCCCCCTCTCCCTCTTTCCCTCCCCCCACCCCCCATAGCCACCACACTCCTATCCATGCCTCTTAGTCTCGCTTTTATGTCCCACCAATGTATGGAATCCTGCAGTTCCTGTTTTTTTCTGATTCGCTTATTTCACCCCGCACAATGCTACCAAGACTCCACCATTCCTCTATAAGTGATCCGATGTCACCATTTCTCCTAGCTGAATAATATACCATGGTGTATATGTGCCCCATCTTCTTCATCCAGTCCTCTATTTTTTTTACAGTGGTTAAAAGCCTTTAAGCAAACTCTTGGCCAATACAGCAAGAATCCCTAAAAGAGTAGTGTCCTTAACATGTTCCCCAAGTCCAAGTTGGCCCCATCACCATGCCAAATCCCTGAAAAATGCAACCCAACCACAGTTCAGTCTGTTAGGAGCTGTCACAGGGAGCAGGAGTCCAGGAAAGTTCCCCACAGGAAAAGTCCGCATGGCACTGGAATTGTTGTCACCATTCTATACTTTGCAGCTCATGTCCAATCCCAATGACCGCTGCTTCTAGCTGGTAATGATTCAGGTAGACTGGAAAAAGCCATTTGCAGCATGCGTGGATATGAAGCTTCTGTTCTCCTCTGCCTGGAGAGTTGAGACCAGGTTGCTTTTTCCTGGAGCTCTGTGACTGTGGCCTGGTAAAGAGAACCTTGGGATACACTAAGCTGGGTGGCAAAGGTAAATTCATAATACAAGTTAGCAAAAGGAGGAAAGAGAGCTCTAAATTAGGAGTAGGTCCCAGCCTGAAATATGAGTGGGACATTGAGGTAGGAGGGATAAAGGAAACACTATATATTAAGCAAAGCAGCAGAAAATAGGACTATCAACGCCCACAACAGAGATCTTTGAGGGAAGAATAAAAAACCTGACTATTCAGGCAAAACATAGTTAAGTGGCCCTTGTGCGAATGAGATCAGTTTACCTGCTTCTTGGAAGAAATACCCTAGGCTCGTCCACAGTGTCGTAGATGGGGCCAACGGCCCTGGGCACCTTTAGCCTTCAGTGGCAAACCCCAGCTTTCTGGGCAAGGTTAGGTCATAGGTGGCTGGAGCAGGACTGGAAGAGACTGAACCCTCCCTTAGAGGAGCGAGGGGGAAGCCCACCTTCCAGTGTCCCTGTTTCCTCACAGCAGAGGCGTGTAAGCCTGGCAGGCTTTAGCTCAATGACCTTCCTTTCCACTATTGAAGCAGGACCCAGATGGCATCCTATGAGACCCCTTTGGGGTGTTGGAGCCTTTAAGGGTGTATCCTAAAAGCTGGTAGTTCCCCTGATCTCTATTGGGCTTTTTCTGCCTCTAGGTATCTTAAAAGCCATTCTCAGAAGATCTCGCTGAGGGGTTTGAGGATCCCCATCCGCCTATATAAATCTTTTCCATATATCTGGAGCTGTTTGGAAAAAAGACAGAACAGTGTTATTAGCTAGATCTAATAAAGAAGGTAGTAGTTTGCAGACGAAAAAGATTTGGTGTCTCCTGTTCATCAGCATTCAAAAGAAATGTAAATTTTTTTTTTTTTTTTTTTTAAGTAAAAAGCATGATATGGTAGACCCGTCGGAGTCATTGGCCTGGTGTGCAGGATTCCCGGGTTCGATTCCTGGCCAGAGCACACAGGAGAAGTGCCCATCTACCTCTCCACTCCTCCCTCTCTCCTTTTCGTTTCTCTCCTCCCGCCCGCAGCCAAGGCTCCACCGGAGCAAATCCACCCTGGGCACTAAGGATGGCCCCACGGCCTCTGCCCCAGTTGCTAGAATGGCTCGGGTTGTAACAGAGCAACATCCCAGATGGGCAGAGCATTCCCCCCGGTAGGCATGCCAGGTGGATCCCAGTCAGGCGCATGCAGGAGTCTGTCTGACTGCCTCCCCATCCCCATCCTCAGAAATATACAAAAAATAAATAAATAAAAGAAAAAATACTAAAAAAAAAATAATAATAAAATAAAATAAAATAAAATAAATAAAATAAAAAAATAAATTAAAAAAAAAAAAAAAGGGAGGGGGCATTCCCTTGTGCTAAAGCTCCAGGGAGCATGGAGTGAGCTTGAGTATGTCCTATGAAACATGGAGCTCTATGTTTACATATAAGTCTTTGAAGAAGGAGGAACTGCTGAAGTAGTTTATCAGCATTTGTCCCTAAGACAGCAGTCTTTGTAGTGGGAACACCATACGTAAATATTTGCTGTCTGTCTATAGATTAAGGGGGGAATATGGCAAATGCTGAAAAGCCATGATCTTTGTGACCCTCCCCTCCCCCAACCCCCTCCCTCTTCTCCTCCCACCCTGTAACCCCAACACTGTTGTTCATGTCTCTGAGTCTCATCTTTATGTCCCACCTATGTATGGAAACATATAGTTCTTAGTTTTTCTGATTTACTTCTTTCACTCAGTATAATGTTATCAAGGCCCATCCATGTTGTTGTAAAAGATCCTATGTCATCATTTCTTATGGCTGAGTAGTATTCCATAGTATATATATACCAAAGCTTTTTAATCCACTCGTCCTCTGATGGACATTTGGGCTGTTTCCAAATCTTTGCTATTGTGAACAATGCTGCCATAAACATGGGGGTGCATTTCTTCTTTTCAAACAGTGCTATGGTGTTCTTGGGGTATATTCCTAACAGTGGTATAGCTGGGTCAAAAGGCAGTTCGATTTTTAATTTCTTGAGGAATCTCCATACTGTTTTCCACAGTGGCTGCACCAGTCTGCATTCCCACCAGCAGTGCAGGAGGGTTCCCTTTTCTCCACATCCTCGCCAGCACTTATTCTGTGTTGTTTTATTGATGAGCGCCATTCTGACTGGTGTGAGGTGATATCTCATTGTGGTTTTAATTTGCATTTCTCTAATCATTAGTGATGTTGAACATTTTTTCATATGCCTATTGGCCATCTGTGTGTCCTCTTTGGAGAAGTGTCTATTCATTTCTTTTGCCCATTTTTGGATTGGATTGTTTGTCTTCCTGGTATTAAGTTTTACAAGTTCTTTATAAATTTTGGCTATTAACCCCTTGTCAGACGCTATGTCAAATATATTCTCCCATTGTGTAGTTTGTCTTTTTATTCTGTTCTTATTGTCTTTAGCTGTGCAGAAGCTTTTTAGTTTGATAAAGTCCCATTTGTTTATCCTGTCTTTTATTTCACTTGCCTGTGGAGACAAATCAGCAAATATATTGCTGCGAGAGATGTCAGAGAGCTTACTGCCTATGTTTTCTTCTAAGATGCTTATGGTTTCACGGCTTACATTCAAGTCTTTTATCCATTTTGAGTTTATTTTTGTGAGTGGTGTAAGTTGGTGGTCTAGTTTCATTTTTTTGCAGGTAGCTGTCCAGTTTTCCCAACACCATTTGTTGAAGAGGCTGTCTTTACTCCATTGTATTGTCTTACCTCCTTTGTCAAATATCAGTTGTCCATAGAGCTGTGGGTTTATTTCTGAGTTCTCTGTTCTGTTCCATTGATCTATGTGCCTGTTCTTATGCCAGTACCATGCTGTTTTGAGTACAATGGCCTTATAATATAACTTGATATGTGGAAGTGTGATACCTCCTGCTTTTTTCTTCCTTTTCAGGATTGCTGAGGCTATTCGTGTTCTTTTTTGGTTCCATATAAATTTTTGGAATATGTGTTCTATGTCTTTGAAGTAAGTTATTGGTATTTTCATTGGTATTGCATTGAATTTATAAATTGCTTTGGGTAATATAGACATTTTAATGATGTTTATTCTTCCTAATCATGAGCTCGGTATATGCCTCCACTTACTCGTATCTTCCCTGATTTCTTTTATCAATGTTTTATAATTTTCCACATACAAGTCTTTAATCTCCTTGGTTAGATTTATTCCTAGGTACTTTATTTTTTTGGTTGCAATGGTAAAGGGGATTGATTCCCTGATTTCTCTTTCTGACAGTTCATTATTAGTGTATAAAAATGCCTCTGATTTCTGAGTGTTGATTTTATATCCTGCCACCTTGCCAAATTCTTTGATCAGGTCTAGTAGTTTTTTGACTGAGACTTTAGGGTTTTCTATATACAATATCATGTCATCTGCAAATAATGATAGTTTTACTTCTTCTTTTCCAATTTGGATGCCTTTTATTTCTTTTTCTTGTCTGATTGCCGTGGCGAGGACTTCCAGAACTATGTTGAATAAGAGTGGTGAAAGGGGGCACCCCTGCCTTGTTCCTGATCTTAAGGGGATTGCTTTTAATTTTTGCCCATTGAGTATGATGTTGGCTGTGGGTTTGTCATAGATGGCCTTTATCATGTTGAGGTATGTTCCCTGTATTCCCACTTTGCTGAGAGTTTTGATCATGAATGGGTGCTGGACTTTATCAAATGCCTTTTCTGCATCTATTGAAATTATCATGTGGTTTTTCTCCTTTCTTTTGTTTATGTGATGAATCACATTGATTGATTTGCGAATATTGTACCAGCCTTGCCTCCCAAGAATAAATCTCACTTGATCATTGTGTATGATTTTTTCCATATATTGCTGGATCCGGTTTGCTAATATTTTGTTGAGGATTTTTGCATCTAAGTTCATCAGGGATATTGGCCTATAATTTTATTTTTTTGTGTTGTCTTTGCCTGGTTTTGGAATCAGAATTATGCTCGCCTCATAAAAGGAGTTTGGAAGTCTTCCTTCCTCTTGAATTTTTTGAAATAGCTTGAGAAGGATAGAAGTTAGTTCTTTTTTGAATATTTGGTAGAATTCACTTGTGAAGCCATCAGGCCCAGGACTTTTCTTTTTTGGGAGTTTTTTGATAGCTGTTTCAATCTCATTTGTTGTAATTGGTCTGTTTAGGTTTTCTGATTCTTCCAGATTGATTTTTGGAAGATTATATGATTCAAAGAATTTGTCCATTTCATCTAGGTTGTCTAGTTTTTTGGCGTACAGTTCTTCATAGTATTTTCTTACAAAATTTTGTATTTCTGTTGTGTCAGTTGTTATTTCTCCACTCTCGTTTCTAATTTTATTTATTTGAGTCCTCTCTCTTTTTTTTTTGGTGAGTCTTGTTAAAGGTTCATCGATCTTGTTTACCTTTTCAAAGAACCAGCTCCTGGTTTCATTGATCCTCTGTATTGTTTCTTTAGCCTCTATGTCATTTATTTCTGCTCTGATCTTTATTATTTCCTTCCTTCTACTAGTTCTGGGCTTTACTTGCTGTTCTTTTTCTAGTTCTTTTAGATGCAGGGTTAAGTTGTTTATTTGAGCTTTTTCTAGCTTCTTGAGGTATGCCTGTAATGCTATAAACTTCCCTCTCAGGACTGCTTTTGCTGTGTCCCATAAATTTTGAGTTGATGTATGCTCATTATCGTTTGTTTCTAGGAATTTTTTAATTTCTTCTTTGATCTCAATGTTAACCCATTCATTGTTTAACAACGTGCTATTTAGTTTCCAAGTATTTGAATGTTTTTCAATTTTTCTATTGTGGTTGATTTCTAGTTTAATGCCATTGTGATCAGAGAAAGTGCTCGATATGGTTTCAATCTTCTTAAATTTGTTGAGCCCGCTTTTGTGCCCTAACATGTGGTCTATTCTAGAGAATATACCATGAGCGCTTGAAAAGAATGTATATTCTGCTGCTTTAGGATGAAAGGTTCTGAAGATATCTATTAAATCCAGTTGATCTAATATGTCCTTTAAGTCTGCTGTTTCTTTGTTAATTTTCTTTCTTGAGGATCTATCTAATGATGTTAATGGGGTATTGAAATCTCCTACTATTATAGTATTGCTGTTGATCTCGCCCTTTAAGTCTATCAAAGTCTGCTTTATATATTTAGGTGCTCCTATTTTAGGTGCGTAGATATTTATAATGGTTATATCTTCCTTTTGGATTGCTCCCTTTATCATTATGTAGTGACTTTCTTTATCTCTAACTATGGTCTTTGTTTTAAAGTCCATTTTGTCTGATATAAGTATTGCTACCCCAGCCTTTTTTTCATTTCCATTTGCGTGAAATATTTTTTTCCATCCTTTTATCTTCAGTCTGTGTGCATCTTTTGATTTAAGGTGTGTCTCTTGTAGACAGCATATGCATGGGTCCTGTTTTCTTATCCACGCAGCTACCCTATGTCTCTTGATCGGGTCGTTTAATCCATTAACATTTAAGGTTATTACTGATATGTAATTGTTTATTGCCATTTTTTTTCTTTAAAACTGTTTTTCTCTTTTGCTATATTCTTTTTTTCCTTTGACCTGTTTACAACAGGTCCCTTACTATTTCTTGCAGCCTTGGTTTGGTTGCAGTGAAATCCTTGAGGTTTTTTTTGTCTGTAAAGCTTTTTATTTCTCCTTCAATTTTAAATGATAGCCTTGCTGGATAAAGTAGTCTTGGTTGTAGGTTCTTGTTCTGCATTACTTTGAATATTTCTTGCCATTCCCTTCTGGCCTCAAGTGTTTCTGTTGAGAAGTCGGAAGTCATCCTTATGGGGGCTCCTTTGTAGGTGATAGTCTTTTTTTCTCTCGCAGCTTTTAGTATTTTCTCTTTATCATTTAGCTTTGGTAATTTAATTATGATGTGTCTTGGTGTTGGTTTCTTTGGGTTTCTCCTTAATGGAGTTCTCTGTGCTTCCTGAACATGTGAAATGTTTTCCTGCCTTAATTGGGGGAAGTTTTCTGCTATAATATGTTTGAACAAAGTCTCTATCCCTTGTTCTTTCTCTTCTTCTTCAGGAACCCCTATGATGCGGATGTTATTTCTCTTCATGTTGTCACAGAGCTCTCTTAGAGTTTCCTCAGACTTTTTAAGTCTCTTTTCTTTTTTCTGCTCTGCTTCCGTGCCTTTATTTATTGTGTCCTCTAACTCACTGATTCGATTTTCTGCTTCATCCATCCTGCTTTTAATTCCTTCCATTGTATTCTTTATTTCAGATATTGTATTTGTCATTTCTGTCTGGTTCTTTTTTATTATTTCAATGTCCTTTTTTATATTTGTTATCTCTTTATTTAGGTTTTCGTAATGGCCATCTATGGTGGTTCTATTATCTTTGAGCATCCTAACAATCGTTATTTTAAACTCTGCATCTGGTAATTTGGTTATATCTGATTCACTTAAGTCCTTTTCTGGGGATTTCTCTTGGTTTATTTGTGTTGTATTTCTCTGCCTCCGCATTTTCTCTTCACGGGAGTGGCTGTGATCACGTGCTCGGGTGCACAAGGGTTGGTGGCCTTGGCCTTTGCCCCGCCCCCTGTGTGATGTTATGCTCGGTCCTGAGGGCACTGGCGAGCACCTTTGCTCAGCTGCGGGTCTCCGCCTGTTTCCGAGCTTTCGCCCTGCCTTTGCAGGATGATCCCACTCAAGGAACAGCTGCTAGCCTTGGCTCTACCACCAGTCAGAGCTGCGTGCCCAAGCTTAGCTCCGTAGCGAAACTCCGCCTCTTCTGGGCTTTTGGCTCCACCCCCGCGGGAGGAGCCGGCTACCAAGTCAGACCGCAAGCCTGAGTTGCATGGGCGGGGCAGGGATGTGCTCCTCTGCCCTTGCTCCGGGACTGGTTTCTACCCTTTCCGGGTTTCCCGCCCTTCTCCCAGAGGCTGGATTACAGGCTGCCAGCAGCTGAGCTTGGCTGCTTTTGCATGCCCCCTTCTCCCTAGCCGGGCAAGATTGAGCTCACACCTGAGCCCAGTGGTGGCCAGCCGGCTTCCAACCCTGCCAGCAGAACCGCGCTTTTGTTTCCCGCTGCCGCCCGCCCTCAGGCTCGCCCTCAGCCGCGTGGGTGGGGTCGTTGCAGCTCAGACCCTAAGACTCACTACTGTAGACCCGAAAGCTCCCTCCTTCTATGCGATTCTGCTCTGAATGCCGCGGGGGAGCTTGTTTGGCTGCTCTTCTGCTTCCCTTTGCTGGTATTGCTGTTTCCGGGGGAAATATTCACTTCAGCTTTGGGGAGTGACTCGTCCCAGGGGTTAGGGTGGCTATCTCCCAAAATGTTTCTCCCTGTGCCTCCTAGATTATACTCTCTTCCTGTTACTGTGGTTCTCTCCCCTCTCCCTCCGTTTCCAGGAGCCCCGGGTGAGTGTTTGTGAGAGAGATGTTCTGCGTGGTCCCTTTAAGAAGGATCCTGGGTCTGAGAAATCAGACTCTCTCACAAACAGTATCCTGACTTGTTTCCGGCTAAATACTGTCCTTACGCCTCTTCTGGGGTCTGGGGCTGCAGGCTGGGTCTTTGTTCCTGGGGTTCAGGACCCTTTCCCTTCTGCTAAACTCACTTCCCGCCACGCGAGTCTCTCCCTGCTGCCGTTCGCTCCGAGGAGCTGGGCAACCCTCTCCGCATTTCCGCTTTTCCTACCAGTCTCTGTGTGGCTTCTTCAGCATTCCTTGGTTGAAGAGGCCTTTTAGTTTAGTCCAATTTGGTTTTTCCAGCTGATAGTTCATAAAATTAGTTTGTAATCCACTTTGGTTCTGGGAGGTAGATGCTGGTACGTCCGCCTACTCCAGCGCCATCTTGTCTCCCCCCACCTGATTTTTAAATTAAGCAAAAGAACAAAACTCATTTAGTATAATTGATTATGTTGTAATAACATGCATTTCCAAAACTTAGGAAGCTTTAGGAAATTTTGGGAGCAGAAGAATTTGCTAAAGAGGGATAAATGAAGAAAAAAAAGAAAGAAAGAAAATAAGTGGTGGGGGAGTGGTGGAGGGGGTGGGGAAGGAAGCCTCCTGGAACTAGAGACTGCCTGGGAGGGAGGAAATGAGAAGCGAGGTGGCCTCCAGGGGAAAGTGCAAATAAAGCAAAACTGAGGACAGGCTCAAGTTTTATAAGCCATTCTTCTCATACTGTCTTCCATTCCGAAGTAGATTTCTTTGTTAACTTCCTTTTACAGTATTAAGATTCTCTTATTTGCAAAAAACAGTATGTGGAATTTTCTTCACCCAGTTCTCCTGTTAACATTTTAACACAATTTATTCTTCATTCATACCCCCACCTCTTTCTCTTTCTCTCTCCCTCTAACCGTAGTAAAATTATCAAAATCAGAAAATTAACATTGATGTAATACTATCTTGTTAATCTACAGACCATATTCATATTTTGCCAATTTGTCTTGCTAATATCCTTTATGTGGTCCTGGGTCACATGGTGCATCTCATTGTCATGTGTCTTTAGCTCCTTTACCCTGGAATAGTTTCTCAGGCCTTATCTTTCATGACCTTTATGGTTTGTTTTTGTTGTTGTTGTTTTTGACAGAGACAGAAGGGGTGGTGGACGGGGACAGATAGGGACAGTCAGGAAGGGAGATGAGAAGTGTCAGTTCTTCATTGTGGCCCCTTAGTTGTTCATTGATTGATTTCTCATATGTGCCTTGACTGGAGGGCTACAGCAGAGTGAGTGACCCCTGTTCATGCCAGTGATCTTGGGCTCAAGCCAGCAACCTTTGGGTTCAAGCCAGTGATCATGGGGTCATGTCTATGATCCTATGCTCAAGCCACCACCCTGCGCTCAAGCTGGTGACCTCGGGATTTCAAACCTGGGTCCTCCATGTCCCAGTCCGACGCTCTATCGACACTGTTCCACTACCTGGTCAGGCATGACCTTTACGTTTTTGAAGAGTTCAGGCCAGCTGTTCGGTGGAATGCCCCTCCGTTTGGAATTGTGTGGTCTTTTTTCTTGATTAGACTCAGGCCATGCATTTTTGACAGGACTGATGTGTCCCTCACGTGGCACCATCTGTTGATTTGTTTCATTACTGGTGGCGTTAACTTGGGCCCTTGATGAAGGTGCTGTCAGTCAGATTTCTCCACTGTCAGCTTACCATTTTCCCCTTTTTAACTAATACTAAGACTATATGAATAACTGATTTTCCATCATACTTTCTGCCTACGAATTGAACATTCATTTCACCGCCTGGATAATGACTCTTGTGAGAGGTACCCAGCAGTCATTTTCTCTTTCCAGCATACCCTTTCGTTCAGTTGTTGGAAGCCTAGTATCAAGGAAAAGCTTCCCCTTCCTTAATTATTTAGTTATTTAGTTATTCGTTTATTTATTTATGTCAGAATGGCTTAGAATCTCTTACTTTTAATTATTTTGCTGCTTAAACTGTCCACATTTGGCGAGTGCAAACCTTTTCAAGTTGGCGCCTGTGTACTTAGCTGTGTCCCATTTCTGAGCCCTTGCTTACACTTTCCGACAACACAAGATGGTCCCGGTTGACCTTATACTTTCCCAGCCATTTTTCAAAGGATTCCTGATTCTTCTTATTGAAGAGTTTGGTATTTTGAAGCCAAGATCTGGGTACTGGGTATGCTTGTTTGTACTGGTATACCATTTTTTGGAATTGCTGCTTAGCTAATTACTGCTCTCTCTCTCTCTCTCTCTATAACCTCCCGTACATGTATGCAACTCTTTGTCCCCCCTCCGTACCCCCATATGTCAAGACTATTTTGTTTCCCTAGACTTGTGCTTCTTCACATACCTTCCTTAATCTCTTTGGTCCAATAAATGCATTTATTTTCACATTTGTGCACTTGGTTATTCATTCCCACATTAAAGTCGGTTGTACTTTGTGCCGGGCACTGTGCTGGGTACTGGGCACATAGCTGGTCATGTGTGTGGATTGGAAATAGATTGGTGTGGCTGGAGCAGAGGGAGTGAGGAGAGGAGCAGGGAGTGTGACGGTGGGGTTGGAAACGTATGCAGGGACCAGATTTTGAGGGGGAAGGCTTGCAGGGGAGTGACATCAAAAGATCCTCATTTAAAAAAGAGGGAGAAGAATGGGTGGGCTCTAGGCTTGAGCAGCTGCAGGGGATCCAGGGGGAGAATTGATGGTGGTTTGCATGGGCGGGGCCAGTAGTCACCACAGAGAGAAGTAGAACCAGATTCTGGGATTAGATGTGGAAGGCGCAGGGCGTTTGTTTTCCTGATGTTGGAACCCAGAGCACGCGGGTCAAGTCGTCCTGCTGCTCTGTAACCTGGACAAGAGCATTTTCAGTTTATGCTTGTCCTGCTTTTGGCTTTTGGGCTTCTTTGTAATTTATAGTTCAAGAATGTAATTACTGGGGTTACTTCACATGGAAAGATATTTAATACCAGTTGACTTTAGAGCCTTGTGGTCAGTCTCTTCTCTCAACCTTGGCGCTGTGTCAGTTGGCAAAGCCGTAAGCTTTACTGCAAACATTGCAAAAGGCCTGGTAACTATGCTATGTCATTGAATTCAGGTGGGGATAGATCAGTTTCAGGTCGCTTTTAAGCCTCTGAAACAAATTTCTCTCCACCTGTCTCCCCAAAAAACAAATCAAAACAACACCTATGTACTGAGAACAAACTTGTCTGATTTCTGAATCTGTTTTATTTCCTGTTCTTCCTAAATCAGCTGAAAAGCTCCAGCATTGCACTTGGCCCCACGGCTCAGGGCTGAGAGCACTGGTCATATAAAAAGCTCTGTGTGTTCATGCTTTTCCAAGTAGAGCTCCTTTGATTCATTGAAATAATTCCTGCCCCATTTGTATTAATTCTCATTATAAAATTCTCTTGTAATCACTTCATGTAGAAATACTGGTTTTGAGTTTCAAGAAACTATTTAGTAGGAAGGGAGAAATGGGGAGTTGCTGTTCAGTGAGCATACAGTTTCAGTCGTGGAAGATGCAAACATTCTTGGGATGTGCTGTTTAACAACAGCATATAGTCAACAATCCTCGACTGGACACTTAAAATTTTAACAGGCTGGCCCTGGCCAGTTGGATCAGCAGTAGAGCGTCGGCCTGGCGTGTGGAAGTCCCGGGTTCGATTCCCGGTCAGGGCACACGGGAGAAGTGCCCATCTGCTTCTCCACCCTCCCCCCCTCCTTCCTCTCTGTCTCTCTCTTCCACTCCCGAAGCCAAGGCTCCATTGGTGCAAAGTTGGCCCAGGCACTGAAGCCGGCTCCATGGCCTCCACCTCGGGTGTTAGAATGGCTCCGGCTGCAATGGAGCAAAGCCCCAGATGGGCAGAGCGTTGCCCCCTGGTGGGCATGCTGGGTGGATCCCGGTCAGGTGTATGCAGGAGTCTGTCTGACCTCCTCCCCGCTTCTAACTTTGGAAAAAGACAAAAAAAAATTTTTTTAACAGGCTGTATCTTGTGTAATGTGCTTTTTCACCATGATTTTTAAAATGGTCTGAGCAGAAAGCAAGTTTATGCTTCAGTTGACTTATTTTTGTATTTTTAATTTTTATTCAAAAAATTAGTTAAGATTTTTAAGCCTTAGCCCTGGCCGGTTGGCTCAGTGGTAGAGCGTTGGCCTGGCGTGCAGGAGTCCCGGGTTTGATTCCCGGCCAGGGCACACAGGAGAAGCGCCCATCTGCTTCTCCACCCCTCCCCCTCTCCTTCCTCTCTGTCTCTCTCTTCCCCTCCCGCAGTCGAGGCTCCATTGGAGCAAATATGGCCCCGGGCTCTGGGGATGGCTCTGTGGCCTCTGCCTCAGGCGCTTGAGTGGCTCTGGATGCAACAGAGCGGCGCCCCAGAGAGGCAGAACATTGCCCCCTGGTGGGCATGCCGGGTGGATCCCGGTCAGGCACATGCAGGAGTCTGTCTGACTGCCTTCCTGTTTCCAGCTTGGGAAAAATGGAAAAACAAAAAAACAAAAACAAAACAAAACAAAAAAGATTTTTAAGCCTTAGAATGAAATTTAAAATTATGTTCTCTGCCAATTCTTCCATTTCCTATTTCATTTTAAATTATATTGTCTCTTTTAAAAAATTGCTTTCAACTTAAGTCAGTATTTCAGTGCTAAAAATTGGTGGCTGGGACTCAGGTGATTATTCACAAGGCCTTTAGATTTTTAAAAAGTGGTCCGGAAAAGGTAAAACACTCTGTAGGCAAGACAACACATTTTCTCTTTGGGTTTCTGTTTTGTAACTTCTTCCCCAGACCATTAAGTTCTGAAATGACTTTTATCAGTTAGTAAATTGGCTTGGCTGCTTTAACGAAGCCTCAATAATAGTGATTTAAACAAGAGATAGGTTATTTCTCTTCAACATAAAAGTCTGAGTTGGCAGGGGTTTGGGGTGAGGGGGCGTAGGGCAGCTCTGTGCAGTGGGGTCATGCAGGGACCTGGGTCCATTCTTTTCTGGTTTAACTGTCCTGTAGGATGTTTCCTTTTCCACGTGGTCTCAGGGAGCGGAACGAATGGAGGGCACCAGCTGCCTGTTAATGTGGGAGTCAAGCGTTTTCAACTATTCTTATTTCACAGCCTTATAAAAAGGTGTCAGACTAGATTTGTCCTGCAGGCCATTAGTTTACCAACACCCGTTTTAAAGCTAGGACATATAAATCGCTCACTTCCTCATTTGTAAAACAGGGGCAATAATAGTTTCTATTTCAAGAGGTTGTTATGAGGATTAAAATGAGATAATTTATTTAAAGTATTGCCTGGCACAAAGTAAGTGCTTAGAAAATGCTAACTGCTTTTATTATTATCATGATGTTTAGCTTTGTCTGTGAAAGAGAATTAGCACTTTTTTCTCTTCCTGATTTTCGACATGATTTGTTACATTCATATATTTACAATGACCACAGTCGTCTAGTGTTAGCATTGTATGTAAATCAGTGCTCTAATTCTCTTACCATAAGTTGACCAACATTTTTACAATGAAAAGGAGGACAAAAATAAATTGAAGAAAACAATATCATAAATAAAAGAAACATTTTACTCATTGCAACAGTAATACACTATAATATGCTAAATGTATAATAAAAACATTTGTAATTTATATTGTAATTATGCTTACATGTCTATTAATTTTTAATAATTGTAAGAAAAAAGTATTTATTTAGATACAAATATGTCACATCACACGCAGTGGATCGACTCTGCATCAATCTAATATGGACATTTATAGATTAGTCTTCCAATATCAAAAAGGAGGACATGTAGGAGGACACTTTTCAAGGGAGGACAGAACTTACAAAAGGAGGACTGTCTTCCCTAAAGGAGGATGATTGGTCACCTTACTTACCATGATCTCTATTTCTTTGAATTCTTTTTTTAAATTTTCATTTGGTATCTCTGTTGGCTAGATTTCATTATCTAGCAGTTGTTTAAAAGAGGGTATTGTATTCTAAGTTTTTACATGCTTGAAAATGTCTGACCACTGGGTTTATATATAAAGGATAGCATAGCAGGGTATAAGATTCTTGGGTCATTTTGTCCCCTCCCCCACAGGATTTTTAAGAACTCTCTGGCTGTATTGAAGTCTAAAGTCAATTCAGTTATCTCTTATATGTCACAGACTTTTTCTGTCTGGAGATCTAATTCAGGCAGATTTTTTATTGTTGATGTTTGGGAGATTGTGAAGATTTTCCCTATATTAAGTGCCTTTTAAAAATGTGAATTCAGCCTGACCAGACGGTGGCGCAGTGGATAGAATGTCGGACTGGGATTGGGAAGACCCAGGTTCGAGACCCCGAGGTCGCCAGCTTGAGCATGGGCTCATCTGGTTTGAGCAAAAGTTCACCAGCTTGGACCCAAGGTCGCTGGTTCGAGCAAGGGGTTACTGGGTCTGCTGAAGGCCCACAGTCAAGGCACATATGAGAAAGCAATCAATGAGCAACTAAGGTGTCACAACGAAAAACTGATGATTGATGCTTCTCATCTCTCTCCATTCCTGTCTGTCCCTATCTATCCCTCTTTCTGACTCTCTGTCTCTGTAAAATAAATAAATAAATAAACAAAATGTGAATTCGGGGTTGTTTTTTTTGTTGGTTTTGTTTTGTTTTAAATCTCAGGAACATTTTCTTGCATTATGTCTTAGACTATTTTTTCTGTTCTATTTGTTCCTGTCTTTAGGAATTCCACTATTCATATCAAATCTCTTTTCTTTTTCTTTTTTTTCTTTTTTTTTTCATTTTTCTGAAGCTGGAAACAGGGAGAGACAGTCAGACAGACTCCCGCATGCACCCGGCACGCCCACCAGGGGCGACGCTCTGCCCACCAGGGGGCGATGCTCTGCCCATCCTGGGCGTCGCCATGTTGCGACCAGAGCCACTCTAGCGCCTGAGGCAGAGGCCACAGAGCCATCCCCAGCGCCCGGGCCATCTTTGCTCCAATGGAACCTTGGCTGCGGGAGGGGAAGAGAGAGACAGAGAGGAAAGCGCGGCGGAGGGGTGGAGAAGCAAATGGGCGCTTCTCCTGTGTGCCCTGGCCGGGAATTGAACCGGGGTCCTCCGCACGCTAGGCCGACGCTCTACCGCTGAGCCAACCGGCCAGGGCTCAAATCTCTTTTCTTTTTACATCATTTTTATGTATTTTATTGATACGTTTTTTAGTGTGTTTTCTACTAACCTGTCTACAATGTCCCCTTTCTATGTTGGGAAGCAGAAGTGCTTTATCCAAGGCTTTCCCCACCTCTCCTGGACTGGCAATGGCTCCCCCACACCACCAGGCCTTGCACTTGTCTGAAAGTGACATTCAGGGTTTCCTTTTCCTGCTGTCGTCTGAGTGGGTGTGTATCAGTTCTCAGCTCCCTCTTTGTTTTGGTCCAGCTTTCAACTATTACCGTAGAGATGCCTCAGAGTTGTGACATTTCCTTGTTTTATGTGTAATAACATTTGCAATTTTTATTAGCTGTTGTTTTGAGTAAGGAAAGGAGAAAGAAACTTCAGTAGCTTTACATTTCTTTCATGCTTTATGTTTTATTTTGAAACATTTTTTAAACTCTGCCTCACACTTCTCATGGACTATTGGGTTTTGTCCCATTTCTTTTAAGGCCATTTTCTAAAAGTAAACAAATGTAACAGTTCAGCTGAGGTTCCCTTTGCTCCACCCCTTATCTCCACCCTCAGAACCCCAAAGGCCATTGCGAGCCTTGCAGTCTCTTTATATTTGAGAATACAAGCACAGAATTATTTGGCTACTCACAGTGTAACAGCTAGACAATTGCAAAATCATAAATCAAACCCTGATTTATAGAATTTTTAGGTTTCCATGGTGTTGATGTTTCCACCATGGCCAATGGTAAGCTAAAAATGCGACATCATTGCAGACACAGTGGGGGAGAGAGGTGTAGCAGTTACCAATATACAGTATTTCCACTATATGGATGCAACTGATGTAAATAACCCCAAGAGTATAGATAACAGAAAAATGGAATAGTGAGGAAGTAATAAGCTTATTTACCTTTGTTTTAAATATTTAATTCATTTAATTGTAAGTTTATAGAAGTTAACATATTTTAAGAGAACTTTAAATTTTCTTTTCTTTTCTTTTTTAATTGAGAGGCTGGGAGGCAGAAACAGACTCCCACCTGTGCCCTGATGCGATCTACCCAGCAAGAACCCCACCAGGGGATGCTCTGCCATGTGGGTCCACTGCTCCATGGCTCGGTAACTGAGCTACTCCAGCACCTAAGACAAGGCTGTGGAGCCATCCTCAGCACCTGGGACCAACCTGTTCCAATCATTTGAGCCATAGCTGTGGGAGGGAGGGGGTGAGTTGAGAAGCAGATGGTTGTTTCTCCTGTGTGCCCTGACTGGGAATCAAACCTGGGACTTCCACATGCCAGGCTGACAATCTACTTCTGAGCCAATTGGCCAGGGCCAAATTTTATTTTTCAAACTACAGTTTACATTCAGTGTTACTTTGTATTAATTTTAGCAGAGTGGTTAGACAATCATATACTTTCAAAGTGTTTTTATAACATTGTTTTATATGTTTAGAATGCTTAGACAGATGGTATCATTCTATTTTATTCTCCTGCAATTTGTGATTTCCCACTTACCATTGTTTATGAAATCTGTTTTGACACGTGTGTGCACACACTCACATTTTGTTGTTCCTCTGTGCTGTTGCATGTTATTTCATGATACGAATACATCGCATTTGTTTGTTCTCTTGGTGAATGTTATTTGCATAGCATGTCACCGGACATTCTTATACAGCTCTCCCAGGCTTGTGTGCATGAGTTTCTCAAGAAGTAAACGTTCAAGGTTGTAGGAGATAATGCCTTTTCTTTGTCACTGGACACTAACTAGTTATTACTGCCAGTACTGACTGACTGCACACCTGAGTAATAGTACCAGCTTATCTTCTATCCCGCAGTGTACATCGGTATGTGGTATGGATACCCATTCTAACACATGCTCTTTCCTGAGCCATCCTATAGTGAATGCAGCATTATATAATGATGGCGATCAAGTGGACTCGGTTTCTGGGCTTGGTTATTTCTAGATGAATTCTAACTGGAATCCTACCAAATGTAGTTCACTCTGCGTCTGAGATGAAATTGCCTTCTACTAGTATTCTTTGCCATCCTTCCCCACCCCCAGGGTATCTGGAACCAAAAAGAAAGTTTTAAAGTTGTTAAGGTCTTTAGGGTGGCATGGGGTTTTGGGAAAGATATGATGAAATGCTTTATTGCTTCTGATAAGTGCACTGCCATCTCTGTGCTGTTGTGCCATTTTGACTTGGAGTAAATCTATTTCTGGACCTCTTTTCTCAGCGGTTTACCTGCACATCATTACATGTGGTGCCAGAAAACTATGAAATGATTAGATGCTAATGTGACAGAGAAAGTGTGATTTCTCTCCTAGCTCAAAAACAGATACATTTGGTTTACTACAATAGGTTTTCAATGCGTGACTCTCTGTGCTTTTGAATTGTATGGTTCATAAGTACTTTTCATCCGTAGGGTATATTTATCTTGAGGAGGTGAATTCCCTAATATTTAGTCAACATTTCGGTATTCAGGGTCCAACCTGTTTCTCCCTCTGTTTGCAATTTTATTCCTTTTTAAAAAAACTCACATTTCCTCACATACGCATTTTTCACCTTTCAGAAAAGCAAGAGGAAAGGTCACGAGTATACGAATATTAAGTATTCCCTAACGGACCAGACAAGTGGAGAGCAGAGCCCCCTCCCGCCCTGTACCCCAACGCCATCCTGTGCAGAGTAAGTAGCAATGGGGGAAATTCTCTTTGCCTGAACATAATTGAATAGACAAGCTCGCAAACCTACAAGTCTATAGCAGCACACCACCTTCAATTGAACTTTTGCCCAAGTGTCGTGAGTATATTGGTGGCTATCTAAATTTTAATTTACCTATGCTAAAGGCTGATTGGTACACAAGCTAGGGTTCTGTGGAGTTGTTAGTATATCAGGTTGAGATTTTTTAAGAGGAATCTAATTTTTCTTTTGATGGGGTAGGATTTGTTGCAGATGTGGATAGAACCCGTTTTGATGTAGAGACTGCTAAGTAGAAGTAAATTGACCATTAATGTGGCATCACAATCATGATCTGCTCATTTGCCAGAATCAACAGAAATCTGCTTTGGAGTTTAAACCGGGAGTCAGCCAACTACAGCCCCCAGGCCAGGTCCTGCCCACGGCCTGCTTATATGCAGCTTGTGAAAGGTTTATAAAGGGTTATAAACACAAACACACCCAAGAATAATATATGATAGAGACTGTATGGCTTGCAGAGACTGAATTATTTACCCTGGTTCTTTATAGAAAAACTTTGCCAGCTCCTTGTTTAAACTAGAACATGATAGGAAACCATTGATGAAATTGATTACGTGAATGGCAGTTGTAAGTTATTATTTTCTGTATATTCTAGTCATTCTCTGGTATGACATTGGCTCCCCCCACCACCAAGAGTTTTATCTCTATTTGCTTCTGATGTGCATTTTAAACCCCCTGTTGACTTTAATACTCTCTCTTATAAACGTATTAGATAGCGTACACGAGGCTTGTGTTTGTATTTGCTTTCTGTTTGACACTGAAGTGAAATTGCATGACAACAGTATTCCCTCCACTGCGCTGCGTCTTCCTTCTGTCTGCTCTTCCCTTCCCGGGCGGACAGACTGGGAAATTGGTATTGGAAATTGCCATCTGCAGTGATTTGCAGTGGAACCAGCATGTCAGGACTCTGAGTCCTTGCCAGCAAACTTCCCTCGTGTTGGCCCAACAGAATCAGCTCTGATGACTCCCGTGTTACTAACCAGTGCCTGCCTGTGGCCAGTGCTTCTCTGTCTCTGTTCTCATCGTTCCCTTTGCAAGGATACAGACCCAGGTCCCGAGTCCCTTCTGCTTGTTTTGTCTCACCCCTCTTGGGCTGGCGTCCCCGGCAGACAGAGTCAGGGCTCTGCACTGGCCTTTATCCCACCTTTATCCCTGAAACCCATCATTGAGCTCATGTTCACTATCCCCTTTATGTAGACAGACTCGGGATCCGACTGCTCCTACACTTTCCCGCTTTCAAACTTTTGCCCGTTCAGGTCCTTCTGCTTCAGATTAGAACCATGGCCTTCTTCTTTTTTTTTTTTTTTTTTTTTTTTAATTATTTTTATTTATTCATTTTAGAAGGGGGGGGGGGAGAGAGAGAGAGAGAGAAAGAGAGAGAAAGAAGAGGGGAGGAGCAGGAAGCTTCAACTCCCATATGTGCCTTGACCAGGCAAGCCCAGGGTTTTGAACCGGCAACCTCAGTATTCCAGGTCAACGCTTTTATCCACTGCGCCACCACAGGTCAGGCAAACCATGGCCTTCTGTGTGGACATGTCTCACCCTCTTCCAAGGTCTCGCTCAGAGGCCTCATCCTACAGGCCGCCCTGGCTTTGCCTGCCTGGAAACAATTCCCTCTCCTCCAAACCCCCAAGAACAGGGGCTCGAGTCTCAGTTCACTTTAACTTCACAGTTACATTGCTGTATGTTGACATCTTATGTCCTGTTCTAGCATGCCAGCTCTGGGGGCAGGAACTATGTCTGCACAATGGCTGGTCCCCAGAGAACGTACTCTGAGCCTTACAAATGTTATGTAAGCTTGAAGAGCACGGACTGCATTTCTCTTAATGTCGCCTTTCTTTTCAGAATGAGAGAAGATAATGCCAGAGTCTATGAAAACGTGGGTCTGATGCAGCAGCAGAAGAGCTTCAGATGAGATGACCCGCTGAGACTGCAGCACAGAGAGGTATTTAGGCGGAAGTGCTGTGTTGATTCATTGTTTGTAGTGCTTGTGGCATTGTTCAGCAGGCAGATAACTTGCGAGTGTTTCAGCAAAGTGCACCATAATTGAGTTGTACAAATCGGCCTCCTTTTCCCTCTCCCTGAACTTCTTTTTTCCAAGATGGCTTAATTTTGGAGTTCATTTCCTATTAAAACCAAATGCAGAATTAATTCTGCGAAGGTCAAGTTAGCACTTATTTTAGAGAAATGGTTGATATTGGTGATGGACACAGATATCACTGTTGCTGCAATTTTTGTTAGAGTTGGTTAATCCAGGCTGTGCTGGGAGATGATCTGCAGGGATGTGGGAAGTGTGGAGACATAGCACAGGATGGTTGGACTATGGATGCCTCAGTTCTCATCCCCGGTGGCCTCTGGCTGGGTGACACAGGGTACTGGACAGCCAGTGCTCCGACTGCGGCACTTCACATCCCTTCCAGCTCTGCTGTTGGAAATTTGTCTCCCTTGTCTGTCTCCTCCTGCCAGTCACCTTTTTAGGCCCATGTGTGATGTGCATTTTAATGATAAGTTAGAAACTCATAATTTCAGTATTTCACGTGGAAACTCTCATTTTAATGAGAAGTATATTTAAAAGCTTTAAATCTACTTCTAAGTGGTATAGTGCCCTGCCAGACTTTTAGGCATATGCTCCTAAAAATTTTGACTTATTTCTTCCCCAGATGTGGACTTCACCCTCTCCATTGGAAAGACCAAGAACAGGTGCAAGAAAGTTTATGTGAAGAATGAACTTGAAATTCAAAGGCTTGCGTTGTGGTCCCTTTTGATGGGCAGGATCTGAAACCATTCACAGACCACTGTATTCTAAATACCAACACTCAGTTCCCAGTGACACATTTCCTCAGATAAGAAGTCATCTCTACAATGTAGACAGTGTTGTATTTTATAGAGTTTTATTTTAAATTGAGGAAGCAGTTAAATTGTGCTCTATACTTCGCAGATGGCGGTGATTCGCATTCTAGCTATTGGCATTTTCTTTCTTTTTTTTTAATCTTCACAAATTTAATTTTTTCCTCTCTTTGTGGAAGATGATAGGGCACTTGTTAGAGGAAAAATGGGGAAAATTAAGTGACAACCTCCTGTAGAACTGAGAACAATTTCATTTATCATTACTTATCCAGTAGTGGAGAGTCCATTTTTGGGGGCTAAATGATAATTAAGGCAGTGCCCCAGACTGTCAGAAGTTGACTGTCTTCCTTTGCGTTGCCAATAAAAAAAATCATGCGGGGAAAAATCATGGGAATTTAGGATAAAAGGCATGCTTTTTTCTTAGCAGATGACCAGTGACCATTCATCCTGTTGACCGAGAAGGTTGTGGTAGGGAAACGTTTGCTATATATGTTTATTTTTCTTTCCATTTGGGCATTGTCTTGTATTTAAGAAAAAAATGCATCCGTGATAACCGGTGATTTGGTTATTGATTGTTGCTGACAAACCACCCAAAAACATAGTGGCTTAAAATATAATTCTTTATATTTTCCTTACTGTTGTTCAGTCAAGACTGGGCTTAGCCAGGCTGCCCCTCTGCTGGTCTTGCTGGTGTCACTCGAGGATTGGCAGTTTGGCTGAGACATTGGGTGTCTGGGCCTCTCTGCATATATGCAGTCTTGGGTCTCTCCTCCACGTCATCTCTCCATGCGGCCTTGCCAGCACGGTCACTGGACCTCGTACGTGGCAGCTCAGAGCTCCCAGGAGTATAAGGCAGTAGTGGCCAGGCCTTCTTACACCTTAAACCCAGAACTGTCACAGTGTCACTTCCACTGCCCTCTGTTGATTAGAGCAAGTCACAGGCCCAGCCCAGATTCAGGAAGAGGGGACGACAGCAGGGCATGAAGCAGAGTGTGGTTCATTGGTGGTCCCCAGCCTAACAGACTGTCAGAACCAATGCTCAGGAAAAATAAACCGGTTGTTAGCAGAAGTAGAAGCTGCTAGCGAGTGACCTTGGGAAGCTGACACTGCTTGTGGTCGCTGGTGTGAGTGGAAAAGTCAGACTGAGGGAGAGAGGGCCTTCAGAAGCTATTGCAACCGGCTCTGCGAGCTCTGAGCATCTTTTCTGAACCATCCCTTGGGAAGGCTGGTCTTGTAAGGATGGATGTATCCAGGGGGACAGAGCATAGGAAAGCACCACCCCATCACTGCGCCCCCTTCCAGAGGGAGGCGACTGTGGTGCTTGCTTCATGCCGCTGGTGTCAGTCCGGCCTCTGCGCATGAGTGCGTGCAGTCCGGCTGCCATGAGCAGGAGCCGTCCTGCCAAGGCCGCTCATCAGACCGAAGCAGCAGGAGCTCATTCAGTTTTCACCAGGCAGTAAGCTTTGCTAACGTGCTACCTGAAGTGCCTTCTCCAGATACATCCCTCTGTGCCCCGTGTGTTGAATCATCGGTGAGTGTGTTTTGGTTACAGTCTGGCTGCTTGACTTTGTGAAGATATAAAATGCTACGACAGCTTTGCCTTTGAAGCACGGTCTCCTTTCTGGAATTCTCCCAGCTTTTGCTGCCGAAAAGAAGGTCCAGAACCAGCCCTGAATGTGGTTCCCGTCTGAGGTCTTTAACTCCCTTAAAACCCTGAGGTCTTTTGGGGTGAGCAGTGACTGCCATTTTCACAAACAAAATGTATAGCGTTCCCACCACATTACCCCCGTCCCCTCCCTCCCAGAATTGCTTCCGAACACAGGAGTGGCCCGAAGATGATTCCCTTCTTAGAGGAATGGAAATGACTACTGTCTTCTTGTCAAGCCTGTAAAGAAAGAGATTCAAGTTCAGTATTTGCAACACGGATCTTGACCCCTGTTCCTTTTATTGCATCGTCATACTGAATGGTTCTCCGTTTTGCCTCAATTTCGTGGAAATGTTTTGACTCTGGACTCGGGGTCAAAGGCTTTCGCCAGCTTACGAGAGTTTGCTTATATAAATACACCCGCTGCACCTAGTCTTTGCCTGTCGCTTTGGGTCGGTGGTTCTTATACTTGGATTGGAAGCCCCTGATCTTGGCTAGCTAGCTAGCTCTGTGTTACAGAACATTGATTTCATTTAGATTTCCCTCCATGAGGTCAGCAGACTGTCGTGTTAGGTCAGTTCATGCCAAGACAAGATTACGAATGTCCCTAGGTTGCTAAGGCCTATTGTGTATTTGCAGAAAGTGGAGTGCAGCTTCTCAGATGAGATTTCTCTCTGTGGGATGGAATCGGGCAGGTGACGGTGAGGGGAGCTCGGGGTGCAGGTGTAAAAAATAGTGGAAATGAAGGTTCCAAAGGGGTGGTTTCTGAGGAAGTGAAAGGGCCCAGGGCCAAAGCAGGCAGAGATGGTGAATCAGGTTACCTGGAAAATCGGTGTGATACATGCATGCGGTTGGCATCTGGGTTGCTGGTGGACATAAAATTTGCACAATATCTCCTACCTGGTTGAGTATTTTAAAATTATAAGTGTAGGATTTTATATTTGGGGCGAAAAAATTATCTGGCACACATGGTGTTTGGGTTTTTTAAAAAGGCCAAATTTCAGTCTTAGTAACTTTTATAAAAAAAAATAATAAAAACAACCTCATATCCAGTGTGTGGCCCTCCTGAAAATTATGGTCATCTGTTCCATCAAAATCAATGACTTTTCAACTATGGTTAAATGAGGTTGAGAAAAATATATGTACGAATTTCTTGGTGTTTTGTATTCCTCAAGGAGCCCAGTTGCTTTGGGAAAGCCAAGAAAAATCATCAAGATCATGTTTAGGGTTTTTGTTTTTCTGGGGATTTTTAAGGATAAGATAAGGTCTGGGGTTATTTCTAGTTCAGGGGAACGTGGCAAGGTATGCAGTTGTGAAATGTGTCATTGTAGCTTACTAACCCCTAAGGGACACTTAGACTGTAGGCAGAAGTACAAACCCAGTACAGCTTCTGTTTTCTGTGTGTTGTTGGGGGAAGGAAGTTTTCTATAGCAAGCACGTGGCCTCCCCTACTTCACGATGCCTTTATTAGGATCTGTGTTAGCCTTTAATTTTGTTGAAATCTCTTTCCCTCTTCCTCTTGAAAAATAAGTTCCAAAATAGAGTTTCTTGTATCTTCCGTCATTGAAACGTTTGCTTTCTATTCTTTTTCACTACGGGCAGTTCACACAAGGCAAAAAAATTTAAACTGTTTGGTTTCCGTGTGGCGTATAACTTTGCTGTATATCAAACTAATCTTTACAGGTTTTCATTCTAAACCTCAAATCATATAATTAATAATTTGCCTGTTTATTTATGACCTGATTGTGATTCTTTTATTAATAAAAGCTAATGGAAAAGGATCCTTTATTAAGCTGATGACTAGACCTACATTAATTTTCCTGCAGTATATGAAGTACCAGAGTATTAAAAGATATGTAATATTTTATTGATAAATCTATCCTTTAAAAGGAATATGTTTTAGGATGTCATCATTTTGATGTGAATCATGTAAATGTTGATAATATGCACTGTTTATTATACATTTAGTGTTTCAAGAGATTCACTTAATTGCCTTTTTGCCCACGTATATTATGTAGCCTATTTGCAATTGTTTTTAAAAAGTGACATTAAAAGACTAGTTTATGTAGAGAAACATTAGCAGATGTTCATTGTCCCCCCACCTGTATTTATGGGTATTAGTTCAGCTGCTTTGCTAGCTGTAAAGTCATACTGTCAGAGTCAAAGTGTATTTGTAAACTGTACGGGAACTAAAAATTAGGAATAAAACCATTTTCTTATATTATGGTATTTGTCATTTACTTCATCAGACATGTCCAGGGAAAACCTTGGATAATAGGTCACACCGCATCTTACTTACAAGTGCTGATAGTCAGCAGCTCTTACCTCGAAGGTAAATGGGAACGTAGGATGGATGGACCAGATCCTCAAGAACTGACTGTGTGCCTACTCTCTATTTTGGGAGACAGAAAGGGAATTCTTATTGGAAGAACTTACAAGTAAGTAACAAATAAACGGTATGTCTTTGTAAACTATACAGAAAATGATTATTTGCAGAGAACTGAATGTAAATAGAGTTGAGGGGGATATGAAGTAGAGATGGGAGGGAGGCTTGGAGGAGGAGTGAGTCATGAGCTCTAGGCTGTCAGCACTTCCCTTCCCCGTAGAGTAGGGTTAGCCCATGTACAAATGCGCCACTCACTTCTTCTGACAGCGCTGCATTCACATCAGCAGAAGGAAGTCATAGAACAACTGGTTATTTTCAATTGTGAGTCAAGGAAAACACTATTGCTTACGTCTCAGCTGGGTTACTTAATACAACTAATCAGATGCAGCGATTTTGTTGGTTAGACCAGTCACCCATCCATTCAGAAAATGTGGAGCACCTTCAAAGTGCCAGGCACTATGTCTTGCTGGACATGGGGGAACAGCAGTGCACATAGTGGTCATTGTCATGAGGACATTCCAACAGCACAGCTGGGCTTTGTTGCAGTCAGAAGGCAGTTAATTATACTTGGGACAAAGCAGGAAGGACAGGAGGTAGACCAGGGGTCCCCAAACTACGGCCCGCGGGCTGCATGCGGCCCCCTGAGGCCATTTATCTGGCCCCTGCGCACTTCTGGAAGGGGCACCTCTTTCATTGGTGGTCAGTGAGAGGACCAACTCATTAGCCAAAAGCAGGCCCATAGTTCTCATTGGAATACTGGTCAGTTTGTTGATTTAAATTTACTTGTTCTTTATTTTATATATTGTATTTGTTCCTGTTTTGTTTTTTTACTTTAAATTAAGATATGTGCAGTGTGCATAGGGATTTGTTCATAGTTTTTTTTATAGTCTGGCCCTCCAACGGTCTGAGGGACAGTGAACTGGCCCCTTGTGTAAAAAGTTTGGGGACCCCTGAGGTAGACGATTCCAGATGGGATGAGGATTCTGGAGGGGGCTGAGGGTGTATGTCACAGGGGAACAACTTTCTGCAGGTGGGGGACATCTGCTGGGTTTTCATACTGTGGAACTGGTGTTTACCAGTCTGGGGTGTCACAAGAGGTGCTATATACATTGTTGTCCTGGAGACACCTCATCCCCCATAACCCTTCCTGAAATCCTGGGCTGTACATCAGAGAGCAGCGGCCATATCTTGTCTTTGACATGTCAAGAAACAACCTTTTCTTTCTATAGCTCCTACTCACAGAAAAATCCCTAAGAGAATGTGTGGATTCAAGACAAGGAATCCCCATAACAAATCAATTGTGGACAGAGAGCTAAGGGCTCATTTAACGTGGTTGTCTTATTGAATCACATTACATGCACGCTGTGCCTCCAACCATTCACTTTAAGGTGAAAAAGGGACTGTGATCTCCATCTCCAGTAAGTGCTTTTAGTGAAGGTGCTCCCCCCTACCCCCCCACCCCCCACCTCCCCAGGAACTAGCTGAAATTCCAAACACTGAATTTGCAAAATGGTAATGAGCCAGAAATAGAAATTGCCTATTTTATCAATAGCCACCATTACCAGTCAGTTAATATTCATGTCATTTGAGGTCCCAACAATTTAAACCTTGATATAAAATAGAGCAACTAAAAGAAGGATTTGTTAGAGCCACATGATAGTGCATGACCTGGGCAGTTTGTGGACAGAAGAATTGTTTTTGTTGCTGACTGGCCATCTGTACCTGGTAAGACCATAGTTATGCTGGCCTGGAAAGAATTTGGGGTTCAGATTCTCCTCCATTTACCAAAGATTAAATCCCCATGAGGTTGCAGGCACTGGAAAATAAAACAGTTCCTGTACGTGTATAAATGTGTGTGCGTGTGTGTGTGGGTTCAGTCGAGGCCAGTTTCTTCATCTCTTTCTAGAAATGAATGTGCATGGCAGATACCTGTTTCTCTATTCAGCTCATCTCTGAACAATGGAGAATAATTCTCTTTACGGTGATCTATACTGATGGCCTTTCTAGCACTCTTCAATACATTTTGCAACAAAATATAGCACATAGTTTTAGTGCTTTCCATTATCTATGCATCTGTCCACTTATTTTTAACCATTTGGTTCTTGATGCAAATTGTTGACTAAATTCACTATATTGAGTCATCTAGGCCCATTTTGCTAGGACTTCCAAGTATAATTTGGAGTATGCATTATGGTTTGGAATGAGCCATTTCATTCTGAATGTAATCATTACTGAGATCACATTTTTTCAAGGGAAAAATCAAGTCCAGGTAGTGGGGCAAAAGACTTTTTTTCTGCATTGTGTTTTCACATAAATTCACGAAGGCAACGAAGTTAAATTGCAGTTTGGTTTTATAATAAATCCATTACCTTTATTAAGAAAGAGAATATTATATTCACTCAGTATTATTTTAGAAAATAGTAGGCTATGCCCCTGAGTTTTAGCAGCTCAGCAGAGTGTATCTTCCAAGTGGTATTTGAATGTGGCCTCCTGACTCAGTCTTTTTTTTTTTTTAATTTATTGATTGATTTTAGAGAGGGAGGAAGAGAGAGAGAGTGAGAGAAACATCTATTTGTTGTTCCACTTATTTATGCTTTGATTGATTGATTCTTGTATGTGCCCCTACCAGGGATCAAACCCACAATAATGTTTCTCATTATACTAGGAGCAACTTAGAACTATGTACTTTATCTCCTCCCCCTCGCCCCCAGAAAAGGCTGGTTCCAAAGGCTTTACATTTGTTACTGTTAGTGCCAGACTGTTCCCAGTGAGGTTGAACCTAGTTATAGCTCTATCAGGCTGTTCCTGCACCTTTATTAGATTATTATGTTGTCATGCACCCTTGTCGGTCTATTAGGTGAAAAATGGTAGTTCAAAGTAATGAAGTTTGCATTTCTTTTAAAAGGAAGGCTGAGCATCTTTTCGGTTGCTTTGTGCGGGGTCTATGCCTTTCTGTGAACTTGGCCGCTTGATATATCTATCTATCTATCTATCTATATATATATAGATATATATATATATATCATATATATATATATTTGATAGATAGATAGATAGATATATTTTTTTCTTATTAAATCCTGGATCTGTCTTGTTTTGAGTTTGGGAATGAAAATATTTAATTCTCTACGACAGATGGTCATGACTGGAATTAATTACTGAGTCCCCAGGATCAATTTCTATGAAATGCTCCTCTTTAGGTGCATGTGGGGTACCCCTGTCTGTGAGTCATGATTCGGGTCTTGCTGGGATTGTAGATCTCAGTGGGGATGGGGAGAACAGGATGGGAAACACACTCTAGCACCCCAGGGTGCTGAAGCCACCGGCAGGAGACCAGTCATAATTATACTGGTGAGTAAGGTGCGAATTCGTCTATTTTTTTCAGATTCCAGAGTGTCTGACAGTATGCATGCCTGCATCCACATAGCCACTTTTTAACTCAGGCATTGGGCAAGGTGCTATGGGGAATACAGAACAAATCTTCCTCTTAATCCCTGTCTTAAAGGACTTTGTGGCCCATTTAGGGTAAGGAGACACACAGGGTGAATACAAGATGTAATGAAACTGCTATGCATGAGGCCTGGCCAGGGACTAAGAGTAGGAGGAAATGACACTAACGCACTAAATGACAGTAACGTGCCAAATGTTATTGGAGGGTGTATACAGCTTATTTCTAAACCTGTGAGGTATACATCTTCCCCTGCCTGTATTGCTCACTAGCTAGCGACCTGCATCTGTAACAAATGCATATAATAAATGAATACAGACTTAAAACTGTTTTACAGTTCTGGAGGTCAAAAATCTGAAATGAGTTTCCCCCAGCTGGAGTCAAGGAGTTAGCAGGGATTCATTCCTTCTGCGGGCTCTCGGGGAGACTACCCCCTTGCTTTTCCTAGTTCTAGAAGCTTCCCATGCTCTTGGCCTCCTGGCCCCTTCCTCCATCTTCAAAGCCAGCAAAGGCTGGTCAAGCCTGACGCTGACAATTCTTCTGACATCACCTAGCTTGGACATTCCTGCCTCCCCCTTCCACAAATAAGAACCCTGATGATTATACTGGGTCACCTAGTTAATTCGGAATCTTCTCTACATCTTGAGATCCTTAATTTAATCACACCTGCGAAGAGCCCTTTGCCATGTAAAGCACCATATTACCATGTTGCAGGGATTAGGATGTAGACATTTTTGGGGGGAGTTCATTAGCCTGCCTTCTGTGGCACTTTTAGGCCTCAAGGTCACGGTGGTGGGGGGGGGGGGTGGAGGACAGTGTCCCTGGGAGGAGAAGTCCTCAGCAGGGGGTTGCTGGCAACAGTAGGGAAGGAAGGAAGAAATACCTTGACCACTCCTCCTTCCCTTTGATCTCTGGCTGACTCCTATTGGCCCAAGCCCTTGACCCAACTTCCCATTGGCTTAACCCATCTCCAAGCCAGAGGGCCAAGGTGTCCGGGTGCTGCGTCCATAGCGCAGAGGATGGATCTGGAGCAGGGACAGGGTGCGAATAAAGAACAGCAAGCCAACGAGAGCCTCGCCACTCAAGGTGCAATCACTGGGGACTGTTGGAAATGCAGTCTCAGGCCCCACTGAGCCCTAGGATGTCAGAATTTGCCTTTTTTTTTGCATGATCACCAGAGGATGCGTAGGCACATTTGTAGTCTAAGATGGGCTGCACCAGAGGATTTCCGTCCATGTGGAGATAAAGGTTGTTGGAAATCATACCCGAGCTGGGTTAGCTCCTGTCTGCAGACACAGATATGAGACTGACTTCACAAGAGTAGCCATGAAGAGGAAGAAAAATCCAAAGAGTGGATCTCAAAGAACAAAGGAAGTGTCCCTACACATTGTCATGAAGACAGCTCAGATATTCTTAGACATTACACCTACTAAAACTGTGTTTGTGAAATCCCAAGCATATGTTAGATCCGTGGTCGGCAAACTGCGGCTCGAGAGCCACATGCGGCTCTTTGGCCCCTTGCGTGTGGCTCAAAGGCCAGCTTAGGAGTACCCTAATTGAGTTAATAACAATGTACCTACCTATATAGTTTAAGTTTAAAAAATTTGGCTCTCAAAAGAAATTTCAATGGTTGTACTGTTGATATTTGGCTCTGTTGACTAATGAGTTTGCCAACCACTATGTTAGACCCATCTAACGATGGAAAGAGAAAGGGAAGAAAAGTAAAGGAAGCAACCGCTAAAATCGATGTCAGTTCAGGGGGTGACAATGTCTGGGTCTTCATAGATTTCTAGACTCTTAAAAAGTTATTTTTCATCTTGATTCATCCATGTCTGACGGGTGCTTTTGATATTACCATTATTTTTTCCCCCACATACTGTAATTTATTTCCTTCTTTCTAAAGAGTTGATTCCCTCAAGTGTTACTTTGAAGGCTTTAGAAAATGTTTAACAAAGGTTTGAATTACAGACAAAAAAAAAGCCTCTCCATTCACACAAATGATCTTCTAGCTGTGCCCTGTTGTGAATTGATTTATTGTGTTCAGTGCCTTTTCCACACTTGAAAATGGACTGATATCCTTGTTTGGGACCATATAATTCCTATCTCTAGATTTCACAAAAAGCCATCAGGGTTTCTCCTATGGGTAAGTAAAAATATATGTTTTGGTTCAACGTGTTAAATACGTTTGAGGTTTGTAGTCTCCAGGCAGAGACGGAGCATTCCGTTCTACGCATGTTGATTTAGCAGGACAGTCAGGGCTTTGGGACCCCACAGGCTCAGGTTTGTCTTCTGGCTTTGCCACTTACTAGCTGTGTGACCTTGGACAAGTCAGTGAAGACCTTGATCCTCAGATCCCTCTTTAGGAAAATGGAAGTAATGGCACCTGCCTTGTTGTGAAGGGTTGTTGAGAAGTTTAGTGGCAGTAGATGACCTGGCACTTAGTAGGTGCTCAATAAACACCCATGTTCTTCCTCTAGCACTCAGGAACGTCTTGCAGGCCCTTGACATAGCCTGTTCCTGTGTTTTATGAATTTCCCGGTTGATGGCATTTAGCCAGGAAGACATGAATAAAATTCAGAGATTTCATCAGACTTGACAGTTTCTTTGAGGTAATTGCTGAGCAAAAATCTTACTTTCTTTCACAGTTACTATTAGAAATCCTCAGCTAGCCTTCCTCCTTGGCATGGAACACAAAGCAATTTAAACACACTTGGGAAGTGCAAACATGTTTTTATTTGCTGGTGGCTTTTAATCTCAGTAACAGGAATAGGTTGATCATGGCATCTGCTTTGTATAACTGAGAAATGGCTTCCATTTGGGAAGGGAGTAATTTGAAAGAGATGAAAATGGGGAGAAAGAAGTGAGAATAAAGATCTAGTCATGAGCCTTGCCTGTGTAACTTTGGTGACAGGTTCCTTCCGGAAGAATGGGGCTACCGGTGCAGCTTGAAGGGTAAATGTGGATGCCCCCCAAAGACTCCTCCATGAAGAACAGAAAGATTCAATTATGTTTTTCATACACCGTGATACAGCATAGGGTTGTTGAGAAGTCTAACGGCAGTGGAGGACCTGGCACATAGTAGGCATAGTAGGTGCTCAATTAAACATAAAAACGGAAGCAGCGTACAAACGGACTAGCAAGCATGGAAGAACATGAACAGAATGAGCCCATTTATTTGGCATGTTCAGCACCATGCAAAAACAAAGAATACATACAATGTTTGGAGAAAAAAATGATTTGCAGTAACACTACAAAGGAAAGCATGGGAACAATCACACCCACTTTGCAGATAGTTTATTCCTTTGGCACAAGGAAGGGAAGAGGCTGGGAGAGGGCAGAGAGGCGTGTTCCAATGCCTTCAGAAAGGCTTATTTTAGCTAAGTTTCCCCATGTTATTTGTGTATCTTCTGAGATAACCTATTTACGTTATAAGATTATATGTCCCATATATTTTGATGGATTTTATAACACTTCATAATATGCTTAGATTAGAAGATCATCTGTTCCATATATTCTCTGAAACGCTTGAAATATTTAGGACGAAACATTATAAAGATGAACAGGGGTGATAAACGTGACAATCACCCTGTAAGTAGAAAGGAAAGCGCCTTGCTGGAGTCGGCTTGGGTAACAGCCAGTGTTAGTTACTGCTGATGGAGTGATGACTGGATGTGGGCACCATGCCAAGTGCTTGGCATGGATTCTCTTATTATACCCACACAACCAGCCGACCAGGTTATTATTATCTTCATTTTACAGACGAATAAATTGAGGCAGTTAGCCAACACACATCGATTGAGTGCTTGTTATGTGCCAGGCGCCATACTGTACTACTTGCATCATTGGAGTTCCTCTTCCAGTGATTTCTGGGAACTACACTGAAAACACAACTTCGAACCAGGGGTGGGCAAATATTTTCTGACTAGGGCCAGATAGTAAACATATTACGCTTTGTAGGCCATATGGTCTTTGTTGTGATGGTTCAACTCAGCTCTTGGTGTGGGACAGTAGCCAGAGATCATGCCTAAATCAAATAGAGGGGCCGTGTGCCAATAAAACTTTATTGATGGGCACTGATGTTTAAATGGCATGTAGGTTTCACGTGTCACAAGGTATCACTTTGCTTTTGATTTTTCCCCCCAACCATTTAAAAATGTAAAATTTTTTCTTAGCTCACGGGTTATAAAAAAAACACACCACCAGGCAGGGGGCTGGATCTGGCCCATGGGCTATCGTTTGCCAAGCGTGGCTTTACACCGTGGCTTTAGACCATCTGTTCTTGGGGGGCAGGAACCTTGTTGACTTTGCTCAGAATTTATATTCAGCTTCTGGTACACTACTTGGTGCTCAGTACACATTTGGTGGATGAATGAATAAATATAAGCTGACATCTCAGAAGTCCTATGATAGTGATGTTTTTGCTTTTGGCCACAACCCTGGACATAACTAAGTGAGTCTTTTTGGGGGGTGGGGGGCAGTATTAATAATGCTGCTGGGATTAAAGGTGTAGGCTGGGGCTGTCCCAGGCAAACTGGGATACGTGATTATTCCAGTGGTTCCCACCAGCGAGATGATTCTTCACCATAGCGATAGCCAGATATTGGCCTCTGTGTATGTGTGTGTTTGCACATGTACACCTGTGTGTGTTGAACAAAGTTACGGATTTCCCCCCACGACTTTTAATTTGAAAGATTTCAAGCCTGCAAAAGAATTTGCAAGAAGAATGGAAGGACACTGAACATTCACAGACTTGTTACCGCAGTGGCGCCGTTTTTGGCATTGCGTCATGTTTGTTCTATTACCGATCTATGTATCCATATATCTGTGTATCACTCATTATTTTTCTCAAGAATCAGGTGCAGACAGCATGACTTTACCCTTGAATACTGCAGTGTACAAATCCTAAGAACAGAGACATCCATTTGCATAACCACAGTATAGTGTTCACACTCAGGAAATTTAACATTGATTGTCTATCATGCAATCCATATTTTAATTTCCCCAATTGTTGCAAAATGCTTTTTTAGAGCTGAGTGATTTTTTTTTTTTTTTTTTTTGAACCAGGACCCAACCAAAGATGACGCATGGCATTTAGCAGTCGTTTCAATTCAGTCTCCTGGAAGCCAGAACAGCTCCCTGGCCTCTTTCTGTCTCGCCTGGCGCTAGTATTTGCAGAGCAGAGGCCATTTGTTTTGTATAAAGTGTCCATTTGAATTTGCTTGATTGCTTCTTGTGATTAGATTCGGGTTAAACAACTTTGGCAAAAATACTATATGGCTACTGGGTCGTTGGTGGGTCGGTCCCACTGGAGGCATGAGGTGTCATTTGTCGCACTATTGATGATGTTAACCTTGGACCTGCGGTTAAGGGAAATATCACTCAGAACAAGAAATCATTGGAGAGTGTGAACAGGACAAGAAACAGGTACAGGGAGTCCTGTCTGGCGGACACAGCCTGCCCAGCTTCCAGGTTCCTACAGGCTTCAGGGTGACTGAATTCAACCAGTGAAATCACTCGCTGCCCCTTGCTCCATGGCCATATGGATGCAAAGCAACGTTCTTGCTCAACAGCTATAGATTTATTGATTGTGTTACTGCCCATGATTTGGTGCTTAGGCGGGCTGCTGGGGTGTGGCAAATCTTGCCTTGGCATTTGCGTTAGTGTTTGCGTCGTGTCCAACAGAGAGAGAGGACGTGGCCAGCCTCCCCTCCTCTGTATGGTCTTTCCAAGGGCAGCAGTTTGGATACATGCCACTGTGTTATATCCCCCCCTTTCTCTCACCCAATGATGACAATAGTCTCCTAATGATCCCTCCAACATCTGCCGTCCTCGTTTCCTTCCCTCAGTCCATTCTCCATAAAACTGCCTCAGGGAATTTTTCAAAATTCAAATCAGATGACCAACCCTCTCTTTCTTGAAACTTTGCCCATTGTCCTTAGAATAAATATCTAAATATTTACTCTGGTCTACCTTTACCTTTCTCTTGGACTGCATTTTCTCCCACTCTCTGGTCTCTGAACACCAGCCAAAATGGCTTTCTTTTTGTTTCACCCAAATGCTTCTGCCTCGGGGCCTTTGCATATGCTTTACAGTTCTTTTACCTAAGACATTTTTTTTTCACTCTCACACTAAGGTAAATACTTGTATTGCATGCTCACTGGAGTTTATGAATGGCTGGATCCAGAGGCTCCAGAAAAGTTGCTAGGGACCTGGCCTGGTAGCTCAGTTGGTTATAGCATCGTTCTGGAATGTCAAGGTTGCAGATTTGATTCCAGGTCAGGGCACATACAAGAATCAACCAATAAATGCATAAATAAGTGGTACAATAAATCACTGTTTCTCTTTCTCTCTCTCAAATCAATAAACACAAATTTTTTAAAAAGTTACTAGGGATTCATGTCTTGACTTGGTGTGGACTTTATTTAGGCTTTTTTTTCCTCATTGTGGCAAAATGGCTGCCAATATTGCCAGGCTTACATCCTCGCCCCTCAGCAACTCCTATGAAAAGAGAGTAATTTTTTTCCCTAATAGTTCTTACAGAAATTATGAGATTGACTTTAACTAGATCACCCCAGGCCGCATGCCTGTTCCTGAGCCAGTCTTGTGGATAGGAGGATGGGATACACTCACTGGTCAGGCCTGGGTCTCGCGACCACCCCTCCCCAAGTCTCGTGGACTGAGAGCGGGAGAGGGCTCCCCAAAGAAAACAGTGTCCTGTTTCCAGAAGAAGGGGTATGAGAGCTGAGAAGGAAAATGAAAGGTGCCCACTACTGACTCTTGTCAGGACGTAAGGAGATAATGGTCGAAGTACCTAGCCTAGCCCATTGACCTGGAAGATAAAAAGCATCGTATCAGTAAAAACAGAAAGAATGAGCAACATGAGAGCATATTTGATAGGATGTTGGGATGCGAATGATGGCAGAGGTAAGGAGCTTGGAGGTCTCAAGTCTAGAGTCTGGGTTTCTGGGAAGAAAGTCTACCTTAAACCAAGAATTGTGTGGGGAAGGGCTGGGTGGGAGGGAGGAGCAGGTAATGTGGTCTTTAGAGCTTGTGTGTGTGTGTGTGTGTGTGTGTGTGTGTGTGTGTGTTGCAGTTGGTGGGTGTTTAGACTCCATTAGTTTCAATTCCCTATTTTTTAGGTGAGTGAGGAACCCAGACCCTGAAAGGAGAAATGATTGGCCTGCCCTCCCACAGTGATGACCCTATCCCCAAATACCACACCCCTGAGCCTGGCATTATTTCATTTGTAACTTTTCCTTCATCTTGAGGAAAGCACATTTGAATTAATTTTGAAAACCAAAGGAGACTATCGCAGGCATCTTTAGTGGCAAAAGCAATTGAGTTTCCTAAGAGCCAACTGCAACCCTGATTGAAAAATGCCTGCGGTCACCACCCCTGGGAGGGCTATGGAAGCTTTTACTTGTAGGGTTGTCTCTTTCAAAAATGCAATTTGGCGAAGGTGAAAATATTTGAGGCTTCTGCCAATCATGTTGTGTAATGGTCACTGACTGCCTCCCCGGTATTTATAGACTTGTCTAAAAGCCTTCCTCTACGCTCCAGGGCTTCCATGTCAGATGCCCCATGATATGAACCCATTCAACAGAGCTGGACTGAAGCTTTCGGTTCTTCAAGTCTACGAGAGGCTCCAAGAGTCCTTCTGTTCAAAGACCCTCCAGCTGGGTGGAGGGTGACTTCTGAATTAATCTGCTTGTGCTTTTGGGCAGGCAGGCTGTCTCTTCTTCTGAACCCCTATTTGCCCCTGTAATAGGGAGAAAACCAGAGTGGAATACAGTGTCTAGTACCCAGAATGATTTTAAATGATACAGGATGAAGCTTTGAATACCATTGAATCATCTGACTGATGATGGCGTAATGGAATGCTGTGGTCACCGGTTCAAAACCCAAGGTCGCTAGCTTGAGCCCAAGGTCACTGTCTTAAGCCCAAGGTCACCAGCTTGAATGATGGTGACCTTGCTGGCTTGACTTGAGCCCCGAGATACAAAAAAACAATCAAGGCACAACAAAAGTGAAGCAACTATGAGTTGATGCTTCTCACTCTCTCTTTCCCTTTCTCTTTCTCCCTTCCTGTCTTTCTCAAAAAACAAAAACACAAAAAAACCCTGCTTTAAATACTTTGAATCACCTGGCTAAAACATTCTTTTTTGTTCAAGTCTCTTTCGGTCTTTTGATTACCATATAAATTAAAATTCAGCCTCATGCTAATATAGCTTTAATGCCTGGGATTTACTAACTTCTCTAACAATAAAAATTTAACATTGCTTTTTAAAATTTTGTATTTATGGTTTCCCTTTACCTTCTTTCTACGTGGCCAGTGATAACTAGTTTTTCATTTATAATAACACTATCACTTAGTGCAGGGGTCGGGAACCTTTTTGGCTGAGAGAGCCATGAACACCACATATTTTAAAATGTAATTCCATGAGAGCCATACAACGACCCGTGTACATTACGCATTATCCAATAAAAATTTGGTGTTGTCCCAGAGGACAGCTGTGATTGGCTCCAGCCACCCGCAACCACTAACATGAGCGTTAGGAAATGAATGGATTGTAATACATGAGAATGTTATATATATATATATATATTTTTTTTTTTTTTAGGGACAGAGAGAGTCAGAGAGAGGGATAGATAGGGACAGACAGACAGGAATAGAGAGATGAGAAGCATCAATCATCAGTTTTTCGTTGCGAGACTTTAGTTGTTCATTGATTGCTTTCTCATATGTGCCTTGACCGCGGGCCTTCAGCAGACCAAGTAACCCCTTGCTCGAGCCAGCGAGCTTGGGTCCAAGCTGGTGAGCTTTTGCTCAAACCAGATGAGCCCGTGCTCAAGCTGGTGACCTCGGGGTCTCGAACCTGGGTCCTCTGCATCCCAGTTCGATGTTCTATCCACTGCGCCACTGCCTGGTCAGGTGAGAATGTTTTATATTTTTAACGTTGTTATTATTATTTTTATTAAAAATTTGTCTGTGAGCCAGATGCAGCCATCAAAAGAGCCACATCTGGCTCACGAGCCATAGGTTCCCGACCCCTGACTTAGTGCTTACTAAATCCAGGTACTGTTCTAAAGGTTTTTATTTTATACAAATAACTCTCTTAATTCTCTTCCCAGATACTATTATTATTTCCACCTTATAGATGACAGAATTGAATCACAGAGAGGTTAAAGCACTTGCCTGAGGTCACACAGCTAGTTGGCACCAGAGGCGGGATTTGAACCCAGGAAGTCAGCCTCCAGAGCCTGTGCCCTTCACCGTTCTCCTTTGCTGATGCGTGTATAATGTTTCCTTCTAAAATGTATTTAGGAAAAGAAAGGGGCAGGTCTGGGTGAGAATCAATTTAAAGAAAACCATTAAATAAATAATAAAGCATGTACAACGGGGATATGCAGGCAAAATGGCGATGTGGTTTTGAATGACCAAAGCTTGGGAAATACTCTAGAAATCTACAATTCTGTAAATGAGGAAAATGCCTGCATTAGTCATGGGAAGAAGCCAGGTGGGGCTCCTAAGTCTATACGGAGTCACAGCGCTGGTAGCTAACAAAATTGCTTGTCTAGAATGAGAAATGTCTTCCTTCCATAGCCACAGAGCCCATAACTTCCTCTAAGGGCAACTGGCCTTCTGGACTCCTTAGATCTGACCTTGCTGGAGGCTGAGGTCCAGTGTCCTTTCGCGAGGTGACGGCTGCCTCCCAGAGGGCCATCATTTAGAGGGTGGTTTAATGTACTGTCTGTGGAATGAGTGTGCAGTGTGCCGGCTGACCTTCGGCCAAAGTAATTAATGGGGTTTTTGCACAGTACTGTCACCTCCGGTTGCCTGTGGTGACAGAGACAAGGGTGAAGAGTCTGCATACAGCAGCAGAGACAGCTGTGGGCAGCTTACCTTGACTTCTGTGTCATCCCTCTCCCTCTGCTTTGCAAACAAACCCTAGCTCTAATCCTTATCCTCACCCCTACCCTCACCAGAACATTTACTCTAACCTAAATCCACATCCTAACCCTAACCCTACCCTAACCCTAACCCTAATCCTAACCCTACCCTCACAGGAACCTTTACTCTAACTCAAATCCATAGTGGTTGGCAAACTGCGGCTCGCGAGCCACATGCGGCTCTTTGGCCCCTTGAGTGTGGCTCTTCCACAAAATACCACGTGCGGGCGCTACCTTGATAAGGAATGTACCTACCTATATAGTTTAAGTTTAAAAAATTTGGCTCTCAAAAGAAATTTCAATCATTGTACTGTAGATATTTGGCTCTGTTGACTAATGAGTTTGCCGATCCTAACCCTAATCCTAACTCTTTCCTAGTCCTCACCCTAACTCTAACCCTTATCCTAACACTCTTACCCTTAACTCTATACCTAACCATAACCTTTATCCTTACCTGAATCTGCTATTTCTCTCCTTCATCTACTTTATTCCCCCCAGCTTTGTTGAGGTATAACTGCAAACAGAAATGATATATACATGTAAGATGTGCCCGATGACTTGATACACATATACGTTGTGAAATGATGATCACAGTCAAGTTAGCAAACATACCCATCACCTCATATACTTGCCATTTTCATCCACTCGTTTATTTACTGATTTATTTATTTTTCACTCACGTTTATTGAGCACCTACTATATCAACAGGGGATCCAGCAGGAAAGAGAAGGCACATCTTCACTGGGTGATTAAGGAGACATTAGTAAGAAGACTTCATAATGATGTAGGTGCGATCAATGTAACTAAGGGGTATATTGAGGCACAGGGAGGGAGGAGTTACCACCTCTGGGGCATGGAGCTGGCGGACCCAGTGACAGGTAGCGCTGTGGAGGAGGGACCAGAAACAGGAGCTCCTGCTAGGTCAGGGAGTCCTAGTGGCTCTCAGAGCAGGGAGGGGTCGGGAAAGAAACACACTGAGGTCTTCCTCCCCCTGCGTTCCTGGTTCCTCCCAGAACACCTGTCAGCACAGACCTGCTGTTACAGTAGAGTTAAGAGGAACATGAAGTCTTTCTTTGACCAAATGCCCCTTCAACCAAGGAAGAGCAACAAGTAGACTGAGAGGGCTTTGTCTTCGAAGCCAATGAAGAATGAACAGTTTTCTTTGTGGAAATAATGGTCTTTCTAGGGGTTTATTGGGCCAACAAAGCAAGATTGTGACAAAATAATAGCTCACTCTCACCACGGTTCAGAGAGGGTGAGTGGCTTGCTCAAGGATGCACAGCATGATTGTCAATGCAACGCTGGACCTGGAACTGAGGCCTCCGGCTTCCTCACTGTGTTCTTGTTCTATTTTGTCCTCATCTGGGAAACTGTCTTCAACTGTCACCTCTCTCTGGGGACAAGTCTGAGTTCTCACAGTCCCTGGAAGGAAGTGCAATGTTGCTCTCTCATCTCCCTGATGGTGTTCCATCTTTTCTGAGTGTTAATGGCATTTCCCATCATGCAATGCTCCACACAAACTCTGGGTTATCTTTCCTGGCCCTTTGCCATCTCAGAGTTCAAAACATGCTGTTTTCGTCATCTTTCCCTGAATGCAAAAATTTGTCCTAGCAACCTCTGCCACGGGCAGCTCGATCAGCTCTGAAGCTGCCACCCCTTCTCCCTCCTGTGGCTCCACAGCCCAGCCTTCCGGTTTGTTGGGGATGACATCATATATTCAGACCCCAGGCTGTCAGATCTCGGACTGATAAGTTGTTGAATCTTTTCCTTTTTTTCCTCCTATCCAAGTCATTGTAAACTCCTTTGCCTTTTGCTTTTTACTGAGCAGTAGATAAGTGGTGAAAATAAGAAGGGGCGGGGGGGGGGAATGTGGCATCATACAGATCTGGGTTCAGATCCTACCTCTGCTACTTTCTGTCTGTGAGACATTGGGCACGTTGTATAAGGTCATCAAGCCTCAGTTCCCTGGGCCACCCAGATCCCCCTTCAATGGAAGACTGTTGCCCCAGCTGCTGGGGGTGCTGGCAGCAGATGGCCCTCAGCTGTTAACTCCTTCACGGACCCTCCGCTGCAAGGCCACCTTGCCCTTTTCCCTTTTCTGAATCCGCTCACAGTTTAAGACCCATCAAGGTAAAGTACAAAGACCTGGTCATCTGGACCCAAACTGAAACATCGCCAAATGAGCTCAGGACTACCGGGGGGGGGGGGGGGGGGTAGGCTGAGGATGTGGTTGGGTCCTGCATCATAGCTCAACTCCCCCCTCTGTCCTGTCCTGTTTCCTTCCCCAACCCTCCACAGATATTGACTCCATGGGTCGTCCTTAACAAGTAGCCTGTGTGCCAAACTTGGTCCTGCAGGAGGGTCTCTGGAGAGTCCAATCTGGGACTGGGTGATCCTCACACCTACTCCCAGTTAACGGACCCTGTGACCTTGGCCGAGTCTCTTTCCTCCTATCTGTGCGAGGGGGGTGAGGACGCCTCCGTCTCACTGTGCTTGTGAGGACCCAATGCAACCACGTACGGGAGGCATCCGGGCCACAGAGGCTCCTTCGCCTCCTTGGACGAGGGATTGTTCTTCTTTGGGCCTCGGTTTCCCCATCTGTCAAATGAAAGGGTGGGGTTAGATCAGGGGTTTCCTCTTTGCTATACATCAGGATCACCTAGGTCCAATTCCACGGGAACAGAGACTGGCGCAGAGTAGAGACCATTGAATCGTGAATGAATGGCTGAATGAATGAATGCTTCCTGAGTGCTTGAGGGCCTTTGAAAACACATCATTCCTTCAAACATTTCCATTCTTATTTACAAATACTCATCTGAACTCTGACTGAAGGAAAGGTTTACTAGATTCAGTGGGATTTGAATTAATGAGGTGACCAGGACCCAGGCAGCACGTGTGACCTGCAGAAGGGACCCTGGATTTTGAATTGGTCAGAAAACCTGCATTCTACTGTCTGCTCGTAATTAAATACGTCCGTGAGTATGGGCCTCAGGCATCTATCTGCAAAATGGGGGTAATTTATATCTGCCTGGCTTAACTCTCAGCTTTGTTGTGAGGTTCAAGAGCATTGCAGAAGTACTTTGGAGACTATAGAATGCCCTCTCGATTCATGGACTATTAGTAAACTAGTTACTTTATTCTGTAGTGCCTGTTTACTCTGCACCAGGCCCTTTGCTAGGTGCTGGAAATTGGCTGTGACCAAGACAGACCTGGTCTCTGCCTTGCTGGGGTTTATTGCCTGGTGGGGAAGACAGAACAACAACAAAAACAACAACAACACAAAAAAATATAAATTTGTCTGCTCTGGCTGTATAGCTTGGTTGGTTAGAGCGTCATCCCAAAGTGCAGAGGTTGCTGGTTCATTCCCTGGTCAGGGCATGTACAGGAAAAGATCAGTGTTTCTGTTTCTCTCTCCCTTCCTCTATCACTAACATCAATAAAGATACAAATTCATTTATAATTGCATCTTGTGAAGGAAAAAATGGTGAGGGTGAGGAAGAGGAAGCCTATGTGTCCAGCAGTGGTAGATGTTATTTCAGGGGTGTGGGGTGGGTGGCACCCGTTCTAGGATGTCGTGGGGGCTTCTGAGGAAGTGACATACAGCAGTGGTCCCCAACCCCTGGGCCGCAGACCGGTAGCGGTCCGTGGGCCATTTGGTACCGGTCCACAGAGAAAGAATAAATAACATTATTTTCACTTTATTTATATTTAAGTCTGAACGATGTTTTATTTTTTAAAAATGACCAGATTCCCTCTGTTACATCCGTCTAAGACTCACTCTTGACGCTTGTCTCGGTCACGTGATACATTTATCCGTCCCACCCTAAAGGCTGGTCTGTGAAAATATTTTCTGACATTAAACCGGTCCGTGGCCCAAAAAAGGTTGGGGACCACTGACATATAGGATGAAGCCTTATCTCCCAGCTTTGTTGTTAGGGTCAAGAGCATTGCAAACAAATGGGGTTCTTACTAGCGGTGTCAACATCCACAGTTAGGATAATGGATGCTGCTCCCTGTTGTATCAAGCATTCTGTCCCGTCCTCTTTTACCCTGAAAGTTAACCTTTTTTTTCAGATTGTCTCATCTTTACAAGACACCCTGCTGGGAGGGAATTCTATCCTTATCGGGTCTGTTACTAGCATCCTTGATCTACAGCGACAGCATCTGAGGGGTTCATTTTCTGTGATTTTCGAGAATGACCGAGACTTGAATATTTTAAGTGAGGGAGAGAGAGATGCACCAGCAAGCTTAATGAACAAGGTCTATGCCACCATGGACCATTCCAAGGTTTTGGTACCTTCTTAGGATCCTGACTCTCTTTCCCTACCCCACAAAGCTGGCCTGCCCCCAGCTGGAGCCAGTTCAACCACTAGAGAGGATGGTGTTTGCATAATTTGAACAAAACTTTGCATAATAAAGGATGGTATTTGAATGATGTAAATGTCCTCAGTCCTCTCTCTAGAATCTAGATGATTATTCATCCAGTCAGTGAGATCACCACTATTAGGGGCTGAGAGAGAAATATTGACAGAAGCCAGAGAATCAAGTGTGAAGGCTTTGATGATTTCCTGGTTTTGTTTGATACTTTTTTTTTTTCTTTTTTTCCATTTTTCTGAAGCTGGAAACAGGGAGAGACAGTCAGACAGACTCCCGCATGCGCCCGACCGGGATCCACCCGGCACGCCCACCAGGGGCGACGCTCTGCCCACCAGGGGGCGATGCTCTGCCCATCCTGGGCGTCGCCATGTTGCGACCAGAGCCACTCTAGCGCCTGAGGCAGAGGCCACAGAGCCATCCCCAGCGCCCGGGCCATCTTTGCTCCAATGGAGCCTTGGCTGCGGGAGGGGAAGAGAGAGACAGAGAGGAAAGCGCGGCAGAGGGGTGGAGAAGCAAATGGGCGCTTCTCCTGTGTGCCCTGGCCGGGAATCGAACCCGGGTCCTCCGCACGCTAGGCCGACACTCTACCGCTGAGCCAACCGGCCAGGGCTGTTTGATACTTTTTAAAAAAAAATGTTTATTTCATTAATTTTTAGAGAGAGGAAGAGAGAGAGCAGGAGAGAGATAGGAACTTCTGTTCCTGTAGTTGCCCTGCCCAGGGATTGAACTGGCACCCCCTGCACTTCAGGACAATGCTCTAACTAACCGAGCTATCTGGCCAGGGCACTGTTTGAGGACTCAGGCTGGAGCAGAAGGCACAAGCTTGTGACTCAGTGGATCGTCATGCACAGTTTGCCCTGAGTCAGTTGGGGATGGAGGGTGGGGACTAAGAGTGAGGTCTAAGCCTAACTTAGAGTCTAAGGGGAGGGTGGGAGCAGCGTGTCTGAATTAGAGTCTGGATAGTCTGGTGAGATAGATGTCCCTGAGGGTGCCAACCCACCCTCCACTTCCCCCCTCTCTAGATCCTCTATGTCTTCATGGACGCAGGCCTGGTGTGTGTTTGCCTCCTTTTCTCATGGAAAGAAAACGAACTTGGGGTGGGGCAGACCTGGTGTGTCTGTCTGAGTTCTTTGATCGCAAGCAACAGAAGACCCTTCGGGCTTAGTGAAGTCACAGGCATTGATGAGAAAATTCAAGATGTGGACTGTGGGGAGGGGGCATCCAGCCAGCCCAGCAGGGTTCCATGCCCACTTCTTGGCTTGGGAGTCTGGGGGCCCCTTGCAGGCCTCCTCCTAACCCCCCAAGGCAAGTTTTCTACAGAGAAGCCCCTATTTCGTTTCTTCACATATTGCGAAATTATAAATCAAGCAAACAAACTGAAATGAAAACTGATCTGCCCTCCTACCTTGGCACATACACTTGAAGAAGGCTCTGGAAGGCTGGAAGACCAGGTTCGAGGTGAGGATCTTGGGATCCTCTGGGTGTGGCCAGAATGTGGTGGTTCAGGAGGAGCTGGTTCTTCACACTCAGCCCAACCCTCCTTCTCTGCTAACCCTTGGCTGTGTCGCCAGCACTTGTGTCCATGTTCTATTTTCCAACCTCCAATGAACTGCTGCCCCTTGGCTACCCTGCAAGCCTCAAGATGCCCTTGGTGGTGGCATGGTTCATTCTTAGGAAGACACCCCAGGAAAGAGGCTCAGGCCGGTTCTGCTTGCGGAGTCCTGGGCACCTGGCATGAGGTCTAGAAGGAGGTCCATGGACTCCAGATGGGCATATCCCCTTGCTCCCACAAACTCTTCACACACAGGAGGGGCATGAGCAGAGGGTCAGAGCAGTGTCCTTTAAGAGCAGCCCCAGGGGCAGGGCGGTATGGCACCTAGAGGACAGCCCCTAGATTGATTGCATGTTAGATGGGCGAGGTAATCCCCCCAAGCGAAAGGGAAGTGGATGCTGGGTAGCATGAAGATGACAAGGGTCTACCCCCCTGCGTGACTTTTCTCTGGCCAATTCTGCAGTTGCTGATCTTTGGTAGTAAGAAAGAGTGGCCCACTCCCACTCTAGCTCAGGGACATTGGGGGACCTGTGGGGTGGTGGCATCCATGCCTGTTCTTCCCTCTGGGTCTTTGTGCTTTCTCCTTTACCTAACAACACAGAGTCCCTTCTAGTTCAAGGGCCCAAAAGAGACACTACATTGGGGTCTCAAACTCAGACGCTTCAGGGGTCAGGCAGGGGGTGTTGATGGGAACAATGGCCTTCTTGGTCACCTTTCATATCCTCCCTCTTGATGGACACACAGCGTGTCAGTCCATCCTGTCCGTCCCATCAGGAAGCGGAGGGTGGAACTGGGCACTTCAGGAGGGTTGGACAAAGGGGCTGTGACAAAGGTGTGTGAGGCCGTAGGAAGCTGTAGGCCAGTGCCACCCCCAGGGCTAGTGAGGCAGAGCTGTCAGCACTCCCACCCCGAAGGGCTGCAGAGGGAGTGTGTCTGTGGGAGCAGAGGGTGGCATGGAGTTTCAGCGTTCCAGCGGAGGGCGACAGTCAGCCCTAGTGACCCCACAGGAAGGGAACCAGTAGAACCTAACAACACAGGTGTGTTGTTAACTTTTGAGGGGAATACGGGGGAGGGTGGATGCATTCGGGGCAACACTAGAATCTATGTAAACACAATAAATTAAAATCAATCAATCAATAAATAAATAAAAATAAAAATAAAGATCAAGGTTAGGTGTGTTGTTAAAAGTTGTGTCAGGTCAATAGCCCCCTCTTACTGCCCTCTGATTCTTTCTGGCACCTCCTTTGGCCAAACCCAACAGAAATCCAGAGGGCATGGGAGCCCACCGCTGCCATCCACAGACAAAGCCTGTGGGGTGACAGGCAGGGTAGGGAAGGGGGACAATTGGTGTATGCAAGGTCATTTCCCTGTTGTAAGGTGAACAATGATGCGGGCATGAAGGTGGAGTTTGATGGACGGCTGCTCTTAGTGTTTGCTGGGAGGCAAATAGGGGTGGCAGGATGTGGGGGAAGAGGAGCGTGCAGACCCCTTTTAGAGACAGGAGCAGCAACCCAGCTCTGGTCCATCCCTGCTGTGCAGGGCTGTGAGCTCCGATTGCCAGGTGTTCTGAGCTTTGAAGAGCAGCAGGTAATCCAGATCTTTAAAATAGGAAATGTCAAGATTTCAACACACTGGCAACTAATTAAAAATATATATATATTTTAAAGCACAGTGTGGGCCCAATAAATACCATTCACAAGCCCGATTTGGCCTGAGGCTGCTCTGAACTGTTTTAAATAGGTCAGAAAAAGCATATCTGAGTGACAAGAGATGATGGAGAATGTTTGTTGATTGACTTAATGACATAAGCTGAGAGGTACAGCTTGATTATGTAGAAGTGCAAAAGCTGATTTTTGGTAATCAAAGTGAATTATTTAAGATTCCTTTCACAAACATTTTCAGGTTTTCTGGCTTCCTTTTTCCTGTGTTGAATGTTACCTTTTTTTTTAAAAAGAAGTGATCCAAATGATAGATTCACCTATTCTTTTTGATGGGGATGAAATTCCTCTGAATTAGCTCATATTCCTCCTGAGGGCTCTCAAGGCAGCAGAAAGAGAGACCCTGACAGCCTGGTCCCCGGCTCTGTGACCTCCCCCCAGCGCTCAGCTGCTGGGAGCCTCCGTGGTTTCATTACTGTTGCAAAAGCACTTTGGGTCTCTAGCCGAAAGCTACCAGGAAAGGCAGGGCATAATTATTTTGTTTTTCTCACATTTTCAGGGCGAAGAAAGCCCATCAGAGGCAACCCAAACCTTCTTCATCGAGAATGAGAGGCTGTAGTTAATGGAGGGGGTGGGTGGGGGGATGGCAGGAGGCAGAGAGAGAGAGAGAGAGAGAGAGAGAGAGAGAGAAGGGTGAGAAGGCTGGAGAGAGAGAAGGAGGGACTAAGGGGTTGCTTCTGCTTTAAAAATCATCCAGAATCCGCCCACTTCCCCCACCCCCACTGCTACCTGAACCAATGCATTGCTTCTTCTCTGGTCTCCCTGATTACATCCTCCTCACCACCCTTCACCCTACAGTCTGTTTTCAACCCAGCAGTCCCAGTGATGCCAAGTTCCTTCTCTGCTCAAAATGCTCCTTATCATCACGTAAAAGCCAAAATCCTCACGCTGGTTTACAAGCCCCTTATGTTCCTTTTTTCCCCTCACTTTCTGACATTTGTCGCCTTGCTCACTATAGTGCAGTCACATGGCCTCCTTGCTCTTCCTTAATTGTATCAGGCAGGCGCCTACCTCAGGGCCTTTGCACTGGTTGTTCTTGCTGCCTAGAATACTGAATACTCTTACCCAAATATCCACATAGGCTTGTTTCAAGTCTTTGTTCAGAAGTCCCCTCATTGATCCTTCTCTGACAACCCTTTTGAAAATTGCATTTCCCTGCCCCCAATTCTTTCCCCTTTCTTTTTCTCCCTAGTCTTCTCATTATCTAACATTCTCTACTACTTGTTTAGTTTGTGGTCCACCCCCTACCAGATGTCAGCTCCACAAAGCAAGATGTTTTGTCTGTCATACTCTCTGCTGCATTGCCAGCATCGAAACAGTGCCTGGTACATGGTAGGGGCTAAATAAATCCTTGTTGAATGAATGACTCTAAGGTTATCATTCTGTCCGACACACACACTGCTTTCCTGGACTGCTTTCTTATCAGTAAGAATTCCACATTTTTGCCAACACTTGCTACAGTCAGACATTTCTATTTTCTCCAGTGGGTGGGTATAAAACTGTGGTTTTCATATACACATCTCCATGTGCCTGGACACTCAGGTGTTGACGTGTCTAAGGGACATTAGGTCTGTGTCCCCCTCTGTCTGGAAGCTCAACACTCCAAAGTGGACCATCTCCTGGCATTTCTTGAGAAAATGGGAAATGGGTCCTGGTTTGGGGTTATAATAAGACAAGTGACTCATGTAATACAAAAGTTAGCATCTGCTCTGCATACCAGGTTTAATAGTTGGGATAATTTAAACTCAAGGCAAAGGCAGAGTTATTAATAAACGGTAGAGGGGAAGTGTGAAAAGAGCATATGAGAATTTTCAATTGAAAAGCTACTGTAGTTAGCATCCAAAATAAGACCCGGCTTAGCATGCCATTCTGCTCATTTGCGAAATAAGAGATGTATTGTTTTAAAAATAATTAAGTCTAATTTTGCATGTTTGGGAGACTGCTGGCCACTGCCTTTAGAATCTTTCTTTATTTGCAATGCTCTGAATGCATATAAATCTCCATCTCTAAACTAAGCATTTGCTGCTTAATGTGCACTCAAACACTTGCCAAGGCAAAGATGGTACCACCAGAAAAGTGATGTCTGGGGCCCTCGGGAATTATATTTGGGGTTCTCTGTGGACCACAGAATTCCTTTCATTTAGAGCAGGGATCTTAGCACCCATTGAGCCCAGTTTTCTTCAACTTATATGTAAGGCAACAGAGGCCCAGAGAGGTGAAGAAACTTGTCTAAGGACACACAGAAAATCAGTGGCAGAACTGGATTGGAATTCAGGCCTTTCCCAGCTTCAGCAGTTCTACTTTCCACCAATCTGTGTGCCCCGCATTTAGTCATGCTTTTAACACATACACATACCACCTGGACTATTGTTTACTTCGTGTGTTTTTTTTCCCTCCACAAATCAATTTACCTTAAAAATTACAAAGACATTTCTTTCAAAGGAAAATGCATCACAAGTGTAAATGGAAAATCTTACTACTCACCAAAATACCTAGAAAGTAAACACAAATTAATACAAGGCCAACAAAAACAATGTAATTAAGCTCTAGGAAGGCAAATGTGGCTGATAAGATAGTGACTCACATAAAATGAAAGTTAGTATTTGCTCTGCACATCAGGTTGAAGATTTAGGGATACTTAATGATACTTACAGCCCTGGCTGAGACCTGCTTTCTTTTGGTTTAAAGGAGACAATAGCAAACGTGAGAGAGGTGTTCAGGACCAGTAGCACCAACCTGAGATTTTCTCCTTGTCATACTCGGGAATGGGGAAGGGGTGGGTCTTTTCCAAGGTGAATATGCACCATCTAACACCATCTCAAGAACCAGCACAGTCATCACTTTAGATGAACCTGGATAGTCATAGCTTCTCTCTTTTCTTCTTTCCCTCCCTCCTTTGCTACTAGGTGAGGCCCTGTAGTAGAGGATGTAGAGGGAAGGTCAAGTGTCAGGTAGTGGCTTCCAGGAACCATCTTTTTAAAAATGGCTGTTTGGGCTCTTTGCTTTTATTTATTCATCTCTTCTACTTTCCTGTTAGGTGGAATTTGGATGTGATGGCTGGAATTAGGCAGCCATAGTGGATAATGAGGTGACCATGAGAATGGATTCTACAGATATGAGTCTTTCTTTCTTTCTTTCTTTCTTTCTTTCTTTCTTTCTTTCTTTCTTTCTTTCTTCTTTCTTTTTCTTTTTTTGTAAAAGAAATAAGCTTCCATCTTGTTAAAGTTGGATCTTTGCTGTTCATAGCCAAAGATCATTCTAATAAAAAGGGAACAAGTGAACTCTGGGTGAAAAATGAGAAGACCTGGGTCTAATCCCATTTCCCCAACTCATATTTCATGTGAATTTGGGATGAAAAAAGAAATAGTCCCTGCTTTGCAATCCCTAGCCCCTATTCTAAGCTTCCAGTGAGCTTCGCCCCTGGGCACTTCTCAGTTCTGCTCAGAGGTCTGTGTGTCTCTACACCCAGGCAGCAGTGGGGGCAGCATGCCCAGGGAAGTAGCAAGGCGGGGCTGGTTTCTGCCTGAATTACCCTGTTGAGTCGGCGACCGAGGTACAAATGGGACTGAGAGGTGTGAGGGCATTCTGTGTTGAGGGATAGCTGTCCTTGATAACTGCTAGATAGCATCACACAGGGAGCATGTCTGTCCTTAAACCACCTTACCTTCTTCCTCTGAACCACACCAAGCACGTGTCCATAAAAGTGCCAACAGCCCATTCCTCTCTTCCCCTCATAACATCCTCAGCAGCTGCACAGTTGTTATATATTTCAAATAAAGCAAGGAAAACCTCTCAGAATTTAGCAACAATCACCATGGATACTCATCACTGAAATCCCTTGTCACCATGGCAACATTCCACCCTTTACCTCACCCCCAACCCACCCCCCATCTTGCCTGTTTACCCTGAGATTGACATATTGGTTATGGTGAATGATAGGGGGAAAAATTGGAGAGAAACTTCCAAGGGCACAGAAGCATGAAATGTCTTGCCAGAAAAATAGGTATTTTTCCATTATCGTAATAAGTAGGTTTCACACTCCTATTTTTATCAAGGAAAGATGACTATTATAGATTGCAGGGGGGAAGAGGAAGATCAGTGTTGAACTAAAGCTTAAACAATCCCTTTTGTCATATCCTGTAGAGGTAGAGGTGATTTTTAACAGGCGTTCCTGCAGCATTGAGAACGTGGTCAGTAGCAATCCAGGAATATTGAACCGTTTGTCGGTACCATTTGACCCACTTCTTGCAGTTCTCAAAAACACTCCAAGAAACCTTTCAGAAGGAATAGACACTCTGTGCACCGGTATTCCTTGCAGGTTTTATGGAATGGCAGGGAACGGGAAAGCGTGTGTGTGCCTGCTGTCAGGTGCGGGGTTACACAAAGCGATCAGAGTGACATGGCGCGATCGTCTGTAGCATTTTCAAATGACAAGTGGGACATGGCTGTACATATACTGGTTCAGAGAAATAATGGTAAGCTTACCAAACATAATACGCACTTGATCCCAATGATTGTAGGCATGTGTCTGAAAATGTTTGTGTGCCCCTGAAGCAAGATTGGAGAGAACCTGAGGATTCTGAACTCCTTTTGGGCCAATGACCTTTTTAAGAGTCCAAGAATGCCTTGGGTCATCTCCCCAGAAAAATCCCCAGGCAGATGACATTTTGCACATACTTCTAGGAGATTCCTTGGCCCCTTGATGTGCAATCGAGGGTCACTCCTCCCTACCAAGGCCCATCAACTTCAGGCTTAAAGCATAATGTTCCTTAGTTCAATCTTGGTCATTAAGTTACTAGAACGTGTTCAGAGATTTTGAATAGAGGACTTGTTTGCTGTCTGTTCCTCCCACTAGAGTGTAAGTTCCATGAGGGCAAGGGTTCCTAGTAGTTTTGTTTACTGTCTGTATTTCCAGTGCCTAGAACAGTGCCCATTCTAGTAGCAACTACTCAATATTTCCCAAACAAAGGAATTATATATTTAACAGCATACCCAAATGCAAAGTGTTATTATTAGAATTGTTACTTTGAATGGGAAGCATCTGTGGTACTGCCATGTTGTATAACTCATTTATTCCTTTTGCTACACAGGGCACAGTACTCCATTGTGTAAACATCCCACAATTTATTATCCATTCTACAATGGCAGGCATTTGGATTGTTTCCAGTTTATTTTGTTTTGATTTTTTGCACCTGGAATGTTCTCACGCATGCCTTTAAGTGAACAGATGGACTCATTTCTCTTTGGAATACGGCTAGGAATGGAATTGCTAGATTGGAGGGTGTATGTCTGTTTCATTCTAATAGGTACTCTTACTCTTACCCTGAGGGCTTTATCTGGCTATTATAGGGCAGGCTAGAAGTGCCAGGGGTCCACCTTCTGCCCCTGGAGCATGTCTCACCCAGTGACTGGTGATGGTTGAAGGGGTTGATACCCCAGATCCCTCGCCCCTTGGTTGGGGTTTGCGTTGAGTGGGGATTTGGGCTCTGGTACCAAAGACAATCTGCTTAATAATGCACTCCATACGTGCTTCCTTTCTTTGCCTCTTCCTCACCTCTCTCAGCACCCCTGAGGTCATCTCCTCACCTCCCAAATTACTTGCACTGACATCTTTGTCTCAGAGTGTGCTGGAGGAGACGGTCATCGGGAGGACATGACCACCGCTTGATCCTCGAGCTGGACTCAGATGACCCGAGGCTCCTCACCCTGTCCTCTGCCCACAGAATGTCCCTTCTGCTCACGATCCTCCAGCCGGAGCCCTTTTCAAGGACACGATCTTAAAAGAGCAACGTTTTGTTGAGACCATCTGGATGGTACATGTGACCGAACCTGTCATTGTCCCCTCCATTAGCCTGAAGGATATTATAGCACACGTAGAAAATCCTTACTAAATTCACCCAGCCTAAAATGAGAGCTGACAAAGTCTGTCCTTATAGAACACCGAAATGTCTCTAATGAGAAAAGCTGTCATCTGAAATAGCCTGGACCATTATTACCGCCTCGCAAGGAGGCACCTGTGAGAGAGAGAGAGACAGAGACAGAGACAGTAAAACATTGATTTGTTGCTCCACTTACTTATGCATTCATTGGTTGATTCCTGTATGTGCTCTGACTGGGAATTGAACCTGCAACCTTGGTATATCAGACGATGCTCTCACCAGCTGAGCTACCTGGCCAGGGCTCTAACGTATCATCTCTATTCAATCACATGAAGATACAAGTGAGCCCCTGAGTGATACGACCTCCAGCCCAGGGTTCAGATCATGGGGCTTCTGGTGGAAAAAAAATTGTTAATCATTTTGGGAATCATTATCTTAATCTATGTTTTTGCTTGTTTGTGTGCCTATGTTGTTGCTGTGGCCTCTGCCTCCAGTGCAGCCACACAGCACCCAGAGAGGCACTTCCACGCTGATAAAAACTCCTTGCTGATGGCTCTGGGCGCATGGAGGAAGAGGTGATGGTAAGATGCTAAGAGCGTCCAGGAGGGGTGCAGTGTTGTAGGGGATCATGGAGAGGATACAACAGCAGGTTTACCCACGAACTGGCCCATTCCAAGCAGAGGCTGCTCACCCTTCGCTGTCCTTGGAATGACCCCTCTGCCCACCGTCCCACAGCCGGAGCCGTTTGCATAGACGCAGCGCGTTGGAGAGAGCCAAGTGGTGTTGAGACCATCTGGGCGGTGCCCGGGACTGAACCCAGGTAGCGCCTCTATGGAAAGTTTTAAGATTCTGGCTGGCCAGTGCAGAGACTGACCTGTCTGGCAGTGCCCAAGACAAGCCTTGGAGAGGTAAGTTCCTTCGCTTATTAAAACCGCCACGCACTAAAGTGGAGTGACCTGCTGTCCTTGACCTCCGAGCATGGGCAAGTGTACAAATCCCCCCTCTGCTTCAGGGGGACCCAAGTCAGGAGCCTCCCCACTGCATTTAAGATGGTACCCCCATTCCTCGGCTGGTCTGCCCAGCAGGTGTACTCAGGTTCCTGGCTACTGCCTTCTTCCCTGTTCCAGCTCTTCAGACATGCTCTGGCTCCGTGGCCTCTGGGCCTTCCCGCCTGCTTTCTGTCCTCCTGGTTCCATTCATGGGCCATTTCCCTGGAAGAGCCTTTTCTTACTCCTCAATCTAAACTCAGCACCCCACGTGCCCCCTCTGTCAGTTCCCTGTTTCTGTCCTTCCTAGTATCCCTTAGCATTTGATATTTTTGTCTGCTTATTTGTCCAATGCCTACATTCCTTCCCAAACTGTCAGCCTCTCTGAGGATAACTGTATCTGTCTCATTCGCGGCTGTATGCCCAGCGCCAAGTTCACAGAGACGCTCAGTAACTACTTACTAAACAAATGAATAAAGTGTCATTCTTCTCCCCACTTTGCAGATGAGGAAGCTGACGTTCAGAGGGGCTGAATCGTTGGCTCAGGGTCACGCATTTGGAAAGCAGAAGAGTCTGGACTCAAACCCAGCACTGGCTCATCAGTCAAAGCTTAGAAGTGGAATTGCCGAGTCATATGGTAAGGGCTTCTTTAACTTCCTAATGGACTATAGGTTGTTTTCCAAAGTCATTTTCCCACTTCGCATTCCCACCAGCAAAGTATGAGAGTTCCAGTTGCTTTACACCCTTGCCAGCACTTGATGTTGTTAGCCTTGTTCATTGTAACCATTCTAGTGGGAGTATTGGGATATCTCATTGTGGTTTTAAGATGCATTTCCCTAATAATGAATGATTTGAGTATCTTTCCTTGGGCTTATTGGCTACTTACACAGCTTTTTGAGTGAATTGTCTTTTTAAAAAACCCTAATTTGCTGGTTAGATAAATGGCACAATCATGGAACAGGATGGAAGCAAAGTGTGAAATGGGAGAGAAGAAACCAGGCCAACTTGGGGTGGGGGAGGGTTGAAGGAGCTAAGGGTGTTGTGTAATTAAAAATTAAAAAATTTTGAAGGAGCGAAAAATAAGGATTGTTATGGTAGGAAAATTTGTCCACTGCGGTATCTCCAGCTTTGACCCTGCTTGCCACATAGTAATTACTCCCGAGGTGTTTGTTGAATAAGTGACAGCAGCCTTATGCTCCTTTTATTGTTTGTCCAGTGGCTGCCCTCCATCCTTCCTTCCACCTTCCTCTCCTTTGGTGTCAGAGAGCATGTCCTTCACCCACGGAACCAGCTGGAGGCGTGGGCAGTGGCTGCATAGTCAGAGGGAGGTGCTGCAGACTGATGCTTGCGTCCCCCCAAATTCATAGGTGGAAGCCCTAATCCCCAATGTGACGGTATTTTGAGGGGGCCTTTGAGAAGTTATTAGCTTAAGTCAGGTCATGACAGTGGGACCCTTGCGATGACATTAGTGTTCTTGTCAAAAGAGAAAGAGACACGAGATATCTCCGTGTATGTGCACACACACCAAGGAAAGGCCGTGTGAGGACATAGCCAGGAAGAGGACCCTCGTTAGGAGCTTGACCGTACTGGCTCTCAGACTTCTGGCCTCCAGAACTGTGGGAAATAACTCTTGTTGTTTAATCTGCCTGATGGGTGGTGTTCTGTTGAGTGGCAGAACCGACTAAGAGAGGGCAGTGGGGAGAATCCAGACAGCATGGACTCATCCTCCAAGGAACTCACACCCCGCTCACCTCCTGGAACTGAGGCACAGGCTTAAAGGGGCCTGTAACACCCAATTGTTCACTACTTCGTGAACGGATCAGGAAGATGTGATATGTATCCATGTATTTATGGCGGAATACTATTCAGCCATAAAAAGGAACGGAATGCTGACACATGCTGCACCATGACTGACACTTGAAAACATGAGGCAGAGTAAAGGAAGCCAGACACAAAAGACCACATGTGTTAGATGACTCCACTTATGAGAAATGTTCAGAGACAGAAAGTGCCTCAGTGGTTGCAAGGGGCTGGGGGGAGAGAGGAGGGGTGGGGAGGGCTCTTGAATGGGTATAGAAATGGTTTGGAACTAGATGGTGGTGATGGTTGCACAATATTGTTCATATACAAAATGTTTCTGAATTGAACACTTTAAAATGATTAATTCTAGGCTATGTGAATTTTACACACACACACACACACAAAAGTGCCTGTAAACAGAAAACTGATTCCTTATGGGGATTATTCTAGTTAATGCCAGAAACCTTTTGCAGCTGGTGACCAGTTCCATGCCTCAAGTGGGGCTGCAGAGGTTGCTACCCAGTTCAGGTAGTGCCATTCCGGGGAATTTATTCTATGTGAGTGGCGCCCCCTACAGTTGGGAGACGCAGCAGCTCTGCTTTCTGGTGCGAAGCCAGCCTCATCGGTCTGCTCAGGCCCTGTGGCTTTCTTCCCTCTCCAAAAGGCTCAGGAACCGCGGAATTGGCCCTAATGATCCTCATTCCAGTTAGGAAAGCAGCTTAGAGGCTGGAGCACAGGTGCCTGCAGGTGGCTGGTGAGAGTCCCCAGACAGCCCGGAGGATGACTCTTTACTGAATCTCTCCCCCCCTCGCCCCCACCAGCGTTGTCACGCTGGTTCAAGGGGCAGAGTGAGGAGTGCTTGGTAATTGCATTGAGCCAGGGACGCTGGCTTCCTGATTTCCCGGCATTTGAAGTTATTTGGTGTGGGACAGACCTCTGTCCTGCTGAACTGCCTCCACGCTGCAGCGGGAACAAATACAGGCTCAGCGCTAAGATAGACCCGATGACAGAGAGCCTTCTGCCCTTTCTGATGTTAGTGATCTCCTCCTGGGCACAGCTGGGCCAGGATGGTCACTTAAAAATAATCACCCTTGCCTAACCTGTGGTGGCGCTGTGGATCAAGCATCGACCTGGAATGCTGAGGTCGCTGGTTCAAAACCCTCGGCTTGCCTGGTCAAGGCACATATGGGAGTTGATGCTTCCTGCTCTCCCCCCTTCTCTCCCTCCCTCTCTCTCTCTCTCTCTCTCTACTCTAAAATGAATAAATAAATAAAAATTTTAAAAAATAATCACCCTTATCCAAGTGTCATTTACATGCAATAATGCTAAAAATAATCGACTTTAGGGAGGGGCAATTTTATGAGCAGCAATGCACTCATTTTTAGTGGCCACTGTCTGCCACCACCCCCAACCCCCAGACTACCACTGACTACCCTGCTTTCTACCCCTATAGCTTGCTGGAATTCCTTATAAATGGAATCATATAATACACAACATTTTCTCTCTGGCTTTTTTAAAAAAGCTCAACATAATGTTTGTGATATTCATCTGTGTTGTGGCGTGTATCAGTAGTCCATTCCCCTTTCATTGCTAAATAGTACTCCATTATATGGCTATACCACAGTTTGTTTATCTAGGCACATATTGATGGCTATTTGGGTTGCTTCTACTTTGAGGCTTTTATGAATAAAGCTGTGTGCAAGTCTTTGTGTGGGCATATATTTTCATTCCTCTTGTGTAAAGGACTAGGAGTGGAAGGGGTGGATCATGTGATAAGTGTATGTTGAGCTTTCTAAGAAATTGCTAAACTGTTTTCCAACTTTGTTGTACCATTTTGCATTCTTATCAGAAGTTCCATTTGCTCCACATCCTCCAAACCTTTGATCTTGTATTAACTTTAGCCATTCTGAGAGGTATATAGTGGTATCTCCTTAGGTTTAATTTTATTTCCCTAATGATTAATAGTGTGGTACACCTTTTCATGTACTTATTGACTATTTATTTATTTATTTATTTTGGAGAGGAGAGAGAGAGAGACAGAGAGAGAGAGAGAGAGAGAGAGAGAGAGAGAGAGACAGGGAGGAGGAGCTGGAAGCATCAACTCCCATATGTGCCTTGACCAGGCAAGCCCAGGGTTTTGAACCGGCGACCTCAGCACTTCCAGGTCGACGCTTTATCCACTGTACCACCACAGGTCAGGCCCTTATTGACTCTTTATATAGCTTCTTTTGGGGAACTGTCTGTTCAAATATTTTGCCCACATTTTAATTGGGTTATTTGCTTATGATTGAATTATAAGATGATATATTCCAAAAGCAAGGGATGAAGTTATTCAAGATTTTCAGTGTGGTGAGAGGGGTTCTTAGTTTCCCTTTCTCTCTGGGGTCTGGCCAGGGTAATGGGGAGGGGGGCTTTGGTGAGGTGACTATGGTAGAGAAAGAGACAGAGATGATTTTAGCATAAAACCTCAAACTTTAGTACACATGAGAATCACTTGGAGACCCACAAGTTTCTTGGGAGCCCCGCCCCATCGTGTCTGATTCACCAGGTCTGGGAGGGGGCCTGAGGATCTGCTTCTCTAACAGGCTCCCAGGTGATGCTGACATCAGCTGCTGGACTATGGACCACACTTGAGCAACTCCTTAAAGATGCTCCTTGAGGCTGCCCTGGCCGGTTGGCTCAGCGGTAGAGCGTTGGCCTGACGTGCGGGGGACCCGGGTTGGATTCCCAGCCAGGGCACATAGGAGAAGCGCCCATTTGCTTCTTCACCCCACCCTTCCTCTCTGTCTCTCTCTTCCCCTCCCGCAGCCAAGGCTCCATTGGAGCAAAGATGGCCCGGGCGCTGGGGATGGCTCCTTGGCCTCTGCCCCAGGTGCTAGAGTGCGTCGCCCCCTGGTGGGCAGAGCGTTGCCCCCTGGTAGGCGTGCCGGGTGGATCCCGGTCGGGCGCATGCGGGAGTCTGTCTGACTGTCTCTCCCCGTTTCCAGCTTCAGAAAAATACAAAAAAAAAAAAAAAAAAAAAGATGCTTGAGGCTAAAGTTAGACCCCAATGAGAACCTCTTACTTCTTCCCTCGTCTTCATTTTGTAATCTCTGGAGCCCCTCCCTCTTCCTCTGCCCACCCAACCGTACTACCCTATAGAGTAATCAGAAGCAATGGGATTATTGACAATGCACATTGTCCACCAGGAGAAGATCAAAGGGGTCTAGGGGCCCAATGAATAAGGAAGAGGAAAAAACATCAAGGAGGAGAGCTTTTCCCACTGACCCCCAAGGGGTAGATGCACTGGTTGAAAGTTAGTCAGTCATACATGCAGCCCCATGTTCATTGCAGCATTGTTCACAGTGGCCAGGACATGGAAACAACCAAAAAGCCCGTCAATAGATGACTGGATAAAGAAGATGTGGCACATATACACTATGGAATACTACTCAGCCATAAGAAATGATGACATCGGATCATTTACAGCAAAATGGTGGGATCTTGATAACATGATACGAAGCGAAATAAGTAAATCAGAAAAAACCAGGAACTGCATTATTCCATACGTAGGTGGGACATAAAAGTGAAACTAAGAGACATTGATAAGAGTGTGGTGGTTACGGGGGGAGGGGGGAAAGGGAGAGGGAAAGGGGGAGGGGGAGGGGCACAAAGAAAACTAGATAGAAGGTGACAGAGGACAATCTGACTTTGGGTGATGGGTATGCAACATAATTGAACGACAAGATAACCTGGACTTGTTCTCTTTGAATATATGTATCCTGATTTATTGATGTCGCCCCATTGAAAAAAATAAGATTATTTAAAAAAAAAAACAAAGAAAGAAAGTTAGTCATAAATTCATTGCATTGGCCTGGATATCTGTCTCTCTCTTTTTTTTTGGGGGGGGGGGAGTTATCTCTACTGTGTTTTAAATTTCTTTGAAATTAGTTGCCAACGTCTGCCTATACGTTGGCAGTAATGTAGGATCATTTTTATGGCTAATGGTTGTAACCAAACCTTTCTAAAATTTTCATGTGTAAGGTACAATTATGCTCACTAAAAAAACCATTAGTGACTTTGGTGTATGACTTTTAAGATCCATAATTACATTTGGGGGCAATGAGACCTGGAGAGACGCCAAGGCCCTACTGGGAGTGGGAGTGTGTAATATATAGGTGTGTATGTGCACGGCACACGTTTCTTTTTATGTGTGTGTTTATTCAGCCCAAAGACTGCACAACCCTAATTGGAAACTTTGCAGCAAAGACACTTTGATTTTGCAAGCAGCTGGCAAGAGGGAATTTACAAACTACAAGAGTAAAATATAAATAAAGAGGCTTAAAAAAATAGAGAGAAAGAAACGGAAAAGAAAGAACACCTACAGTGCCAGTAACTAGGGATGGATAAAATAAGAAACATTTTTGATGTTAGTTAAAGCTTTAGAATTTTTCAAAGTGCTTAAATGAGAAAAATAAGGAGGTAGACTAAGTGAGTGTGGGAGAGGGTACTGCCAATTTAGAGGAAGCTAAACATTTCAATTCTTGTTAAGCAATCCCAACAAATCGGCAAAAAGTGCTGTTTGTAACAATGCTTCTTTCAGAAAGATGGTCTGGTGTCAGCCACTTTCCCCCCTTTCTGCGTTTCCTTACCATGCTGAGGCCGTTGGGAGGCTTCACATTTCAGTTTGGCTCTTTATTAGCTGTGTACCTAGACTTTTCTGAGTCTCAGTTTTCTTATCAGTAAAATGGGGATAAGGACGGCTATTTCTTGGGGAAACTCAGCATTGGGCCTTATGCCAAACTCATCTCCAGGGGCCCACAGATCTTAGAAATAAGGGAAGTGAGTCTCTGTGGAAACTGACCAATCAGAGGAAACAGCTGTTTAAAGAGCCCACTGTTTGTGAGCTCTAGCCTCCAGGAGAGTGGACTCAGTGTGTTCCCAACTTTCTATTTTTCAAAGAGTTACTGAAAACGCCCACAGTTATGTGATCTCTCAGTTTTTAAGTGTTGGCAATTAATTCACTTTTATTTTTATTTTTATGAAACACAGACTAAACCAGACAGAACATATTCTGCAGGCCACAGTCCTTTGGTGACATCAGTGCCTTAAAGAGGAAGGAAAGGGGACGGTGTCCATGCTGCTCTGTTCCATTTCACCTTTGGGGAGGGTGTCATGTTGTATGCAGGCAGACAATAATAATAGCTACCATTATGGAGTGCGTACTATGTGCCAGACACAGTTCTAAGCACTTCACCAAAGGCAATTCGTTTGCTGCTTCCAACCACGACCCTATTTCATTTGGGTCACAAAGGGGTTAAATAAACCGGCTGAGAATCCACTTTGAGGCAACTTTAAACCACTGATTAAAAACCCTGCGCGTTGGAGCTGGCCATTTCTTTAATGACTAGAGATGGAGGTTGACTCCCCAGCCCCCACACCTTGATTTTCCTTTGAAGACCCTTAGAAGACGGGAAAAATGTTCCTAGCGGAGGAACAGCAGGTGCAAGCGCCCAGGGGCACTCGGAATCTGAGAATCAGCAGTGAATGAATGCGTGGGGGAGGGAGGAACGTGAGAATGGGTTCTGCCAGCTGAGATAGACATAACTGCAGAGACAACTTTTCCCGTGGTGGTGGCGGTGGAGGAGGAGGGAGAAGGAGCGGTGGTCTTCCTAACCCTTGAACGCGGCTCGTTAACCCTTTGTGAGTGGAATTCCCCTGATGGGCTGCTCCCATATTTAAGGACAGAGCGCGCGCGCACGTGTGCTTATATGTGTAGAGGCTGGTGATCGAGGGTCACGCGCAGGTGGTTCTGCTGCGCTGGTGGCGGCGGTCGCAGAGGCGACACCGCTGGAGGCGGCAGAGGAGGGACAGCGGGCCCACCGTCGCTGCGGACGGGTAAGGTGGGCAGGGCAGGTTCTGCGGGGAAGGGGACCGGCAGCCGCAGGTCCTGCCTCCCAGAGTGGCAGCCTGCACTGGGTAGGGACTTGCGGGGGAGGGTTATCTGGGGTGGGGAGGCGGGCGCAGGCTGCTGTCCCCCGGAATGGGGCAGCTGGAACCGATGATGCGCTAGAACTGGGGGTGGGGCGACGGCGGAATTGGACCGCGGCTACGAAAAGGCACGAGACGCGCGGGATCCGACCAGGTTTCGGGGGGCGGGTCTCAGCAAGGGTGTGCGAGTGGAGCGTTGGTGCGCAGAAAACAGGTGGTCGCTGGGTGCTAGCGGCCCCTCGGGGCGCAGGGGCCTGCTTGGCAGCAGTGTGTTTGCATCCCAGGATGGCAGGGGGTAGCCACAGGGTGCTGGGTGTGCGCCTTCTCCGGAGCTCCCAGGGGTTGCCAGCTGTCCCAGCCTCCTGTTAGGTCCTGGTCAAGGAGTAGAAAGAAGGAAGACCCAGAAAGGGCTGGAATCTGGACGCTTAAGAGACAGAGAGAACCCTCTCGGGTGTGTCAGATTTTTACCACCATCCCTACTCCCCACCCCAGGGCATTTCATCTTCCAAGGATTGTAGTTTCCATAACGTGTGTGTGTGTGTGTGTGTGTGTGTGTGTGTGTGTGTGTGTCTGTCTGTCTTCCTGGCCTCACCCACTGCCAGTACCCTTCATATTTCACCACCTAAACTAGGGGTTGCAAACTCAGGACCACGCAAGGACCAGCAGATAACTGATGATCCCAGCCCTTACCTGGTTCCAGCTGCATTCCAGGCACTGTCCAAAGCCCTTTACACATATTCTTTAGTTAATCCTCCCAACAGCGCCCCTCCCCCATTGCTACTTTTAATCACTCCCATTTCACAGATAGGGAAACTGAGGCACATCAAGGTAAAAGTCACTTGCCTCAAATCATATGGAGAGAAAGAGCCAGGTTAGGAGAGGAACTTAAGTAGGGTAGCTTAGGGTCCCTGACCTTAACCTCTGTGCTGTGCTGAGCAGGTGGACTGTGGGGCCTACAGACACTTTGGGGAGATTCACAATTGCCAGGCAGGACTGTGGGCCCAGTGTGGTCAATCTCCAATTTCATGGGAAGCCAGATATCGGGACATTTATGGTAGATCACCTTTAGGTATTGGCAATTAATTTTATCTTAAAAATACCTTTTATAGGCTTGGCCGGATAGCTCAGTTGGTTAAAGCATCGTCTGGAAGAGCACAGGTTACAGGTTCCATTCCTGGTCAGGGCACATAAAGGAATAGATTGATGTTCCTGTCTTTCTCTCCCTGCCCCCTCTTCTCTCTCGAAGATCAATAAAATAAACATTAAAAAGAAAAAAGAAAACATCTTTTATAGTGGAAAGTTTCAAAATGTACACAAAAACAGAACTAGTTGTAATAAAATTTAAATTTTTTTGAATAATAAAATTTGTCCTAAATACCTCTGGCTGCTCACTGCGCCAGTCTAAACTCTGACTTTTTAAAGTGTGGTTCTGCTCCAGCAGTGTCAGCATCCCTAGGGAGCTGGTTAGAAATGATGACTCTCAGGCCTCCTCCGCCCAGACCTACCAAACTGGACTCTGGACTTTATGAGAGCGCCAGCCGATCCATTTACACACTGCAGTTTAAAAGCACTGTTTTAGGCCTTTTTGGCTGGACAAGTTTTATGAGCCTGTTTTCTGAAAGGTCTTCTTGCCTCCAGGTTCACCCTCTTCTCCTGATTGATTCTAGTCAGAGTTCTTGTCTTAATGCCTTAATACTCAGATCTGGCCCCAGAAGACATGGCGGACAGAAGGATTTTCCTTAGGATTGCTTGGTTATATTACAACTGACAGAATTCACACTGCCTTCACTCTCTTCAGGGCCCTGAGCTGCTGTGGTCTTTCTCTCGCTCTTCCTCTCTTTCTTTTTTTCAAAAATTTATTTATTGATCTTAGAGAGAGAGAGGAAGGGGGAGAGACAGAAACATCGACCTGTCTCTGCCTGTGTCCTGACTGGGTTCTGAACTGGTAATCTTTGCGCATCAGGACAATGCTCTAACCAACAGAGCTATCCAGCCAGGGCAACTGTGGTCTTTCTTCTAAGTCTTACAGGATTGTTTTGAAGATGAAATGAGGTAATAAATGTTAGAGAATTTGTCTATATTTTTATTAGTCAGGACTCTTTCAGCTGAAAGAGATAACTTCAATTGAACTTAGGCAAAGCAAACAAACAAACAAACAAAAAATGACATTATGACTTGATGGCTCAGAAGAGACGAATGGGCAGGATTTCTGGTACGGCTGGATCCAGGGCCTCAAACAATGTAATTGCAACTGAATCTCTCTTTCAGGAGGCAATAGGAGCAGAGAGGACTGGCTTACCTGGACCAAATAGCTTGTGATTGGGAGCATGGTGGTGTTTATAAAAACAAACAAACAAACAAACAAACAAACGGAATAAATGCTTGGCAGAAGAGATCAGATGTCTCTTACATATTTGGAAACCATATTTATTTCAGTTTTTGTATTTTTGTCTGATTTTCCTTATGAGATTTCAAGTTCTTTGCATTGTCACCCGTTAGATGAACCACGTTTCACATAATGATGCTCAGGAAGTCCTGAATCAAATGTAATCGACTCAAATAGAGATTCAGTCTCTTAGAAACCAGCCTCTGGCAACAAATCTCTCTCTCCCTTTGAGTTACAGTGGAAGTGACTGTTCTCAAGCTGGTAGCATAAAGAATATCACCAACCTGACGTTGGATGCCTTTGTTTTTCTCACTGCTGCCCCTCAATTCAAAGTCATTTGTACCTTTGCAGGTGCCAAGCAGCTACGAAAGTGGGCCCAGCATGAGGCAATTTCAAACTGTGAGGCATCTTATTATGTAAAGGTAACAGGGTTTTTTTCACTGTGATTCCCTCCTCAGCCCCCCACCCCTGCCATTAGTTGCTGTCTGTGATTATTGCCTTAGCCATGGAGGAAAACAAAAGCTTTCAAAAGTATGTGTCAATCAAGGGGAGCTACTCACTCCCTAGTTTGTTAGGGGCCAAATTCTTTAGAGACACAAAACTATAATTGCCAGCAGCTAATAGTGAGTCTTCAAGAAACAAAAACAAAAAAACCCCACTGAAAACAAAAAAAACACCAAACCCCAAAACGAAACAAAACAAATCCTAACATCAAACAAACAAACAAACAAAACAACCAAACCAAAACAACAAAAATTAGAATACAGAGAAATCTGGAAAGATCTACAGAAGTCCGTTGTAGGTAGAATGTCTAGAACTGGGTTTCTGTTCTTTTCATTCAACCTGAATGGGAGAGAGAGGAGTATAAACGCAGTCTGAGAGGAGCTAAAAAATATGTATCTTCTATAAATCCCATCATTAGGAATTTTGATAGGTTCAGTAAGCTCTTATTAAAAAAAATAAAAAAGCAAGCATATCAGCCACTCACATTTTAGTCTGAACTAGACACTTCTTGACAGCCAGGAGTTGCAAACTCAATTGCTTACAGCATCGAGACATGAAATATCAACAAGTAAAGCAGACTGAGCCAGGACAACAGAAGAATTGTGGGGACACGGTGAGCTGGAAAACACATGCTCCTTCAAGGAGCAGCTGCAACCCAGCTCTAGACAGTCATTATTACAAGAAATTATAGGCTCAGTGTTATTGTGTTTTGGGGGGCCAAAGTTGAAAATCTTTTTTTTTTTTACACAAAATCTTCCAATTAAAGATTTTTTAAAAATGTTTACTGGTTCCTAACCTTTCTTCACAGCTTCCTTTGATAATTTGACAAAATCCATAGAGCCTGGAAAATTCACACATACTAAACTTTGTGTGTAGAGGGCTTCCTTGAAGACCACTGTGTATCTCAAGATGAGAACTGACTCCTGCACTCATATTGAATAAGAGAGGGTCCGACTGGCTGGATTTGCCATCATGAAATATATAGCACTCCTATTGGGCAGTTTCATTCATAGTCTTTCCCTCATGTTGTGATTGGCTACCTTTAGTTTGGTACTGATTCTGGGTCCAATCAGGTGTCGCTGTGGCTGCAGGGGTGGGTGCACCCAACCTACAGGTTCAAGCCACCATACTTTCAAAACAAAGTATCTCAGGGGTTACTTTTCTCGGAATTAGACTGTGAACACCCAGACCCTTTGAAGTTTATGGATTGCCCCCCAGGATGTCTTCTCACTGACATTTCCCCTTGATTTTCTTTCCATTTGGAAAACTCCTTCTCTCTCTCCCTTTCATTTATCTTCTTATATTAAAAAAATCTGGCAAAGTAGTTACTTTTAATTTTTACAATCTAATTGTACTGAAGTAATACAAGCACATAGTTTAAAAGTCAGATGATTAACATATTTATAATAAAGTATTAGTTTTCTGCTTCTCTCCTTCTCCATCCCAACAGATGACTTTCAACTCCCTTAGCTATTTCTTAAGGCATTTCCCTATCTTGAATTTCTAATCTTGATTCTGACATATACTTTTTATTTATTTTATTTGCCCTCTCATTCATTAATTCATTGATGAATTAAACACATATACAATAAAAACACCTACTATGGTCCAGGGGCTCCCCAAGGTGCCATGAATGGAGTGATGAGCAAAAACAAAGCAGTCTCTCTCCTTATGAAACTCTTCACTAGCAGAGGGTTTTGTTGGGGGAGGATTGGGAGAAAGGAAAAGCATTCAGGTAGAGGGAACAGGATATGCAAAGCCCCTTTGAGGAAGGGAACAGGGTGGATTTCAGAATGATTTCCCTGGCCCCTGGGGGCTACAGTCTTTAAATGAACCTTTGTAGTAGAGACTTGGGAAAAGAGGCATTGTGATTAAGAGCTGATTGATGGGTTTAAACTTGTGTTGGACAAAACACTTGACTTCTTTTTTTTTTAATGTTAAATTTTATTTTTACTTATTGATTTTAGAGAGACAGAAAGGATGGGAGAGAGAGGGAGGGAAGCATTCATTTGTTTCACTTAGTTGTACATTCATTGGTTGCTTCCTGTATGTGCACTGACTGGGGTTCAAACCCACAATCTTGTTTCAGGACACTTTAACCAAATGAGCTAAGTGGCCAGGGCAACCCTTAACTTCTCTGAGCCTCAGGGTTTTTTTGCCTAAAAAAAATTGCCATTTCTAAAATGCAGAGTTTTATGATCAGTATGGAATGACATAGTTCTTGTAAAGTTTGCCCAATGCCTGTCACATGATAAATGGTCAACAAATTCTTGTTGATATTATCATTATCACTTTTTTCTCTACTGTATAAATATTAGCTGATAGAGTAAATTCAGGCCAGATGCCAAGGTTGCAATGGCCAGTCTGTGAAGTCTGGGGGACAAACAAAGCTTTGCTTTGCACTGATGACCACATCTGATGTTTTCAGATCACAGTGGAGAGAAAGCACATGGGTTTGGAAAGTCACCCTGAGCCTGACATTTCCCTGGCCTGCAACCATTAGCCCTTATTATACGAAGTGCTTCAGAGCTGTGTAAAATTTCACGCTCACTCCCTCTGAGGACTGTCTGGTCAGGAGGCAGAGAATGGATGTTTTGGGAACTAGCATGCCAAGAATGCACCTGCAGGCTCTGCCTCAGTGCGCAAGGCTCAGAATTCTGGGAGGCTAGCTCTCCTCCAGACAACTGTGCCCGTCATTCTCTTTCCGTCTTGCCTCGGATCCTAAACGTCCACTTTATTTTGACTTTGTTCCTGACCTTGGTGGACACCTCGAATCCAGGTGATAGACTATTTATGGTTTGTTAGGATGATGATAATATTTTGTGGGCATTAAAGTTGAAGGAAGACTCAAATATTCCCCCCCCCACCCCCGTATGTTTCTTTGTCTTCCTATCTGCCTTTGCTTCTGTCTGCCTCTCAATTTCCATTTCAATCTCTTTGTCCATGTCTCTGTTCTTCTCTGCTTATCTCTTCATTTCTCTCTGGACTTAACATTAAATTTCCTCTTTATCTCCCTGTCTCTTTCTGTCTCCCCTGCCCACACCCCCATCTTTCCCATCTCCCCAAGCCCTTTTTTAACATTTCCATGACTTCGTGAAAATAGTCCCCTCCAGATGAGGCATTTTAAACCAAGCACTTAGTTAACATGATTTCCATACTTTGTATAGGAGTTAGCTGGTTTGCACATGGACATAGTTTAGTCAAGATAGCCTTTTTGTTAGCAAATTTGTGCAGGTTGGTTTACAAGAAGTAAGATGTGACTAAATTATTAAATCCCTACACTGTCAAAGCACTAATGGATTTGGAAAGTAAATTATAGAAGCGTGTTCTCCCACAGGAACTACATTGACATTAAGAATGAACTTTTCTGGCCCTAGCTGGTTGACTCAGTGGTAGAGTGTTGGCCCAGAGTGTGGATGTACTGGGTTTGATTCCCTGTCAGGGCACAAAGAAGCATCCATCTGCTTCTCTACCCCTACCCCTCTCCCTTCTCTCTCTTTCTATTCCCCTCCTGCAGCCACGGCTCAATTGGAACAAGTTACCCCTGGGAACTGAGGATGGCTCCATGGCCTCTGCCTCGGGCACTAAGAAGAGCTCATTTGCTGAGCAATGGAGCCACGCCCCAGATGGGCAGAGCATTGCCCCCCCAGTGAGCTTGCTGGGTGGATCCCAGTCAGGATGCATGCCAGAGTCTGTCTCTCTACCATCCCTCCTTTCACTGAATTAAAAAAAAAAAAAGAATTAATTTTTCTTAATTCGGTGTCCACTACATTACACATTGGCTTTGAGAGAAACACTGAAATCCAAGTTCTTGGTGAGCACCCTAACAGGCAAGGAATGGTAATTAAATTAGGAGATAAAAATTGTGTTTTGGATTCTTCCTGCAAGTCTTCTTACCTTGGGGAATATTAGGGAGAGGAAATATTTCACTGAGTCTTTTTTTTCTTTGTGATCATTTTTTATTTTCAATTACAGTTCACTGCAGAGCCTTGACAAAATTGATATTATCAGCCTTTATGGAAATGAGCAGGTCCACAGATAGCTCGAAGTGTTTTTTTGGGGAAAAAAATAAGTAGGTTAGGAAGTTTATAGATTTTTCTCCGTTCCTTTTCCTTTTCATTTCGTTTTTCTCCCTGAATCAATGACCTGCTGTGCTTGAACTTGAACTGACATTCAAGACACCCGAGTTCAATCCTGGCTTTGCTGCTCACCAGTTGTGTGACGTTGGGAAGTTATGCAGCCTGTCTTGTCCTCAGTTTCCTCTTCTGTTGAGTGAAAAGTTGGAGTAGATGACCATTAACACTTTTTCAGGTCTAAAATACTTGGACACATACACCAACAAATGTTTAATTTTTAATTTGTATTTCCCCCCTGTTATGAAGAAGACAAACTCATTAAATGATTTGGAAAAAAAAAAAAAAGACAAGTCCTGGCCAGGTAGCCCAGTTGGTTAGAGTGCCGTCCTGATACATCAACATTGTGGGTTTGATCTCCGGTCAGGGCTCATGCAAGAATCAATCAATAGCCTGACCAGGTGGTGGCGCAGTGGACAGAGCGTCGGACTGGGATGCGGAAGGACCCAGGTTCGAGACCCCGGGGTCGCCAGCTTGAGCGTGGGCTCATCTGGTTTGAGCAAAGAGCTCACCAGCTTGGACCCAGGGTCGCTGGCTCCAGCGGGGGGTTTGCTTGGTCTGCTGAAGGCCCACGGTCAAGGCACATGTGGGAGGGCAATCAATGAACAACTAAGAAGTCGCAACGCGCAGAGAAACTGATGATTGATGCTTCTCGTCTCTCTCCGTTCCTGTCTGTCTGTCCCTGTCTATCTCTGCCTCTGTTAAAAAAAAAAAAAAAAAAAAAAAAAAAAAAAAGAATCAATCAATAAATGCATAAATAAGTGGAACAATGATGTTTCTCTTTCTCTTTCTCCCTTGCCCTCTCTGTAAAAAAAAATAATCAAATGAAATCAAATCAAATTAATCAATCAATCGAATTTTAAAAAAGAGAAGAAAACTATCCATAATCTTGCCAACCCAAAGAGCTACTGTGGATACTTTGGTCCATTTCTTTTCTGTCTTTTGTATATATACATATATATATATATATATATATATATATATATATATATATATATGTATATATTGTACATAACACTTAAAATTTTTTTCAATTACAATTTATATTCAATATTATTCTATATTAGTATAATATTATTCTATGTTGTATATTCAGATATACAACATAGTGGTTAGATAATCAAATACTTTACAAAGTGTTCCCTTTGCTATTTCCGGTACTCACTTGGCACCCTGCATAGTTACTGCAATATTATTGACTACATTCCTGGTGCTGTACTTTATATCTCTGTGACTATTCTGTAGTTACCAATTTGTACTTCTTCTTTTTTTAAAAAAAATTTTTTATTTTATTTATTTTTTACAGGAACAGAGAAAGAGTCAGATAGAAGGATAGATAGGGACAGACAGATAGGAACGGAGAGAGATGAGAAGCATCAACCATCAGTTTTTCGTTGCGACACCTTAGTTGTTCGTTGATTACTTTCTCATATGTGCCTTGACTGCGGGCCTTCAGCTGACAGAGTAACCCCTTGCTTGAGCCAGTGACCTTGGGTCCAAGCTGGTGAGCTTTGCTCAAGCCAGATGAGCCCACGCTCAAGCTGGCAACTCCGGGGTCTCGAACCTGGGTCCTTCTGCATCCCAGTCCGATGCTCTATCCACTGCGCCACTGCCTGGTCAGGCCCAATTTGGACTTCTTAATCACTTTTTTCATCCAGCCCCTTCCACCTCCAACCACCCTACCCTCTGGCAACTGTCAGCCTATTCTCTGTATCTATGAGTCTGTTTCCATTTTGTTTGTTTGTTTTGTTTTCTAGATTCCACATACACGTAAAATCAAGTAATATTTGTCTTTCTCTGTCGGACTTATTTCACTTAGCATAATACCCTCTAGGAGGTCCATCTGTCAATCTGTGCTGTCATAAAAGGTAAGATTTCATTCTTTTTTTATGATCGAGTAGTATTCCCGTGTGTAAATGTAGCATAGCTTTTTTATCCACTCATCCATTGATGGGCACTTGGGTTGCTTCCACAGCTTGGCTAGTATAAATAATGCTGCCGTGACTATAGTGGTACATACATTCTTTCAGATTAGTGTTTTGAGTTTTTTTCAGATATACTCCCAGAAGTGGGATCACTGGGTCAAAAGACAGTTCCTTTATAATTTTTTGAGGAACCTCCATAAATGGCTGGAGGTTTTCCATAATGGCTGCACCAATCTGCATTCCCATTGATAGTGCATGAGGGTTCCCTTTTCTCCACATGCTCGTTAATACTTGTTTGTTGATTTATTGATGTTAACCATTCTGACAGGTATAAGGTGGTACATCATTGTGGTTTTGACTTGCATTTCATGATGCTTAGCATCTTTTCATATGTCTACTGGCCATCTGCTTGTCCTCTTTGGAGAAGCATCTGCTCAGGTCCTTTGCCCACTTAATTGGATTGTTTGTCTTTCTGGTCGTGAGTTGTGCATGACACTTTATATCTTCTTTTCCGTTAGCATTTTTTCCTGAGCATGTCTGTGTTCTTCCTGCCTTCCTGAGCAACATTTTCCTGGGTGTGTAATGTTTCATCGAGCAGCTGGATAAACATAATCACTCCCTGGTTGGTAGGCATCTTAGTTGATGCCAGCTTTTCTCTTTTATGGCGACTTTTGGTGGCAGTGATGGGGGGCTCAGATTTGCTTAAAGCTCCAGGCTGCATTGTTCTACAGCTTAAATAGGGGAACTGGGGTCCGGCCTCCCTGTGAGCCTCCTCCAGGCAGGCCCTCTGGATGAATCTGGACAGTAAATACAGTGTGTCCGTAAAGTCATGGTGCACTTTTGACCGGACACAGGAAAGCAACAAAAGATGATAGAAATGTGAAATATGCACCAAATAAAAGGAAAACTCTCCCAGTTTCTGTAGGATGATGTGGGAGCATGTGCGCATGCGCCTATGATGACGTAACACCGTGCCCATGGCCATGCCAGTCAAGATGTGGAAGTACAGAGCAAAGTTCAGTGTATTCTGTGGCTTGCTAAATTTGAATCCGTGACCAAAGAGCAACGTGAATATCGGCGCATTTATAACAAAGCAGCACCACATAGGAATAACATTACTCGGTGGGATAAGCAGTTGAAGGAAACCGGCAGTTTGGTGGAGAAACTCCATTCTGGTAGGCCATCAGTCAGTGACGAGTCTGTAGAGGCTATATGGGATAGCTACCTAAGGAGCCCTAAAAAATCTGTGCATGAGCCCACATCGAACTGCACTGAATAGGTATGAAACTGGGAGAGTTTTCCTTTTATTTGGTGCAGATTTCACATTTCTATTGTCTTTTGTTGCTTTCCTGTGACTGGTCAAAAGTGCACCATGACTTTACGGACACACTGTATATCTTATTCAACCTAAAGAGTGTTTTTAATCATTTCATTTAATTCTCACATTATAAAGCCTAAGAGACTCCACATATAAATCCTCATCTTCTCTTAGAAATTTAAAAACAATGCCAACTAGCGGTACTTAGGTGGTGTTGATGTGCCTCCTTGTTTGCCCCACTCCCCGGAGACCACCGCTCTCATTTCATGGACCCTGTGGGCATTTGAGTTTGATACCTCTGTTGAGTTTTATTATATATTTGAGCCTGAACCTTGCTAAAAGGTTGGCAAGAGCTGAGATATGCTGAACTTTTTTTTTACTCTCGAAACCTGGAGCAAGAAAAGGAATCTGGGCGTTGTGCCACGTCAGGCTGCTTTTACAGGTGCTGTGGGGATTGCGTGGCTTGATGTCTACGCATGGATTTTGGTGACTGTGCTTAGAGATGAAATCATTGTTTGGATGCTGCCAGGCTGTAGGGACAGGTAACTTGGCAAAACTCTTAAAACCAGTACCTGGTTTTAAGAACTCAGATCTACGGTGGACCATTGTTTCTTTCTTTTTTCTGTGGCTTGAGGTGTGTATCTGCCGCATTCTGAGTAATGAGTCCTTACTTTCCCTCTTGGTGCTTGCTTGGGGTCATCAATCTTAACTTCCAAATCAATTTTAGGTAGGGTATTGATTCCATCCTTTGTGGTCCACCACAAAGGACCAATGTAAACTGAAAGTGAAATTTGGAAAACCCAGATAGAACAGAGATGCTCACTGATCTGAAGAAAATAACCCAGTGATTCCCCTTCTTTGACTACTGGAGAGAATACATACATGTGAGTGAGGGGAACAACTCAATAAACCATGATACATCCTGGCATGGGCTACTTGGCAGCCATTAAAAAATTAAGTAGGGTGGTAGGAATGGGCGAGGGCAGATTCTCTGAATATATCGTTGAGTGAGAAAAGCAAGGTGAAGAATATGTTAAGTATGTCTGATCTCTTTAGGATTAGTTTTTGTGTGTGGTGTGAGGTAGGGATTCAAGACTTTGTTTTTTTATTGTCCATGTGGATATCCAGTTGCTCCAGTACCATTTATTTAAATGACCCTCCTGAACAATAGCAATGCCTTTGTTATAAATCAGGTGACTGTAAATGTGCCGTTCAGCCTCAGGACCGGATTTCAACCCATTAGTCTATTTGTCTATCATTGCACCAATACTACAACTATCTTTATAATTATAGGTTTCAGTAAGAGTTGAAATCTGGTCCTGACCTGTGGTGGTATAGTGGATAAGGCGTCGACCTGGAATGCTGAGGTCACCAGTTCAAAACCCTGGGCTTGCCCAGTTAAGGCACATATGAGAGTTGATGCTTCCTGCTCCTCCTCCCTTTCTCTCAATCTCTCTTTCTCTCTCTTACCCCCTCTCTCTCCTTTTTCTCTAAAAATGAATAAATAAAATCTAAAAAAAAAAAAGAGTTGAAATATGGTGGTGTAAGTTTTCCAACTTTCTTTTCCTCTTCTTCCTCTTCCTTTTTTCTTTCTTCTAGATTGCTTGATTTATTGCTAGGTTCTTTACATTTCCATATGAATTTTAGAACCAACTTGTATATTTTAATTTAAACAACTTAGTAGGTTGGGGTTGGGATTTAAGTGGATTCATAGGTCATTTTTGGGCAAATTAAAATCTTAACAAATCCATAGACATCAGACATTTCTCCATTTATGTCAACATTCTTTTAGTCTCTGTGTAATGTCTGTAGTTTTAATTGTAGATGTCTTGCTTATCTTTTCTCAGATTTGGTCCCAGGTTTAAAATATTTTTTTAACTTTACAGTAAACCATATTGCATTTAAAATTTTCTTTTTCTACTGTTCGTTGCCAATGTAGCATATGCACAGAAGGATACCACTTATGCTACCCTCCTCGCCCCCAGACCTTTCTCCCACAATGTAATAGATCTGTGTGAATTCATAGGCAAAAACCTGGAACTGCATGTGCAAACTGACCACAGTGGTAACTTCCGGTGGCAAGGGGAGGGTGACCGGGGTCCTTGGAGAAAGGTGTGTTTGAGAGGGACTTTATTCTTATCTGTCATTTTTAGTTCTTACAAAAAGGGAACTGCTTTAATATGTTACTTGTGTAATTAAATATCTAGTCAAAGAAAATTAATAATCTATGACACCCTTACCTCCCAAATCCTGGCTAGGAGAGTGTGACTGCTGAGTTGGGAAAGCTCAGGAACTTTGACCCACATCAGAAAGTTAGATAGATTGGGACTGTAATTAGAAGCACAAAAACCTAATCAGTTGGGTCATCTTCTGAAGAGAGACAGTGCTTTTTTTTTTTAATTCATTTTAGAGAGGAGAGGGAGAGACAAAGGACAGACAGAAGGGGGGAGGAGCTGGAAGCATCAATTCCCATATGTGCCATGACCAGGCAAACCCAGGGTTTCAAACCGGCGACCTCAGCATTTCCAGGCCGAGGCTTTATCCACTGTGCCACCACAGGTCGAGAGACAGTGTTAATGGAGGATTTACAGAAGCAAGTCCAGGAAGGCCAAATGGATCAGTGTGTATGTCTAGAACTGTCTAGAAAAGACAATTCCTTAATCCACAGGCAAGAGAACCTGCCTGTACATCTAGAATGGGGGGCTCAGTAAAGCGGTGGGCAAAGGTAAATGCACTGAGATTGTTTTGAGTTAATAAAACTATTGGAATAATCATAACCTGCATGTTTTTTGCCACACGAACAACTGTAGACCTCCTTCTGCCCACCCTTGTGTATTAGATTCATGCCACTGAAAATAAATGAGTTAGGGAGGGTTCTGTGAATCAACATGGGTGAATTCTCCAAAACCAAAACCAAAACTAATGTCAAGAACAATAAAAGCAGGTTGTACAAAAATACATATGGATCCTTATTTCTATAAAAATTTAAAATATGCAAAGCAACATCTAAGGTGAGGGACACACATTGCATGAATAGGAAGTAAAGGTATAAGAATGAGACCAAGAACAGTAAGTTCAAGTGGAGGTTCCATCTGTGGATGTGGTAGGGGTGTCAGGAAGAGGGGCACATAAGAGCCTCCAGGTGTATTGGGGATATTTGTTTCTTAATCTGCTGCTGGGGGGGGGTCATTTATTATTCTTTATGTCTCTGAAAATATATCTCAAGTAGGTGGTAGTAATTTTAAAAAATTGCACCCCAGCCCTGGGAAGAGAGTTTTGAGGGCTCCCTCCATATTCCTGAGGTATCATCCCCAAACCAGCTTCTTACCTTTTATTTTCTTTCTTTTTTTACAAGTGAGAGGAGGGGAGATAGACAGACTCCCACATGTGTCCCAACCAGTATTCACCTGGCAACCCCTGTCTGGGGCCAATGCTTTGCCCATCTGGGGCTGTGCTTGCAACCAAGCTATTTTTAGCACCTGAGGTGGAGGGTCTATGGAGCCATGAATATACAAGGGGGAGAGAGAGACAGGGAAAGGTAGGGAGAGGGGTGGGGAGCAGATGGTCACCTCTCTTGTGTGCCCTGACCAGAAATTGAACCCGGGACATCCACACACCAGATCAACACTCTACCACTGCACCAACTGGCCAGGCTCCCAAACCAGGTTCTTTAACCTTCCTGAATCCACTTTCTCTCCACCAGCCTCCTTTTCCCCTGATGCTGCACTATCAGGACCGAGCTCTCTGGCAGCTGGGTTCTCGGTTTGCATGTTAAGGGAGTGTGCGCTTTCTGCCTTTTAATTTCAGTTTGCTTCGCTTCCCTGGCTGCAACCTGCCTGTCTCCTGATGCTGGCTGGGAGAGGCTGGCTGGGAGAGGCAGGAAGGGAAGTATTCGCATTACCACAGAAATGGGACCACCCTTACCAGGGACAGGGCTGAGACAAGTCACCATCTCTATGACTGCCCCCCCCCTACTCCAATCCCAACATATTTATAAAAGTGAAGTTTTATTAAAACTAGTAGCAAAAGCACTATGGAAATGAAAGGGGATGTAATATAAACTCCCTGTTCCCAGCATACTGCCTAGTTTGTGTGTGTGTGTGTGTGTGTGTGTGTGTGTTGCTTGGCCTCTTGGCTCCATTCCCTTGTGAAATGAGTGGGTTTGATGGCATAATTTCTGAGGTTTCTTCCAGCTCTAACAATTCTTCACCCTCATATTGCCTATACAGCACACCCGTACAATTTACTTAAATAATCTATTCATTATATCCTGCTTGCCTTTGCTTGCTGTAATAATTTTAGATAATAGTTGCACAGAATTAATGGAAGCCAGGGAAATGGTTCAGAATGTTATTTTTTGATGCAGGGATTGGGCAATATACTTCTGCACATAATTACCCCTTTTTCCCCCTTTGCAGTCAAAGAGGGCACATTAAAAAGCTAGCAGTGATTTCTCGCCCCTCCCGTTGGCTCAAGAAACCAGCTAATGCAGTTTTATATTAACCTGAAGACACATTAAATAGCATAGCTAAAAGAACGAGAAGCACTCAGTTGTAAAAAGTGCTTTTTAATCACGGACCTGAATTTGAGTGTCTGAAGGGTTTGCAGCAAGTTCCGCTGTCCCCTCAGGAAATGCTTTTACTGTCCTCACTATGGAGTTGATAAATAAAGGATTCCTGAGTGTGCTTCTTGGTGGACGCCGCAAACATTAGTGCACTAGATTCTTCTTGGCTTCTCTCCAATTCCCCTTCTCTCCCAAATGCCTCGCTGTGATGTTGGCCTGGTCTTTTATCCCTTAAACGCCCCATTCTCTGCTCAGCAGGTAGTTCATTTTACCACTAACAAAGGCAGTGTGCCTTGAAGTCATTTTCCTGCTCTCCAACCTTCGTGCCTCCCTGTTACCTCTGGCACAGAATACTGACTTCTCGGCTCAGAGTCTGGTCTTAACTTTCCTGGGAAATCAAAGCGGTCACCTTGCTTCTCCCCACATATACTCTGGGACTTAAAAATTTGCCTTTGTATGTTCATTCATTCTGCCCCCCACCCCCTCTCCTATGCCTTTCCCTCCCTTTCCTATGTCTCTAGCTATCAGAATAAACTCAAACTCCCAGCACCCAGAGACAGAGGATTTCTCTTTCGTGAAGACTTTCAATTCCTTCTCTCTCCTTGGAACCTCTGGTACATTGAATTTTAGGAATTCTGTGTCTAGTCAAGAGGCTAAGAGGACAGGCTTTACGATCAGACAGACCTCAGATCTAATCTAGGTTCTGCCACATACTGTGTGTGATCTTGGCAAAGTCATTTCCCTGGTCTGATCTTTAAATTTAATATCTTTAAAACAGGAGCAATGCTGTTGATTTCATTGGGTTGTTTTGGGGAGTAAATGAAAGGATGCATAGGAACCAGCGTACCGCCTGGCTCCTGTTTATTTCTAGAAACAGAATATGTAGTAATGGATTTTATATTTATTTGTGTTTCTTTGTAGCACAGGTCATAATTAGCACTCACTCTGCTCCACCCAGCACTTCACCCAGAATGCAAGCTTCTTGCCTACTCATCTCCCTATCACTGCGTGGTACATTGCATCATTGATTTTAATTCTTTGTTCCTTCTTATGGCCAAGCCTTTGGAGATGTGACTTTGCAGTGACTTGTTTGGGTCAGCATTGGCCATCTTCAATTTGAGGGGTTTAAACGAAAAAGTTTAAACTATTGTATTTAAAATGGATAAGACTAAGTGTAAGAGGAAGTGAAACCACATTTCAAATGATATATTCTGTGAGTTAGAAGTGTTTATACTTTCAAAGTTTCTAAGGCATAAGGAAGCACTAAATTTTTGAGACACCTTGTATGTCCCCAACCCTGAAGTTTGAGTTCAGCCTGATGATGTTTTGCTTTAGCACAAAAAATGAGGATGTGATGGTGTCGCTGGTCCAAGGGGGGATGGCAGATGTGAAGTCAGGACCACACCATCTGAGCCTGACCTTGGTCAGCTGATCTGCATGTTAACAAGAAATAAATGATTTTTTGGCTGAAACAACTGAGATTTTGGGAAGCTTGTTACATAGCACTAGTTAAATAAATATGCGCTGTTAACTAGAGTCCTGCCCCTGGTAGGTTTTTAGTAAATATTTATTGCATTAAATTAGCAAAGTCACGTGCTATGCTTTGGGGAACACTTTGATTCACAAGACTAATTATTTGTTTAATTAATTAAGGACTTTTTTCACTTGAGATGTTAGCTCATTAGGATATTTGGAGAAACTGGCTTCTAAGATGCTAGGACTTAAGAGGTGACAAATGCAGATCTGATTGTGACAAGCAAATATCGGTTGTTCTCAAGGGCTGTGTCCCTACGTGAAACACACAATGGGCTTTGAAGAAAGGTATAGAACAGAAGCTCAGTTCTTTTCTTTTTGTACTAAACCTTTGAAACCTGATGTGTATTTTACACTTACAGTATATTTTAATTTGTACACTGAATGGAGATTTTTATAAAATTTACAGTTGGCAAAGTCAATTCACAGAACGAAGTCCTTGCATACTTATAAGTTTTCTACTAGCCAAGTCGAATCTTGGTTTCAAAATAAAAATGAAGTAAAAATTTAAAATTTGCTCAATAGCCACATGGGGCTTGCAGCTTCCACATTGGACAGAGGAGGTCTGGATATTTCCTGAGCACCATCTTTCCCAGTCCCTCAAGGCTGTTTCTCTTCCAGGGGCGCCCCTGACCACTGTACCACTGATCTGTAAGTTAGAAGTTCAGCCTCTGCTCATCCCAGCCTCCCACCAGCCATGAGTCCTGTTGACTTCACCTCATCCACAGCTCCCTGATCCATCCTCTTTGTCTGCAATGCCACTTCTCTAGGTGAGGCTCCTACTGTCTCTCACCCGAATGACCACACCAGTCTCCTCCCGAGGGTCCCCATCTCTGTCCTCATCCCACCCCTGGCCAGTTTCTTGTCTACCTGCAATCAGCTTGATCTTCCTAACACACGGATCGTGGCTTGAATCTCTTCTGTGGCCCCCTATGACCTCTGGGGTAAATTCTAAATTCCTTAATACCATTTATGAGGCCCTGCTGACGCTGTTCATTCTGACCCTCACATTCTCTGTTCTAGCCAAGTTGTAATGCTGTTCCTTCAGTTTCCCCTGCACCCTCTGGGCCTTTGCACGTGATATTCTGACTATCTGGAGCATCATTCCTTCTCCCCTTCCACTTTCAGTTTACCTCTCTGGGAAGCCACCCCAGGTCCCTCAAGGCTGCAGCAGGTGCTCCTCATTGGTGCTCTGACATCATAGGTACTTCCCTCCCTTGCTGGTGTCTGGCTTTGATGACAGAACTCTGTATGATGATGGGGACCGGGTCTTCTTTTTTCACTACTGTATCCCCAGTCCCTAGAACAGTGGTTAGAATAGGTGCCGGTTAATATATATTGAGTAAATCACAGACCACGCTCCCCACACCAACCTGCCATCTTGCAGCCTGTTGATCAGTAACATCCTAGCAATGGGAAGCAAATCCAGCCGCACTTTCTATAAAATCAAACCTGATATGAGTCTGACACGTTGTGGGCCCACGGTTGTGGTGTCTTTAGTGATGGAAAAGGTAACACACCTCCCAAAGTGTTTCTTTTTTTTTTTTTTTGTATTTTTCTGAAGCTGGAAATGGGGAGAGACAGACAGACTCCCGCATGCGCCCGACCGGGATCCACCTGGCACGCCCACCAGGGGCGACGCTCTGCCCCTCCGGGACGTCACTCTGTCGCGACCAGAGCCACTCTAGCGCCTGGGGCAGAGGCCAAGGAGCCATCCCCAGCGCCCGGGCCATCCTTGCTCCAATGGAGCCCTGGCTGCGGGAGGGGAAGAGAGAGACAGAGAGGAAGGAGGGGGTGGTGGTGGAGAAGCAAATGGGCGCTCCCCCTATGTGCCCTGGCCAGGAATCGAACCCGAGTCCCCCGCACGCCAGGCCGACGCTCTACCGCTGAGCCAACCGGCCAGGGCCCCAAAGTGTTTCTTGATCTGCAGTAATTGTTCCACTTTTGCATCCTTGTTTGAAAACCACCAGTGGCTTCTCATTGCATTTAGACTAAAACTCAGGCTTTCCCTACAGCCTACAAAGTATCAGTGATATGACCCTGCCCACCTCTCTCATCTCATCTTCCTCCATTCCCCTTCTTCAGCATACCCCTCCCCTGAGTCATGTGGCTCCAGCCACACCATACCCATCTTCCTCTGTTTCTGCCTCAGGACCTTTGTACTTGCTATTTCTTCTGGTGGGCCCCTCCTTCTGGTCTCTCAGTTCAGATGGCTCTCCCTTTAATAGGTCCCTCATGCAGTTCCTTGGCATTCCATTATTTATTTTATTTTTGCCTTTATAACATTTAATTTGCCTGAGATTGGTTTGTATATATACATTCTTGTTTACTGTCTGTCTGTCCCCACTTGAATGTATATTCCTTGAGGACGAGGATTTGTGTCATCTCATTTGTTGCTGGTTCCCTAGTGCCTTGTATTCAGTAGGTGCTCAATAAATATTCATTCAATGAATGTGCAGTTAGAGAATTAAACTTTTCAGCAAGCAGAAATCCTCCCAGGGACCAGCTGAGGCAGATTCCCAAGCATTCTTCTTATTGACTTTTTCATTTGTTAATCAGTTCTGTCAACCAGTTGCAATTATGTCTTTTTATTTTCCTGTGACAGAGCTGGTTCATAAAATCTCCAGTTTTATGAGTTTAGACAAATGAATGTAGTCACATATCACTATGAGATACAGCCAGCTTGAGTGTTCTTTTTATTATCCTTGAAAAATGTATGGATTCTGCCCTCGGAGAATGGTTCCCACCCCTCTTCTGAGAATATTTCAACCCTGCCTAGGTCCTTACTCATCCAATACAAGCATCTTGGAGAGAAATCATTGTCATTGTTTCTTATGTTCATGTTTAGTCCTGGCAAATAGAAAGACTCTTATATAACCCGCATTGTTCTAGCCAGGAAGGAAAAAAAAAAGGAAAAAATAATTAGAGTCTCCTCAATGAAATTAGCAGCCTGCAGTAGGGTAATTGTCCCTCCTACTCCTTAATTTAAATGGATGTGCATATGTTTAGTGGCTGAAGCATTTGTCAAATATGGGTGCACCCACCAGGATCTTAGCTGTCACTACACAGTTCCTCCTGCTCTGCGGTGTGGCTTTCTTGGAACTGCAATGAAATTGAGACTAGAAAGACCCAGCGAAGAAAGAATGGGGGAAGCCAAATAACTTCTTGCCAACCTACGCTCTGCTTTAAATAAGGAACAATGCCTCTTGAATCATTCAGACCCACCTGTCAAAATATTTTTTTGGGGGGTGGGCTATTCATTTGGAAACACTCCAGGAGCCTTTTTAATTACAGCCTGTGGTGCCTTTTCAGGGCTGACACAATCCTGCCTGCCTCCTTCTTGTTTTATTTTCCACGTCATGTATGTAGCTTTTGACAAAGGCTGTTGGCGGCATTGGGTCTCAGTGCGCCCGCGCCCCGGTAACGGGGCTGGGAATCGGGGGCGGAAGCCTTGTCCTGTTTCCTCTTCAGAAGTTGCTAGCATTCCACGTTTGTTCTGTTAAATTTCACCGGTGATTGGGGCTTTCCTGTCTGTTTTGGGGGTACACTGTGGAGTGCTCCCTTAGAGGTTACTTTGAAACCTCTAAGATCTCCAGGGTGAAGTCCAAGCAGAGCATCTGAGGTATGAATAAGATTATTCAAGAAGGGCTGGCTGGTGACAAAGTTCTACCTTTTCAATAATAATAACAACAACCATGAGAATAATGATAATTCTTATCTCATGAACTCCAACTGCGGGCTGGGTGGGTGTCAAGCCCTTTCTTTCATTTAACAGCCCTGTGAGATGGGTCTAATTATGACCACTTTCCAGGGAAAACTGAGTCTCAGAGAGGGTAGAGTTCATGCCCAAGGTTGTAGAGCTGGTAGAGGCCATTCTGGAGACCGAAGCCCAGGACTGTGTGACTTGAAAGCCTGCTGTTTTCCTTGTTCCGCTAAATGGGTGCTCCAGACCCGTGCGTCAGGGTGCTAATCCTGGAAGTTGGCCTCCATGTTGGGTTTGTCTGGGGCCTGGCTTTACGAGCATCCTCGCAGTGTGTTGGTTGGAGAACCCGGGCATTCTCTTTCCTGGGAGTGAAGGGTCAGGGATGTTCTTGTGGGCCTGGTGGTTCATAGAACAGACTCTATAGTCAGAACTGGGGGGGGGGGGGTTGAATCCTGTCTCTGCTCTTTCCAGCTGTAGCCAACTGAATAATGGCCCCCAAATATGGCCATAGCCTAATTGCTGGAACCCATGAATGTGACCCCATATGGCAGAAGGGACTTTGCAGATGTTGATGAAGTCAAGGATCTGTAGATGGGGAGATTGCTCTGGATTATCTGATGGTCCTGTTGTAATTATGAGGATCCTTATATGAGGGAGACAGGAGGGTCTAAGTTCAGAGTATCTTTTATTTCATCTGTTTGGGCCTATGTAACACAACACCGTAGACTGAGTGGCTTAGAAACAACAGAAAAATATTTCTCTCAGCTCGGGAGGCTAGAAGTCTGAGACCAAGGTGCTAGCAGATTCAGTATTTGGTGAGGGCCTGGTTCCTGGTTGCTGGACCCTCGTCTCTTTGCTGTGTGGCAGAAGGGGTGGGGGACTCATTCAGATCTCTTTCATAAGGGTACTAATTCCCTTCATGAGGGCTCCAGCCTCATGACCCAGTAACCTCCCCCAAGGCCCCACCACTAAGACCATCACACTGGGATCAGATTTCAACATATGAATCTTGGGACACAGAAACATCTAGTCTATAACCACAATGGGAGCAGAGATGAGTGATGTGTTTTGGAGATGGAGGAAGGGGCCCGGAGCCAAGGAATGCTGGCAGCCTCCCGAAGCTGGAAAAGGCAAAGAAGCCAATTCTCCCCTGGGAACCTCTAGAGGGAACCAGCCCTTCTGACATCTTGCCTTTAGGCCCATGAGGCTGATTTTGGACTTCTGACCACCAGGCTGTAAGAGAATAAATTTGCACTGTTTTAAGCCCCAAGTGTATGGTAATTTGTTACAGCGACAATGAGAAACTAATATACCAGTTTGTCTATGGGCTGAAGAATGAAACTCTCTGAGCCTCAGTTTTGTTCTCTGTGAGATGGGGATAATACTCGCAATGCCTGTGTCATAGCCTGGTGGCAAAGATGAGAGGAGCTGATGTGTATAAGGTCCTTCATATGTGGCGCATCATATGCACTGATTACATGTGAATTATCACTGTCACTACCACTAGTATTATTACTAATGAAACCATGAAAACCAGCAGGGCCATTGAAGAACCCTAAAATGGAAACCCACCCAGGAGCAGCTTCTTGGTAGGCTAGTTCATGTGTTCGCTATAGGGGGGTTCCTATGCTATTTTATATTGGGGGCTTTATTCTATATGGGGGGACTCACAGATGAGCTTCCAAGGGTCTGTGCCCCCCTATCGTCACATCCCAGCAGTCTGCTTAGGATCTGGCTCACGGGAGGCATTGCACAAGTATTTAAGGAATGATTTGAAGACAGAGAAAATGTGCGTTTCTGTGCTTTTTTGCTGCCGCTATCATTGTTTTGCTGGTAGCTTGGAGAAGAATCTGGCAGACCCTTGCACAACTGGGGACCTGCCTTGTGGGATGGGCTGGCCCCCTGCCCCAGCCATCTGGTAAACCCTGGCACTGCGTCCCCAAGGCCTTCAGCCCTTTCTCTTAGCCTCCTGCCACTCAGTCCAGCTCCCTGCTCTGGCCACCGGAGGAGCCATCTCCATGGCAACTGTTTCAGGGGCCAGAAGGAGCAAAGGAGGGAAGGGTGCCCATGCCAGCCGACCCCTCTCAGGGACCCACTTAAGCCAGGATGCTGTGTCTTTAACAGAGATCGTGGCTGCAGAGCATGGCAGACCCTGGAGCAGTCGGGGAGGGGCTGGACTTGGCTTTCAGTGATCCCTTTTCATACCTTGTCCCCTTCTTGTATCATGTCCCCCACTTCCCAACCCTGTTTGAAGACCCCAGTGCCTCTGAAGAACCATCATTTACCTGTAAAATTGGGTTTTGTGAACATGAAGAAGAAACCTGATGCCTTTAGCAGGATGCCCGGAAGCTAGCGCATGCTCAGTAAGTTTACTCTCTATTACCTGTTGTTTGGGATGGGGAGACTGAGGCCTGGAGCCTGTTGCCAGGATCCTCCCAGGCTTCCACCCTGTTCTCCTTTCCTCTGGGAGCACCTTCTTCCCTGGACTTGTTCCTCTTCCTTTCCCACAGTCAAAGCGTACCTGTCTGTTGCCTCCCGACATCAGGCCCCTGCTGAACTACTGGTCGTTTAGGATTCTGAATGTTCAAGGTTGAGTTGCAGACTTTTCCAGAGATTTTTGCATCTTAGAAGAAGAATCTCAGTAATGATTATGCCTCAATTCCAAGACAAGAATCTTGGGATGGTAAATGTTTGTAGGAACCAGGCAGTGAGAGGATTTAACAGCAACAACAAGATGGTGTCACTGAAGTTCAGAGGAGTTAAGCAATTTGCTCAGGGCCACACAGCTGGTAAATAAAGCTTGGATTTGCACCTAGGTCTGATTTTCAGAGGATCTCACATAACAGTCTCCTTTCCTTTCTCACATGGTCCCTTAATCATTCTCCCAGAGCCATGCATAGGGGAGGTCATCTGTCAGGTGCCTTAAATCCAAAGGTCAAGTGCTGATCCAGTCCCTCACAGCTCAGCTGGGAGAACAGACTGTCTTCCCAGGTGGATATGAGAGGCATTTGTAATGCAGATCTGACTCTGGGCAGGGACCCAGCTCCCCACCATCACCTCTGGCCAAGCCATTTTGCAAAAATCCAAGAAGACATTTTCTCCGTCATGATCCTTGAGGCCTGAAGCCAAAATTAAAGAGACCCCTGCAGCCTGAGCCCTCTCTTTGTCTGGTTTGAAGTGCATCTCTTCTCCATCTTTGTCCCCTGCTTTCCGGAGGGAGGGGGAGTCATCAGGAAGAGGAGAGAAAGCGGGCGAGGAAGAACACCAGAGACTCTGGGGTCAGAGTTAGCGGATGAGTGCTCCTGCTGGTCCCCTGCATGTAATTAAGACCTGCAAATCCCTGCTGCTGAGGTGTTGGCTGCGGTGTAATTAATCTCAGGCCCCTTCGGGTGGCCCAGCATCCCCACATGGCCACTCCTGTCATTTAGCCAGTCTCAGTAGGATGAGCTTAGGTAAAGGCTGGTGGGATTCAGGGTAGCGTGCGGGCATAGCTGACATCTTTCATTCGTTCACTCACTCCACTTGCTCCCTATTAATTCACTTCCCAGAGTTCCTTGTGTAAGCTTAGCATCAGAGAGACAAATGAACTCTGCCCTTCAGGGCTCTGAACTAGCAGAAGCAACAAACACTGAGAAGGAAGCTTTCTATCAGTCCCAGAGGCTTCCTGGAGGAGGTGGTACTTGATTGAGTTGTCTTACTCAACTTTTCAGAATGACAAAATCTGCCTTGCTCATTCTGACTGATTCAAACAAGGCAGAAGCATGTCAAAGAAACAAATGAAAGTGTTCTTGTTCCTGGCTCTCAATCCCACCTCCAGAGGTAGCCACTGTTAATGATGTGGCATTTATCCTTTCGAGGTCTTTTTATGCTTGTATATATCCGTAACCTGGATGTCAGCCTCCAAGGCTCTGCGTGGTTTGTAGTTTTCCCCATGCCAACCGCAGAATCTCACACATCTTAGAGTTCTTGCAGAGGAATCCATGCACGTGCACTTTGTATTTGACTTTTAATTGGCTCAATAGTAATAATTCAAATGATGATACTAATATTAGATGCTGTTCATCAGTCATTTATGTGGCAGGCACTGTGCTAAGAGCTTTCTATATATTACATGAAATCATTGGCTCATTACAACAACTTTACGAAGTAGCTCATGATAGTGCCCCATATTGTTGATGAGAAAACTGAGGCTCAGAAGTGTATTATAATTTGCCCAAGGTCACACAGCTAGGAAGAGGTTGAAGAAGATTCAGACTCAGCTCCATCTGATAATCTTTTACCACTCTCTTAGGTCAGTATATTTCATTTTTTGCCCTTGTAGAGTAATGGATGTTCTTGTCTGTCCATCCGTCCATCCATCCATTCATCCATCCATCCATCCATTCATCTATCCATGCATCCATCCATCCATTCAATCTTTTTTCACAAATATTTATCGGGCCCTTATGTGCTAGGCAGAGTCTTAATGACACCAGAATGCTTTGTTCCAATCTCATCTCCTCCCTAAAACTCATAACCATTTATTCCCATTTTAGGGTTCTCTAAGGTGGGGGTTCTTATTCAAGTGACTTACTGAGGGAGAGGTCTCAGAAGAAGGGGCATGAGAAACCTGGAGGGGGCAGGAGAAGAGCTAAGCATGAACATGGTCTCAGGTAGAGATAAAGCTTTGCTTATGATTCTAAGCTTGGAGACAAGCTATTTCTTGAAGCTTAGAATTTATGAATATCTCAAGACCTTGAGCAGGGACTTGGGTCCAAATCCTGGCTCAGCCTGGAGACCTTGGGCAAGTCATTTGAAACCTTTGCTCTCTCTTTCCTCTAGAATCTCACTGACCCCGCTTCTCTGCTTTCTGCTTCCCTGTCTGGAAGATGAGGGGGAAGCAGTTCCAACTCAGAATAGGAAGTGTGCTCTCTCTACCCAAAGGACATGATTCTCAGGGTGGCAACGATATTCATGTTTCATGCCAGTTTAAAAAATAAACGCATCACTGGTTTGAGTGCATGACATCCACATCAATCACTGTTTTCTTTGTGGTTCCTATGGGGAATAGATGATCCCCCCAAATCCTGATATGTAAGATGCTTTCTGGTCGTACGTGAGAGGACTTGAGGCTCAGCATTACATAACCTCGTGACTCACACAGGGAAAAGTGTGTGCTCTTTTTCAAATCCTTTCCATCCTCCAGATGAGGTCATGGAGGAAGTCTCAGTTGGGTGCTTGCGGGCTTCTCGGACTTGTTCTAATTTCTCTCCGACGCTCTGCTTTTAGAAATAGAAATATTTTTACTTTCTTTATGGGCAATGACTATAGGCAAAAGGAGACAGAATAGTATAAACCTGCAAGGACCTTAGTCACCCAGCTTCAATAATCATCAGCTATTGATCAGTGTTGTTTAATCTATGCCCCTGCCCACTTCTTCTTTCCCATGTTATTTTGCGGCAAATTCTAGGTGTCAGTGGGTCTTTTTCGAGTGTTTAATAAATCAGCTTTTCCCATGATTCCTATAGACAGGCCTTCCCCCCCTTTTAACAATTTTATTTATTGATTTTTTTAGAGAGTAAAGAGAGAGAGCGAAATGGGGGTGGGAAGAAGAGTGAGAAGCATCAACTCATAGTAGTTGCTTCTCGTATGTGCCTTGACCGGGCACGCCCAGGGTTTTGAACCGGCAACCTCAGCATTCCAGGTTGATGCTCTACCCACTGAGCCACCACAGGTCAGGCCAGGCCCCTTTTATATGACATTAGCATTTCCTCTTTCTTCTCTAGTCAGCCCCATTTTGTCACCATGTCCCACAACTCATGATTACCAAGAGACGTGATGAAGCGAGAGCCCAAAGACAGAGTTCCCAGTGGTCCTTTCCAGGGTCTACCTGGTTCTCTTACACGCTTTGGATTCTTGGCATGTTGCAATACACATAAGAAGTACCTGCCAGTCGGCATCATGATACTCCCCTGATGGATCTAGTTGGTATTGGCTTCTTGGCACCAAGTGAGCTACTTAAGCTCAAGCACATCCTATCCCAATGGGCAGATCCACACATGCTAATGAGATAACCAAGCTAATTAAATTCTACACAATTAAACAAGTTGAAGGCTCTTACCTCTAATCAATCTCTAAAATACTATTTGCCAAGATGTGTTCCACAGAACACACATTTTTATAGGGATTTTGATAATTGAGAACCCCCAAAGGAAAACAGCGGGTTAAACAGGGTTGTTTGCTAATGCAGGACTTCTCAGAGCCTTTAACACATTCATAGTGCTGTGAGGCTCCCAGAGGGGGCTGGAAAATCCAGAATTACCCCACCTTATTTTACCCCAAGGACTCTGATTTTTAACACCTGAGTTTGGCAACTGGTCTCTGGAAATGCTTCCTTAATAATCTATTCAAGTATCCCGAGGTAGAGAGTGAAAAGTAGTACCAAATGACCCTATAATGAGAGGAGGGGACTCAAGATGTTAGAGGAGGTGCAACCTGTCATTGGCAGGATGAGGAGAAGGAGGCTATGGCTGAGGTTTAATGTGGGTGCCTGGGAAAATGCTGCTCTCCCTAAGCACTGATATATCATTAGTTTTGGGGAGACCGGATGGTAAGTAAAAATCATAGCCTTTCGGGAATGAGACAGAACTAGTTCACAACTATCCCTGACCCTTATTTTAATAGCTGTGTGTCCTAAGGCCATTGTCTCAACCTCTCTGAGCCTCTACTGGAAAACTGACCCTAAGACAAAGATTACTGTGCACATGACTTATTTGGGAGGCGCTAGGAGACTGCATGAGTGATGCAAGGGAAGGGAAAGTGCCAATATGGGGACAGCATTAAGTTGGCCCCTGGAGTGAGCCAGGGACTGATGAGTAGAAGGCTACCTGCTGGGTGGGGGTGAGGTTAATTCCTTGACCCTTCTTGCTCTGCTTGCATGGCAAGAGAGGCTTCTGTAGTTCTGTAGAAAGCATCACAAAGATGCAGATGTTGGCAGCTGGAAATGGCTGGAGGACACTGAAGGGCTAAGGCCCGAATATCAGTTCTGGCCTCATAACCTGATTCGCTCACATGGCATTGCCACCTGAGCTGGGTGAGGGTGGGACCCAGAAGCGCTCAGCATGGTACCTGGTAACAGTGATAACATCTACCAATTGTTGGGTACTGACTGATGTGCCAGGCACATGACCAAGTCCTCACAACAGCTCAGGCAGCTCTGGGCACTCCATTTTACAAACAAGGAACTGGAAGCTAAGAGAGGTTCAGTAACTCATCAGGGGTCACACAGCCGGGCAATAGTGGGGCTGGGTTCGAGCTTGGGCTGGCTGAAGGTGTGACCTTAATCACTGCACTACCCAGCCCCATTGCACATTACACAGATGCTCATCAATTGGCCATCCTCATCCTTCCCCTCTTTCCCCTTTTCTCCCCTCCTCCCTCCTTCTCTCTTCTCAGAACAGTTATCTTGGCACACAGTTATCAATGCCCAAGTTTTTAAATTGAATAGCATCCCAGTCTGGAGCAATAGATGGCTTAGTTCACTAGATTTAGATGGAATCAATTGCCAGAGAAATTGGAGTGCATGCGAGTTCTGCGGAGGTAGGGGATTGCGGCCATAGAATTTAATACCCTTTGCAAATCTCAATAACTTCCTGAAACTCACTAAGGGGCGTGGAGCAGAGGAGCGTGAAGAACGATCAACGTGGTGAGTGGGAACCCTTCAGTGCCCGATGTTTCCTCCTCCTCAGTGCTCTAGATTTTCTTCCTTTTGTTTGCCAGTTTCCTCCTGTCTTCCTCTGAAGCATCCTTCCTTCCCCCAGCTCCTCAGCAGAGACGGTGGGAAGAAATAAAGGCCGTGTAAATGCAGTCCTACTTAATGGGGTATTTGTGTGCTGGGTCACACCAACCAGTCCAACATTAAGAAACTTGTTAAGGAAGAGGGCTGGCAGCGGGGGTGGGTGGGTGGGTAGTTAAATTGAGGCACATGTCAATTTTCTGTGTGTTTAGGATTGCCGGACTATAAATCTACTAATGAGACGTGATAAATGTCTGGTTGCAGCCATGGTCTAGCATTTGCATGGGAGAAAGCAAATTTCGGAAAGGTCACCACTTAATTCTTGCCTCTTGCAGCCAGCCTGCAACGTGGCTCTATTAAATTCAAAGCCATGCAGTAACATCACTGCTTGCTTGCTTTCTCTGTTCTGGTGAGCTTGTCTCAGGATTTTAGCTATTGCTCAGAGCAAGTGACGTAGGTCAGAGAGAGGTGCTAGGTGTGGAGTTTAAACTTTTAACCTCAGAGACATGCTAGAAATTGTGGAGATCTGTGACTGTGTTTTTAGGAGATCTATAGGCAGACTCTTGTATGGCTTTGGAGGTGGTAAAAATCAGCTGTGTTCCTTCATGTAACACAGAGAAATGAGAATCATGACCTGGCGGGGTAGGATGGGGTGTCCAAGCCTTGATTATGTCATTTGGGTGCCTGGATCCTGCTGTTCTTGAAGCTGTGCCTGGTCATTTTATTTACCTGACACAAAAATTCTCATTTTTTTTAAACCTCTAAAATTGGGTTTTGTTCAGATATGACCTAAAGGGCTCTCTGATTGATAAGTCAAACACAAAACTGTGAGGTGCAGAGGTAAAGCTTATGAGGTCTAGAGTTTGAAGTGATAGTTTACTAGATCAAAATTATTATTAACTTTAATGTTACCCTTGAATCTTTTGACCCCCCCCCCCCACAGCAAAGGGTCATATTATCAACATCAGTATGTACGCAGTTCTGCCTCATTTGAAGTTAGTACGCTTGATTTCATTCAACGTCTACTGGTTTCTTTGGTTTTGTCAAAATGATGTTCTTATCTCTGGCTTTTAATAGTTTCCCTGGGTATAGATCATGCAGGCACTTTATAGCTCTACTCAGTTTTATTGCCAGGAAGCCTTGTTGTTCTCTGAAAGGTGTGCTTTAATCACTCAAGCAAAGCTCTTCAACTGGGTTTTAAGATTATCACAACAACAACAAAAAATTCTGCAAGCAATGCCTGAACTAAATCCAAATCTTGCTTTTGGGGAGACAGGTGTAGGATGGGTGTTTCAAAGCATAGAGCTCTCCTCTGCAGATTATTTTTTTCCCACTCCAGCTGGAGCTTTGAGTTGCTTTCCTTGGGGCTAAATCACATCTGGTTTGGGTTTCATAGTATGGCTCTTAAGTGTCTTCCCAGAATTGTTCGAAGATTGCCAATTGCTTCCAGTAGGTCTGATTCATAAGCTCATGACTGTGACAGCTGCTCTCTGAATCAATTTGTAAATATGAATGGGGTTTTGAGTGAAGGCGGGATGGGAGCGGACAGCTTGTGGGTAGTCACAGGAGGCAGTTTGATAGAAGAGTGCTAAAACACAGGGCTTTCACCCCGGGTTCTAATCCCTACTCTACCATTAGTTGGGGAGGGGCAGTACCTGGGCTTCAGTTTTCTCTCTGCAAAATGAGGTTAATATCAATAATAGTACCTGCCTCGTGGGTTACTGTGAGGATTAAATTTGATAATGAATGTATAGCACTTAGCCCAGGGGCAAAGGTAAGGTGCTATGTGTTGTGGGTACAGAATAGATGCTCAATAAAAGGTAGCTGTTTGGATCAACTGGGATGCTTTTATTATGACCAAAAAAAAAAAAAAAATCCTAATTCATCTGGCTTGAATAATAAGGAAGATTTATTATCACAAGTAATTGTGACTCCAGGATTAATTCAGTACCTTGATAACTTCGCTGAGGATCAATGTTCTCCTATTTCTCCTCTGCTTATGTTAATGTCAGCGGTCCCGGTGGTCACACGGTGGTTCTCCCACTTCTACATGTCATTTCAGATGCAGTTTCATGTCCAGTCATGGAAGAATTTTTATTTTCTTTTGTGTGTCTCTTTAAGTGCAAAAATACCTTTCTCTGAGACCCCAGCAGGCTCCTCCTCACTTCTCACTGGCTAGAACTGCAGCACATGCCTAAGTCAAAAGGAATGGACCTGGAATATGGTCACCCTTGCCCAAGAATGTTAAGGTAGATTGCATTTTCCAAGGATCTCAGCAATATCTTTCATCTCACATATTCTTCTTAAATGTGGGTTTGATGCTTTTCCATTGAGTGGCATTGCCCTTGAATCTGGGCAAGCTTCTGACTATGGTGGAGTAAAATGATGTGACTTTTGAGGGTAGCTGATAAAAGCACAGGAGAGAATCCATATTGTTTTCTTGCAATACTTTCTCTCAGAACCCAGCTGCCATGCTGTGGGGGTGGGGTGGGGAGAGGAGCTCAAGCAGCCTGTGGAGAGTCCCACCGTCATGGCTGAGCTCCTAGCCAGCAGACAGTGCCATCTTTCCAGCCATGTGAGTGAACCGTTTTAAAGGTAGCTCCCCTGGCTCCTGGTCAAACTGCCCCATTTTATGGAGTAACAATAATCCTGTGGTTAATTTACATTCACTGGGGAATGTGTTCTGCTTAAGAAAGATTTCTGAAGAATTAATTTTATTTTAAGAATTTGTTGGCCCTGGCCGGTTGGCTCAGTGGTAGAGCATCGGCCTGGCGTGCAGGAGTCCCGGGTTTGATTCCCGGCCAGGGCACACAGGAGAAGCACCCATCTGCTTCTCCACCCCTCCCCTTCTCCTTCCTCTCTGTCTCTCTCTTCCCCTCCCGCAGCCAAGGCTCCATTGGAGCAAAGTTGGCCCGGTGCTGAGGATGGCTCTGTGGCCTCTGCCCCAAGCGCTAGAGTGGCTCTGATTGCGGCAGAGCGACGCCCCAGATGGGCAGAGCCTCGCCCCCTGGTGGGCATGCTGGGTGCGGTTGGGCCCATGCGGGAGTCTGACTGCCTCTCCGTTTCCAACTTCAGAAAAAAAAAAAAGAATTTGTTATTGTGAAGACAATGTGGAATAGAGAAACAATCACAGGCCTTGTGACTGAACAGATGCAGGTCCAAATCCTGGTCTACCAATTCTTAGCTATGAAATCTCGAATACAGTGGTACCTTGAGATACAAGTTTAATTCGTTCTGTAACTGAGCTCGTAAGTTAGTCAAGTCGTATATCAAACAAATTTCTCCCATTTAAAATAACTGAAATAGATTTAATCCATTCCAGCCCTGTGAAACATCCCCAAACCATCCTAAATTATGAAAAAAGACATGTTTTAAATTTAGAAACACACATGTATACTTTACCAATGCATAACAAAATATATGAAATAAAAGAAAAAAGTGTTATTTAGTACTGTATTCTTACCTTGGAGACAGACAAGCGTGGCTAATGGAGGTGAATGGTGGAGGAGGAGGGAGGGAGGAAGGGATGCAGGCACTGTAGACACGTAAACTAAAACTGCACTTTCTTAACACTAAATTAAACTGCATTTTCTTTACTTTAAACAAAACTAAAACTGCACTTTCTTTACTTAAAATGAAACCACAAAAACTTAATTGTAAAAAAAATGCACTTTCCTAACTTTAAACTTAACCTAAGCTTAACACTACGTATTTTTCATTTAATCATCACCTTCTTTTGCCTTTTTGGCTGCACTTTCGGCACCTTCACTTGCAGGACTTTTGAATAAAAATCTATTCAAAGAGGTTTGCTTTTGCCTGCCTTTTAAAATGTTACAGAAATGTGACAAACAAGTTTCATTAAAAAGTGCTGAAGCATGACCAGCTGAAACTTTTTGTGGGTGTTTCTTTTCAATGAAACTTGAAAGCTTCTCCCACATTGCCAGCATGTCTTTAATTTCACTTGTAGAAATCACTTCTTCCGACTCTACCTCCTCCTCACTACTAATCTCTTGCAGAAGCTCCGTATGTTGCGTCATCTATAGCTCCTTCAACTCCTCAGTTGAGAGTTCCTCCTCATGTTCCTCGATGAGCTCATTTATATCACCCTCATCTACCTCCAGACCCATCCACTTTCTGAGAGACACAATCTCCTCCAACGCTTCTACCTCAGTCTTGGTCTCTGGTTCGAATCCTTCGAAGTCCCTGTCTGCAACAACATCAGGCCATAACTTTTTCCATGCTGAGTTCAAGGTTCTTCTTGTAACCTCTTGCCATGCCAAGTCAATAATGCGTAAACATATCATGATGTTGTAGTGATCTTTCCAAAACTCTTGAAGGGTTAGAATTGTATTCTCAGTCACCTCAAAGCAGTGGCGGAACAAGTGCTTTGTGTAAATCTTTTTAAAGTTGGAAATGACCTGCTGATCCATAGGTTGCAAGATTGAAGTCGTGTTGGGTGGGAGGTAGAGGACTTTCACGAATTTGAACTCACCGAGAATGTCATCTTCAAGACCAGGTAGGTGGGCTGGAGCATTATCAAGGATTAGTAATGCTTTCATCGGGAGTTTATTTTCTTGAAGATATTTCTTCACTGCAGGACCAAAGACGAGATTTACCCATTCAATAAAAAACTGCCGTGTAACCCATGCCCTAGCATTGGTGTGCCACATAACCTGCAGTTTTTCTTTAAGAATCTTGTGACTCTTAAAGGCTTGAGGATTTTTGGAATGATACACTAGCAGTGGCTTTACTTTTTTTTTTTTTAATTTTATTTATTTATTCATTTTTAGAGAGGAGAGAGAGAGGGAGAAAGAGAGACAGAGAGGGAGACAGAGAGGGAGAGAGAGGAGAGAGAGACATAGAGAGAGAAGGGGGGAGGAGCTGGAAGCATTAACTCCCATATGTGCCTTGACCAGGCAAGTCCAGGGTTTTGAACCGGTGACCTCAGCATTTCCAGGTCGACGCTTTATCCACTGCGCCACCACAGGTCAGGCAGCAGTGGCTTTACTTTACAGTCACCGCTAGCATTTGCACACAATGCAAGGGTCAGACGGTCCTTCATGGGATTATGAAGAAGCTTCATGGCAGCTTCTTCTCCTCTGCGGTGATGACAGTCCTGTTTTTTCCCAAAACAATCTTGTTTTGTCACAGTTGAACACTTGTTGGGGATGTAGCCTTAATTTGTGATAAATGCAGCAAAACATGCGATGTACTCCTCAGCTGTCTTAACGTCAGCACTCGCAGCTTCACCATGCCTCACCACCAAGTGGATGCAAAATCTCTTCTTGAAATTTTCAAACCAGCTGTGACTTGCCTTAAATGTATCTTCTGCTGCCTCTTTTGAAGTTGATGGTTCTTTCTTCTTCAAGTCGCCATAAATAATACATGCCTTTTCGCATATTAAAGTCTCCATCACTGTATCTCCTGCCAGCTCTTTCTCTTTCACCCACACCAGCAGAAGCTTCTCCATTTTTTCATGGATATTTGTCCTTAATTGGGACAGAATTGTGGTTCCTTTTGCTGTATTTGCACATTTGATGGCATCCTTTTGTTTAAGGATGGTACAAATTGTAGATGTATTGCAGTCGTACAGCCTTGCCAGTTCAATCACTCATAAAACATACTCATGTTTTTCTATTATTTCTTGCTTTACTTCTGTTGACATCATTCTCGTCTTCTTTTCACCACTGTCCTTTACACTCACTTTCTTCAGTTCCATGATAGCACACAAAAAAGTTAGTAAAAAATGCAAAAATGATGCAAGAACGAGTACAGCGCACAAGATTCAACTTGATTCTGTGGGTAACTTGTGAGAAAAAACGAGATGCTGGTGTTGTGCTGCCAATACTGGACCTGTGCACCAATGCGCCAACTAGCGGCAGCTTTCCAAATCATGACTCATATCTCGGAATTTTGCTTGGATCTTGGACAAAAATACGGACTGAGTTGCAGCTTGTATCTTAAAAAATATGTTGGTCTGCTCGTATCTCAAGGTACCACTGTAATATCCTTAAGCAACTTGAGCCTCAGTGTTTTCCACTGTAAAATGGGAATAAAAACATGTACCTGGCTGAGTTGTATGAATGTGAAAGCTGCTAGCACAGGGGTGCACGGTGTCTGGGGCAGACTGAGCAAGAAGGAGATGATAAGATGAGGTTGGCGAGGTCATGGGGGCAGACCATATGGGGCCATGCAGACCATTGTAAAGTCATTGGCTTCCTTTCTCAGTAAAGTAGGGCATTTCTGGAAAGTTTTTTTTTAAAAGACTTTATTTATTAATTCATTTTAGAGAGGAGAGAGAGAGAGAGAGAGAAGGGAGGAGCAGGAAGCATCAACTCCCATATGTGCCTTGACCAGGCAAGCCCAGGGTTTTGAACCAGCGACCTCAACATTTCCAGGTCGACGCTTTATCCACTGTGCCACCACAGGTCAGGCTCTGGAAAGTTTTGACCAAAGGAGTAATGGGATTTGATTTTCCTTCCCTCCCCTTCCCTTCCCTTCCCTTCTCTTCCCTCCCCTTCCCCTCTCCTTCTCTCCCCCCTCTTTTCCCCTCCCCCTTCCCTCCCCTCCCCATCCCTCCCCTCCTCTTCCCTCCCCTTTCTCTCTTCTCACCCTTCCCCTCCCCTCCCTTCCCCTAAACAGGATTTCTGATCTTGCTGTGTTGAGGGTAGACTACAAGGAGGATCAGTGTAAACACAGTGAGACCATTTAGGAGGAAGTTATAATGATCCAGGTGAGAGATGAGAGTGCATTCCAGGCTGTTAGCTGTGGAGGTGATGAGAATCATTCGGATTTTGGATATGTGTTGGAGGCAGAGCCAACAGACTTTGCTGATGGATGGTGTAACTTGTTTGTCAGTAAAATGCTCTAAAGAAACAAATGTTTTGCTGTATCTGTAGGAATGGCTGCTAAGTGTTTGATATATTGAGGCAGATCAATACGTTGATAGATGATGGCATTGTTGGGCTGGTGCCCAGGTGGTCAGATTAATTGGCCTTTACCTCTGGTGCCGCTTGGTCTGTCTTCTTGGGTTTGAAGGAGGAAGAAGAAGATGCTGATAATGATAACAGCTACTTGCTTGAGAACTTACTTTATATCATATCTTACCCTCCATATCTCATATTTTAGATAGATATTCCTTGTTATAGATTTAGGAAAAATGTTGAAATAATCACAAACTTATGGAAATGTTGGGAGTACAGTACCAAAATTTTTTCCTGATGAATCATTTGACAGTAAGTTCTCTCACTTATCTTTTTTTTTTTTTTTGTACTCTTCTGAAGCTGGAAACGGGGAGAGACAGCCAGACAGACTCCCGCATGCGCCCGACCGGGATCCACCCGGCACGCCCACCAGGGGCGACGCTCTGCCCACCAGGGGGCGACGCTCTACCCCTCCGGGGCGTCGCTCTGCCGCGACCAGAGCCACTCCAGCACCCGGGGCAGAGGCCAAGGAGCCATCCCCAGCGCCCGGGCCATCCCCGCTCCATTGGAGCCTCGGCTGTGGGAGGGGAAGAGAGAGACAGAGAGGAAGGAGGGGGTGGGGGTGGAGAAGCAAATGGGCGCTTCTCCTATGTGTCCTGGCCGGGAATCGAACCCGGGTCCCCCGCATGCCAGGCCGACGCTCTACCGCTGAGCCAACCGGCCAGGGCCTCTCACTTATCTTTTTGGTGCTGCAGTTTCCTCTAGTGTAGAAAGGTTAAGAGTGTGAGGTTTCATGTCAGACAGACCTAAGTTCAAATCTTGGATACCACTGACTTGATGGACAAGCTTGGGCAAGACAGAGCAATCCCTAAGGGGTGATGTGTGTAGAGCACCTAGCAGAGAAACTGGTTCATGGTAAGCAGTTGGTAAAGGTGCCTCTAAGATTTTTGTTTAGGTTTCAGAAAATAGTGTGTTTTACTCAAAAGAAGGCAATAATAATTGGAGACACAATTTGGTCTACATCCCTGGTAGTGAAGAGTTGTTTTCCCATTATACAGATGATGAAACTGAGCCAGAAAGAGGAAGAGGCTCTTGACAGGAAGCACATGTTGCATTTAAAGTTTTGTCTCCTCTTCAGTCTTCAGTATGTTCCATAACAGTGGGTGGGCTGCCTTCTGTAAGCAATTAAGGAGGAGACAGTGCTCTGGAAGCACTGTCTTCTTTTTTTTTTTTTTTTTTTTTTTAAATAAATTTTTATTTTAATGGGGTGACATCAATAAATCAGGGTACATACCTTCAAAGAAAACATTTCCAGGTTATCTTGTCATTTAGTTCTGTTGCATACCCATCACCCGAAGCGAGATCATCCTCCGCCACCCTAGCACTGTCTTCTGATTAAAATTAAAACACTTTGTTTTCATAGCAGCTTTGAACAAACCCCCCTCTTCCTCATGCCACCCCCACCAAGCAACCCAGTGCATTCTGGGTCAGCAGTCATCTGCCATTGTACCTGAACATCATGAGGTGTTTACACGTCAAAGCAGAGACCATCCTCTCCTGTTTACACAATGGGGACAAAATTGCTTTCTTCTGATTGAGACATAATTGCATCAGGATCTCAGCAGGAAGGCAAGAGGATGAAATGCTGAAAGTCATTCTGTACTTTTACAAAGTTATTCACTCTGCTTTTATTCAGTGGGGTTTCCATTTTATTCTTTGGGTTCCATTAACTTTTTTGGGGGGTCTGGTCAACCGGATATTGAGCGCTTACTGTGTGTGATTCTGTAAAGGTTTTTATTTATTGTAGAGGAGCGTGCCTCCCATTCAACTCAGGCCAGATTAATCATTTCCTCATTAAATCTAACTCCAAAGGAATGCAATGCTGGACAAAGAAGTTTTAGAATGAGATTCTCTATGTATGTATGCATGTGTATATCCATCTATCCATCCATCCACTCATTCATTTGTAAAGGAGGTATTGTTATTTCCATCTTATGGATAAGAGACCCAAAGCTCAGAGAGCTTATGATGTGTCTGAGGTTATACAGCCAATAAAAAGAAGTGAGCTTTGCTATAAGCCAAGAGGGGGAACTCACTTCTCTGCCATTGTCTACAGAAGGGGTCAGCAAACATTTTCTCAAAGGGCCAGATAGTAATTATTTTAGACTTTACAGTTCATACAGTTGCTGTGACAACTATTAAACTCTGCCATTGTCACTGAAAGCAACCATAGATAATATGCCAGATTGGACCCATGGTCTGTAGTCTGCCAGCTCCTGCCCTGTGGTCCTGCAGGCTGTGAGTCATGGTGGCCTGTTCTTCCCGAACCCCCAGCTACAGTGGTGGGCACATAGCCAGGCTGGGCCAATAAGAGACTTCTCTGGGGTTGAGTTATTGCTATGGAAAAGAGAAGTATGCTTTTCACTGGGTTGATAGAAGAGAAGAATGAGAGTATGGGGCTGGAGGTGGCCATGGGGTAGAGTGAAGCCAGGCAGAGACATGACACTAAGAAACTGGTGGGAGGAGAGAGAGAGATTGCTTGATTGATTATTGGTTAAGCTTCTGGATTCAACCACACTTGAGCTGAGTTGAACATATACTCCTAGATTCTCCAAAAATGTGAGCCCATAAATCCCTATTTATTTGCTTAAATAGGTTTGAATTGGGTCACTCAAATAGGTGGAAGTGGGTATGGATTTGAGAATATGTTTCCTGAATGTGATAGTTGGGAAAACCCTCCGTTGTATACTTTACTAGAGGTCTAGGGGAGTTCTACAGTGAGTTAATGTTGCTGGATTGCCTCACTGAGGGTTTGGGTTGAAGTGAATCGTTCTTGTTTTTATCACAAGGAATAATATCTGATTGCTAAGCTTGGGTCACATGTCCATTCTTAAAAACTCATTTTTTTCCAAATGAAACCTACAGCAGAGAAGGGCCACTTTCAGTTTTGGGTTGATGCCAGCAGGACAGGTTGCCCACTAGTCTCTGTAGGAGAGATGAGTTTTGTGATCTGTCCTACACCCCCTCTGCATATATGATTTCAGCACCGCGGCGATGGACAGCTCCACACTCCCGTAAGCACTACCCTACCTCAGCACTGCCCTATCTCCCCTCTGCTTTTCTGCCTCAGAGCTCAAAAGGCACTTAACCCTCACCCTGGCTGGAAGTGCTAGGGAGTTAACACTCCCAGGAGTAACTTTCAATTGGTGGTGGACAAGAGCCGGTGGATAAGTACCCCAGAATGTCTTTCAAGGGGGCATTGCGAGGCAGTCTCTGTAGTTCCTTGAACCTCATGTGTCAAAAGGGCTGTATTTTCCCACTGACTCACAGGATTCAATACCTCACGTTTGGATCCTGGTTTTTCTATTTACTAGAAGTGGGCAAATCACTTAACTTCTTTGTGCCTTAGCTTCCTCATCTGTCAAATGGGAACAATACTTGCTCCTATCTCAGAGTTTAAATCCTGTGAAGATTAAATGAGTAAATATAGATAAAGAGCTTGAAACAATGGCTGCCTGGCCTAAGGCTAGATATTTTATAACTATTAGTTATTATTCTTATTTGTTTGAATTAGAATGTTTGCTTGATTTTGGACATTGGTAGTCTTCGGATTTCTCTTACTGAGTTTATGGTCTAGAAACAAAAACTTCATTGCATAAGGAAATTACAGGTATTTATTGGAACCCAGTCGTGAATTCATTTGAAAAAGAAGCATCATCTTGTAATGCAAATGATCACCTTTAATTGTTCTTATAAACTCTGATTTTAAAAACATTAGTTTCCTTGAAAGCTACTTGGCAACAGCAAAGCCTTCCTGTGCCACATGTGGCCTTTCTCGAGGCGGGGGCACAGTCACTGCAAAGGCACAAAGTCACTTCCCAGTCAGAGGAATCTAAGTGAATTCAGAACCAAAAGCATCAGGTGGAAGACTCAGACCAGTGCCCTTGCTGATTACTGGGAGCACGCATTAGCATGTCAGACGGCTCGAGTCTCTTGCCTTAACCTGAGCTGGGAGTCAGGTTTTGCAGATTCAGCCCTGGCTGCAGCCACAATGTAGGTCACTGATGGGAAATTATCTTGCTGCTGTTTCAGATAGAAATGGAACTTAATAGCTTATGTTTCCTTTCTCTGCTGTGTGGTGCCAGGGGCATTTTAATGGTTCAGGGAACGTGGGGGAGGGTATGTCTGAAAGCCTTGCCTTTTAGCGTTTTTGTTTCATCCACTAGATTGGTATTGGTGGTCATCTTCTGAATTTTCTTTCTTGGCCAGTCTTTATAGCTCTTATTGCCATCAATTCTCCCTGCCTTTGGAACCAGCCTGTGCCTCTCAGCTCTGACACCTCGGGTGTGAGCCTCACCTGAAACCTCTTAGGTTTACATTGCTATAGTCCCACTAGGCAGTTAAGGGTGTGAAAATCAAACTGCTGCACCCCCATGGTGGGCTTTGGAAGGTGAATGGGGAAGGGGCAGGGGTGGTGGTGGTCTCTGTTCCTAAATGTTTTTTAGTGCTGATTCCCACCTCCCAGGACATCTACTTCGCCCAAAGCGAAGGTCCTGACAGACTGTATAAACTGTGTTTCTGGAGCTCACATCTTACTGTCATTGACATGTGTTCAGATGGGCTTTATCTTCATTTATGATTCATCTCTAGTCAGCAGGGACTGAGCCTTAATCAATTCTCCACACCTTAACTGGCATCATCATTTAGAAGTGCTGCTCTGATTCTGTCTGCCTAAAATAAAATCTTCCAGTGCCTTCCAAGGCTCTGAGATAAAGCCCCTAATACTCTCCCTGGACCTCTGCAGTCTCATCCCAGGCCACTCTCTCGTTCTCTGCCCCAGCCACACAAGCTTTTTCCAAGTTCCTTGAAAGTAGATTGCCACATTCCCTCTGTCACAGGGCCTTTGCACCTGCTGTTTCTGCTATGCTTTATTATTTGTCCTTTCTAGGTGATCTCAGGCAGTCTAAGTTTTAAATACTGTTGATGTGCTGTCAATGTCCAGGTGTGACTCTCTAGCTCCAGCCTCTGCCCTGCAAGACAGAGATGTATATATACCTAGGAGTTGTGTGTAAATCTACATCTTTGCTTGGATGTCTATTAGGAAGCTCAAATAGTATGTCAAAAATAGCTTTTGATTCCCTGTTCTACCCAGAGGCCTCCCTTCTTCAAGTCTTCACCTCTTCACCCAGGCAGCAAATTCAGGCATCATTTGTGATTCCCTGTCAGTCAGGGTCCCAGCAAGAAAAATGGCACATTCAAATCGGGATAATTGAAGGAGTTATTTATAAAGGGACCAGTTAGAAAGATGTGAATGAAGGGAGCTCCAGGCATAGTGCATGACCCTAAAGCTAAAAGCAGAAGAGATGTTACCATTCTTGGGCTGAGATGAACAAGAATAGAGAGAGGATGCCAGAACCCAGAAGGAGAGAGCTGTGTGGGGGTAGGACACCTTGGAGGACCACAGAGATCAGGGGATACAGCCATTTTGAGGCAACTTTGCAAGGAAGAGATGGGGATAAATGCTATCTTCTGTCTCATCTCTTGCTCCTAATTGGAACAGTGCTTGGCCTGAGTAGGAACTAAAAATAATGTTGAATGAATGGCCCGGGCAACAGCTCTTCCCACTCACAACCCACAGGAAATAGGTCCCTGCTATCCCACCGCCCAGAATCAGGAGGCTGCGCGCCCACGAGGTTTGCTCCCGATTTGGACTTTTACAGTCAGAGATGGCAGCAAAGGCAGCATCGTCGGAAACTACCCAGCCTTAGTGTTATCGTCCGGCGTATTCAAGATACTGGCAACATTATCATCAAGCAATGGCTTGGATGCGAAGCCACCAGAACGCCTATGGGCAGGCCGTGCAGTCTTATTTCGGTTCTCCTTGGTACTTCACTCCTGAAGGCCCTCCCCGGAGCTCTTATGCTCAGGGGGGCAGATTTCCTCAGTCCTTCCGTGACCGTCACTCGGCGTCCTGGGGCTCCCTCCCGCTCTCGTTGTTTCAGTTCTCCAAGGTCTGGGCGGCGTCCTCCTGCCCGCAGAAGAAAGGCCCAAGCGTTGGCCGCAGAGAAGGAGGTGGCGAGCGACTCGGATGAGGGGGTCGAGTGCGCCGTGAGCACCACGGAGATCACTGAGGAGCTCCGCCAGTACTTGGCGGAGACCGAGAGGCACAAGAAGGAGTGGCCGCGGCAGCAGCTGCTGGACAGGAAGTACCTGGAAGACTATGTGAACGCCGACCACGACCTCTATTACAAGACGTGCCGCTCTGTGGAACCCCCAACTGAGAGGCCCGGGGAGCGGCGCCAGGCTGAGGTGAAGCGCTTGTACAGGGACAGCGCTGCCAAGATCCAAGCCATGGAGGCCTCCGTGCAGCTGAGTTGCAACAAACACGTTGACCAAAAGCGGCCCAAATACTGGCCAGTCATTCCACTGAAGTTCTGAGCCCTGGGCCCCCAGCAATCACCCGCTTCCTCTGGGATTTGCTCCTTCATCTGCTTCCGTGTGTTTTCTTGGTGAAAGGGGACTTTATGCCGAGGAATCAGTGTGTTCATCAAAGTGCTGGTGGGCCCATCACAGGGGTGATGGAATATGTCACCCATGTTTAAGCAGCAGGGCATGTACTGTTGCCAACATGAGAAGTTTTCTCTTGAAATAGAATGATCATTTCATATAAAAAAAATGTTGAATGAATGATGGCAAGTCCTTCCCTCTTCCCTTTACTTAGGTAAGCTCTAAGCTCAAATGTTCCTTCCTCCAGGCAGCCTTCCCTGACTAACCCAGATTAGATCATCACCCCATTATACACTTTCCTAGCTTCTTTCAAAGCCCCATCACATGTTGTAATTATGTATTTATGTGATTATTTAGTTAGCATCTCAGCTCATGGACCAAGCTGTGGTGGCAATGACTGTATTCACCTTATCCTCTTTCATCCCTTGCACCCAGCACAATGCCTGACACCTAGGAGGCTCATGAAAAATGCTTGTGGGATGAATAAATAATAAGCAAATTTTCTCTAAGACAAGTCCTGTCTAACAGGTAGATAATTATCTGTAAAGATCTCTTAGGGTGCTTTGGAAAAGCACCAATGAAGAATTTGGAAAAGTCAGCCAGCCCCAAATTTCACTGCTCTGTTAAGTGCTGCCCTGATTTCACCCCTTCAGCCCTCCTTCTAGCATTTATTCTCTGGGGTTCAGAACAGAATACCAACATAGATTTATATGCCAACATCTGTCTCCACAGTAGCTCCACGAGCCATGAAAAATAAATAAGACTCTTTCTTCTCTCTCTTTCAAATTCCCCACTCCATCTAAATCCACCAAAGGCAGCAATGCATCATTGATAAGCAGAGTTGCTAAGGATGGCTATGCAGGTTGCTGACTGCTCAAGGGGGAGAGGTAAGTGAGGAGGTTGAAGTCCAGCTCATCCTCTGCTTACCATGGGGATGGAGTTTGCAAAGGGGCTCCTTCTCTCAATCTGTACAAGAGCCTATATGGACTGGCAGGGGCCCTGAAGATAATAATAAAGAACAAAGCTGGCTTATGGTCAAAGAAATATTGGCTAGAAGCCTGATAAATGCTTTGCCACCAACTCACCATGGCCACTGATACCACTGATGCTCAAAAGTTTCCCTGAGATTAATTCTTAAGTTGTAAAGATGATACCCATTAAAAAAATCCAAATCACAATGAAATAGAGTAAAATGTGAAAGGCCCTCATTCCCCCAACCCCCTTAAACTCTACAAAGCTGATCACTATGAAGAGTTTCTTTGGTGTACTTCTGGATTTTTAAAATGTTTCTATAAACATATATTTTTCTAGAGTGTATACACACATGTCCAATATCATAATGCATATACATGAGATCATACTAAGCATATTATCCTGCTACTTGTTTCCTTCGCTAATGTGCCTAGTACAGTTTTCTATGTCAGCACCTACGGGTCTCCCTCACTCTTTTATATGGTTGTATAGTATTCTATTATGTGGCTCTACCATAATTTATTTGATCAGTCTCTAGTTGGTGGATATTTGTATTGTTTTCAATATTTTTAAAAATTGTGAACAGTGTTTCAGTATTCATGTTTGATATGTATCTTTTAGTACCTGCACAACTGTGTTTGTTGGGTCTGGTTCCAGGAAAGGGTATACTGGACTAAAGGATGTGTACATTTAAAATATTGATAGCTGTTGCCAAGGGCCTTCTCAAGAGATGACGTCTGTTTACTAGCTCACCTGTAGGCCACCAAAAGATTCTAGCTCTTTGCTTCTGAGCTCTTGAATAGCGCAGAGAATTAGAAACTTGGTAGCTTCAGACAACAACCACTGATTTAGCTCATGATTTCGTGGGTTGGCCATTAAGGCTGGACTAGATAGACAGTTCTTCTGGTCTGGTCTAGGCTCTGCTGATCTTGGCTGTGTTTTCATCTGTCTGTGGTCAGCTAGGGGGTAGGTGATTTAGAATGGTCTCAGCTGGGATGAATCATATCTGCTTTACCTAGTCTCCAACCTTCTACTCCAACCTTATTATCAGGGCGACAGGTCCCAACCTAAGAGAGGACAGAAGCACACAAAATCTTTTAAGGCATAGGCTTGGAATTGGCCCACCATTACATCTCCTGTATTCTGTTGGCCAAGACAAGTCATGAGGCCAGTCTAGATGTAACGAGTGGGGCAGCAGACCCCACCTCTTGATGGAAGGAGCTGCAAAGTCACACTGCAAAAGCATGAACACTGGGAAGGCATAAACTGAGACCATGCTTGCAATTAATCATCCACACAGAAGATGTCCAAGTTTGGTTGTTAAAAACATATATTGGGGCGAGATCAATAGCAATACTATAATAGTAGGGGATTTCAATACCCCACTAATATCACTAGATAGATCCTCAAGAAAGAAAATTAACAAAGAAAGAGCAGACTTAAAGGACACACTAGATCATCTGGATTTAATAGGTATCTTTAGAATCTTTCATCCTAAAGCAGCAGAATATACATTCTTTTCAAGTGCGCATGGTACATTCTCTAGGATAGACCACATGTTAGGGCACAAAAGGGGTCTCAACAAATTTAAGAAGATTGAAATCATATCAAGCATCTTCTCTGATCACAATGACATGAAGCTAGAATTCAACCACAACAGAAATACTGAAAACTACTCAAACACTTGGAAACTAAATAGCATGTTATTAAATAATGAATGGGTTAACAATGAGATCAAAGAAGAAATAAAAAAATTCCTAGAAATGAATGATAATGAGCATACAACAACCCAAAATTTATGGGACACAGCGAAAGCAGTACTGAGAGGGAAGTTCATAGCATTACAGGCACACCTTAAGAAGCTAGAAAAAGCTCAAATAAACAACTTAACCCTGCATCTAAAAGAACTAGAAAAAAAACAGCAAGTAAAGCCCAGAGGTAGTAGAAGGAAGGAAATAATAAAGATCAGAGCAGAAATAAATGACATAGAGACTAAAAAAAATACAGAAGATCAATGAAACCAAGAGCTGATTCTTTGAAAAGGTAAAAAAGATCAGTGAACCTTTAACCAGATTCACCAAGAAAAAAAGAGAGAGGACTCAAATAAATAAAATTAGAAATAAGAGTGGAGAAATAACAACTGACACAACAGAAATACAAAGTATTGTAAGAAAATACTATGAAGAACTGTACGCCAAAAAACTAGACAACCTAGATGAAATGGACAAATTCCTTGAAACATACAATCTTCCAAAAATCAATCTGGAAGAATCAGAAAACCTAACGGACCGATTACAACAAATGAGATTAAAACAGTTATCAAAAAACTCCCAACAAACAAAAGCCCTGGGCCAGATGGCTTCACAGGTGAATTCTACTAAATTTTCAAAAAAGAACTAACTCCTATCCTTCTCAAGCTATTTCAAAAAATTCAACAGGAAGGAAGACTTCTAAGCTCCTTTTATGAGGCGAGCATAATTCTGATTCCAAAATCAGGCAAAGACAACACAAAGAAAGAAAATTATAAGCCAATATACCTGATGAATTTAGATGCTAAAATCCTCAACAAAATATAAATATTAGCAAACCAGATCCAGCAGTATATAAAAAAATCATACATCATGATCAAGTGGGATTTATTCTGGGGAGGCAAGGCTGGTATAATATTCGTAAATCAATCAATGTCATTCATCACATAAACAAAAGGAAGGAGAAAAACCGTATGATAATTTCAATACATGCAGAAAAAGCATTTGATAAAATTCAGCACCCATTCATGATCAAAACTCTCAGCAAAGTGGGAATACAGGAAACATACCTCAACATGATAAAGGCCATCTATGACAAACCCACAGCCAACATCATACTCAATGGGCAAAAATTAAAAGCAATCCCCTTAAGATCAGGAACAAGGCAGGGGTGCCCCCTTTCACCACTTATTCAACATAGTTCTGGAAGTCCTAGCCACAGCAATCAGACAAGAAGAAGAAATAAATGGCATCCAAATTGGAAAAGAAGAAGTGAAACTATCATTATTTGCAGATGATATGATATTGTATATAGAAAACCCTAAAGTCTCAGTCAATAAACTATTGGACCTGATAAATGAATTCAGCAAGATGGCAGGATATAAAATTAATACTCAGAAATCAGAGGCATTTTTATACACCAACAATGAACTGTCAGAAAGAGAAATTAAGGAAACAATCCCCTTCCCTATTGCAACAACAAAAAAATAAAGTACCTAGGAGTAAATTTAACCAAGGAGATTAAAGACTTGTATTCGGAAAATTATAAAACATTGATAAAAGAAATCAAGGAAGATACAAACGAGTGGAAGCAATACCCTGTTCATGGATAAGAAGAATAAACATCATTAAAATGTCTATATCAGTCAGTGGTCCCCAACCTTTTTTGGGCCATGGACCGGTTTAATGTCAGAAAATATTTTCATGGACCAGCCTTTAGGGTGGGATGGATAAATGTATCACGTGACCGAGACAAGTGTCAAGAGTGAGTCTTAGACGGATGTAACAGAGGGAATCTGGTAATTTTTTAAAAATAAAACATTGTTCAGACTTAAATATAAATAAAATGGAAATAATGTAAGTTATTTATTCTTTCTCTGCAGACCGGTACTAAATGGCCCACGAACTGGTACCGGTCCATGGCCCGGGGGTTGAGGACCACTGGTCTATATTACCCAAAGCAATTTATAAATTCAATGCAATACCAATTAAAATGCCAATGACTTACTTCAAAGATATAGAACACATATTCCAAAAATTTATATGGAACCAAAAAAGAACACGAATAGCCTCAGTAATCTTGAAAAAGAAGAATAAGGTGGGAGGTATCACACTTCCCGTACAGGCCATTGTACTCAGAACAGCCTGGTACTAGCATAAGAACAGGCATATAGACCCAGAAATAAACCCACACCTTTATGGACAATTGATATTTGACAAGGGTGGAAATAGCATACAATGTAGTAAAGACAGCCTCTTTAACAAATGGTGTTAGGAAAATTGGACAGCTACCTGCAAAAAAATGAAACTGGACCACCAACTTACACCATTCACAAAAATAAACTCAGAATGGATAAAAGACATAAATGTAAGTCGTGAAACCATAAGCATCTTAGAAAAAAACATAGGCAGTAAGTTCTCCAACATCTCTCACAGCAATATATTTGCCAATTTATTTCCATGGGCAAGTGAAATAAAAGACAGGATAAACAAATGGGACTATATCAAACTAAAAAGCTTTTGCACAGCTAAAGACAATATGAACAGAATAAAAAGACAAACTACACAATGGGAGAACATATTCGACAATACGTCTGATAAGGGGTTAATAACGAAAATTTATAAAGAACTTGTAAAACTCAACAACCAGGAAGATAAACAATACAATTAAAAAATGAGCAAAAGGAATGAATAGACACTTTTCCAAAGAGGACATACAGATGGCCAATAGACAGATGAGAAAAGGTTCAACATCACTAATCATTTGAGAAATGCAAATTAAAATCACTCTGAGATACCACCTCACACCAGTCAGAATGGTGCACATTAACAAAACAACACATAATAAGTGCTGAAGAGGAGGAAAGGGAACCCTCCTGCACTGCTGGTGGGAATGCAGACTGGTACAGCCCCTATGGAAAACAGTATGGAGATTCTTCAAAAAATTAAAAATGGAACTGCCTTTTGACCCAGCTATCCCATTTTTAGGAATATATCCCAAGAACAGCATATCACTGATTTAAAAGAAGAAATACACCCCCACGTTTATGGCAGCATTCCTCACAATAGTGAAGATCTGGAAACAGCCCAAGTGTCTGTCAGTGGACGAGTAGATTAAAAAGCAGTGGTACATATATTCAATGGAATACTATGAGGCCATGAAAAAGAAGGAAATCTTACCTTTTTGCAACAACATGGATAGACCTGGAAACTATTATGTTAAGTGAAATAAGCCAGGCAGAGAAAGAAAAATATCATATGACCTCACTCATTTGAGGAATCCAATGAACGATGTAAACTGAGGAATGGAATTGAGACAGAGGAGGGATCAAAGGGACCAGAGGACAAGAGGACAGAGGGAAAGGGGATGATAGGATGGGATAAACCTGAAGGGAAGGGGGGAGGGTGATATGGGGAGGAGGGCAAAGGAGATGTTGAGAAGAATACGGGGGAGGGAAAGATGCATTCGGGGCAACACTAGAATCTATGTAAACACAATAAATTAATAAAAAAAAAGATCTTGGTATTAAGGCCCTGTTCTGATTTCTGAGCCACCAACTGTGAGTCAGTTATTTTCATGAATAGTAAATTAAAAAGGTAGTGGGTGGTTGTGTCTGACTTTGGAAAGTAGACACACAAGCAATTGGCAGGAACGAATTCCTACTCTTTTTATGTTGGTTCAGATGTAGATTTGGCTGCTGTAATAAGGAGACCTAAAACGAGATAAATGTTTATTTCTTTCTCTATAAAAGTTCAGGGATGCAGTCCAGACTTGGTGTGGTTGTCCCTATTTATTAGGGTGCCACATGGGTGCACACTCTACACTGCCTCCCAGAGTTCCCACACGTGCCTTTGCATCAGACCAACCAGGGATGTGATGGATGGAGTCAACACCCACTCCCCCTCGCCCAGATCAGCCCTCAACAGTTACAGGGAGTTCATGAGGAAATACCCAGCTTACTTACCATGTGGCTAGGATTTCTTTAAGGTGTGTTCTATCCCATGTCCCAGAGCTTCCCAGCAGGAGCTGCCCAAGGTGCCCACAGCTTGTTCTATACTGTTATGTGGCTTCCTACCCTCTGTCTCACTCTCTCGCCTATAGTGTCCCCTCCCAATAAACCGCCGCCATAATGTCTGCCTTAGTGTCAGCTTCTGTAGGGACCAATGAAAGACAATTTATCTGAACAATTATTATTGCCACTTCCCTCTTCTCTCCTTTTTTTCTTTTTTAAATATTGATTGATTTTAGAGAGAGAGAAAAGGAGAAAGAAAGAGAGAGAGAGACAGAAACATTGATCTCTTTCCTGTATGTGCCCTGACCGGGGATCGAACTGGCAACCTCTGCTTATCCAGCCAATGCTCTAACCCAGGGGTAGTCAACCTCTTTATACCTACTGCCCACTTTTGTATCTCTGTTAGTAGTAAAATTTTCTAACTGCCCACCAGTTCCACAGTAATGGTGATTTATAAAGTAGGGAAGTAACTTTACTTTATACAACTTATAAAGCAGAGTTATAGCAAGTTAAAGCATATAATATAATTACTTACCAAGTACTTTATGTTGGATTTTCACTAAGTTTGGCAGAATAAATCTTTATAAAACAACTTACTAGGCCCTGGCCGGTTGGCTCAGTGGTAGAGCATCGGCCTGGCGTGCAGAAGTCCCGGGTTTGATTCCCGGCCAGGGCACACAGGAGAAGCGCCCATCTGCTTCTCCACCCCTCCCCCTCTCCTTCCTCTCTGTCTCTCTCTTCCCCTCCTGCAGCCGAGGCTCCATTGGAGCAAAGATGGCCCGGGCGCTGGGGATGGCTCCTTGGCCTCTGCCCCAGGCGCTGGAGTGGCTCTGGTTGCGGCAGAGTGACGCCCCGGAGGGGCAGAGCATCGCCCCCTGGTGGGCAGAGCGTCGCCCCCTGGTGGGCGTGCCGGGTGGATCCCGGTCGGGCGCATGCGGGAGTCTGTCTGACTGTCTCTCCCCGTTTCTAGCTTCAGAAAAATACAAAAAAAAAAACAAAACAACTTACTATAGTTAAGTTTATCTTTATTTATACTTTGGTTGCTCCGCTACCGCCCACCATGAAAGCTGGAATGCGTACAGGTCAACTACCACTGCTCTAACCAATGGAACTATCCAGCCAGGGCTTCATTCTTTCCTTTGATCTTCCTAGTAACCTAGGCCATCGCTTATTATTGTTGTTAGAAGTATCATCACTTTTATATAGCAATTGAGAAAAACCAAAACTCAGGCACTCAGAGGGGCAGGCGCTTGCTAATGACCAAATAGTGAGAAAGGAGCCACTGGGATTTGAGATAAGGACTTTTAGTACCAAGTGTCATCCCCTCCTCATGCCACGACTCACTTGTTTCGCATTTAGTGAATTTTGTTTATATGGGCATCCCATGGCTCTCTAGTAAGTGTCTGACAAAGCTGGAAATCTCATCCGTTAGATTTGCAGCAACTCTGAGTGGTGGCAGTTCGGGCTCTGCCACCCTACGGCTTGCTTTTTACCTAACGGGACCCTTGACACAGCTGAGCAAAGGACCATTTTGAGTCTCCTGCGTTATACCAACCCTCCCAGGCTGCCTCCCTGTGAGCATCTGGAGGTGGAGGATATACTCCCATTTGTTATCTCTGACCCCGTCCAGGAATCCATCAAGACACCACGATAAGAGTTTTCATCCCACACTCCTGAGGCTTGGTTGTTCAAGTTGTTATTCGGAGGCTCTGCAAACGAGGTACAGAGTAGCAGAATAGTCCTTTATCTGATGGGCAACAGAAAGTTAGAAGCAAGAGTTTATTTGGAAAAAAATAAAGAAGACCCAATCGCTATTCTTGCACAGTGGCTTTACTTCCTTGGTTTGTTTTAAAATTTTATTACTTATTGATTGATTTTAGAGAGAAAGGAAGGGAGAGAGAGAGAGGAAAAAACAACAACAACATTGATTTGTTGTTCCACTTATTTATGCATTCACTGGTTCATTCTTATATGTGCCCTGACTGGGGATTGAACCCACAACCTTGGTGTATGTGGAAGACTCTCCAACCAGTTGAAGTACCCAGCCAGGGCTTCCTCATTTTATTCTAAACATCACAAGGAAAAGTCAGGGCTGGCTTTTCTGTTCTGTAGCAGCAACCACAGACTAAAGAATTCTGAGCAGTGAGGTCCCATGGGGCAGCTTCCAAACCTGTAAAAACAGTAGCAATCTCTTCCTGGCTCCAAAGGGATGGCATTTGCAGAGTGTCTTAGTTGAATTTTTCTTTCTTTCATCTCTGTCAGAGCTAAACTCGCACTGGGCAGGTTTCATGTGTCAAAAGTTTTATTATTTGGCACCACAACTTGTTACTTTCCTGTCAAAGGAAATAACTGATGACTTATCTCTAGAATTTTCTCAGGAGGCACCGTTATTTTTCTGAAGAGCTGTGAACACTCTATGTCTCTTGAAGGTTCACAAAGGATGTTAGAGCAAGTTGTCAGAGGTAGACTTGCCAACCCCAGAATGTGTTTGTGGTGACTGTAAACTTTACTCAGGTGAGAGGACCAACGTTTGCTTAACAGGTAACACCATGCCGGGAACTATGCTCTCTAAGCTTTTAAGGTGACTATATAAAATAGAGGTATCGTATTTTTCATGTTGCAGGTGAGAAAACCGAAGCTTGAAGAGGCTTAAATGACCCGTTCAAGGTCCTTTAGCTGGTCAAGGCAGAGCTGAGGATTCCAACCCAGGTTGACCTGATTTGAAAGCCCCTTCTATACATTTATCTTTACTTTGTTACTTCAAAAAGGGGAAACGTTTGTTGAGAAGATTAAAAAAAAAATTCTTGACCTCTGGGAGGTCTTGGTTTTCAGCTCTGCATTTATCAGTGGGGTTGAACTATTGGCTCAGATATTTGTAGCTTTCTGTGCAAAATGGCATTCCTAAAAATCTTTTATTGTCGTATTTAGTTATTATTGGTAGTTGTGTCAGTCAAGGTCCTATTAAGAAAACAGATATGATTCTGATATTTAAAAAAGAGAATTCAGTGCAGGAATTGGTTAAGTAGATGATGGTGAATGAATCAGACATCAGCAATGGCAGAGGTCTGGTATCACCTTTAGACTGGAGGGACAGAGAAAGGAGGGGACGTTCGTACACTCCCAGTGGAAACTGCAACCAGGGCAGGCCAGTCCAGCCAGTGCTGAAGCCACAGAGGAGATGCAACTCCTTCTCCAGGACCTGCTTAAGGCAGAGGGAAGAGGGAAATACCCTTGGCTTTTCCCTTCCTACCACCCTCTGATTGATATCATGGCCTCTCGTTGGCTGAACCAACCTGCCTTTAGTTAGCAAGGGAGTCTGGGAAATGTAGTCCATGTGACCCAGCCAAGTGGGGAAGGATGGCTCTGCAAATATCAATAGAATGTTTATAAATCAAACTCATAACTTCCTCTAGGTTGTGTGTTCACTTCTGGATTTTCCTTAATAGTCATCAGCCCTTTAATGTAAGGGCTCTGGGCCGCATCTACTTATCTTCCCTCCTTTTCCCAACAAGGTTAAACTCACAGACAAAACGATGATTTTGGTGTGACTTTATTTGATTACAAAATTGGACTCTGGCCTGCAGATAATTGTAGATGGCCAGTGAGAATGCCACCAAGCCTTCCTTTCCAATGCCACTTTATTCTCTCTTGTCAGCTCTTGGAGACTGAATAAGCCAGTAGGGTATTTTGCAATATGGATATTTTGGGGCAGAGGGTTTGGGCCCAACCCCCACCTCACCTGCCTAGTTAAGTTAACAAAGAGCTGTGCTTGATTTTTGCTCATCCCGCCCATATTCCCCAGAAGGCCTGGAAGCTAGTTTCTTATTGGTGTAAAGTTAGACTGACTGGTATGGTGGGGATTGTCTTTGAGTTGCCTTGGAAAATTAATTGAATTGCTAATGGACCATGCTTTTCTATGAATAAAGACGGATGTGCTTTCTGCGGGAGCCATGTTGTGGCTGAGGAACAGCAGTGACTGTTTGCCGTGGCATCCTCCCGAACCCATCTGTATGTATGTATCTTTAAGTCTCTATCTATCTTTAATTCAATTTCATACCTTTCCCCACTCAAAACCCCAGAATAGACTCATCACGGCTGGTTCACAAATCTGCAGGTGTTGGGAGGACTATGCAGAGGAAGGACTTTTTCCTGGAAGTAGTACACTATTCAGATGCTCTCTTGGCTTGAAGAAGGCCAGGCCCATCTCTGTCTTAAAGAACACCGTTGTCAGAGTGTTAATGACAGCCAGGAAAGCAAACAGCCCTGTGCAGATGTTGGGAGAGACATCTTGGTGTGACTGTGAGCTCAGAGGCTGGAGTGGACAGAAAAGGGGCAACTAGCAAAATTAGTGTTGTTTTTTTCCCCCAGATAAATCCCCAATGTGAAATTGTGGGTCACAAGGCAATTTTATTTATACTTTTTTGAGGAAACGCCACACTATTTTCCATAGTGGTTGTACCAATCTGCATTCCCACCAACAGTGCACAAGTGTTCCCTTTTCTCCACATCTTCGCCAGCACTTGCTGTGTGTGCATTTATTGATGAGAGGCACAGGTGTGAGGTGATATCTCATTGCAGATTTAATTTGCATTTCTCTGACAATTAGTGACATTGAGTATCTTTTCATATGTCTATTGCTTTTCCTGAGAAAGAGAGACAGAGACAGAAAGAGAGTTTGGGATCTGTGGTCAGTTAGTAGATTTTGTTGTTTTGGGTATTTGTATGGTGTGTCAACTGTCCCCAAATGCAGAGCATAGAGGATTTTCTCAGAGGCTACTATTTCCATGTAATCATCTGAAGAATGAGAAAGATAATAGCAGCTCTGTGCAAGGATTGTTGTGAGAATCATATAGGGTACTAGAGGCTTTAAAAAGCTTACCAAAGTATCCGGCACTTAGTGCCCAATAAATATTTAACTCTGATAATTTTGTTTCACAAAATTGTAAATTTTTGTTTGGATTTTCTATTGCTCTGTAATAAACCACCCAAAGATTAGGTGTCCTAAAACAGCAATCATTTCCTTTGGCTCACAGTTTTTAAGGATCAGGAATTCAATCAGGGCACACTAGGGATTGCTGGTCTCTACTCCATGATGTTTTTGGGCTCAGCTAGGGAGATTCTGACAACTGGGGTTGACCTGAATGGCCAAGGTCTGGAGTCATCTGGAGAATCTGGAACAGTCCCTGTCATATCTGGCGTCTGAGCTGAGATGACTCAAAGCTGGAATGCCTTAGCCATTGATCAGATTGCCTCCAAATGATTTTTCAATGTGGCTTGGGCTTCCTCACAGCATGGAAGCCACAGGGTAGTACAACTTCCTACATCACGGCTCTGAGCTCCTAGAGCAAGTGTCCCAGTGAACAAAGGGAAGCTGGATGGCCTCTTGTGACCTATCCTTGGAGGTCACATAGCATCACTTAAGCCATTGTTCCAAGTAGTTGCAAGCCAACTGAAATTCAATAGAGGGGAACATGACAACTTCCCTCCACCCACTGGGAGGCATGTTAAATAACTGCAGCCATGCTTTAAAGTTGATCCAACTCCATCTTTTCATCCCTTCCTAGCACAGTGCCTTGAACACAGGGCATGCTCACTAAATGTTGGTTAGATGAAAATTCACAAGTGGAGAAGCTGACTCAGAGAAAGATGATAATCTATTCAAGAGCTTCCTGCTAGTCTTATACTTTGTCTCATTCTCTACCATCCACTACAAACAATATTTTTGTTTTCATGCAATTTGGAGCACAGATACAGTTTTGAAATACAAATGAAATAATGTCTCTGAATGTCCTCTATTTGACTCAGATGAGAAATTAAAAACTAAGATATCTACCCGGCAGGTAACCTAAATAAGTAAAGTGATTCAGGTGTGAGAAGATAAATGGCTACTGCAGGGGTTGGGAACCTTTTTGGCTGAGAGAGCCATGAACGCCATATATTTTAAAATGTAATTCCGTGAGAGCCATACAATATGTTTAACACTAAATACAAGTAAATGTGTGCATTTTATGTAAGACCAACACTTTTAAAGCACAATAAGTCTCTGAATTCTTTTTAATAACGTTGTTATGCTGTGGCTAACCAATGATGAATAAAGTACTTACCATTAATGTGACTTCTGGTGCTGCATGGTTTTGCTGATGGCTTTGTAGTCTGGTTGATACGTGGTGAGGTTAAGCTTCATGCAGGCGTTGAGACTTCCATCCATTAAACGTGATTGTAGGTTGGTCTTAATGTTCTTTAGATGTGAGAAAGACTGCTCACATGCATACGTAGAGCAAAACATTGTCAGTACAGCAATACTCATACGCTGCAGTGTGTGTTATGTGATGGGAAGCGCTTTCCAAGTTTTGACAATCAGCTGGTCTGCGGGTTGAAGTTTTTTCATTTCTCCCCACTTGTGTTTGCTCGATAACTCTGCTTGCTATCATGCAAGTCTTTCCAAATCTTCATTCAGTGACTTGAACTTATTCACCTACATGTCTGAGGCCTTCAGGTCAGCAGCTTGTAGCTCAGAATCTCTGATGGAGAAACCAGGGATGTAACTCAGGTCGACGCTGTCCACTGCACACTCGTGTGGATGGGTGATGAACTTAAAGAGATGAGCATACTCACGAAATTCTCCAAAGGTGCTTTAAATGACTGCAGGAGATTAGATATGAAGCCACTAGCTGCTGGAGATCAAGATGTTGAGGAGGGTCACTTGCTGTGCATGCATCTTTAAACTCTCCCAGTTTTTCAAAGTGTAGTAAACAACCTGTTTCAATGCGATGAAGAGTTCTAGCTTGTTTTCAAATGCAAACACTGCTTGTTGAAGGGATAATGCTGTATTTCCAACGCCTTGCATTTTCACATTGAGCTGGTTCAGATGTTCACTCATGTCCACGAGATAGTAGAACTTCAGGAGCCACTCAGTGTTAGCTAACTCAGGATGCTCGACATTTTTCATTTCAAGAAAAGTCCAGATTTTGCTCAGACAAGCTGCGAAACGGCTGAGCACCTTCCCTCTTGACAATCAACACACATTGCTGTGCAGAAGCAGACCAGGATAATTATTCCCAACTTCATCCAGCAGTGTTTTAAACTGGTGATCATTTAAAGCTCGGGCAACAATAAAGTTGACCATCCGAATGACCAGCAACATCATCTCACCAAGCTGCTCGCCACACATCTGAGCACAAACTGCCGCCTGATGTAGAATGCAGTGAAAACTTAGTATGAGTCTCTTTTCATGTTCACGAAGAAGCGCTACGAATCCTGTTTTTCCTCACCATGCATGGAGCACCATCAGTACACACCGAAATAAGTTTATCCATCAGTAGATGTTTTTCTTTAGCAAACTCAGTGAAAGACTTGAATAAATCCTCCCCTTATGTTGTCTCTTTCATAGGCAAAACAGCAAGACTTTCCTCATGTAGTGTGTCACCAGCAGCATACCTTGCAATCACGCTGAACTGGGATAAATGGCTTACGTCTGTTGACTCATCCAAAGCGAGAGAAAAGAATGGTGCTTCATTTACGTCCTTCACTTGTGTTGCCTCAATTTGATTTGCCATCATAATAGTATAATCGTGAACAGTTCTTGCCAACAGAGGCATGTCTTTTATTCATTTAGCTTGTCTTTATCCAAAAAGTCATCAAAAAATTCATTGGCAACATCAAGCATGAATGTTTTGGCATACTCCCAATCTGTGAATGGCTTTCCGTTTCTCACAATTGCTAAAGCACCAGCAAAACTAGCCGAATTCCAGTCACCTTGTTGGGTCCAAACACGGAGTTGCTGCTGACTAGCTTGCACTCTGCACAGTAGCTCTTGACATGCTTTCTCCCTGCTGTCCCCCGCTGGATATTTTGAAGCAAATGTAGTATGGTGTGTGTCTAAGTGCCACTTTATATTTGATCGTTTCATTGATACAATTTTATCATTGCATATTAGACACACTGCAGAACCTGCTCTCTCCATAAAGGCGAATTCCTCTGTCCATTCCTGCTGAAAAGTATGATACTCCTCATCTTTTTTCCTTTTAGCCATCTTCTTCATCAAAAGGGTTTCTGCAATTAGCTAGCTGACTACTTGATTAAAAGGAGGGAAGTTTACTTACTGACCTCATAACGACCCATGTACATTATGCATTATCTAATAAAAATTTGGTGTTATCCCAGAGGACAGCTGTGATTGGCTCTAGCCATCTGCAACCATGAACATGAGTGGTAGGAAATGAATGGATCGTAATACATGAGAATGTTTTATATTTTTAATGTTATTATTATTATTTTTTAATTTTTACAGAGAGAGTGATAGATAGGGACAGACAGACAGGAATGGAGAGAGACGAGAAGCATCAATCATCAGTTTTTCGCTGCGAGACCCTAGCTGTTCATTGATTGCTTTCTCATATGTGCCTTGACTGAGGGCCTTCAGCAGACCGAGTAGCCCCTTGCTCGAGCCAGTGACCCTGGGTCCAAGCTAGTGAGCTTTTTTTTGCTCAAGCCAGATGAGCCCGCACTCAAGCTGGCAACCTTGGGGTCTCGAACCTGGGTCCTTCCACATCCCAGTCCGACGCTTCATCCACTGCGCCAGCACCTGGTCAGGCACGTTATTTTTTTTATTAAAGATTTGTCTGCAAGCCAGATGCAGCCATCAAAAGAGCCACATCTGGCTCACGAGCCATAGGTTCCCGACCCCTGGGCTACTAGAACTTGTCACGGGATTGGCAAGCAATAGAGAGTGGTGGGGACTATGGTGAACAGGAGAGCCCAAGCCCTGTTACATAGCTCCACGCTGAGGTTATCAAGTGGCTCTGTGAGCACAGCACCATTATATCATTAGATTTTTCAAAAGAATCCGGGAATCTGGATTATGGAGTGAAATCTCCCAGTTTGTAAATATTGATAACAAGTTCCAGTTTAAAGCACTATGCAGGCTACATGCACTAGAAGCAAAATAAAACAAACATGGTGGCCAAATTCAACCACCCTGACTGCTGGTTTGTAAGCTTTGATTTGAGGTTTTGGCTTTTCATATGAAATTTTGATATTTGACTATTTCCAATGGCAAGATGGAAACCTGTGTTAATTTTGGTCAGACAGTTGTCAATTTCATTTTTTTTTTTTTTTACTACTATTTGAAATCGAACAATGAGAAAACAAAACGATCCTTTGAACACGAGCATAGACAGGACAATAATAGGGAAGCACGCTGACTGTTTGAGATGACAGATTTATCCTGAGCCTTTCAGAGGCACTTTGGGAGTCAGGGAAGATGGGGCGGGGGAGGGAGATGAGGGAGAGAATTGATCACTTGTGTTGCTGAAAATAAACATCTATACAACAGAGCTGGAAAAGCAAGTTAGGTAATAAAACATGAAGTCAGAGATCAGGGTTTTTTTTTTTGTTTGTTTGTTTTTTGATTTTTGAATAAGGTTATGTTCTTTGAATATCAGATCATGGAGAAACTTGGATTTTAACTCATGAGTACCATGAATTTTGAAAAAGAGGAGACTCATGCTTTTCTGAACATGAAGGGGGAACATTTTTTTTATAGAATATCTTAGTTTTCTTCCCCAGATCTGAGGAACACGAGGATTGTCCCGTCTAATTGTATAAACCATTGTCATTTTTATTTATTTATTTTTGCCATTCAGGTGATGGATATTAGTTGTAGCAGTGTTGCAAAGCGTGTTTGAGCATACAAAGGAAATCCAAGTCATCCATCATCCTACCTGCAAGAGACAGCCATATTTCTTTTTTCAAAAACAGTTTGAAGTATATCCTTTAGAATTGCTTCCTTGTATGTTAGCAGCCATCGTGAGCTTTGGGAGGCTTTAGATGGTATCAGGTTATAGGGCCCAGGAATGCCTGACTCCAGCCTTGGTGCAGCCACCCCGTCTTTCCCAGGGTCCCTTATGTCTCCAAATGAGACAATAAGGGAGAAGAAATGAGGGGCTATATTATTATGAGCTGGGCTTGGGCAGAAACCCCAGAGCTGTTCTCTCTAGTAAGCTGGGCTGGATCCACGGTTTATTGCCAGGGCTTGTTAAGGCATCTTTGTCCTTATTCAAGCCCAGGATGGATCCTGGATTCTTCTACCACTCAGACCACATGAGACAGGTAGCTGGAGAGATGAGAATCCATAATGTAAGAGAAGGACGTAAGAAGAGCACCCTCGGATGACAGTCCCCCGCCCACTGGTAAACACAGCCCACTCCATGTCCTGGAGTCAAACCTGAGTAGATCAGCATTCCTCTTGGGCTCTTCACCTCCCACCTGTCATACAACCTCATCTTCTCCATTTTTGAAGTGACCTTAGGACATTTCCTCCCTTCTGCTCTTCTTGACCACCTCGGCCCAGGGCTCGCCCTTGCACTTGGGCTGAGTTCACATTCCTTACGTTGACCTGCAAGGTCCTGTGTGATCTCGTCTTTCCCCACCACTCCAACCTCAACCCCCTCCCCTCTCTTCCTCACTCACTCTGCTCCAACCACATGGCTTGTCTGTCTCCTTCAAGTCCCTTTAATTTATGCTTTCCCCTGCCTGAATGCTCCCCACCCCCTGCCAGATCTTTGCATGGCCGGCCCCATTCTGATCTTTCATGCCAGGGTGCCTTCCCCAGGCCGTCTCGTTTCACGAGTTGCCCCTCTGCTTTGCACCATCCATCATCTACTTTTATTTTTTCAAGGCACTTACTGCCAACTGGAAAAATCGTGCTTCTTCATTCACTTGCCCGTTTGTTAGCTGTCTCCCCACTGGAGTGCAAGGTCGGGGAGAGCAGGTACCACATCTGTCTTGTTCTCCACTGCACCCCCAGCCTCTAGAATGGCACCCTGTCCCGGTGCTCAGCTGTTTGGAGGTGCCCAGTTAATATTCATTCGTGGAAGGCCAGGAGTCCTGCTGTGGCCCCCTGACTGGAATTTCGTCTGCTTTGCACGCTCTCACCATGGGACTCCTCTGGAAGCCGAAGGTGTTTCATCAGCTGGTCAACAAGCTTTTGTTAACACCTCAGTGCGTCGGCTGCCGTGGCCCCTTGTCATCTTCCTCCTGACACTCCCCAATTCTCCTCTCCAGTTAGACCAGACTCATCATGGACGGGCTTTGAGCATTTGCTGGAATTTGGTGGGAGGACTGTGGGAGTGCCTGATCCTGTTTGGCCTGGCCACTCAGTCCTCCAGCTGTGGGTTCCACACGCAATGGGCAGTGCAAAATGGGAAACCCAAGTTCCATTTAGTTATTAGCCTGCAAATGCCCCTGACCCTCATACAGGCCTTTGAGGCCAGTGATTTAATCCTATGGCTCTCTCCTTTCCCCTGACTTGATTGGGGAAGGCTGGTTACACTTGTCAAAACTCCTCCAGGTGTTAATGGAATACTACACGGCCATGAAAAAGAAGGAAATCGTACCTTTTGCAACAACATGGATGGACCCGGAGATTATTATGTTAAGTGAAATAAGCCAGGTAGAGAAAGAAAAATATCATATGACCTCACTCATTTAAGGAATCTAATGAACAATGTGAACTGAGGAACAGAATAGAGGCAGAAATGGGATCAAAGAGTCCAGAGGGAAAGCGGACAGAGGGAAAGGGGAGGAGAGGATGGGATCAGAGAAGGGAAAGAGATTAGTGAAATTATATGTACATAACACAGCGTTATAGAGAGCAAGACAGCAAATCCTGAAGGGAAGGCGTTGGGGGGAGGGGGAAGGAGGGTGTAGAGGGGAACACGGGGGTGAGTGAAGAGATATATTTGGTGAGACACTTGAATCTATGTAAACACAAATTAAAATCAATAAAAATTAAAAAAAAAAACTAAAAAATCTCCTCCAGGTGTTTACATAGAATTTATTCATTGTATATTATATGCAAATATATCTCAGTAAGTAAGAAATAAAAAATCACCCATGTATTAAAGGATAAAAATACATATATGCTTCTAGGAATGGATGGGTTTTGTGGCTTTTTCTTAAAAAACTAAGAAATTCCAGAAATTTACTTAACAGTGATTTTTACTTTCATATCTTATTCATTTCAGTATCCCCAGGGCCCAGCAATATACCTGGCACATAGGAAGCGTTCAATAAGTGTTTGTTGAATGAATATTATCCCCGTTGAGGCCTTTTGCATTTCCACTTACCTAAGTGAATAAATCTTTAATGAGATTAATAGATATGATGATGTATTTCTTAGGCATCATAGATTGGTGAGGGAGGAAAGAGTCTTCATCAAAGCTCGTTTCCATCCATTCAGATAGCTATCCACCGCACTTGGGCCCCTGTTGTGGGTTAAGTGGTGGCCCCAAAGAGACATCTTGAGGTCCTTAACCCTCCTACCCATGAATGTGAATGTATTTGGAAATAGGATCTTTGCAGATGTGATTAAAGATCTCAAGATGAGATCATTCTGGATTTGGGGATGTGGCCTATATTTAATGACTGGAGTTCTCTCAAAAGATTCCGAGATTCAAATCAGACACATAGAGAGACAGAGGTGGGGCAGGGCGAAGGTGTGTGGAGCTAAAGGCCAAGATTGGAGTGATGTGTCCACAGGTCAAGCAGAGCCAAGGAGAGCCAACAGCCAGCACAAGCTCAGAGAGAGGCACGGAACCGATTCACCCTCGGATTCCAGGAGAAACCAACCTTGCCAACACCTTGATTTCAGCCTTCTGGCCTCCAGCACCATGAGGGAATAAATGTCTGTTTCTTAAGCCTTCCAGTGTGTGATAATGTGTGCCGCAGCCCTAGTAATGTGACTCCCAATTCAGAAACTCCTAGAAACCTCTCCTCACAGCCAAGTTCTGTTGGATGTTTTCTGTTTTGCTGGACCTCGTGTTGCATTTGATGTGGCTGGTCACCTCCGCCTTTGGCTTTCACATCACTGAAATCTCTTGGTTTTTCTTGTACTTTTTTTCCCCCATCTCTGTATCATCCTCCACTTACCTCCTAAAAGCTGAGGTTCCCCAAAATCCATCATAGCTCTCTGACATTCTCACTCCTTACACCCTCTTTGGGTGATTCTATCCCTCCTTGTGTCCCAATCACTTTCTTCAGGCTGATGTCCCCAGCCCCAGCCCCGACCTCTCTCCCAAGTGTCGCAAACTTATGTCCAGCCACCTGCTAGACCTCTCCCCCTGGATGTCTCTAGACACCTCAAACTTGACCTAACTCTACCTTGGACTCATCATTTCTCCTGACCCCCCAAAAATCTGCCTCTCTCTCCTCCCTGTTGTAATCGATGGCTTCCCCATTCATTCCGTCTTGCGAGCTAGAAACTTGGGTGGGAGCCTTTCCTCCTCCTTTGTCAATTCCCAAGTCCGGTTGCATGGCCCAGGCAGCGGATAGGGCAGGAAGAGATGGAAGCGCGAACATAGGCGGGAAGGTTAGCTTTGAGCAGAATGGGAGGCAATTGTCTTTTTCAGGTGTGCAGAAAGGGCAGAATGACAGACAGGGCTGGGGACCAGGAAAAGGCTGAGGAACTGGAAAGGTCAAACCCGATGGCCTAAGAGTTCTCAGTGAGAAGGTGCACTAATTGTCTTCATACACCGGAAGGACAGCATGGGAAAGAGGGAGTAAGGTGTTTGGGGACTTGGTGAGTGGAGGCAGGGCACAGGGAGCTGTGGAGAGGTGGGTTTTGGTTCCACCTGCTGAGTGAAGCTCTGAAGAGCTCCCATGACAGACGCTGCTGCTGGAGACTTAGTGAGTCTGTGTCACCGGAGGGATTTCAGCAGAGCTTGGGGAAAATGTTAGTGGATTGATTTTAACTTTGGTGTTTTTCTTTTTTGGGGGTGGTGGTGGTGGTGGTGGTGGTGAGTGACAGCGAGGGCACAGGACAAAGAGACAACAATGAAACACAGCAAAGAAGAGATATGGTGTTGGAAACAAGGGCAGCCAAGATGCAAGAGCCCATCCTTACATTTCCGGTTTTGGTAGCGTCCACCCAGAAACTCACATTGGTCCCCTGTTCCTGCCGTGATGTTGTCACCCAGTCTAGGCTATAAGCACATTCGCTGCCATGTGCTCATCAGACTGAGCTTCCTCTCTCTCAACCCCCTTCTTGGTGATTAAGGACAAAGCAGAAGGGAGTTAGGGGAGTCCACTCAGGACAAAAGGCTTGATGACTCCAGCCAGCACGGCCACCACCTGAATACCAACTATGCTGCTTGCGCGCCTGGAAAAGTCTGGAGGACAGGAGCCACCATCGGAACGAGGCGGGCGAGCTGGCTGGGTTTCAGCAAGCCTTGTGTTTTGTCTCCCTTTTCAACTTCAGCGACAGAAGCCACACCAAGACTCTCTTAGTTTCATAGTATTCCAGGAGCTGTCCCGCACGTTCCCATGCCCCATGTCTCTGCGCAGACGGAGAGAGAAATCACTTCCCCTTCCCACCTTGGTCAAGGTTAAAGAGACGGCCAGACTGCTAGACGTGCAGCAAGTTCTCTCTGAGCTCAGTGCAGGTGAAGCCCGGTCTCAGGAGCTGGGCAGAGGCGGGCACCTCGGAAGGTGTGCTCAGGGACACGGGTGTTATTCCAGTGTGCACAGAGCATTTTTGCCCTGTGGTCATTACGTCACCAGAGAGATGAAGGCAGGTCTAATTGTTTCTGCTTCATCACAAAGACATCGAAGTGCAGGGAGGCGGAGGGTCTTGCCTGAGATTGCACCACCGGTAAGGAAGTGGTCTTTAGCCTTCGCACTGTTTCCCCGTGTAGTATGGGAATAGCTGTAGCTGCTAAGCAGAGAGGGGTTGATGGGAGAGAAGGGACCAAGCTAAGCCAAGGATGGCTGTGCACTGCTCACGGGGGTCTTTGCCAAAATTTCTGCAAGGAGCCTGAACAACTTCCTGGCAAGCTGGTGTGGCCCTGTCAGCCGCTGGAGATGCAAACGTGCTCCTTAGCACTTTAAAGGACTCGAGAAGCCCCGAGGGGCTCCCCCCCCCCTTTCAGTCTGATTTTGCAGCGACCTTCTACTCGGACTCTGGGCATGGCCATGTGGTTCATATTAGCCAACAGAACGAGGCAGAAGCAGCAAGGTCCCAGCTCCGAACCTGTACTTCAAGAGACCTGGCGTGTTTCCATGTGTCCTCTTGTACCGTTGCCATCATCATGAGAACACGCTTGGGTCAGTTGGTTCAGGAAAGATGGGAGACAGGTGGAGTTAAGCCCAACCTAGATCATCCAACTGTCTGCTGACCCCAGAGGTGTGAGCAATACATGTTCATTGTTTGCAGTGGTTAGTTACGTGGCACCGTTCATCAGGGATTTAAAATTTTAAAAACGAACCTTAGCAGAATGTCTGGCCCACTAGGTATTTTAAGATGTGTGCTGTGTAGGGGGCTTAGTCATTATTAGTTCCAATAACCATAGTAAAAGTTGATGGCTTACCTGTGTCAGGTGCTGTGCTATGCACTGTTCATTTATTTCACAAATATTTAGTGAGCACCTGCTATGTGCCAGGCCCTGTGCTCCCAGTTGGTTGTCTGTCTTGCCCTTTAGTCAACACTATGGGAGAGGGGGTTAGTTGGGGTGGCCAACTTGTTTTGATTTTCCTGGGACTTCCCTGGTTTGAGCACTGAAAGTTCCATGTCCCTGGCACCCCGTCATTCCCAGACAAACAAGGAACATATTCTAGGATGGAACATTTGTCTGAGCTAAAGTGAAGAGGGCAGGGAAGGGGTGGGAGGGGCAGTTCTAAAGTCACTGGAGAAGAGACATCAGGGGCGGTTCCCCACTCCCAATGAAGTCCCCAGGTGGTCATTACACGTTCTGAATCCCCAGCAGCTGGCCTCTGCTATGCCCTTTGGGCCCAATCATGTTTGGCCCCAAAAAGCTAGATGCAAACAATTCCCCAGCCTGCGTGGTCTCCAGTTATAGATGACAAATGAGATGATGTTCCTTGGAGCTTATCGCCCAGAACAGAAAAATAAAAAAAGGATCTAGGTACATTCAGCAGAAAAATATGTAAAGTAGTTATTATAAATTATGTACTCTGTCTTGGGCTGCCTACTGGTTTTAAAGAATTCTTTAAAATTTTCTCCCCTTCCTTTTTCTCTGAGCTTGTATTTTTCTTTTTTATGCTTCTGTCTTTTCCTCCTTCCCTCCCATGTTGTTCCCTTCTTCCCTTTCTTTCTTTCATTGAGAACATGAATCTCTTACTGTACCATAGCACCTGCCACATAGTAGGTACACAATAAATATATGTTGAATGAACAGTAAATGAAACATGGAATCATTGGAAAATGAAATCATTGAGCTCAGAATGCTTTCTCAAGTTCAGAATGAACCCCAAACAGAAGGCAATGCTACTCTTGCTTTGATTAAGAATAGTGTTTGGGAGACATTAGATTGGCTTTAGGGTGGCCAGACACTCCGAACATGTTTCTCTGCTGGTGAGGTCCAGAAATGCCTGGGGTCCGAGTCACCCTGGGTGCTTTTTAAAAGTGCTCTGTTCCTGTGCTCAAGGCTGGACCTATAGAATCAGAACCTGGCAGGGGCAGAAATTAGCATTTCTAATAAGTTCCCAGAGTGTTTCTTACGTGCACTCAGGTTTTAAAACGCAAGTTGCCCTGTATATAAAGATAGTTTGTTCACTTTGATCATGTGTGCTGCCATCTTGGGCTTCCTTCTGACTTTCTATTAACAATTATCCCAACCCCCAACCCCCTTTAAAGTCTCAAGAAAAAAAAAAAAGAAGTCCCTCTCTTTGGGGACAAATCTCAATGGAAAGTAATTGAGAAATGGTGAAATGATAGCAAGGAAGGGTAGTTTTCTCATTATTTCTTTGTTCTTGGAGTGAGTTCCACGACTTGACATAAATAGATCTATTTTTCTTTTTGGTATAATAAAAATCTACTCAAGCACTTTAGAAATGAGTGGCCTGTTTTATACTTCTAATAAAGCCTCTCTCCTGGTTTTAATGACCAAAAAATTGTCTCTCCGGACTTCACTGGAGAAATGACAAGTGCCTGTCATTCAAGGTCTGTCACTGAGTGGTGGGCTTTGCTGATTACATAACCAAGAGAAAGGACAACCCACTCCGGTTGCTGGGCCAAATGCTGCATTTGTCCACTTTCCCCTGCAGTGTCTGTTTTCCCATTCTCTGTACATCTCAGCTCTTAGGCTAATTTTAGTTCTGTCCCTTGAAAACTGCAGGTAATTGGAATTCAAGAACACACACATCCATACAACTGATCCCGGGCCACCGTTGTCTATTCTTAACTGAATTTTATTAGAAAGGCTAATTGTGGGTGAACTGACACATCGCAGATTCGTATCCTGTGATGAATGTCTGAAATGGCCCCTTGTTTGTCAAAAGTGGTTGAACAATGCCAGTTTTTTTATGGTTCTCCCTCATAGGAACCACATAACTTCTCTCTCTTATATTGAATGTGTAACATATTCAGACACACAAAAAGGTGTAACGAATAATGTAACAGACAGCCTTATACTCACCACCCAGCTGAAGAAATAATTAATGTTACTGACACTTCAAGTTTACTCCCTAATCACTTTTCTTTTATCCTATCAAAGGTAACTACCTTCTGAATTTGGTGCTTCTAATCTCCATATATCTGTTTATTTTTTTCTCTCTCCTGTGTGTATCCCCCAACAAGCCATATCATATTGTCTTGCACATTACATTCTCTAAATAATAACAAAGGACACGCATTCTCCTGCAACATCATGGTTGAGATTCATTCACGTTCTGTGTGGCTCTGGCAGAATCTTATTTTCCAAAACCAGGTAGCTGAAAAGATTTGCAGTAAAACCAACAGTGCATGAAAAAGGAAGCCCGTCTGATTTTTACAGCCTTTTCCTCCAGTCCATCCCCCCAAGCTCATTTCAGCCTATATTTTTGGGCAAGTCTTTGTATTGAGCAAGATTCCATGAAATCTGCAGAAAAAGAAAACGCAGCAGCCTAACAACAAACAACAGAACCGTGTCACCATTTGGAGAATCATGTTTTTGCAAGAGGAAGAGAATTTCCTGGGACAAAGTCAGATGCGTCCTGCCTGCTGGCGGTGCCTCGCATAAGGTAGATGTCTAATAAATATTTGCCACAGGAACAAATTAAAAGGGAGAGGCACCCAAGTTGAAAGAGCACAAGGGACGGCAGAAGGTAGCTCTGAGTTACAGTCAGTTTTGCCCTTTGTTTTGAATTAGACTGTGTTCAAGGATGGGGTGAACGTGTGGGTGAGAAAGAAGAGAAGAATTGAATTAGTGATGCAGGACAGCTGGGTTTGGCACCGAGACTGGGTGCAATTCCTGGCATTGAATACAGGACAGCAGGCAAGTTGCTTAACCTCTCCATGGGCCTCAGTTTCTTCATCTGTAAAATGGGGATATGAAGAGTGCCCCCTGGGGTTAATATGAGGATTTAAAGGAGGTTGGTATATGAAGCATTTGGCACAGGTCTTTAGTCAGTCAGTGTCATTAGCATTACAATTCTGTCCCGCTGTGCCCATCCCTGAGGGGCCCAGAGGGCTGGACAGATCACAGCAGCCTCCTAGGCACTTGAGGCCCCTGCGGACCGCCATTGTTCAGGAGGATGCATGTGCCTGGAATTGGATTGCATTGTCTGGATGGTGCATCTTAATGCAGGGACTTAAATGTCAAAGAAAAAAAAAAGACTTAGAACATGGTCCATAAGGTGAGGAAGTGGCGCCCACAACACATCTTCTTTGAGGAATCTGATGCTCCCTTGTTTTTCTTTCTTTATTCATTAGTTTTCCCCTCACATGTCACCTGTGTCTGCCCTGAAGCAGCTTCTATTTGAGCCGGCAGCCCCTGCCTTCCTGTTAACTCATTGCACCGACAGACCCTCTGTGGGGGAGAAACATCCGCGTTACTGTCCCCACAATGTATTTCAGGCTCAGGTTGGGTCCTGAATCTCTGCAGTAGCAGAGAAACAGATTGAAGTTTAAGATTGACAACTGTCTCAAACAGTTGTGTGTCTTTGGAGATTTCTGGAGGAATTGATTAAATCCTGCAACGCTCAATGTCACACTCAAAGATTTCATGTGAGCTAATCAAGCCAGGCATTTGAACATAATGATGAACGACATGGAGTTAACATGTCTTAGGATATCAGGTTGTGGCAGGCAGGTGATATCTTTCACATGTAGGTGGCTATATACCTTCTTTGTTCCATGAATATTAGTGGCTAACACTGAACTAAAAGAGCAGAATTTCCCTCCCTATTGTGATGAAGCTTTATGATACTCAAGAGATGGTAAACTATAGTCTAGTATCAGTTAGCTATTGCTGTGTAACAGACAACCTCACCAGCAACATAAAACAAATGTAGTTTTTGCTCACAAGCTTGCAGGTTGGCTGGAGTGGCTCTGTTCCATGTGCTTCTCCCTTTTTTTCTTGGGAGAATAGCCAGGAACTGTTCTTTTCCTGGTGATGGTAGACTTTCAAGAGGTCAGGGCCAGTGTGCTGCATGTTCAAGGTCTACATTTGTGTCATATCTGCACAGATCACATTGATCAAATCAAGTCACATGGCTCAGCCCAAAGTCAAGAGGCAGGGAAGTATGCTCTGTCTTTTGTGGGAAGAACCACAGAGTGACATGGTACAGGGCATGGAACCAGGCAAGGGCAACTAGTTTGGAGAATGGTTTAATCTATAGCAGAGCTGTTATTATGGAGTCAGACAGACCTGGATTTGAATTCCTGCTCCAGCCCTGACTGTTATGACTTGAGCAAATGACTTAGCCTCTTTCAACGTTGGTTTCGTAACCATCTGACAAATGGGTATACTAACGGTACCCATGTCTTGGCTGTGTCACAAGAATACATAAAATGATACATGCAAGTCACTTAGAGTTTTTGGCATGTGGCTAGTGTTCAGGAAATTGTAGCTGAAAACAAAAACTATGAATAGAATACACTTTTCCATGGTGTGGGTATCAACCAGACATCTACTCTGGACATGGGCTACCATGAAAACGACTGCTTTGTTGCTCTACCTGGAACTCCAGTGACCTGAAGGAATCTATGAATCTCCAGATGCATCTCACTTGGGTCACAGTGGATGATCATATCAGATCTGACCCTTGAAATAGAAGAGTGTTAAGCCTTAAATTGATCAGCAGGAAAACAACCGTGATTGCTCAGGATAGCAGTATTTTAAGGATGCAAACAGATGGAAGACCAGATTGTGACTACGCTCAACTCCTCCAAGGACTCTATTAGGAAACATTAATGGATTTGTTCAGGTTAACTATTTTAAATTTGGTGGGCTAACAAGTATAAGCAAAAGAATATCTTTTTAAAAAAAAGCCTGCTGTGCTTAAATAGCTTTTGCAATAAAAATGAATAATACGAGTAGATAATGAATTTTTTATTCTCATGGTGGTCGACCTTATTTAGCTATTTCAGCTCAGTGGCAAGAGCTGCCTATCTTGGTAATGTCCACTTATGAAATCTACCGTGGCAATGGTAATTGCTTTCAAGAGACAGCCACGTTGGGTGTTGTAATCCCAGGTTACACATGACCCAATGAAATAAAGATGATAAGGCATCAGGGAAGTGGTTCTTTTCATATTTTTTTATCCTGGAGTTTACGTCTCCAATTTTCATTTATCTCCAAGTTCCATTAACGAAAGACACTCTTATGAAGTAGAACTGAAATGGATTTTTAAACATAGCCATATCTCTCTTTCTCTGAAGTCTTTCAAGATAAAAATCTTTCTTTGCCTGTGATGGTCTGATACACGGACTTTATAAAAATGCTGCAGAATGTCAGGGCTGGAAGAGGTCAGAGAAATCTCATTTATGGAAGAGAAGACTCCTTTCCCTAGGAATGTGAAGTAGGCCAAAAAAGAAGTCTTGTACAGGAATAAAGAATGCAGGCTATGAAAATACGATGCAAATAAGTGGTTTTAGTAAAGTTGAAAATATGATTACAGTCGTCTGTACCATCCAAGGAATGCTGCAGAATACTACTTGGCTAAACTCCATATCTGTTCTCTGCTTCTTAATCAGGAAGGGACCCCTAGATTGTTTGGGCATCAATATACCCAGCTGAAAAATTATACTTCCCGACTTGATTATGGACAGTGAGATGGAAGTAGAAGTATTGGGTTGCGCTTCTAGGAATATTCTTTAAAGAAGCCTGAGCCATTTTGGGAGATAGGAGTGCTTTGGCCTTTTCCTTTTCTTTAGTTCTTCCTGCTTAGGATATAGATGTGATGGCTAGGGCTCCTGCAGCCATTTTGTGACCATGTAGCAACCCTGAGACAAAAGCCACATGCTAAAGGTGGTAGAGAAGAAAGACAGAAGGAGCCTGGGTTGTTGATCTCTTGGAAGGGCTGCCATAGCACCCTGGACTCTCAACCTCTGGGCTCATTTTACTCAAGAGATAAATAACCTTTAACTTGTTTGAGCCCTAATTAATCTAAACTTAACTGCTATAAAGTTATAAGTTAAATAATAATAATTCTAAAATAAATAAGCAATAAAAAATAAAAAAAATAAAAAAATTATCAGTTAAATAATAAATAGTCAAGGGGGAGAACTTATTAGACACTGAGAGAGACTATGAGAATCAATGAGAAGGAGGGGTAGACAGAGAAGGAGAAATAATAACTTTAAATTTTGTTGAAGTTTTTCATATATCTAATCTCTCTTATCTGACAATCCTGACATATGTCTATAGCTACATGATCTATATCTATACCTATCTGTTCCCATTTTACAAACGAGGAAACTGAGACCCAGAGATATTAAGTGCTGGATTAAAGGCACTGACTGTATTATTATTGTTCACCACTGTTCCCAGTGCCTACCACAGTGCCAGGGACACAGTAAGGAAGCAACAAATATGTTATTTTTTTCAAAAATTAAGTTAAATGTATTAGGGTGACATTGGTTTAATACAATTATATAGGTTTCAAGTGTGCAATTCTATGATACATTAGCTGTATATTGCATTGTGTGTTTGCCTCCCAAAGTCAACTCTTCTTCCGTCACCATGTATATATTTGATCCCCTTTGCCCTTTACTCCCCCCTGACCCTCCCTTTCTTCAGTAACTGCTTAGCTATGCTTATGTCTAATTAGAGATGAATATGCTTTGATGAATCAAGGGACCTTCTGTTTTCAAGGAACACTCTTTCCATAACCTCATTGTATTACTTTCCTGACTCCTTGGAAAAGTGATGGGAGCCCTGGCTGGGTAGTTGGTTGGAACATCGTCTCTATACGCCAAGGTTGGGGGTTCAATCCCGGGTCAGGGCACATACAAGAATCAACCAAAGAATGCATAAATAAGTGGAACAACAAATTGATGTTTTTCTCTCTCTCAAATCAATAAACAAAAAAATTAAAAGAAAGAGAAAGGCGATGGAAAGACAGGAGAAAAGAAGGGAGCTTTAATGATGCTAAGTGGTAGCAAGAGACCTCCATCAGCTGGCTGTGTTTTGAGATGCTAAATATTGAAGATAGGGACTGATGAAGGGTTTTTCACTTTGGGGGAAGGGAAGTTCTAAGTTCTGTAGTTTATGGTGTATGTGTGAGTGTATCAGAGAGAGAGAGAGATGGAGAGATGGGAAGGGAGAATGAGAGAGAGGCAGGGAGACAGACAGGGGGAGAGATGGCAAGGAGAGAAGGCGATGTCCATAAAACGTGTGTCAGCTCCCATCACTGTCTGAGGATTCAACGCCTGGCACGTTAGGCAGTCAGAGAGTCAGATAGTGACAAGCCATTGTCACCATCCCCCAATGTGTGCTAAAAACATGCCGATCAAGTACAAAACACACGACCTGTTGTGCAGCCCTCGAGCTCCAATAAATGTCCGGCTCTCTGTTGCTGTGAATTGAGAGGAAATGCCTACCTTCTAAAAGCTTAATCACCTGTGGACACGTCTTAGTGACTTCATAACAAATGGTGAATCAGGAAAAGGTTTCTTCGTTTTCTCTCTCCCAGTCTCAGCTCTGTGCAGCAGGCTCTCGACAGCCTCCCGGTTTCTCCAGGTTAATGTGGTTTATGTCACCTGTCCCCCTTCCCTCCCTTCTAATTCAGCAGTCTCCGGTGGTAGTATCATGTCATACCTGTTTGGGGCATTTCTCCTTTGAAGGCTTTCTAATTAAGTCTTCTGAAACCAATGATATTTCATTATGGAGAGAGGCTTTCTTTTGGTCTTAAAGACAGCAAATACTTCAATTAAATGCATGCACTCTTTGCACTGTTTTCTTTCCCTTTCTCTTGCCTCTTGAGATAATGAAGAAAAAAAAAAAAAAAAAAGAAAGAAACCAAACCAAACAACCCATTGAGACACTACATAATTTGTGTGTTTACTTGATTGTTTTGACAGGTTTCCAGTGGGCTGTGAAGTCTCAGGCTCATCTCTCAGGTTCAGGTCCAATCAGAGGAACCAGTTTGATAACCTTTTAAATTCATTATCAGCTCAGCAATGACTCCCTTTCAAAATGACCTTTCTTTCGTGTTACCTGATTGTTGATCTTGGTTTGTGGTGGGTCTCACCGAGGCTCCTTAGAGTGACACTCAAGGTCAAAGCTGGGTCTGGGCATCACGTGGCTTTGGCATGCACCCTGGCTGTTTATGAAAGTTGGGCTTGATTTTGAGATTCGATTTGGAGGTAGAGGTTGGCAACTTTCATTTCCAAAAATTTCAAATCTCAGGCTTTGAAGTCCAGCACACTTCGGCTTGAATCTCAGCCGCCCATTTGCTAGCAAGGCGACCTTTTCCAACCTCAGGCTTCCCATCTGCAAGATGGGATGAGTAATTCCTGCCCCTGGTGTGGTGGTGGGAATGCAATGAATTCACATGTGCTCATGCTCTTAGCACAGTTAACCCTTGTCGCAGGTGGGGTCCCCGGAAAACAGACTCTCACATGGCGATTCTGCATAATCACGCACGGGATGCTTATTAAAAAGAGCTCTGGAGACCAATACCATTGGAAGGGAGGGCACGCAAGCAGGAGAGCTCAGGGGGAGAGGTCAGGCTGCAAAGGGGGCCCAATGATTGCTCCAGCTGAGCCCACAGGAAGCTCTGGAGTTCCAGTGGCCAAGATGACCAGGTCTGTACACTCGATCACTGGCATAGACCAGGCCAGGATGCCTGTCAGGGTCTCTGCAGCTGGGGTGTGAGGGTCTCTGCAGCTGGGGTCCTTCCTTGAAGGGGGAGCTGGGTGGTGCACCACTGCGTCCTCCACACCTCACAGCAGACACTGGCTGTGCTTGTTATTGCTTGTTCTGGACTAAAAGAAGATTGGACTTTTTGAATGTTTTTCACTTCTGTAAGATGCAGAGCACGCCCTAGCTGAGCCCTGCATTACAGCTGCCATCAGCCGGGTCACTGACATAATGGACACATAGGGAGCTGCTTCTGCAGCGTGCCAGGCGCTGGACACACTCTGGCCCCCACCTCTCTGATGTCTCCCACATGCTACATGAGGGTCTTACGTCCTGCAAGGTTCATTCTTATGACGGGTGCACCAGGATGATTTCATGCTACAGGTAAAGAAACAGGCTCTGCACACACACACACACACACACACACACACACACACACCCCATCAGCAATTACTGTGAGATATGTCAATTGGGTCCTCTAAAGCAGACCCTGATAGAGTTGTAGGTGCAAGAGGTTTGTTGGGGGTTGAGGCCCATGAAAGAAAAAGTGGAGCAGGAAGCACTGGGCTGCGAGAGCCTTCCGTCCAGGAGGCCAATCTGACCAAGTCTTGGCCAACCCAGTGGGGGGCTCCAGAGTAGAGACCCTAACTGTAGGAACCCTATGTTAGACGGGAAGGGCCAGGCACTGGTAACCCTGCTGTCCTCAGCTGTTGGCTGGGAAGACGGTGGCCTTGGCTCAGATGCTGCCTCATACTCTGAAGATCCTCATAGTAGAAGGAGATTCTGTCATGAAGAAGGATCCAGGTCGCACGTCCCCACAGCTGCCACCTGAGGATTAAGGGAGGGCATGTATGCACATAGTAGGTATGCAGACACAGAGAAGGACCTTGACCACTTCCCTTTCCCTCCCATCTTTTCCTTTTGTGGTTTCAGGATTCTCAGTGAGGAACAGGAGGGTGTGAAAAGTCGTGCAGCATTAGGTGGCCCTGGTGACGATGACGGCACTCTTTAAACCTACAGAGTATTTATTGCATGCCTGTCATTGGACTAAACAATTTACACACATAGTCTCTACGAATCCTTACACAACTCTTTGAATTAGAGACCTTATTATTACCATTATGCAGATGAGGACTATCCCCCCTCCAGCTCACTGTGGGAGGTCACTTGCCCAAGTCCTACGATGAATGGTGATTCCATGCTCCTGACCTGGAAATTCTAGCCTGCTACTTCGGGGGCCCTGGCTGTCCAGAGCAGAGATCAGGGAAGCCCTTGGGAAAATCGTCCAAGGAGAAAACAAGATTTGAAAGTGCAGGATTGATGATCTGGGCTAATGGCACAAGTGGTGGCTGGCCTGATTTGCTGCAGTGGGAGGTAGGGGGAGGAAGAGAGGGCCTCGGTGACCCTGGGATGCCATAAGGCTTGTGCGGTCCACTGGGACCCTAAAGCCACTTTGCAGTGCAGATGACAGGCATGGAAGGAAAAAGGCACGGAGCGGTACTAGGGACAAAACATTGGGAACTTGGTGTGTGAGCCTCTAAGGAGAACTCCAATTAGACTATCTCCTTATGTCCCCAGTTCAGCTGAGCAGGAAAAAGTCTGTCCCAGATAAAAATGGCTACAAGTGCCCTGGGGCAAGCGTTTGGAAGCCTGCTGTGTTCATTGGGTTGGAGTCGGAATTTCACAGCCAGGGGAGGTCTTTGTCACTGCCCTGTCAGCAGAGGCTAATTGCTTTTTGAATCTGCTTGGCAGAGTCTGGAGTGGAGAAGGACATTCTGCAGTTGGGCCAGCGGTTAGGTGCCCAGAATTTAGGATTAATCAGAGGCTGGGATAGGAATGGTGTGAGGAATGGCTCAACTTCATGGCCTCTCGTTCCCCAGTCTTGACTGTTCTCCCTTAAGACTGCATACAAGATTATCTCTCAGTTCTGACCTTCCTATCATCCACCCTGATCTCATATTTCAAGTGGTTCCCCATTGCTTATAGGATGAAATTCAGACTGCTTAGTGGGATCCACTGGTGTCCAGCCCTACCCTACTTTATTACTTATACAGAGCCATTCCCATTCTCTGAACGTGTCTTGCACTTCACCTGCCTCCTTGCCTTTGTATCAGCTATTCTTTCTGCTTGGAATACCCTTTCCCCATCTAGTAAAACTCCTACACATCCTTTAGAGCCCATCTCAAATTCACCTTGACTCAAAGTTGGCACATTTGGGCTAAACATTTCTTTGTTGTGGGGCCATCCTGGGTTTTGGAGGATGTTGAGTAGCATTCCTGACCTCTACCCACTAGAAGCTCTCCTCTCTGTCAGTTGTGACAACTAAAAATGCCTCCAGACATTGCCCAATGTCCCCTGGGGGGCAGAATCACCCCTGATTGAGAACTCTGCTCAGCCAGGGTTGGCTGCTGCTTTTCTCCAGGCACCTTGTCTCATGTGCTCTGATTATTTGATTACCTGTTGTCCACTCACAAGACTAGAAGCTCTTTCAGGTTGGGACTTGGTCTCATTCACCTTGGTGACCTCAGCCTCCTTCTACTGGGTGTGGCACATAGTGTGACGTGAATATTTGTGGAACACATGAAGAGAACTGTGACACAAAGTCGGGGGACAGCTGTCTGGAAATGTGTTTCTCTCTAAAGCTAAGGGCCATTCATTACCCTTGGGGTAATAATAATGACCACTTCATGGAGTCACATGGATTATGTGGCTTAAAAGGTGTAAAGTCATCAGGATAGGACCCGGCACACAGTAGGTGCTTAAGATATGTTTGCTTTTGTTGCTCTTGTTATTTTTCTTACTCTCAGGTCTCTCTCTCTCTCTCTCTCTCTTTCTCTCTCTCTCTCTCTCTCTCTCTCAGAAAGACTGACAATTTGAAGGTCCAGATGTCAGGGGAAAGGTGGATTTGGTGGGCGGATCCCTCTTAAGGCTGGACACATATAAGTGTAGTCCAAAAGAAATACTTCTCTATAAAGTGAGTTGTAAGTAGATATATGCTGAGAGGTGATACCCTGACATAGTGGATTAGGGTGAGAACTCTGGGCCAGACCTACTTGGGTTGGAATCTTGAGTTCATTACTTACTCAGCCTCTGTTTCCTTATCTGTAAAATGGGGATAACAGTGTCTACCTCACAGGGTTAGTGAAGGTGAAATGAGTTAACATATGTCAAATGACACTAAGACTCTGAATTTTAGCTATCACTGTCTTTATCATCATTGTTATAATTTTTTCATGTATTCTTAAATGGCGGCTCCAAAATTATCTTCCCCTGAGGGAAGCTGGAATGTTCGGGTGGCCTGGGCACACCACTGCTCTCCATTTCAGTCCCAGGAAGACATGACTAGCTGATCATAAACTACTCTTCCCTCTGAGCCTTAGAAATCCTTCTACAGCCAGTAAAGAACTATGTGTACACAATAGGAAACTTCTGCTTTTCCCCCAGGGACCTCCATTAAGCATTAAATTCTAGTGTGTGTGTGTGTGTGTGGGGGGGGTAGTTTTAGTAGACCAGGGAGTCAATGATATGAACTAGTTTCCCTGGACCTCAGGGTTGAATTTGCTGTCGTCCCTCCTCTGGCCACTGTACCTGGAACACTGTCACTGAAAACATCTCCAAGAGGTCAGTGCCAGGTCCTAGGGAAGCCAACATGACAAGTTCCCCTTGGGCAGTCCAACTGCTAGAGTAAGATCGGGTCCACCTCCACATTCACAGTGCCTGTGATCAGAGCTACACAAGTTGTGGTCCGTCTCCTGGTGCTGGTCCACAGACTTCCTGGTGTGGATGAGGTCAGTATAGAAACTGAGACTGTGTCAGTGTCCCGGGGCTGCATAACAAATTCCCACCAACCGGCTGGCTTACAACAGCAGAAATGCGTTCTCGCACTGTCTGGGGCCAGAAGTCTGAAGTTAAGATGTTGGCAGGGCCACACTTCCTCTGAGACTCTGGCTAGAGTTCATCCTCGTCTCTCTTGACTTCAAGTGGCTCCCAGCAATTCTGGGTGTCCTTGGCTCGTAGTTACGTCACTCCAATCTCTGCCTCAGCCATCAGCGACCTTCGTCCCTGTGTGTAGCTCAGCGTGTCTTCTCCTCTTTTCTGTAGATTTTCCCCAAAGTATAGTTTTCTGTTTTCTTTCAGTTGTATTCCTAGGTAATTAACGCAGAGTGCTGCATCAGTTTAAGGTGGACGGCCTCATGACTTGAGTTACAGATATGGTGAAGTAATTACCACCATAAGCTGAGTTGAGGTTCATCCTAATGCTGTTTGTCTTGGTCTCTGGGGTGCATGCGGTGCTTCAGCCTCATTCCCACGTTCTAGAATTTTCTCAGTGGTGTCTTGTCCACGAGTAGTTGTTAGTTATTCTTCTTTTGATCTTGGGGGGCAAAGTCTGGAACGACCTACATGGCCATCTTGATGATGTCCCTCCTCCTGCCTTCTTATAAGGACACCAATTATTGGACTTTTCAAGGACAGTTAAGGGCCACTCTAATCAATATGACCTCAGCTTAACTAATTGCATCTGAAAAAAACCTCTATTCCCAAAGAAGGTCACGTTCAGAAGTTTCAGGTGGACAGGCATTTTAGTGGAGTGAGGACACTATTCAGCCCGGTCCAGAGAGTAAGCATTTTCTAGACCATACTTTGAGTAGCCCTGTCTTAGATGATTCCATGTCAGCTGCCTGGGTGTTGAGGTGATATGAAGAGTCCCCCTGGAAAACAAGTGGTGACATTCTTTGAGCAGCAGATGACTCACCAGGTGGTTACATGCTGAAGAAATGAAACCCATCTTGTCACAGCAGAATAGCCCAGCCAACTTGATGTTCAACTTCTGCTTGTCTCAACCATTTCATAATCCTCACGGTGGCCAGTGTTTCCCTGATGCCTTTGAAACCACAGGCTCATAAGAGGGTCTGCAGGTTCCATGCGCTGGGTTGCTTTGCCTAGGTGTTCGGTTTTCCCTTTCTCTCCTACCAGATCATTTTCTAAGGAAAGCGAAGTAGGATCACAGTGTGAAGTAAATGGCCTCATTAAGAAGAAGCCAGCATAAATGGAATGCATGGCATCCCTCGGTACCCTTCCCCAGGAGCGGTTTGCAACTGTTAGTGAACCTGAATAAGTTTGCTTGACAGCGGGGGGCGGGGGGTGTGTCTCTGAGAGAAAACACAGAACAGCTCTGTAGACATGGCTGAGAAACTCAGTTTTCTTCTCTGCCAGTCCTGTCTTCTCCTGAGAGTGCCCAGCCTGTAAGTATAATGATAATTCTGTGAGTGGGTTACATAATGTGGATGGTGGTGGTAGCGATTAGGTCTATTTTTTTTTTTTTGAGCACCTGCTGTGAGCCATTTGAAATCAACCTGGTAAGGTGTGTACCTCTATCACCGATTTTCCAGAGGAGGAAACTGAGGCTCAGAGAAGTGAAATTATTTGTTTGGAAGTCACCTGGGGAACCATCGCCCAGGTTGAGGCTGGAACTCATGTCTCTGATGACTCCCTTGTCTGCAGGAATCTGGAAGGGTTATGTGAGCAGCCTCTGTTTCCAGGAGACTGAGACGCCACCCTGAAGAAATTTAAAGCTGGCTGCTGTGTTCTTCTGTGAAAGAAGCTGTGATTTACCGGGCTGGCTCAGACCCAGCTGAGCTACTTACTAGCTGTCCTGGTTCTGGTCCTGCATTGCCCAGATTTCCTTGTCGGTGTTCCCGTCAGCGACAGCGGGAGGCTGGAATGAAATTAGAAGGTGGCCAGAGCAAGGGGTGGGGGCAGGGATCAGGGCCCATCTCCCCTTTCTCTCTGCCCCTCGCAGCTTCCACCAGGTGAGCCTGGCCCCAGGCTTCGGGAAATGTCCACTCCTCCCTCCCACCAGCTTTTCTGCTATTGCCAATCCCTAGTGGCCTCACTGTCCCTGCCCCCTCCGTGCCCATGTCACCAATTCCCTGCATTAAACTCTCTCTGTTGTAAATACTTGAAATGGAGTCTACCTTCTTGATTCTATCTTGACGGAGACACCAGCTAAGTGACATCACTTATCTGAGCCTTGGTTTCCCTATCTGCAAAATGAGGATAATAGTACCGACTGCCCACCACATGTGTGAGGACAAAATGAGATCATTCTAGTTAAACCCTTGGCTCAGTTTCTGGCATATAATAAGAGTGGTCTTCCCGGCTCGGAGGCCTTAGGCATGACTTGCTCTCGGCAATTTAAGCAGCACAATTAATTCTATAGTTAGCCGTAGAGCCTAATTTTGTTGTACTTTTCTGAAAAGTACTGGTTTCTGGGTCTGCATATTCATGAATTCAAGACATTCCAGTCTTGATTAAACAGCATCTGCCCCTCTTCCCCCTCCTCCCCCTGCCTCTCCCCCACCCTCTGCCCCCCCCCCAGGAGTGGGCAAGCCGGAATCTTTCCTCACAACCGAGCACAGCCAGGTGGGTGCAGAGAAAACGCTGAACTTTCAGGATTTCTCGAGGCTCCTGAGAGCTTGTGTGTTCTCAGGAAACAAAACTCATCTTATAAATCTGTCTGTCACAGAAGCCTCAGTTTCTGATGCCAAGTGTCAACATATCAGATCGCTGGCTAATTTTAGCCTTCTCCCTGACGGTCTTGCAGACATGTAATTAACACCCCAGTTGGGCAGAGGCCCAGGCACCTCTCCGTTTTGCATTATGATGGTTGAGACCTTGACCATTAGTTTTCAGGTTCAAAGTGCCATTTCATGGGGAATGTCAACCATTCCTTCACAATTCTGGGGCCACTTGCGTCTTTAAGATCAAAAACAAAATGCTCCACGCTCCCATCCTAGCCTGTTGCTTTCTTGGCTATATCTAAGGGTTTTCCGAGGATGTTTGTACTCTCGATCACTTTGGTTAGGAACTGTAGACGGCTCCATGTCACGTCTTGCTTCCTGAAGCTGTCATCTCCTCTTTGCCTTGCACAGAACACAGTCCCTCTCCTCTGTGCCTCAGAGAATTACCAGTTAGGCGAGTTGCATGTGGCAGATCTTTATCAAATCAGGTGGCTTGCCCAAGGTCACACAGCCAGAAGGTCATAGCGATGGGATCCCACCCCCATTCTAATTCCAGAAACCAACCCTGACCTTCTGCTTTGACGTTCAGATTCTTCTAGTTTTTTTTTTTTTAACCCCTAAATATCTCAGTGTGTATATCCCAGGAGAAAGCACATTCTCTTACATAACCACGATTCAGTATTCAAAATTAGAAAATTGAACATCTCTGTAACATGATTCTCAGCTATAGTGTGTTTTCCCAGCAAAAGCCTTTTTCTTCTCTGTCCAGAATCCAAGCCAGAGTTCCGCGTCCCACTGAGTTGTCCATCTCCTTAGCCTCCTTTATTCTGATGCAGCTCCCCAGCCCATCTGTTTCCTGACCTGCAGATCTTCAAAGCATTCAGACCTGTTGTTTTGGAGAATGGCTCTTGCTTTTGGCTTTCCAGATGCTTCTCTGTGATTTGGTTCGGGCTGTGTACTTGTGGCAGGGATAACGCCGAGGTGATGCTGAATTCTCGGTGCCTCGTCTCAGGAGGCACGTGTGTCATTCGTCCTCTTCCTGATGAGGGTCACTTTGATCACTCGGTGAACATGGTCAAGGGGTTTCACCACTGTAAAGTTCCTACCTCTCCCTTTGTAATAGACACGTAAGCTGAGGGGAGCGACATTGAGATGACATATAGATCTTGCTGCTCATCGTAGGTCCACCCGTTGGTTTGAGCATTCCTCGAAGGTTTTCTAACGCCATCATTCCTTTTTACATTTCTGCCTGGGCATTCTGCTGTAGGGAGAGGCTTCTCCTTCTCCCTTTACTCAATGACTCACATTTACTTCTCCTGAATGGGCTCATGGGCTCATCACAGTCTTTGTGCATTTTGATCTGCACGAAGTTGTTTTTCCAGGTAACCTGTCACGTCCTCATTTGTTCCCAGTGTGAATTCAGTGCCCCTTTCACCCTTTGAAAATCTGAAGGCCTCCACTGTCTGGAAATATTCAGTTTTAGTTAAAAAGGGGCAAATGCCCAGACCAGACTCCTGCCCAGGGAAGAGGAGAGAACATTTGGGGATATTTTGGAACCATCGCCAAGCCCTTGGGAAGCTTGGGTTGGCTCTGACAACTCAAGGTGCCAGACCACTCACAAGGTTCTCCTCCAGCTCACGGCTGCCACTCACATGCACAGTGGGGTGTGGGGGGAGGCTACCTCTATGTACCCGTCTCTCCTTCTTCTATCCGTGGTCGTGGAGCTGTGGGTGCCTCTTCAAGAGGCACAGAGGTTTATGAGCTTCCTGGGGAAACCCAACAAAGCCATTTCAGAACTATTCTACAGGCTTTCTCTTCCCAAAGTCTCAATCCAGGTGAGGGCCGGTTCCCTTGTAATGTGTTCTTCCCTGCCTCCTGGCCATAGTACTCATCATGTGTTAACATCTTTTTCCCTCCCTGCTTGTATTCAACCATTCTCCTATCCATCACCTTTCTCCCACCTCTGTTCCTTCCCTCCCTCCCTCCCTCCCTCCTTCCCTCATGCATCCATCCATCATCCATTCTTTTTCCATCATCCCATCTCCCTCCCTGCCTTCCACCCTCTCTTCTTTCCCTCCTTCCTCTCCTTCCCTCCTGTCATTCTTCTTTTCTTCCTCTTCTGTCCTTTTCTCCCTCTTCTCTTCCTGTCCCTCTCTCCCTTTCTTTAACAAATCAATGCTCTTGACCACCTACTATGTGCTCACCTGTGATCAACACAGACACACCTGCCCTCATGCTCTCCTATGGGAATCATCCATTAAACATTTTCACAGTTAAACATATGATCACAATACTCAGTGAACACTGCCACAGAATGTCAGAACAGGAAAGTATCCACTCATTTTATGTATGAACAGCCTCCCAGAGGGAGTCAGGGCGGGTCTAGAATGCAGGTCTCCTGCTGGCCTCTCCTGCCCCCATCGCTCAACCCAGCCCCAGGTGGTGATGATAAACCTCAGGACTGGCCCCGCCCTGGCCAAGACCGCCTTCCTCTCAGGCTAATTAGCAATGCCCATCTTATATAAGAGAAATCCCTGAGAGCTGTGGGAGATCAAATATTTACTTTCTCAACAAAGCACAGTAAGTAAAACGCAGACATTTGTCTGCTGTGTGGAAATAAGGCGGGTGAGAGTGAGGGATCAGGAGGGGTGGCTCTGCAGTGCCTGTCACCCTGTCCCCATTCGGTCCCTCTTCTCTGTCTCTGTTTCTCTGCATCTGTCTTTGGTCCTGTCTCCGACCAATTCTCTGCTTTGCTCTGTTTCTGCCAGTTTCTGTCTTCTTTGGTCTCTCTAGATGTCTCCTTGTCTCTGTGTCACCTCTTGCCAGCCCCCCGGCCTCCTGCTGTGGGTGCCACCCAGATCCAATTATTTGAGGTCCCCCCCCCCCCGCCAAATGCCACTGTCTCCCACCCTCACAGCTGTCCCCCATGCTGTTCCCTTCTCTAGGAGCTCTGGTATCTGCGCCTCTGCATCCTCTCTCCAAGCGTCTGCTTACCTTATTCACCCTTTAGGTCTGAGCTGAAATGTCACCTTGTATTTCGAGGAGCCTAGACACTGCATGAGGGCAGAGGTTTTTGAGTCCACACTGCTGTACTGCTCGCAAACTGTGAATGGGACTTGTATGACAATGACTTACTTACTGATTGCATTAATTGCGTCTAGAACAGCGCCTGGAGCATGGCGAGTGCTGAGTAAATATTGGTTGAATGAGTTCATTGAATAAGTAGGAAGCCCTCCCTGGTCCCCCAAATCTGAGTCTGTCCCCCACTGCATCTGGTACTCCTGCTGTCATAGTCTTCTCTCTATTAGATGTTCGGTGTACTGGTGAGGCGACTGTATCCGGACCTCGACAGTAACTGAGAGGTGACCAGATGAGGCCAATGCCTGGTCTTCGTGGTGATCCCCGGACCCATTCAGCTGCATCAACAGTGGCCCCACCACAGAGGCACAGACCTGGGGGGGGGGGCTTCCTGAGCCACCTCTGGAAGTGACACAGGTGGCATCTGCCCATATTCTCTTGGCCAGAGTGCAGATAGATGGCTACATCTAATTGCAGGGAAACCGGTCTCCATTTTAAACAACCTGGAGGCTTTCCCTTTGCAGAGGGCTATTTCCGAGCCAGAGAGCTGCTTCGTTCACAGCTCATCCCTGAAAGGAAGCTGCTCACGCCCCTTCTCCTGATAGAAATCAGCCATTTGCCAACCTGCACCCAGCCATGCGAAGCAAGATGGCAATTAATTAAATTGGTGAATGAACGGTGGTCATACAAATTCCGTTAACAGGCATGGAAAGGGAGATTACATCTTTCAGCCACAAACTTAAAAATGAATGTCTGTCATCTTTTTCAGGAAGGGCAGCTTCTTCTCGAACAGTTTGTCTATAGCAAATGTACCCAGAGCTAGAGAGGTATATTTAAAACCTTGGTGTACCATGGATGGAGTCAGTTTTTAGAGTTCTCTCTCTCTCTCTCTCTTTTTCCTAAAGGAATCTGGCCAAGGAGGCCAGATGTCTATATTTGCAGGACAGCCTCGCGATGGGGTGCTTCATCATGCATTCTTGTCTGGTCACTGTTGGGGTTGTTGTGCATGCCAAGTAGTTGCTGAAGGAAGAGGACCTCCTTTCTCCTTCATCTCGCAGGTGCAGGAGGTAGCTGGGAGGTGGACCCTGTTCTCTGAGACCCACCACAGGGGCCTCTATCATTGACCTCCTCACCGCACAGCCTTACCTTTGTAGAACGTGCCAGGACTAGTCAAAACCAAAAATATCGTAGTGGACTTTGGAGTGGTATCACTGTGTCAGTTGGGGGTCCTTAGGTGTAGACCTCAAGTGTAATTGTTTTTATTGGAGCTGTTCCCAGGAAACACCGGAAGGGGGGGTAGGGACATGAGAGAAGGGAGCCCAAAGAGGTATTACCGTGGACAACTGGAGCACATTCCCACTGGAGAATTCTGGGAAAACTGTGTAGAGCATGATCCTCAGTTGACCAAACCAAGGGGCAAGGGAGCTGGGGCATTTACACACGTAGTCTATCACCATCGACTGAAGGTTGCTCTCTGGAGATGTTCGGTTCTGATACTTCCCCTGCCATGGGCAAGGCAGGAGTGGTGCGTAGGGTCCCCAAGAAGAGGGGTGAGGCCCAAGGGTGTATGTTACAATCCCAATATCCAACCTGCCTTCTCTTGTTCAGTGTCTGGCTTTCATTCCACACCTCTTCTATTTAGCCTTTGGAGGAGGCTAAGGCTACCCCGCTCCCAGATCTAGGAATGGGAATATTAGCTTTGGCCCTATCTTAGCATCATAAGTCTGCTCCTTGACACAGGTGTTGGCTCAAAGGAGTGAGTGAGTGTGTGTGTGTGTGTGTGTGTGTGGCAGGGTAATCTGGCCTTCTGAGAACCTGGGGGCAGCTGGGAAGGACTTCCTACTCTTCGGAGAGGACTTCCAAAGCCGGCCCTCCCTCCCTCTGCCTGGACGTGGGGGTGGAAGCACATAGCCTTGGGAATCGCCAGGGACCATCTTGAGACCATGAAGGAGAGTCGCATGCAGGGTGAAGCCAGCACCCCAGGAGACAGGGAGAAGGAACAAGCCTGAACCCTGGGCTCATGGTTTTGCCACTGAATCAAGCTGTCCTTGACACTTAGCCCTTCTTAGGACTTCTGGTTATTTGAGCCAAGGAATCACTTCATTATTTAAGTCAGTGAGTTGTTTTTGTTGTTGTTTGCAACCGCACACAGCCAGTGTAATTCGAATGCGCATCCTCAGTGTGCGGCAAGGGGGTTGGAACGTGAGGACGTGGGCTTCTGGCATGCTGTTGGTTGGATGCTGAGCCAATAGGACCATTCCGGAAGTCACATGAATAGTGGGTAGCACAGTGCACTGACTGTGCGCTGGCCTTTTGGAGGCAGACCAACCTGGGTTGTAGTCCTGGCTTTGCCGGTGTTAAGCTGTGTGACGCTGAGAGTTTCTATACCTCTCTGTGCCTTAGTCTTCCTCCACAGAATGAGCGCTAATACAAACACCAGCCTCATGGGACTGCTCTGAAGGTGAAGGAATGGAAGGCTCGGCACGAACCTGTGCTCAGTGATCACTGACGATAACAGTTATTCCTGTTATGGAGAGGATATGTGGTCACAAGGATCAGATGCCTTCAGAATGTACAACCTCCTTGGCCCTGGCTGATTTGCTCAGTGGGTAGAGTGTCAGCCTGGCATGAAGATGTCTCGGGTTTGATCCCCAGTCAGGGCACGCATGAGAAGTGACCATCTGCTGCTCTTCCCCTCCCTCTCCCCTTTCTCTCTCTCTTCCCCTCTCACAGCCAGTGGTTTGATTGGTCCAAGTGTCAGCCCCAGGTGCTGAGGATAGCCCAGTTGATTTGAGCATCAGCTGGTTGGGGCGCATGTGGGAGTCTGTCTCACTATCTCTCCTTCTCTCACTTAAAAAAACAAAAAAAGAAAAAAGGATGTGCAAACTCCTTGATTTAGTCAATTGGACTTCTAAGAATTTACCCTCAGTAAATAATCAGATAGGTGCCTGGAGAGATATGTATGAGAATTTTCTTTGCATCATTACTTAAGTGGACAAAAACACTGGGAACAATGTTAATGTTCAACAGCAGGGCCTCTGTTTTGCCAGTGATGGTAAAACTGTGTGATGTGACATATTGTGGTCATTGAAATGAGGAGGTATATTGTAGTGTGATATGCAAAGGTATTCTTGACACATTAAGTGGGATGGAATTGAGTTTTTAAGCCCTATACAGAGATTGGTGCTGGTTTTGCCAGTAAAAATATGCATGCATCCTAATGTCAAGGTTCACTCTGTTTGGGGGTAGAGTGTGGGATTCTGGCTAATTTTCAATGCTGATTTTTCATGTCGCTTGCATGTTTAATTATACAATCAGCACAGGTTACTTTGATGATCAGAAAACAACAACAACGTTATTTTCTATTTTGTTTTATTTATTCTTTGACCTTGTTATTATAAATCATTTTAGGAGCCATTAAATTATGCAAACAATATAATCACCGTTCCTACCTTTTAAAAATGTAAAAACAAATCACTTTGTTTATTGAGTGTGTCTAGAAAGGGAAAACGATTCATTATTTTTTTCAAAAAGCTTTTTTTAAAAATTTGCAACCAACAGTTTGTTTTCTGTATTTGTGGGTGAAGTTCTTTCTATTTTAAAAATACAAGTGAGGGTCAGTTCTTTCTACCCATTAAATTGTCACATGCGCCTCATTTCCCTGTAGGCACAGTGGGTTCTCACTCATCCCCACAACAGGTACAGGTCACGGAAAGGGTTTTTCTTTAACATTAATGTGTTTCTTATTACTAAAGTAATATGTATCCCCAGTAAAAAAAAAATCAATTTTTAAAATATATTGCTTAGTTCCTGGACCTTTCCTTCTCGGTTGTGTCACTCCTAAATTCAAAACATGCATCTTTTTAGCTTTTCTATGCATATACTTATCTGTTGTGTTTACTTTTTTTGTATGTATATGCTAATATATACGTCTTGTGTTTCTTCTATTCTAAACCACCATCATTGGGATTCTACTCTTGTTGCCTTAACAGCCTCTTAGCAAAAAATGCATTTCATGAGAAAGCAAGTCTTAATTTCAAAAATAATTTGAAAAAATTTGGTTCTTAAAAATCAAAGAACTAGACTATAAACATCTATTGCTTTTTTTTTATTGGTCATTTATGTACAAAGAATGCACAGATCACTGGCGTTTGATGAGTATTGATATATATTGTTTGTTTGTTTTTTAACATAGGATCATACTTTATACACTTCCCTGCAAGTCGCTTTTTTTCACTTAGCAATATATCTTGGGCATCTTTGCCCATCTAATAGTCGCCTAGCATTCCATCATTGTAACTGTATGATCATTTATTTTCCCAAACCCCTTTTTATGGACATTTGGGTTGTGTCCAATTCTTTTGCTGTTACAAACAGTGCAGTGAATATCCTTGTGCATCTATCTTGGTGCCCTTGTGGGAGAATTTTTCATAGGTGGATTGTTATTGATGTCCAAGCACGATCGATTCAGAATACTTCATGTAGGATGTTCGGGAGATGTAATCTCTGTTCTCGGAAGGGCACAGCTAGGCAGACATCACCTGTTTGTGTCCTCCCCCACTTTATGGTCCTGACCAGGGACCTCTGCTGTCATGTCAACCCCTCCCATAGGTGAGCGATTCTGGGCAGAGCCCACTTGATGTCCTTGTTCATCTTCAAAGTTTGTGCCCAGGTGAAATCTAATCCATTCGATCAGACAATTTAGGGGGTTGCATTAACCAGTGGGATGCCAGCTTTGTTCTGAGCTCTTTGGGCTCTGGGATACTATGATGAGTTGATGGGTATAGTCCCCACTCCCAGGCTGACATTCTAGTGGAGGGAGCAACAAGGAAACAAATGAACAATGTGGAACCCATTAGCCACATCCTGAAGCCTCACCTGGCTCACAGCATGGGTGATGGGGAACAGCTTTAGATGCCCTGCCTTACAGATAGCCCTCCTAGCTCCCACTGGAAATGGAGAAGGTTTCTCTTTGGGAGAGTATCTGTTACTCCTATGTCTTGTCCTGTTTGCAGGGAAGTATGTTCCTTTCTCCTCTTAGACCCAGGAATTAATGATCTTATAGGAAGGAGAGCAATCTCATTTTTTTCAAAATCTGTATAGGATATCATTGTTTTGGCTATACCCTAATTTATTTAACCAAGTCTTCTATTCAAAGGAATCTAGATTGCTCCCAATATATTGCTCTTAGAATTCTGCGGTGAAGGCCCTGGCCGGTTGGCTCAGTGGTAGAGCATCGGCCTGGCGTGCGGGAGTCCCAGGTTCGATTCCCGGCCAGGGCACACAGGGGAAGCACCCATCTGCTTCTCCACCCCTCCCCCTCTCCTTCCTCTCTATCTCTCTCTTCCCCTCCCACAGCCAAGGCTCCATTGGAGCAAAGTTGGCCCGAGTGCTGAGGATGGCTCTGTGGCCTCTGCCCCAGGCGCTAGAATGGCTTTGGTTGCAACAGAGCAACACCCCAGATGGGCAGAGCATCGCCCCCTGGTGGGCATGCCGGGTGGATCCCGGTTGGGTGCATGCGGGAGTCTGTCTGACTGCTTCCCGGTTTCCAACTTCAGAAAAATACCAAAAAAAAAAAAAAAAGAATTCTGCAGTGAATAACCTTGCCCATACATCATTTGCACAAGTCCAAACATCCCTGTACGATAAATTTCCAGAAGGATTGCTGCGTCAAAAATATCTGCATTTGTAATTTTGATAGATATTGTCAAATTATGCACCATAGGAACACTCCCACCAGCCGCGCTCAAGAATACCTATTTCTCCTCAGCCTTGCCGACAGAGTGTGTTATTAACCTTTTGGATTTTTGCCAATTTGCTGGGTAAAATGGTATGTCAGTACAGCTTTCATTTGCATTTCTCTTTTTTGAGTGAGATTGAGCACCTTTGCAAACGCATTAAGAGTCATTTGTGTTTTCCTTTCAATGAACTGTCTATTCATTACCCTTTAACCATTTTCCCATTAGATGGTCTTTTTATTGATCCCCTCACTACATGCTTGCTGAATAAACAAACGAATGAAATAAGATGCATTGAAATAGGGGGCACTGATGACCATGGTTCAACATCCCAGGTAAAACCCAGCAGAAGCAAGAGTGGCTTTGGCCAGGCTGCAGTTGTTCATTGAGCTCTTTCTTCTCTTTCTTTGAGAGCCCGGGATCTCACATTTAAATGCCGCTCCTGATGGACAGCTCTCCAAGAGGCAGAGTCAATGAGGTTCGAGGAAGCAGCCTTCCAGAACAAGGAGCTGAGACTATCCGGAGGCCCGTCTTGGTCCTTAGTGGGATGCTCAGTGGGTGGATGAGAGTGGACCTATGTCCTTTAGACCAGTGGTCCCTAGGTCCCCAACCCCCGGGCCATGGACCGGTATCAGTCCGTAGGCCATTTGGTACCAGTCTGCAGAGAAAGAATAAATAACTTACATTATTTCCATTTTATTTATATTTAAGTCTGAACAATGTTTTATTTTTTAAAAATGACCAGATTCCCTCTGTTACATCTGTCTAAGACTCACTCTTGACGCTTGTCTCGGTCACATGATACATTTATCCGTCCCACCCTAAAGGCCGGTCTGTAAAAATATTTTCTGACATTAAACCGGTCCGTGGCCCAAAAAAGGTTGGGGACCACTGCTTTAGACGCTAGGTGGCAGGTAAGCATCCAAGTATAATTATTAAGGAGATAAATCTTGGCTCTTACCCGAATGGAAGGTACATCAGACTCACCTTATATAATTTCTGTGAACCACACACCTGCATCGCTTTCCGGCCAGAGTGGGCTTGGCAACAGTTCTGGTCTTGGAGACGATGGTTGCTTCTACCTTCCCTGCTGTTGTCATTCCCGCCACGGCCGCTGTGCTGATCCTTTGAGGGACCAGAGCAGGAGGCAGTGACCCATCTACATGAAATCAACAAGGGGGTTAATTGATGGAGATGAGAGCTGGTGGATAAATGATCCCTGCCCTAGGTGATGGCTGAGAGGTGCAGCCTCTCTGAAGACCTGTCCCCCAGCTGCACCGGCTCTGTAAGGCACATCACATTTCTTTTCTTTGGGACTTGACTCCCCAAGACTGTGTGGGCGCATCCACTCTCGCCCCGGGCTCTGTTTTTCTAGGGAACTCTGGCTAAGACAGAAAGTAAGCTCGCTTCCCTCCAGAGGTGGGGGTGTCTATAAATGGTATATGGGACACCTAGATTCGAAAAGCAAAACGGCTTGTGGTAGAACAGTAAAGTTTTAAAAGGCAAACCCTGCTAGGTATTGAACAGGTAGTATGGGGTAACTCTACGCTATAAAGTCTCACGTGTTGTATCACTTAATGCTCATAACATCCCCATGAAGTATTACTACTGTCATCCTACTGTTAAAGGAGCCGAGACTTATAGGCTTGGAGTTTGAAGACCTAGTTAGATTTATGATCTCCCTAATGTTAGGGACGGTGTCCTTCTCCAACTATAAAGAAAAGGCCGGATTACAACATCTGTGACTTCAGCCACTAGCAAAGGCTGCCTGAGGTCTAATCAGATTGCCCGCATGAACTCTTTGAGACTATTTAATAGTATTTGCAGGTGTGGCTAGGTGTTTTAAGCATGGAGTGCCTCAGGCTTGAGTGGCAGTCCCCTCCCTATCCACCCATTGGCACAGCTAAGTGCAGAGTGAGGCTCACAAGAAGTGAGATGAGGACCTGTCATCACCATGAGCCTTTCTCTGTGGTGTAAGGGTGGCCAGCAACACGCGAGGCTGCAGGACGGAGCCTCTGGAGCCACAGAGACAGAGCTCCCTGTGGACTTGCTTGGGTGGGACAGCTGACATGTACCACCAGATGAATGACAAATGTCGCCAGCTTCCTACGAGGTCTTTTCTGCTGGGTCAGTTTGACCCAAGATTGCCTGACCGTAAATGACTTGATTGCTGTTAAAAATATTGTCGGGCCCTGCCTTGGAGACTGCTGGGTGGGTCTGAGCTAGGATTTGTACTTTTCACATACATTTCAGGAGAATGAAAGCAGGTGCATTTGAGCAGGTGCATTTGGGAAACGCTGCACTAGATTGTGGCCTTGGTGTGCCCCAAACAGTTGGTCCTGAATCTTCCTTGGGCGTGGATACCTTTGCCTCAAATGTCCTGGTGAGGTCCCTCTATCTCCCTTGGGGCTAGCAGTCTAGTGGTGACAGTGGTAAGTGGCCTCACGGGGTCCAGGGCCTGGAGAACTGAGCAGAGAGAAAGGAAAGCTGGGAGTACTCCCCAGGGGCCTCTTCTAGACACGTCCAGTTAGCTTTGGTGACAATCTCAGATCTGACAAGAATTACAGGTACTTTTCTCATTCCCTTGAGGTCATTCTGAGCAACACGTAGATCATGAGCAGGAAGAAAAGAGACCACTGGAGAAATGGCGAAAACAAATCGTTTTTTGAAGTATTCAAATGATCGGCCTGCCTGGTCAATACTCACTCCTCCACCTTAAGAGCCAGTGTGGGGTGGGCAAGAATAATAAAACGTACACTGTGCGTCCTTCCAACCTCAGGGGTCCATGCTGCCAGAATTCTGCAAGAGTTTGAAAGTCATTATAGGCTGTAGAGCTCTGATTTCACCAACAAAGGGGTCCAGGTACTTAACATGCCTTTTTGTGTTTTTTTCTGCCAGGATCCTACTTCCTACCTCCTGGGAAGCTGATCCATGAAGCTTAGTTCAGGGGTTTTGAACCGCCAAGTGGGGCATGGATAATACTATATATTACAGTAGCAGCCCGAGCTTTCGCCCTGCCTGGGGGTGGTGAGAGGGCTGACACTAATATTTGTAAGACTTTCGTGGTGTATCACCGTTTACAGACCACTTCCACGTGCATTGTTTTATTGGATCTGTGACAGAGGCAGGGTAGATGTTGGCATCCCATCCAACAGAATGTAAAATGGAGGTGGCAAAAGGCTAAGTGATTTGCCTGTTGTCAAGTGGCTTTTAAAAACACAGAGCCAGGCCTACTCTCTGTCTGTGTAGGGTTCTTTCCAGTTCCTGCAGTCCCCCAGGGACTGGGGTCTGGCTGATCCTCTGCACAAGCCAAATGCAGGTGAGCAAAGCCCCGAACACAAACGCGAGGCTCATGACACATCACCCGCGGCAGGAAGCGACGAAGGCACGCGCACCGCTCCATCCTACCGTGTTCCGCGCTTTGGTCATGGCTGCTGCTGTGACCAGGACCCAGCTTTTAGAATCCTTCTTGCAGAGGGAGGGATTTCTGAGCCGAAGTACAAGTTCCTCTCAATTCAGAGCACCGGGACTCGGGGGTGACCTGCTTAAGAGCAAGCTGTGTGGCAGCTTCACTGCTTTGGGGATTTTAGGTAGAACTAAGAGGGACCAGATACAGAGGGAGGCCGAGGGCTTCCACTTTTTGTTTGAGTTTGTGGGTGGGGCCGGGCCTATCTTCTCTGGGAGGGCTGGAAGGGACAGAGCTTCTCTCTCCCAGTGGCTTTAAGGAAAAGCCACTTTATCCAGAAAGGTGTGAAATATGACCCCGTGAGGATTCTCCTGGGAGAAGAAAGAAAAGGGCCAAGGAGGGCTGAGAGACACACTTCAGGGGGGGCCCCTGCCCATTCATTTTTGCGCTTTGTCTGCAGCAGCAGAAAACTGACATGTTTGGATCTCTGTCGCCTGGGTTATTTGTTTGTTTGTTTGTTTTCAGTGTCCAGCATATAAAATGAATTTGGTTGTAATGTTTAAAACTTAAGGCATTTTTTTCACCCCCAGGGGAAAAAAAATAGGATCTGAGACTTTGGATGTTTATGTCCGTGAGTGACGGAACCAGGACTGCTCAGTTCTGAACCGGTACTCATGTGATTCCAGAGTGTGCATGCACGTGTGTCCTTCCTGCGTTGTGCTGTGACTATTCTAGCGCACATATCTATGGAAGGACACATCTTAAAAACGCCCATTGTCCTGCTTGGAGAGCGCTCCATCTCAGCACGTGTCCATCGCCTCTGTCATCCGAACAGCATGCACTGCCTGGTAAGGAAGGACCATAAGTCATTCGGAGGAAGCTCCATTGAGAGCAGCCAGGCTGTCTCCTGCCTCCAGCTGCGCCTTTGTCATTAGAGAGTGTTGCCTGATGAATGATAGGCTGGGCAAGTGAAGGACTTGCCCAAGGTCACGCAGCTCCTTGGTGGCAAAGCTGGGATTGGAACATAGGTCTCCTGACCCTGGCCCACCTGTTCAAGGATTCTCCACTTTGAGGGGTGCTGGGGACAGGACGGGTATGGCACTGCACCCCAAAAGGCCAGTTTGGAGGATAGAAGTAGACAAACCCCCCTGCATCTATATGGGTGGTGTTCCACTCGATCATTGTCTTAATTCTCTGGCAGGGTCACAGCCACTAACACCCCTCCTCCAGTGCCCATTGTGTCCCTCTCTGACCCTACAGCATGGCAGCCCAGCAAACCCCAGGGCACCGCCCTTCCGTAATGGGTAAGTCATGGTCAGCTCTGGGAGGCAGCAGAGAGCGAGCTCCATTTAAAGAAGCACACGTTTCCAGGTGCTGAGTCACGTTGGGCTGGCCCAGCTGGCCCATGTTCGGGCAATGTGGATGCTTACTGCCCAGCAGCCGCTGCAGCCTGGCTCGGACCTTGGCAACCACCCCAAAGAGGCCCTGAGCTGAAACACCTCATTTAAGAAGATGAAACATGCCACCTAGAGCCCCCATACCTCTCCAGATTTTAAGCATAGGCATTCCCATTGCCACCCCACTGACTGCTTCTCTTTAGTATAATAGAGATCAATCAGCCGAAATTACTGTCGCAGAAACCGGGTTTCAATTCCAGCTCTGCTTGCTTACCAGCTGTGTGACCTTAGGTGAGCTGAATAGACTCTCTGAGCCCCACTGTCCTCATTTGTAAAATGAGGTTCATAGCTACCTTGCAAGGTTTAGGGGTGATAAATACAGCAATACATAGGAAGCCCATATTATAGTGCCTGGCAGGTAGTAAGCATTCAACAACTGATATTAAGTTAAATTAAATTACCTTAAGTGTGTGTTTAACACTGTGCTAGGCATGGTAGGAGCATACCAAGCATAATGAGATATACTAGCTTTTGTGAAAATTGTTTTAAAAAGACAAGAACTCTGAACTTATCAGTAACAAGTCAGAATATTGCAACATTCGGCTAGTTATTGAGAATCTACTTGGGTTCAGGCAAGGCACTGGCTGAGGCTCCTGGGATACACAAATGCTTTATGACCTCAAGCAACTCACTGCCTAATGGTAGTGACCTGCAAACACATGATTACAATGTGACAAGTTCTCAGATGTGTTTTGGATTTTTTTTGTATTTATCTGAAGTTGGAAACAGGGAAACAGTCAGACAGACTCCCACATGCGCCCGACTGGAATCCACCTGGCATGCCCACCAGGGGGTGATGCTCTGCCCATCTGGGGCATTGCTCTGCTGTAACCAGAGCCATTCTAGCGCCTGAGGCAGAGGCCATGGAGCCATCCATCCTCAGCACCCGGGCCAACTTTTTGCTCCAATGGAGCCTTGGCTGCGGGAGGGGAAGAGAGAGACAGAGAGGAAGGAGAAGGGGAGGGGTGGAGAAGCAGATGGGCGCTTCTCCTGTATGCCCTGGCTGGGAATCGAACCTGGGACTCCTGCACACCAGGCCAACACTCTACCACTGAGCCAACTGGCCAGGGCCTCAGATGTGTTTTTTGTGGTCTGGGCTTCAGGTCAGGAGCAGATAATTCCAGGTACCTCCTAATCTTTGCAGTTCCTTAAACCTACCAGCCTCCTTCCTACTTCTCCTTGTAAACCCTGCTGCCTCTGCCTTCCCTCATCTTATCAGTCAGGGCCTTTTCAATTGCGAGGCACAGAAAACCAACATAAAGTGGCTGAAGAAAAAAGAAGTTGGTTTGTACTAAAGGATCTAATGTGAGTGGCCTCATGTAAGGCTGGATCTAGGGACACAAGTGATAGCATCAGGACTTTCTCTCAGACCAGTTTCCCTTTATGTGGGCTTCATTCTTTAGAGAGTTCATTCTTACTAGCGGCAAGATGGCCATCAGCAGTTTAGACGAAACTCTAGCCATTGCTGCAATAACAGGATAAAGAGAGCTCCTTTGCATCTATGGGTCCTGAGAGTCTGGGGCTGCCTTTCATTGGGCCAGTTTTAGCCATGTGTCCATTCTTTATCCAATGGCTGTGGCCAGGAAGTGGGGCTAAACTGATTGGCCAGATCTGGGTCACATGTTCATCCTTTGGGAAATCAGGGGGACTGAGTAGGGATAAAAGGTCATTTCCCAAGGAACGCTGGATACCGGGCAGCTAAAAACAACAGATACCTCTCGCACGTGACAAACCCTTCTCATCCTTCATGCTGAAGTTGAATGTCCTCTCAGCAAAGTGGGTCATGTGTTATTTCTGCTATCAGCCCCCAATGTGTACAATTATAAGGAACCCTCCTTCAAGGGAGGAGCTGTGTGCAGGGTGGGGGCCAAAGTAGGTTTACAGTGTTTGCGTGGGAAAGAACACAATAATTAATAAATAATAATGCAGGAATAAACTCCGCATTTTGTGTACTCACAACTGTAAACCTACTTTTGCCCCACTCTTATTATTAGTGTTGTGGGTGCTGGGCACCTAGCTCAGTGCCTCAGACAGCCTGGGCATATAAGAAATGTTCACTGAGTGAATGAATGAATGAATGAATGAAGCCCGAGTGTGGTGGTTCTGGGCCAGCTTGTCCTTCAGGACACTGCTCTCTCTCCCCTGTTAAGTTATGGAGGGGCCCTTTAGGCTGCATTTCTTGGGCTCCTAGCTTCTGCCTGGGGACAGCCAATGGGGGACCTTGGCAGGATACTAGGGGTCAGCAGGAAGAACCTGGGGTGCTTCTTCTCTAGTCTCTCTACCCCAAGAGGCTTGCAGAGGCTGCCTCTCCTCTGTGCTTCCAGCTCCTGCCCGGGGACCCTGGCCCCTGGGCTCTGGCATACCCCCTCCTCCCTCTGTCCAGCTAGATGGAAGAAGTGTGGCTTTTCTCTGTGGCTCCTCTCTGGGTGGTCCCGCCATCCCTTCTTGGCTTCTGACCTTTTTTCATCCCCCATAAAACTGGTTTCCTGTATTAAATTTCATCCAAAATACTTAGAGTGGTGTCTGTTTTCCCACTTGGTGTCTGGCTGATACCAACCTGTTTCATTTGAAACCCTCCAACCATTAGGGGCACGCTTGCCTATAGAATTTTCTGATCCACAAAGGGACTTTGGTCTGCTCTGTGAGGAATCTTCCAGCTGTGGCTTGAGAGAGAGAAGTCACCCTTTTCTGAAGACTGTATTAGTCACTGACAGTTCCCCTGTCATCAGACAGCCCTGCAGGTCATCGGCATGGTCCCAGCCAGCGAGGGAGCTTACCTGTGGGGAGTCGAAAAAGATTCATCAGCAAAGTGGCAGGGAGGAGGATATGATGTTACGATTTCATGCCCTCATTCCAGTTTTATAGAAGAAAGCCTGGCTTCTCTAAATGTTGGCTCTGAGAAGTTAGGGGCGACCTGTGAGATCGCTTCTGTCCATAGCAAGGATAGGAGCAGGCATGGGGGGACCCCATAGCTACCCGCCGTGCCCCAGGGAGCAGAGCACAAAGGAGCAATGTTGGGAGGCTTTGTTACTTATCGCACCGTGTAAGGCACTTGGTGTCACTGAATCCTCATTTCCCCTGCTGTGAAACAGCTGACGACAGCATGTACCTCCTGGACACATGCAAGGTACTCAGTGGAGTGCCCACTGGGACCCACCGTTTAAACCTTTTATAAATATCGTCGCAAGAAATGACAGCGATCATTCCACTGACACTGACCATAGACCTTTGCAGGGTTGGGATGACATCTCACCTTAGTACTCGCAGTGCCAGGTCCATGTGGTAATTAGTTTAGTTCCCTAGGATCAGGGATCCATTCAGGTTAGCTTAGATATAAACAAAGGGTGTTTGACGGTCTCTGGGAACTCTTGCAGAATTCCACGGCAAGAACTATGGCTGAAACCTCCTACCCTGGGGCTCCCTGTTCACCTGCCCAGACTATTGTAGGATGTCACTATTGCCAGGATGTCTGCTCTCGGAGGGCAAGTTTTGTGTGGCTTGTTTACTGCCCTGTCCCCAGCGCCTGGCACAATCAGTATTCAGTATTTTTTGACCAAATAAATGAATGTTAGCTCTTAATACAATTGATAACCAACTTTCTGGGACTTTGAATCTTTGTATTTTTCCTCTCATGAATGCCTGTTGCAGAGTTCAACCTGACACCTCTTTGAGGCGTCTTCCTTCCTTCCAGCTCCGCCCCTCCTGGGGGTTGTTGTTTGAGGTACACATTGTCCTTGCGGTCTAATTATGAAGGTGCTCGTGTCTAGGTAATGGTTTAATCTCCCTTTGAAGTGAACCCTCTTCTTCTTTAAAAGGCACCAGAACCCCCCACTGAATTCCTTGCTGTTATGAAACCAGTCTCTGAAAGCTGATGGGGAAGCGCATTTGTGGATTGCTGTCAATTGGAAGGCTTTGAAATTAATTGTCTTAGCTAACGTTGCTGAGATCTGACCATATTACAGTTAATGCATCAAAATATTATCTCCTCGGTGGTGTCTGGTGAGACTATCCGTCCTGCATTATTCTCTCTTGAGCAGGAAAATGTAATTTGTGTTGGTTTCAAAATCAAGATGGCAAACTAAGTGGCAGTGGGAAGAACTCTTAGATGAAAATGCAGACTTTAGAATTTGGATTCTAGAAATAGCTCTGAAGTTGTCTGACTATATGGCCTGCAGTTGGGCTATTCTTTCTGAACTCTTTGGAGGGGGTATGCTCTGAAACAATTTTGATTACATAAATAAAACAGAAATATATATATATATTAATAAAAAATTTAAATTTACAAACAAAGCTTACATCCCCTTTGACCATGACTCCCCAAGCGCCTGAAGTATGCAGTCATTTATTAAGTTAATCTTTCCAGATCTCTGTCTATGTATTTGTGTGTTAGTAGACAGTATTGTCATATGAATGTGTTTTATATAAATGTACAATACTGTAACCACAACCTGCTTTTCCCACCCAACATTATGACTTGGGATTCTTTTTATGTCAGCACATGTATATTTCTTCTAATGCTGGATAACTTTGTGGTATTTCTATTAGTCAGCTTGACTGCCATAGTAAACTACCATGGACAGGGTGACTTAAACAGCAGATATTTCTTTCATAGATCTCTGGAGGCTGGGAAATCCAAGATCAAGGTGCTTTTTTTATTTTTTTATTTATGGATTTTAGAGAGAGAAGAAATGGAACAGAGAGAGAGAGAGAGAGAAATATTGATTTATATTCCACTTATTTATGTATTCATTGATTGATTCTTGTTTGGGCCCTGATCAGGGATCGAACCCAAATCTTGGTGTGTCAAGACCAGGCTCTAATCAATTGAGCTACCTGGCCAGAGCCTCAAGGTGCTCACTGATTCCACTCTTTGTGAGGACTTCTTCCCAGCTTGTAGAAAGCTGCCCTTTTGCTGTCCTGACATGGCAGAGAGAGAGAGAGCAAGAGAGAGTGAGAGAGAGGAGAGAGAGAAAATGCATTGGTCTCTCTTCCTCTTCTTATAAGGGCACTAATCCCATCATGGGGGCCCCATCCTCATTACCTCATGTAAATCTAATTATCTCCCAAAGACCCCACCCCAAACATCATCACATTGGGGGGTAGGGCTTCAACATATGAATTTGGGGGGCATTCAGTCCATAGCAATATTCTGTAACACAGATGTGCCATTCCTTCTTTAGCCATTGTTTTTTTGGTAAATGTTTAGGCTGTTTCCAATTTTTCCTTATTACAATATGCGCTGTAATGAACACCTGTTCAGCCTCCCCTCTCAGGAAGGCATTGGGAATGGACTGGCTCTATCATAGTTCAGTCATTCTCAAACTGGGGGGATTGAGCAAGTCCCCTTTCAGTCATTTTCAGTATAACCTGGGTATAATCGGGGTCCCCTGTGGCTCAGTTTTTGTTCTGTGTCAATTAACCCCCCCCCCACACACACAAAAACCTGACAGAAAAATACAATTGAACACAATTCCATGTTTTACTTGGTTGCTCAGAGAACCCCTGAAGGTAGTGGTGTGGGTGGGGTTGAGGGTGGGGGTCAAAGTCAGCACCCTCCTCTTTGTGAACTGGAGTGTTTGTTGTTTTCAGGTATACTTTTGCTTCTTTTGATTTTAGGTAGCATGGTATTCATCCTTGCTGAGGCTTCCAAACCAGTTGTATTTCTATCTAATTTTTATTTTCTACACACACATAGATCAAAGGTACACGTGGTTACGAGTTACAAGATAGGAAGAGATAGCAGTGAAGGTGCTCCCTCCCACGTCTATCATCTTGCCAGAGACACTCACCGCTGACAGTCGCTGACGTATCCTCTTGTTTATTCAAGCAAATCAGTTTCAACACAAATGGTGGCATACCCAAAAGAATTGAGACATTTGCTTTTTTAAGTTTTTTTTTTTTTTTTGTATTTTTCCGAAGCTGGAAACGGGGAGAAACAGTCCGGCACGCCCACCAGGGGGCGACGCTCTGCCCACCAGGGGGCGATGCTCTGCCCCTCCGGGGCATCGCTCCTTTGCAACCAGAGCCACTCCAGCACCCGGGGCAGAGGCCAAGGAGCCATCCCCAGCGCCCGGGCCATCCTTGCTCCAATGGAGCCTCGCTGTGGTAGGGGAAGAGAGAGACAGAGAGGAAGGAGAGGGTGAGGGGTGGAGAAGCAGATGGGTGCCTCTCCTGTGTGCCCTGGCCGGGAATCGAACCCGGGACCTCTGCACGCCAGGCCGACGCTCTACCACTGAGCCAACCCGCCAGGGCCGCTTTTTTAAGTTTTTTAAAACTACTGGAAAATTCCAACATATAACAGAAGTAGAGATACATCCTCCTGGACTCATCACTCAGCTGAACCATTCTCAGTGTACTGCCCTTGCTTTTCCAATGACATGACACGTCTTGGACCTTGTTCCATTTCAGTTCGTGTAGGCTTGCCTGGCTTATTCTCCAGCTGGCTTCGTCGTCTATAATAAGAAGGACAGAAGGATGGATGTCCCGCAATTCATGTTACCAGCCTCCTATTGATGGGCATGTATATGGTTTCCAATCTTACGTTATGACAAACAGTGCTGTGACGGACATCCTTGTGCACACGTGTGAATCAATCTGTATGAAGTTCCTGGAAGTGGAGCTGCTGAGTCAAAGGCATGTATATTTTAAGATATTGGAAAGGACTGCCAGATGGCTCGCTAATGGGGTTGCATTAATTCTTGCTCTCACTAACAGTATATGAGAGCACTCACTTCCCCACCAGCTCATCAACATCATATTATCCCCCTCTTTTTAAAAAATCTTTAAAATACTTTCTTCTAGTTAGGTCTTCGGCAGTATATTTCAAACCCAGAAGTGAGATGTGTTGAGCAAGCTGTGAAGCCAGTTTGGTGGGTAGAATTTAGCATAGAGCACATCAGAGAACATCACCTATGGTGACTGCGAGTGAGTGTTGTCTGTGAAACTTTTGCTTCAGTCACATGTTTGTGTGTGTGTGTGCCTGTGGAACTGGTTTGGGATGCAAAACATAGATCATACTGTGGGTCTGGGTCCAAAGAGTTGGAAAAGTTCCCCTTCCCCTTTCATCTCTGCTCTGGTCCTCTGAGAAAAATGTTCTGATGCAAATCTACTTCAGTCCCTCTGACATTGGGCACCCAGCCCTGCCTGGCAGGACTTCAGAGGGCCTCTAGGGGGCGCTGCTGGTGACTGTGTTTCACAAAGGGGGAGATCTCGCATTCAGGGCAGAGGCATCTTGGTGCTGAGGGACTGTCCTGTGCATTCCAGGGCACTTGGACTCCTTGGCCCCAGACGTTACCTTCCAGCAGCATCCTCCCAGTCACTGTAATATGGAAAATGGCCTTTCTTGCTTTTCTAAGCCCCCGACCAAGGGCTCCACCATCCCCAGTGCAGAGCCTCGCTGGTGGTGGAAACAATGGCTGCAGTTGTACTTGAACAGCTTTTTGTCTCAATTACCTTTGCTTTAAGTCCTTTCAGCCTCAGGGTCTCCCAATGTGTCATGTCCCCTGTTTGGAACATGAAGACACACACACACACACACACACACACACACACACACACACACATCTTGGTCATTTCCCCTACTCATCCTTCAGGTCCAAGTATCACTCATTTCGAGAGATTCCCCTGTTAGGAACTCTTTCTCTTCCTCTCTCTCTCTCCACAATCACCATGCCTTTCTATTTCTCCTTATTTTGCAAATGACCTGACCGTCCACCTAATGTTTATGTCCTTCTATGAGGGCAGGGACCCCGGTTTTCCTATCCACAGGTGTATCCCCAGGGTGGTGTCTGTCATCTAGAAGGCACTCTATGGATATTTCTAGGAGTGATTTGTATATGTTGTCATTTAGTAGCAGGAGAGGTTCTGATGGACCAATGGCCATTTCCCCAGGGAAATAAATAAGCCTTTTTCCTTTGGTGACTGTGGCACTTGGCCGTCTGTGAAGTGACAGTCTGAGGAAATTCTGATGAATTGTTCTGGGCAGGCAGATCAGCCCGCGGCCCGGCAGGCGCAGAAGCACACACAACCCTGGAAATCAGCACAGAGCGAAGGGGCTGCTACCGAGACGGCGGCGGGGCTTGGGGGATCTGCTCAAGATTGTGCAGCAACCTGGGCACTCGAACCAGCGGGAGAAGGTGACCACCTCTAGGTATTAAGGGGCAAGTGCAGGGAAAATTTACCTAAACTTTGAGATAGAGGTTGTGGAGAGGGTCACCGGACTGGGATTGTGTGGCATTTGGCCAAGGAAGTTGGCCAATCCATGCTGACTGTGCAGGAAAGGGACATGGAAATAAATGCCCCAACTTCTCTATCCTCCTATCCTCTGTTCTCCCATTGGTTGAAGCCAGTGGGCAAGGGAGCCCAACAATGCAGTCCATCCAGGTGAGCCTGCAGCGTGCTCAGTCAATACAGAGCAGGGTGGCCAAGGGTGGAGAGTGCTTGCAGGAGAAACAAAAGTGGTTTATCTCAGGGGACAGTCATGGTGTGTCTTTGTGAGGCCATGGAGTGGACTGGGTAAGAGTATGGGTACCAGAGCCAAAGCCCCTGAGCTTGAATCCCATCTCCTCCACCCCCTAGGCATGTCATCTCTCGGTGCCACGGTTACCTCATCTATAAAATGGGAGCAATAATAATGGTACCCACTACATCAAGTGGAACATGTTATATAACACACTAAGTGCTTAGGTTAGGGATCAGCACATTCTAAGCATTCATGAATTGTTAGCTGTTATTAACACCGTCATTGGGGACATCATTTTCCTAGGCTTGTACGGAAATTCAAAGGGGAGGAGAGAAGGAATCAGACCTTCCATTGAGGAATGGGGCTTTGCAGAAGCAAAAAGGAATAAAATGTAATAACAGGGGAATTGATTTCCTGCAGCGGAAAAGATCTCCTTCCTCTTTTCCATTACGAGGTCTGACCTCAGCTTTGAAATTTCGATTGCTGGTACAAATTGACTTTTATTTTTTTCTCACTTTCAGCACTGCTATATATTTTTTTCCCTTCATAGTCTATAGGCTGACGGGACATATTTGAATGGGCGGATTAAATGAGTTTTCATTTGCTACTTTGAAATGTTTTAATCCCCTGGAGAGAAAGATTAAAGCTCTTTACTGAGGGTTGGGGTATGCGAGTGTGTGTGTGTGTGTGTGTGTGTGTGTGTGTGTGTGTGTGTGTGTGTGTGTGTTTAAATTAATGTTGATATCCCACATTCCACAGAAACTTCCTTTATTTTCTGGTGTCAGCAGATAGAAACATTTTGTGGCTCACACCGCTACCAGCCACGGTGAGAAGAGAGGTTGGGGTGGGAGGGTTGGGCTCCTGGGAGGGAAAATTGAGTAACAAGCTAGCTTTCTAAAGAAGGCATCAGGGAGGGGAAGGATGCTAGGAGATGTAAGAAGCCTGTCTGGACAAAGGAAACAGCCAGTTGTGAAGATATGCCTATCTCTATCTCCGTCTTGATAGGTCGATCAATCGATAGAGATATAGTAATATTGCGATATAGAGATATATAGATATTTTGGGTTAACAGATTTTTAATAAGGACAAAGAGTTTGGAATGAACTGAGAACTCTCTCAGGCAGGAGAGACAGGTTCTTAGGCTGTCACTGGCGTGCGAAGTGTCGTGATGATGCAATGGGAAGAAAATGTTTATGAAGAGGAATCTCTAAACCTCGTCCAGCTGCCGAAGTCTGGGAGACACCTGGGAGCACTGGGCTGAGAGTCCGGAGAACTGGCTTCACTGTCTGGAGCCTCCTGTGTCTGGGTTGTTACCTTCCCAAGACAAGAAGTGGTCAGGGCATGGTTAGCCTTCCTGATTTCACTTATGAGCTGGGAGGCGGGGGTTCTCTGGGAGCTGGATGGTTACGGATGGTCTTGGCTAGGCTCAGCTCTGTGTTAGCTAGCCTCATCTTCCACTGACTACTTTGGGCTTATTATTGGGCAGGAGTTCAAGAGAAGAAGTAGAATTTGCAAGGCTGCTTAAAGTCCAGGCTCTTGGCATTAATTGGCCAAAACAAGACACAGGCCAACACAGGGCAAGGGATGGAGAAATTGGTTCCATCTCTTGATGGACAGAGCTGCAAAAGCACGTGAGTTCAGGGAAAGGCAGAATTGGGGCCATCTTTGCAACCAGTCCACCATGTTCCTCTCATTCTGCGGAGACCATGTTAGCACGAACTTCTTAGTGAGCTCATGCCTCTAAAGCAGTGATTTGGATCAGGCTTGTGGGCAGGAGGTGCTCAGCAAATATTAGCCTTTACCGTGGCCGTGATCATTAATATTATTATCATGGCTGATGGAGTCCTCCTTATCCCTGGGCATCTGACGCTCAGTGCAGTTCCCAGGTTCAAATCACCTCATCAGATTTGCTCCCACATGCCTGATTGTGTTTCTGCTTAATAAAGGAGCAAGTCAGTTCATGGAAAATTTCCATGATTTTTGTGAGCACAGTTGCCACTGCATGTTAGCGTCCTTTGACCACTGGCTGTCAAGGCAGCTAGAGCAGAGATCTATTTAAAGAACATGTAGGTGCCTTTGCTTTTTTGCCATCAAAGCCATGCCAGGGCTGGAGACATATTTGACCTGGACAGAAGGGTTCTGACATGAGATAGACATTCCACTTGCATCCGCCTTGACTCAGGAATGGGGAAGTAATTGCCTAGTGAAGCTTGATCACCTCATGTTAATGACTGAAGCCACCATTCAGTTTTATTTCCAAAGGAGAGAGATTGAGCCTGGAGTCAGAAATGCATCACAGGCTGTGATGTTGCTAAATTCTCCAGTCCTGTTAGCAATGCCGCAGCTGGCTCAGTCCTCTTTGCGTTGAGCTAAGAGAAAAGGGAGCGTGGAGTCTTGGCTTTGTTGGGGCTCTTGTTTACTGCCAAGCAAAGAATGGCCAAGGTGCATCTCACCACACAGGAAAAACTTCAACAGTGGTTGCTATTATGGTCTGATATCTGCCCTTTTCCCAAATACAAGGCACCAGCATTTGCAAAAAGAATCTACACATAGGGAGAAGAGCGGAATGAATGTATTGATGGAAACCCCTATGAGTTTTAATCTTTGAAAAGAGGAGAGATACCTTCTTTTGACTCCATCTCCAAATGGAAGAAAAGCCAAAGATGAAATGTGTTTGTGATTCATCAGAAAACAGATTTTATTTCTCATATTTTTAGAAGGAGCTGTCTAGGCACTGGGTTCTGTTGAACGACAGAGGGATTATATTTGGAAATCCTAACTGTGGTGAAGATTTCTTAAAAAAAAAAAAAAAAGAAAAAAAAAAAAGGGCAGCCTAAAGCCAAACTGGCTCCCACGGATGCTGCCTCGGTTCTTTCTTTTTTATCTCTAATCCTTCTGACACTCTGAAAGTAGTTCACACGTAGAATGAAAAGAATCCGCTTTGCCCATCCTTGGTGTTTACTTGACGTTGTAGTTCCTCTGGGGGGAGCCACAGTCTCGTCCTCTGGTCCTCACTTGGAAGAATGGTGTCAGAGGAAAATTATACATTTAATTTTTTTTAAATTGAAACACTCAATGCAAATAGGCTAAAGCAAAATAAATAAATAAATTAAAAAAATGAAAGGAAAATGTTATTGACTTACATTCTGGAAAAGTGCAGGAGCTTCAGGCATGTCTGGATCCAGGTGCTCAAATAATGGCAGCAGTTTCTTACAACACTCTCTCTTTTGTATAAACTTCAGTCTTGGACTGGAGGGTGGCAAGGATGCCCCTCAGTGGCTCCAGGTTTCCATTTTACCAGCTTGTCCACCCCAGTCTGAAAGGTGCACGCCCTTCGCAAGAGCACTAGCAGAAGTTTCTGATGGGAATCTCGTGGGCTTCCATCAGTTACTTGCCTTGCTGGGGTACCCAACATTGTGGCTGGGGGCATGAAATAGATGGAATGGTCAGATGTGGGCATGTGCGAATCCTTGGAGTGAGGGAGGCAGTAGCTCCCCATTCAGACTTCATGGACCAACTATGGGGAAAGGATGATTGACTCAAAGGGCGTTCAGGTGCAAGGAAGTATGTCCTGACCAGGCAAAGGTAAAGATGATCTTTGGGGTAATGTGCTAGGTCTGGGCCTTCCAGGAGGCCAACACCCAGATGGAATCAAGTGTGCAAAGATTGAATTAGGGAAATATGGAGGGAAATAGGGAGAGAGCCAGGAAGGCTTGGAGAGCCCCAGACCCTGAGTGAAGGGGAGAGTGAAGGGAGGTTGGCTGGGAGCATCCTAGGCTTCTGTGCAATCTTAGAATGTTTCAGCAAGGTGTTAAGAAATTCTCCAGCCATGGTCTCTGTTGGAGGAGTCCTGTGTCTCCCAAGTACAGCAGGTTTGTTTTAATATCTCTGCGGTGCCGGGCTATTGGCTGGGAGCAGCCTATGGACAGTGGGGCCTTGTTTGCACCGATGGATTGGAGAATGTAGCAGCTGGGGCCTCAGTCAATTAACCTCCTGTAGCTGGAGGTCTGTGGGCACATCCTCACGGCTGCCACAGATAATAACTCATATTTCCAAAGTATCTCATGGATTTGAAGGTGCTGCTACAGCTCGTAGCTTAGTTGATCCTTGTGATACAAACAATATTGTCATCGCCTTCCCCCTCCCATTTTATAGATGGGGATAGTGAGGTAATGACTGTCCCATGCCACTCCACTAGCAGTGAAGGACTCAGATCCTGACCTTTGCTTCCCTACCTATCATATTCCCCCTGCACTGGGTAGAATAGCATCCCCCCAAATTTATAACCACCTGGAACCTCAGAATGTAACCTTATTTAGAAATAGAGTCTTAGCAGATATAAATAGTTAGGTTAAGAAGAGGTCCTACTGGCTTAGGGTGGGCCCTACACTCAATATAAGTGGTGTCCTCATAAGAAGAGATGAAGATGCAGACACAGTTGACAGAGGGAAGAATGGGGTGAAGGAAGCAGAAGCTGGAGTGATGCAGCCACAAGCCAAGGAATGCCAAGGGTTGTCAGCAACCACCAGAAGCATGGACAGAGGCACGGAACAGATTTCTCCCTAGAACTTTCAGGAGAGAGCATGACCCTGTTGACACCTTGACTTTGAAATTCTAGCCTCCAGGCCTGGCCTGTGGTGGCGCAGTGGATAAAGCATTGACCTGGAATGCTGAGGTTGCGGGTTCAAAACCCTGGGCTTGCCCGGTCAAGGCACATATGGGAGTTGATGATTCCTGCTCCTCCCCCCTTCTGTCTCTCTCTCTCTCTCCCCTCTGCTATGTCTCTAAAATGAATAAATAAAAATTAAAAAAAAAAAGAAATTCTAGCCTCCAGCCCATGAGCCCAGCTGATTGGATAAATGCAGAGCCACCAAATCTGTGGTTAGATCTGAGGCACAGAAATGCTGGACCAGAAGACTCAGGTCCTATGCAACCCAAGGAAAGTGGCTGAGACATTGTCATGTTGACAGCAGGTACCCTCTGATGAGATTTGAGGAGAAGGGCATTTCACCTCGATGGGACTCTTTCCCCAAGTCCATAACTCTAGTCTCATCATGAGAATCATCAGACAAGCCCAAAATTGGGGGGGGGGGGACATTCTACAGATTACCTGACCAGTCTTCTCTGAAATATCAAGGTCATGAAATAGGAAAAGACTGAGAAACTGTCACAGATTAGAGGAGATAGAGACGTGATGACTCAAAGCTACGCCACATCCTAGAACAACCAAAGAACACACCAGTGAAATCTGAATGAAATCAGTTAATAGCATTGTACTGATGTTAATTTCTTAGTTTTGACAAATGTGCTGTAGTAATGGAGGATGTTGATATTAAGAGAAGATGAATGGAAGGTGAATGGGGATGCACAGTTTTTCTGTCAATCTGATATTGTTACAGAATAAAAGGGCTATTGGAAAACAGAGAGACAAGAGAAGAGAAACAAGGCAAAGAAATACCCTGGGGCCACGAAGGGACAGGGAGGAACTTGGTTTACGATGATAGACCTCTTCTAAATTGTGTGATATCTGGCTGAATTTCATAGCCTGTCCTTGGAGACATCTGTTCATCCATCCATTTATTCATTCATTTGACAAATTTTTATTGAGCACTTATATATTATATACTATTTTAGGTTCTGGGGGATATAGCTGTGACATACTATTAGGTGTCTGATCTCATGGAACTTATATTGTATATAGTAAGAGAAACAGACTACCTACCAATCAATCAATCATCTATCTACTTAAATGAACAGTAAACTATGAGATGGTGATAAGTACTATGCAGAAAACGAAAACAGGCAATGAGGGGGAGGTGGTCAGAGAAAGTGACTTATACTGGGACCCGAATGACAAGAAAGCAACCTGCCATCCAAAGAGCAGGAGGAAGTGCAATCCAAGCAGGAGCAGCTGGTGCAAAGGCCTTGAGGTGGCAACAAGCTTGGATGTTTGATATATAGAAGAAAAGCTTGAGGCTGGAGCATAGTGAGAGAAGGGAGGGTGGTAGGAGCTGAGGGCAAAGAGGCATGGGATGGGAGTGGTGGGGAGATGGTTAGAGTCTCTTTTATGTTTCAATCCTCTTTGGTCCCTATAAGCATCTAGGGGAGTTGATACTCTTGATTCTTTTTACAGGTGGGAATGGAGAGGCTCAGAACTTCTGTCCTTTCCCTGCAATAGATTATGGGAATGTTAGGATAGGCCAACGAGGAGGAACAATTTTGTGCTTTGATGCCCCTTAAGGTTGACTTGAGAATGATATAAATTCTTAGAAAAAGTACCTTCTGAAACTCATCAGGTTCTTGTGAAAAACCGGTAGGCATTTTCAACACAGCCAGACTTGTGTCCCGTGGGGCTTTCTCTGTCTCCATTTGCTTTGTTAGAAAGGGCTAGTGCAAAGTTCCAGGGTCTGCTGTCTGAAGGAGCGGAACGTTTCATGAGGCTGTAGCTCTAGAAGCAGCAGGTCTGGGACAGAAGTTCTGTGGCTGACCTACCTGGCTGTCACTTCCTGCCATTTCTCCAAGTCTGCTCTTCCACATAGTCCAGGTCCCTGAGAGAGGCCCTGGATGAATGGGTGGCTTGATTTCTTTCTGCTGAGTTTCTATGCAGTGTTCAGGGCGTGGTGGTGATGGTGGAAGGCTCTGAGAGCAAGAGGCATTCATGTCAGAGAATGAAACTTTTATCTCTCTCTGGCAAAAATGGTGCTCTTTTCTATCCATGCATGCATGCATGCATCCATCCATCCATCCACTCATTTATTTATCAAGTATTTATTTGGTATTTGTTCTGCGCCAGACACTGTGTTATGCATATTAAGACAGATGTGGCCCCCAGTCATCAGGGACTGAGATCTGGACATAGCCAGCCACTCTAGCAGGGATCTTCCGGGAGGTGATCTAGTCCAGGTCCTTCTCAGCCTGGTTGTAGAGACAGCAGCTAGAGGACACAGAATCAAATTTCAGGGTTGTACCAAGACTGTCTTAGTTGGGGGGGGCCTCACCTCCCCGGTATGGAATACACCACAATTTATTTAGAGGACCCCCTATTGTTGAACATTTTGATTATTTCCAATTTGTCATTATGATAAGCAAGGCGGTGATGATAATCTTTGTACAAACACCTAATTATTTTCTTCCCGAGAGACTCCCGTGGGTCAAGAAGTGGGTGTGTATAATTTCTAAGGTTTTGGGCGCATACAGCTCGACGGCCCTCCAGGGAAGCTGTGCCACTCCGCCTTGCCCCAGACCGGACGGACCTGCTACCCTGCTGCCGGGTCTGCTGCCTGGAAGATGGCATTCCCAGGGCTCTTTCCCTGCCTCGCCAGCCAAATGGGATTTGTGGGAGAGCCAGCCTCTGCCTCTTTCAGGCCTGCCGATATCTGTCGTGTCGTGTTAGGATTACATAAGTGTGATGTTGAGAAATCTCCTTGGAGGAAAGATGTTCCCCAGATGTTAGAGTTGGGAGAGAGAAATGCTCGGGTTGCTGACGGGTCGGTCCCGTGGCATGCCCTCACCCCCCACCTCCCTGGTCTCTGTGTAGGTGACCTTGTTCAATCCCTCCCCACCTCACACACATAACAGAGAAGCATCCTCTCCATGGCATGTTTTATAGTTCTAGTCACACGGGTTTGTGACTTGGGAGCCTCTTTTCCATCTCTCCTGGTGGCTTGTGGTATGAAGACGTGAAGTCTTACTCATTTCAGTATCCCCAGCTTCTGGCTAGTGATAAAAAAAAGGAATAAAATAAGAATGTTAATCACAATAGCGATAATAATAGTAATAGCTAATGAGTTGAGCTCTTATCAAGCCCTTTACATATTTTATCTTACTGAATGATCCCCATAAACAAATTATTATTATTGTTACCCTCATTTCACGGATGAGGATGTTGAGGCTCAGAGAAGAGAAGTGACTTGCACAAGGTCACAGTGAGAGTGGAAGAGGTGGGACTCAACCCAACTTCTCCCCATCCTTCTGCTAAATGCTTGAGTATTTCAGGCCCTTAATGAGGAGCTCCCTCCCCAACACTTGCTAACGACCTGAAGACATTGACAGATATCCATCCCCACAGAACTGAAGAGTCTGGTTTATTCATTTCCGGGGAAAAGCCAGACTGGGGGATTTGAGAGGGTCTTCTTGGAGCACTGCTTTGAAAGACCTAATGGGAAATAGCTCTGCTTCTCCTGACCTCCCTGCCTCCCATTGCAGTGGGACCCCTCCATACACCGGGACCCCTCCTTCTGAAAATATTCATTCTTCTGGCAACTGTCAGCCCCCTCCACCCTTACCACCACGGTGGGCATGAGGACATCTGAACTTTTTTCTCAAGCCACTCTCCCTCATTCTACTCTTTTCTTTCCATTTCTAGTGTGGGTCCCACTTTCCTGTCCTCTCCTAACTCTGTCAGCTTACTCCCTGTGGCCAGCAGCTCTGGTGATCTAGCCCACATCTTCCTACAATGGTTTAAAGACAGCAGCATCGTGAAGACACGGGGCTCCTTGTAGAATCCCATGATCTACTGACATCCCATTTATGACAACTAAATATGCAATTTCGGGTGGTCAGATGCCCCCTTTCTGAGATTACAGAAAGATAAAAGATACACACATGAAAAGTTCTAAGAAGAATTCACCTACCTAGCATTTCCCAGACATCACATGGGTTCCGGGCCCTGAGAACTCAGAGATAAGCAAGTCCGAGCCGTGTTCTTGGACTCTCCTGTGTGATGGGAGAAGCGTTTACAATGCAGGCTGGACCAGGGGAGGGTGTTAGCCTATATTGTAGGAGCTCAGATGAAGGACAGACATATACGGTCAGTCTTCAGGAAGTGTTATTTATTTGTCATAGACCAGAAGCACATTCTGGAGGGAACCAGGGAGAGGGAACATCCTGCTTCCTTTGTTTTCTTGGCTTCAGGTACTGGAATAACTGGGAAGCTGCACCCTGAGAGGTGCAGTTGCTAAGGGGAGGGGGCTTAGTGAAACCAGCATACCTAGTGGGCTGATTTCAGGGAAGCCAATGCTATTGAGATCCTGAAAATAGAAGGAAAAAAAATTAAACTTAACTCTGCCCTACATTACATCAATATAAGCACATTTGCATAGAAGAAAACATGGCCTCACTGCTGGAAATGAAATGTAATGTTTTCCTAATGCATTTTACAATAAATACGTAACATTTAAACCTTTAAAAAATGTTTTTCCATAGACCACCCAACATCGTTTCTGTATGTCAGCAGAATATGTACCATTCTTTGGAAAACTCTTCTTAGTAATAATGATAATAATAATACCATATTTCCCTATGTATAAGATACACCTTTTTTTGAAAATTTTGAGGTCTAAAAACTGGGCGCATCTTATACAGTGGTTGTCAAGTCATTTAAGAAGTGTGACATTTCAAATGTCATAGATGGAACTGAGGACGAAGCAATATATGAAGACAGTGATTCATCATCAGACACAGATGGGGACAAGATAATGGATGGGAGTTTTGACAGTGATGAGGAGTTGTATGAATTTTATGATGAATAAAACTTGAGTTCAATAAATTTATGTAATACATTTTTTTTCAAATTTCAGGCTGCCAAATTAAGGTGCGTCTTATATATGGGAGCGTCTTATACATGGGAGCGTCTTATACATAGCAACAATAAAAAATCATGACGATACACATGGGGTTTCCTATATAGGCACCGTTCTAAGTGCTGTTGTATATCTAATGTGATTCTAGTGACAACCATATGAGGAGGTATTGTTATTATCCCCCACTTCACAGATGGGGACACTGAGGCACAGAGAGGTTTAGTGACTTCCTCCAGGCCACACAGTTCAGATACAGAAGAGCCAGATGGGAACCTGGACAGCCTTGTCCTAAAACCTGGCCTTTTAACTGTTTCATTACACTGTCTGCTGCCTCTCCTTCCTCCAGGCTCTTAGGGTAACTTTGGGCTGGATGCGTCACTAGACTCCTGAGGAAGAAAGGAGTCTAGTGAAGCACCCAGCACACAGTAGGTGCTTAATAAATGGTAGCTGCTCTTCATTATTTAGAGTACACAACACTTGTTCATATGTTAGCTGAGTGAAACGTCCTGGGCACACTAGTCGGTAGGAGGGGAAGGTGTGCCCCCATTGTACAGTTGTGGAAACTGAGGCTCAGAGCATGCAAGTGACACGTTCAAGGTCACATAGCTGGTGGATGGTGAGGGGGGGGAGCAAGAATCAAGCTCAGAGCCCCAGAAGGCATGTCCCAGTCTCTTCCCCCTTGCAGTGCCTTGCCTGATAGCACCGAACTGACTGATTAATAAATAATAATTGTTGACTTGTCTTAAAAGCTTGTCTTGCCAACGCCTGTAGCGTTTTCTCTGTAATTAGTCTATTTTCTTCCACGGGGGGTAAACGAGCCTCCTGAAGACTTGCTCCTTTCCCTGTGGGAAGGGGTCTGTCAGGACACACAGGCCAGGCTTGGGGACCCAGCCATTGTCTCTCTCTTTGTTGCCTTTCTCTTTCTCTTTTTTGCTCTCCTGTGTCTCTGTTCCGCTTACTTGTTTTGTCTTCTACGGGTCCCCTGGGATGAGCCGTGCTCCTGTGACATGTCTTCCCTTTTGTGTTCCGGATGATAGCATTTCCCCGGAGGCTCTTGAAAGAGAAGAATGGAGCGAATACAGCGGGGAGCCTGGTGGCTGGGTGAGAGCTTTGAGCACAAGTCCTTTCTCTTCAGGCTCTCTTCTGTGTGCACACCCACACACGCGTGTCCACACATGCACACACACAAACGCATACTGTATTGTAGGGCAGGCTATGATATGATTTAAATGCTGGGTCCTCTGGCCAGGAGGGAGCTCAGCCATGACCCCTAATGCTGATTTGCTCTGCGATGATCCCTAAGGCTTCTCACTGTAGGGTCTTCTGAGGCTTGCTGTATTGGTTTCGCAGGCTGCTCTAACAGATAACAAACAGAGTGGCTTAAAACAACACAGGTGTGTTATCTCACAGTTCTGGAGGCCAGAAGTCATAGAATCAAGGTGTTGGCAGGGCTGCGGTCCTTCGGGAGGCTCTCAGGAGAAATCTGTTTCCTTTGCTTTTTCAGCTCCTACAGGCCGCCTTCATTCCTTGGCTTGTGGCCCCTTCCTCCATTTTCAAGGCCAGCAACACAGCATCTCTCTCTCCCTCTCACCTCCCCCCCTACACTTCATCATGACCATTCCCCTCTGACCTCCTGCCTCCCTTTTTCCCTTATAAGGGCTCTTGTGATTACTGTGGGCCCATCCAGATAACTCACAGTAATTTCTCTATCTCAAGATACCTTAGTCATATCTGTAAAGTCTAACTTGCCATGTAATGTAATGTATTCAACATCTGGGCATTCAGACATGGACATCTTTTGAGGCCATTTTTCTGTCTCACTTGCCAAGTGAGATGGAAAGTTTGTTTGTTTTTAACATTCTTTCTTTCTGGGCTATCTCAGTACCCATCTTGCTGGGAGACAGTCCAGCACAAGAGGCTCTGAAACAAGCTGTTTAGATTCACACCCTGCCATCCTGTCTCTTTCTAGCTGTGTTACCTTGAGCAAGTCACCCAACCTCTCTGTGTCTAATTTCCTCATCTCTAAGATAAGCAAGTAATGTCACAGAACTTCATTGCACTGTTATAAGTCACAAAAAGCACTGGGTTGACAAAACATGCCATGTGGTGAATAATAAGCACCCAAAATAAATGGGAGAAGCAATTATAAATAGGGGAGCTGTACAGCATGATAATTAGAAACTCAGAGGGCCTTGGTTCAAATCCCAGTCTCAGCACTTAGGAACTAAGTGGTCTCAGGCTAGTTACATTAGGTATCAGAGTCTCAATTTTCTCATTTGTAAAATGAAAATAAAACAATGATCATCTTTTTTTAAACATGCATGATTTTTAAAATAATGTTTATTTTATTGATTCTAGAGAGAACAAGGGGGAAAGAGAAGGAAAGAGAGAGAGTAAGAGTCAAAGAGAGACAAAGGCAGAGACAGGAACATCGAGCTGTTCCCGTATATGTCCTGACCGGGGATCAAACTGGCAACCTCTGTGTTTTGGGATGATGCTAACCAACTGAGACAGCCACCTGGCCAGGGCAAAAACAGTGATCATCTTAATACATAGGATTGTTGTAAGAATCAAAAAATAATATGGTGCACGTGAGCCACCTGGAACACAATGAGTATAGCTTTGGTTGTTGGAGTTATCCCTAACGCCATCATTGCCCATCCTTCCTGAGGGTGATGGAGAGAGAGCCTCCACAGGCTGCCTCTGGCATCAACAGAGCAAGGATGGGACTTGCTGAACCCAGAGCCCTGAGAAATCCCTCTGTAGTGCTCCAGCTTTGAGAGCAAGGCCGGCTCAGCCTGGAGCTGTCTGATTTCAAGGCGACTCCCTGCTGCGGAGCTGTAGCGGTTATAGCAGCAGCTGGTTCTTTGGACAAAGGGCTCCTAGGACAGAAGAGGGCTTTGGACATGGTGACCAGGGTGGTGGGGAGGGTGGGGGCAAAATTCCCTGAGAAGCCAGAGCTAGTTCCTAGATGGCATGGTCACCAGGGAAGGTGCAGGGTTCTGGTTTCAACCATATTGTCTTTAAGGTTTTGCTGCAAAGACCTGTTTCAATGAAGACTTGGGCAGCTGCCCAGTATGCAAAACAGTTAAAAGTACAACTGCTCTAGTTGAGACCGGGATTGGTGGGGGCAGCTTGAGCCTCCTTTTTACTCCTATGGGGACCTCTGGGGCCCCCATTTGAGAAAAAGCTGGTGGGGTGACAGGCTTTGGAGTCAGACCTGGGATTCACACCCCTGCCTCTGCCACTGCCTGGCTGTGTGAGCTTTGGGGCTTCACTTCACCTGTCTGAGCCTCAGTCTTCTCATATGAAAATGGGACAATAATAGCACCTGCCTCATGAGGTTGAAGACTGGTGACAGTGACTCTAAGGTGCTTAGTTCAGTGCCTGGCACATGGTAGATATCTTGGCACTTAGCATGGGGTAGCTATTTTGATTCCCTAAGAGATCTAAATTCACAACAGACTCTCCAAGAACACGTGTCTAATGCCCAGGGAAGCTATGAGGTTGTGTAGATATTCCTTGGGACCAGAAGCCAAAAGGCTTGGGAACAACTTGTGTTCTGATTCCGCCACCAGCAGGCTGTGTGAATTTAGTCCTTTCTGGGCTTCCTGAATCACTTTTTAGATGTTTACTGGGGGCCTACTATGTGCCTGGCACTGTTCTAGCCACTAGGACAAGGACACAGGCCCTGGCATCTGGAAGGCTGAGTTCCAGATTTAACTCAGCCACTTTCTAGCTCTTTGGCTATGAACTGGTCACTGCCCATCTCTGGTTCTCAGTTCCTCCATGTGTAAAGTGAGGGGATTGAACTTGTGTTGTGGGCCCTTCCCAGAAAAGATTCAATGAGATCCTGCCTCCAAAATTGTAGAATGCACTTGAACTTGACTCTGACATTCTGAAACATGGGCTTTGGGATCATACAACCCTGGGTTTGAATCCTGTGCTTGCCACTTACTGTGTAACCTTATGCAAGAGACTGAACTTCTTGAGTCTCGGTTTCCTCATCTGTGAAATGGAGATAATAATACCATCACAGAGTCATGGTGAGGACTCAAAGTGATGATACAGGTAGAGTTCCTAGCACAAGGGTTGGGAACCTATGGCTCGTGAGCCAGATGTGGCTCTTTTGATGGCTGCATCTAGCTCGCAGACAAATCTTTAATAAAAAAAAAAATAACGTTAAAAATATAAAACATTCTTATATCTTAAAATCCATTCATTTCCTACCGCTCATGTTCATGGTGGCGGGTGGCTGGAGCCAATCACAGCTGTCCTCAGGGACAGCACCAAATTTTTATTGGATAATGCATAAGGTACACAGGTCATTGTATGGCTCTCACAGAATTACATTTTAAAATATGTGGTGTTCATGGCTCTCTCAGCCAAAAAGGTTCCCGACCCATGTCCTAGCAGAATGACTGGTGTATAGTTGGTTCTCAATAAATGAGAACTGCCTTTAACACCACCACCACCAAAGTCATTATCATCATCACTATAAAGACCACCACCACCACCAACATACCACCATCATGAGTATCACAATCATGACCATCTATAAAATGAAGCTCTAAATGGTCTCTAAGATACTGACATTTTAAGCTCTGCTTTTCAAGGGGAGAATTAAGTGACAAATGTGGTAGCTCATCCTGGGCCATTTAAACGACACACTTTAGAGGAGGGTCCCCAATAAAGAGGGTTCTCTTTCATTTTGCAGAGAATGTCTACCAGGCATCCCCAAACTATGGGCCCATGGGCCACATGTGGCCCCCTGAGGCCATTTATCTGGCCCCCCGCCACACTTCTGGAAGGGGCACCTCTTTCATTGGTGGTCAGTGAGAGGAGCATTGTATGTGCTGGCCCTCCAATGGTCTGAGGGACAGTGAACTGGCCCCCTGTGTAAAAAGTTTGGGGACCCCTAGCAGACGTTGGTCTGTTTGAGATTTCTTGTCCTTTGTCTGTAGTAAGCAAGAATAGGACCCTTGAGATTTGGAACACTGTCAGTCCTGCGAGTCCATTTTTGTTGGTATACTTCTCCTTTTAATGATGGTTGTTCTTGTCCAGATACTGATTTCCCTTCAGAAAATCAGTTTGGATCTATTGGGGGTGGGTCTTTGGCTAAGGCTCAGTTATCTGATTTAGACCTCCTATAATCTCCCAATATCGTCCTGCTCAAGCTGCATGCTGACAGGAGCGACTGGCACGTACATACCGTCCTGGGCTGGCTGGAAATTCCTTCTCTCTCTGTCATAATGCCTGAATCGTAGGACAGGCTATGGATCATGGGACCCTCGCAGCTCACATCTTGTGCATTCTTCTTGTTGCTTTTTAACCTTTTGCTTCCTATCTTAAGGAAGATCGAGTAGTCCTAACCTCATTGTATAGATGGGGCTTAGAGACATTAAATGACTTGTATAAGGTTGTATGGGGGTCTAGACCTGGGTCCCAGACACCTGTCAAGTGCTTATTCAACTAAGCCATCTTGTTTCTTAAAATTTTCCATTTCCTAAACCTCATCTTTCCTACCCTGGATTCTGAGTCTCCCGAGGTCTGGCTTAGAGATCTGCAACCATGTGGGTGAGGACAGGTCAGCTGGGCTGATTTCTTTTAGAAAAAGCCACGGTGGGGGGGGGGGGTTCCCATACTGGGGTCAAACTCTTCTCCAAGCTGAGACCAGCACTGAAGGTCTGAGGGCGTGTGTGGGAAAGGGGCTGCGAAGTTACAGCTCCTTTTGCTCTGAGAGTGAGTGACAATCTTAGAACAAGTTGGTGTTAGGTAGGCTGCCACTGACTTCACTGCGTGCTGGCGAGAAGTCCCATCTCCCTGCTCCCCCTCCCTTCTCTGCTCTAACCATCCAATAACTTAACTTCGCCGCCGGAGGGTTCGCTTCCCGCCCGTCCCCTCCTCCACCCCGTCTTAGCGCTGTCCGTGGTGCTGATCGCCCATCTCCTGACTGCCTTTTCGACCAGCCAGGATCTCTGGTGCGCCCAACCTCTCCTCCCCGCCTCCTACCTCTCTTTATCCAGGCACCTCTCACATAAATCACCGGTGGGAGGCAGGCTTGGCTCCCCTGCGCGGGGAAGCTTCTTCCCCCTCCTTTGCTCAACACAGGGTTTTGCAGCAGTGGAGGAAGCCGCGACTGATTTCGGGCACAGGGGAAGCAACTGATTTGTTAGCTGCCAGCAGCCCAGGGTTGCCTACTCAAACGACAGAGAGAGAGAGAGAGAGAGAGAGAGAGAAAGAGAGAGGGAGAGAGGGAGAGAGAGACTGACCGAGCTGAAACCTTCATCCATGTGGAGGGCAGTCAGAGGGAGCTACAGTCTTTGCCTTGTGCCTTGTCCACTGCTGGTCTGACTTTTCTCCTCTTCTGGCTGTGGTATTTCTTTTCATCTTGCGTGATTTAGGGATAGTTGGAGTGTGTGTGTGTGTGTGTGTGTGTGTGTGTGTGTGTGCCCGTGTGCATGTGCTGGCACTTGGATTTTATTTTGGGAAGAGTAAAGAGAGTCAAATGAACAATTTTCTTTCAGGCACCTCCACTGAGCTTTCAAACCAAGTCATCGGGAGTTAACATCTTCCCAGCCGGCAGGGAAGGGAGGAGTTGGCAAGGATTTGGTTCTCCTGTTCCCCCTGCAATCCTCTGGTGTTGTGGTAAGTAATATTCTTCTCAATTGTGCAAATGGGCTGGGAATATTGGAATCCAGTTGTGATGAGGTGTACACATAAGCTGGTAGGGGTGAAGGGTAGGGAGGAGGGAAGGGGTGTTGAGGAGTGACCACGTTTATTTGCCCACATTCTGCAGTGTTTGATCACCCAAGCAGCACCCCAAAGCCAAATTAGATTTTGGCTTTGTCCAGGGAGGGCATAAAAGAAGCTCCTGTTTTAGGCATTGTGATAAAAATTGTGGCTTCTGCCCAATTTGTCCTCTCCTTTGCAGCAGAAGCTGTTGAAAGTAGCCCGCAGTTCTCTGTGAGTGAATTAACCCTTTGTGGGGCTGGCCAGCCAGGCATGGAGGGTCTCTGGGTGTCCTGATCTAGTGGGTGGGCATCTTGGACAAGGATGGGAGAGGGGCACCTGAAGCTGGAAGGTTAACCCTTGCCTAGGTTCATCTTGGCACACCAGGTGAGGCTTGCCTAGGACAGGGCTCAGATTGTACCATCTTCCAGGGCTAGCTGAGTAATTTAATTGTGGTGCTTTTTGCAAGCTTGGCTGTTTTAAGCTTCCTGAGATGAGAGACCTGGGAGCCATGAAATGACCACATTTTTCTCAGAATGAGTGGTTGGGCAAGCCAGAGGGGAGCAGCCAGCTGCCTGCTGAGCAGACGATGTTTTATTTTCACAGGTGGTGTAACCTGTAAGTGATGCATGAGGGGGTGCATGCTGGCACCAGCCTGGGAGGCTCCATCCTCGAGCCTGTCTCAGAGTAGGGAACGGAGGGAACAGAGCTTGTTCTGATTCTGGGGAAGGGCTCCAAGCTCCAGCTTCGGATCTGTTCCAGGGCAGAGCATACCCTGCTGTAATTTCTTTATCTGACATCCGGATGGGATAAACCTGCACCAACCTGTTAGTGCCAAGGGGAGGTCCTTTGCAAGTGAATCCAAAAACTCACATTTAATTTTAAAATGTCTTTGCTGCTAAGCTGTGACTTATCAAAAGAGGATTTCTCTTTGCTTCCTGCTTTGATTACATCTCCCTTTCTGGAAATGAATGTTCTTATTTTTAGCATCTTTGCTATTATCTCAGGGGTCGCTTCAGTCTTCCGCATTTCCAAGGATTTCCTCTTGAATTTCTTGTTCTTGGAGGTGGGAGGAATTAAATCTCAGAGGCTGGCAAGCCTGGGATGCAAGTAGGGCCCACTCAGTCATTCTCTCCAGCTCCAGAGCATGTGCCTGCTTGGGCAGGACATGTGAGGTAGAGGGGAAGGTACCTCAGTGGTTAGTGCCCAAGTTTTTGGTCCTCAAAGCCCAGTCTTTTTTCACTGGGTGACCTTGAGGATGAAGAAGTTTCCTTAGTTTCCTCCCCTGGAAGCCTCAAGTATAAAAGACGAACGAGAGGAAATTTGGTTCAAATAAGGAGCCACAGATCTGGCCATGGTAATATTTAGTATACGGATCTTCAGCACTGACTGGTCAGACAGGACCATGGCTGGGGCCCTGGAGTGGGGGGTCGTAGGGTCCCCCTGCAGTGCTGAGTGTTAACCTCTGAGAACTTGGAGTGGACTGGGGGAGGACCAAGGGAGCCCCAGCAGCCTCAGTGCAACATCACCGTCTGGCACAGGAGTGTTTTTATATTTTAATGACTGGCTCAGTCATGCGCTGCATGTCAGCTCAGCTGAGGTAGTCGGAACTGGGTTGTCCACATCTGGGTGCTTTTTAAGCATCTCCTCGCTGCCTCCCAGCCTTGCTTCCTTGGGGGTGGCTAAGATCCAAGAGGCAGCCTTCCCTCCTCCGCCATCACATCTGAAATGGTGCATTGTGGTGCGCCAGGCAGAGGGACACAGACGCTTCTGGAGTGAGCCCTGCACTTGGAGCAGGAGACCAGGGTTCTGGCCCCAGCTCTGCCCCCTTCCCGGTGCTCAGTTTCCTCACCTGGGCAATGTGGGAGTTGTTCCAAGGACCCTTCCAGCTCTGAGGTGCTGTGGCTAGGGGCTAAGTGTGTGTGCGTGAGCACACGCTTCTGGGAAGGGTTAGCACTGTCTTTGGGGATGCATCACATGTGTTGAGGAGTCACTGCTTGGGGTGGATTGGAGTGGGGTGGGGGTCTCCTGTGAGAACTTTGGTAGCTTCCTGGAATCCTGTGCTCAGGTGGAGAGGGCTCTGCCTTCTGTACGGCACAGTCAGATGCACAGACATATAGCTTTAGCAGCATATGAAGGCCCTATAGGCACTTACCCCAGGGGTGACAACAAGGACCTCTTTGTGAACCTCAACTCAGACACACAAGCTCAGGGGGTCTATGGGCCCTCCCTCATGCCCATCTGAGCACCTCAAGTCCAGAACCTCTGATCTAGTCTAACCCCTTTTTTGGGGGGGCGGGGGGATGGGTGCCCAGAGAGGGAAAGCAACTTTCCCAAGACCACACAGTAAGTCACGGCACAGCAGCTTATAAATCTACCATCATGAAGACAAGGCATCCTCCCCTCACTCCACTCCTCTCCTGGCCCCCCAGCCTGGGACGGGGAGGAGGGACAGTAGCACCTTCCAGCCCGGGCTGACTGCAGGGAACCAGAGCCGTAGAGACAAGCGTGGACATCCCCTTGCTCACTCAGAGAAAAGAGGCAGTGTCAGGGGTCGTGCAGTCCCACAAGGGTGGCCTGGAAGGTCAGTCTGCCGGCTTGCTCTGTTTCTCCCTTCCTCGCTACTCCCACCCATCCCAGCTGGTGTGCGGGCTGTGCCTCTGGTCAGGGCGGCTGCTCAGGGCTGATTTGCAGCATATGGTATTTATACTTTATTTCACTGCCCCTCTCTGTCTCTCTCTCTCTCTGTATATGGGTCAGAGAGAGTTTGTGGCTTTCTAATAAAAACCACCATGACATATGGACCCGTCTTCTGCTCTCTTTCCGCTTTGAGTGGGGAGCTGGTCATAAATGCAGGCAAATCGGCAACTGATGCGAAGACGATGAGGAGCTGGTTGATTTTGGTTAAGCACTGTGGCTGTAACCTGTGATAAAAATAGCCCCAGGACCCAGGACCCAGGAGCAAATGGGCTTCAATTATTTAGCTGGCTCCCAGGACAGAGATCCTCTATGTGCTGGGAGTGGAGGAGGCCCGGCAGCTGTCTTCTTCCTGTTCCCACCCCGTCTGCCGTCTGCTGTTTGAGCCTCCAGGGGCTGCCCTGCGGACTCTGGGAGCAGCCGGACCTGAGTTTGAATCCTGACCCCAGTGCTTCCTTGCTGTGTGACTTCAGGCAAGACCCTTAACCTCTCTGAGACTCGGTTTCCTCAGGCATGTTAAGGTGGTTCGGTGTGGTGGCCAAGAGTGTGGGCTCTGGAAACAGCTCTGGGGTATATTGTCAATCCTGGTTCTAGCACTTTCTATTTGCCCCACTTCACCTCTCTGGGTCTCAAGTTTTCCATCTGTGAAGTGGGAATGGGGAATTCTGGGAATTTTAAGAGTTAATACTTGCAAAGTGCTTTGTCCTGAGCCCGGCAAGGAGTAAGTGTCCAACAGATGTTAGTCATGGGGATGGTGTTGGTGGTGGTACCAGTGAAATTACCCTGACCCAAACAAGATCAGGGAGAGGGCGGGAAGGCAGGTGAATCCTTCCTGCTAGCCATGCAGCTGTGGGACCCAGGAGAGAGGACGCGGCTTGGAGACAGGAGACTGCCTGTCCCACTGATCCCCTAATTGGTTTTTATGTAGTTGCTGGAGGTCCCCAGACCTCAGTTTCTTCATCCATGAAATGAGTATAGCACCTCCTTTCCTCAAAGCTGTGAGGCGCCAGAACCAGAGCCATTGTGAGTGTGCGGAGCAGGCGCTGCAGGCTGAGCTCCAGGGGGGGAACCCCCTGCGCTCTTCTGAGTCTTCTTTTCCTCTGAATCCTGGGAGCTTTTGCTGACTCATCCCCACTCACCAGCTCAGTCAGTGCGTTTCTGCTAGGAAACCCGAGCTTCCTCTCACTCCTGCAGGTGCCACAAGGCGGGATTCTTCAAGGCCAAGGCTGTGCCATCCCCACTTTCGGAGTCAGGGTTAGCACACAGTGCAGCAATGGGTGAATGAATGAATGAATGAATGCAATGTCAATTGGTTGACTAGTAGACAGTTCATCTGGGGGCTGACTTGGCCTATGGTCCAGCCAGAGGCCTGAATGCAGTAGGCGCTCAGTGCTGATTATGATGAGTCATTGGGGAAGTTTGGAAGGACTTGATTTTCACCTCAGATCTCCTACTGGCAACCCACAGGCCTCTTTCTCCTCCTGCCGGAATATTCATTGGCATTTATTCATGTGTTGCACGTTTATTGAGCACTTAACAGTATGCATGGCATCAGGGTGGGTACTGGGAATAAAATGATGACAACGGCACAATCCCTTTGGTACTTAAACTGTCTACTTATAAAATGTGATCTTTCAGAGGGGGTAGTACTTAGTCACCCTAAAACACTGAGCCCACTGATGTCTGAATTCCAACAATAACATTTCATTGTTTGTCTTTAGGCTTTGTTCTTGGATCATGAGCAGGTGCTTTGGGTGGGGTGGTGCCTCCAGCCTTCCTTTGAGTCATTCATACCTTAAGGAAGAGGAGTTGTAAAATGCTTTCCAAAAAAGTGAGGGAGAGCTTTGTTGGAGGGGGAAGTGGAGTTTGCAGATACTGATCTTGCATGTAAAAGAGAGAGAGCAAAAGGCAGAGAAAGGTGAATGTTACCGGAAATACATTTTGCTGGGGGATAAAAAACTCTAGCTGCCCCAAGAGAACCCAAGGCCAGTGTTTGGGTTGCACCCTGCCCCTGTGCCATCAGAAACTCTGAGTGCGGGGCCCTGGGACCTGTGTTCTCACAAGTCTCCTCTGCTATAGATAAAGGAGTTTTCTTTTTTTTTTTTTAAATGCAAAACACTTTTCCAGGCATTAGTTATAACTGTTCTGGGTGTGTTGGGAGCCTCAGACTTCTTAACCAAGCTCTCTCCCTCCCCATCATTCCCTAAGGAGCTGAGCAGAATAGCGATCAGGCCCATAGCCTCCCAAACAGTGTACTTTCTGCAGTGTTCATGTCCTCAGTTTTCACAAGAGTGTGAGCTGGGCATAGGGAGTCATTTCCTTCCCAGGCAGGACCCAGGCACTTAGGTTATCACATAGCTCTGAGACAAGGCAGCTATCTGACCATGGGCAGCTCTCTTGACCAGGGGACCCTGGCCAGGCCTTCACACTCCTCTTAGCTCAACTCAGCATCCCAGTAGGGCCAGGGAAATCAGGCAGATGACAGCGCAGTGCCGAGGCACCAGGCTGCTCTGTGCAATGTCACCGTGGTTGCCTCGAAGGGACTGCTTTGCTGTCATTAGTTATAATGACTTAATGCATGCTTAAATCTCATTGTAATGGAGCCGTGTCAGACTCTGACTTAGCAATCCAGCTAGTGAGCAGGATGACAGGCCTCAGGAAGCTAGGGCTGGTGCCCACCCCTCCCCAATGAATCAACAACAGGACACTCATCTGACAACAGCAGAACTGCGCTTGGTTTGTGAAGGCTTTTATTTGGAAAGTTGGGGGTGGGGGGTGGGAGGGGAATTGCTTCGTCTCTCAATTTAATCTGAGTGAGTTCATTCAGCCTCCTTTTTTTTTCATCCTTTTTTTTTCTTTCTTTCCTCTTTAATGCACCTACACAATGACAAGCAGCGACTTGTGAATGGAAGCTGCTTTCAGTAGCAAACAGATTATGTAAGCGGGTTCCGGTGCCAGCCATCCTGGTGGGGCGGCGTTCTGGGCCGCTGGAAAAGAGAGACGATTTCTCCAAGTGCGCCAGGAGGCCGACCTTGCAAGGTGCCAGCAAAAAGCACCTGTGTGGTCCGTTCTGTCCCACGGTCGGGCCCCTGGGCCCTGGCCTCTCTACCTGTTGGCTCTTCCCTCTGTCACTGTGTGGCTGAGTTAATCTGTCAGCTTTAAGCAGGGCACTGGAACTTGGTGAAGGTGAAGAAACCACCGGAAGTGGCTGCCACCATGTCAGGCTGGGGCATCTGGCCACATCTTTCTCCCAAAGGTCTGCCAATGGTGGGTAAGGCTGTTGGATAGAGTTGCAGATGTAAGCTTCTGACATTTGCAGTTTTTCCTCTGATCATTAGAGACCTCCCTGTTGTTCACCCTAGCCGGCCAGCCCAGGCCAGAGGGAGACATCAGCATGTGCCAAATGACATGTGGGAAACTCAATGTGCAGACCAGCGACACACCTCCTCTGCCGTTCAGAAAGGGACACACTGCTGTTTCTTTAGCTTCTTTTTTCCCTCTTTCCCTTGGAAGGGTTTATCTGGCCGGGGCCAGCCTCCAGGTTATCTGCAGAGGGGTTTGGGGGTGTGTCCTCTTCTAAATGGTGCATACGTGCCTTGGGAAGAAATGCCCAGGGAGAAGGAAACCGTTCTCCCATGTTGGTGACAGGAGTGGGCTTTGCTTCTGACTATAATATGAGGGGAGCTGGCCTCGTCTGTCACCTCTGTTTCCCACGGGAGACTCCTCTGCTTGTTAGATCAGCGTGGACTTTTTGTTTTGGCACAAGGAGCTGAGAGGTGAGTTATTCTTTCTTCTCATTCCCTGGTGCATGACCATCATTGATCCTGGCGGGCCGCTTTCTCAATTTTTCAGTGTTTATTCTCTGTTTCACTTTTAATTATCTGGTCACTTCTCCCTCTATTTGGAGAGACCCTGGTCCCCTTCCCCAGGCAGGCACGCGGTCAGCTCTGTGCACTCCTTGGGGCCTAGGTCTCCTCCTCCAACACTGATGTGGCCTCTTGATACAGACTGGTGGCTACAAAAGACTCACCTTGACCTTGAATATTCTCAGAGGGTAAAAAGCTCCAGAGACTGGTAGTGGGGGTCCCCAGGTGGCCACAGAGGCCTCCCCAAGGCCCTGGGATTGAGCAGGCACCAGCCCTGGGAAATTCTCCCTTGGTTGTCATGGTAGCAGTTCTGTGATAGGGGCTTTTATCCAATGGGACACCACAGGGCTGTCATTTCTGGTTGACACGGACCATATGGGTGGTCCCTGATTCCCTGGCGCACTCCCCACCTGCTTTCAATATTCCTCCCCCTTGCTAGAAGGCCCGCTCTGAGCTAATAAGAGTCTCTCTGTTTGGGTTCAGGCTCAGCTGTGCCACAGGGTAATTGCATCCTAGAGCTGTGGTTTTGTACAAGAAGTGAATGGGTCAAGGCTTGTCCACCGAGTCACAGGGCAGTCATGGGGGGCTAGACCCTGCATATCAAATTTATGGAAGTGATCTCTTTGGATCCTCACAAAGCCTTGGGAAGGAAGCCTTATTATTGTGCCCATTTTAGACCAGGACTCTGAGGCTACAGACAGCAGAGAGGTCTCGGTTCCCCAAATTCACATTGTCAGTAAAGGGTAGATTCAGGGACTCACTCAGATCTTTTGGACACCAAAGTCAAATACTGAATTTTCACAGCAGGGAAATGAACCTCCCAGGGCCTCATTTCTCTGCTCTGTAAAACGGGATAATAATCAATCACCACTTTGCTGATGGTTCAGGGCTGTTGTGAAATGCTTCTTTATAACATAGAGCTTTGAAGAAATGGGTTTCCAGTCTTCAGCTCCTCCGGAATCGAAAGCATAAATGTCATTCTGATGAAGGACTGGCGAGTATTGACTGGTAGGAGGCAGTCCGCCCAGTGATTAGAAGCAGAGCCTCTGCCTCCAGACCTTGGGATGCTGGCTCTGCTCCTTGCCAGCCTATGCCTTTGGGGTGTTATTTGGCCTCTCTGGCCTCACTTTACTCACCTGTAAGATGGGAATAATAACAGTACCTCCCTCATAGAGTTGCCACGAGGATCCCATGAGTTAATATATATATGAAGCACCTGGTGCCCCGTTCTTGGTGTACTATATAAACTTTAGTTGTTTATTATTATAAAGGACTTAAATTTTTACTTCTACTAAATTACTTTATTAAATTATTACTTCTATTTTACAGATGAAGGAGCTAAGCCCTGTAGGTCACACGGTGAGTTAAGGAGCAGAGAAAGATTTAGCCTTCAGGGATGACAATGGCCAAGCTACAACACTCTGAAGCAAGGCAGGTTCACCATGCCAATGACAAAGTGTAAATCTAACAGAAAGAGATAAAAGGACAGTCACAGGCAGGCTGGGAAAAGCAGATGGTTAATTTGGTGGCCTGAGGGTCCTTCTTGGTGGGCCCCAGGTGCTCGGGCTGTGAGCATGGCCAGGTGGGTGCAAGTGGATGCCACGCCTGCTTCAAGCCATGAAACACGTGGCCACCAGCAGGTGGCTGATGCCACACTGGTGAGCTGGGGGGCGGGGAGGGGGCTCCACGGTAGACAAACAGGGTTCGGTAGGCTAGTTCTCATGCTTTTTTGGAAGTTGGGATCCCTCTCAGTTTCTGTCCCTACCCCTCTGCTTGTGCCATCCGTGAACCTTCTGGACCTTGTTCTGTCCCTCAACCCCAGAAGTTGGTTGGCTCAAGTGGAGGTTGTATGTGTGCCAGGCGTTGTCAGGCCTGAGTTCTTGGTCATACAGCATAGCAGTTAGGGGCTCAGCATTGAGAGCCAGACTCGTTGGGTTCAAATCCCCCCTTCACCCCCCTCAAGCTGTGCAGACCTTGTCGGTTACCAAAGCTTCCTGAATGCACCTCAGCTTTGTCCAACTGTAAAACGGGGACGCGGTTATTAGTAAAAATGTATTTTGCCGAGTTCTCGTAAGGATCAAGTGGGTTCATGTGCACAGAGCTCCCAAGATGACATCATCGTCACTATTATCATTACTTAGCAGCCAATACAAACTTGTCTTCAGATCTTTGCATCTTCCTAGATTCGAGGGGGCTCTTGAAGGTTACTTGCTTACACTAATGGTTTCCAAACTCTGATCTGACCTGTAACAAAGTTCCCATGGGCCCTGGTGAGTGGAGGAAAAGCAGGCATTTACCTACTTCAGTTGCCAACTAAGTTTTCCTAGGACAGACTTTCCCTCAGCCTGACATCATGTATTTCTTTTTTTGCTCATTTCATGTTAAAATATATTCTTTAAAAAAAAAATGTTGGAATTCGTCAATGGTAGTTTTTTGTTGTTGTTGTTTTGTTTTTTAATCAGTGCCCTTCCTTAGCAAGTAAAAATAACAAACTTGGAAGGAATTTTACTCATCTGAGATAGTCAGATGCCTTGGAGATACTTTTGTCCAAGCACTAACCTCAGTGGTTGTCAAATTTTAGTGCATGCTAGACTCTCCTGGGCTGTTTTTTAGAATAACAGTGTTTAGGCCCATCCCCAGGAATTCTGACTCAGGAGGTTTGGAGTCATGCCCAGGGATCTGCGGTATAAAGAATTTATGATGATTCAGATGCAGTCAGCCCGTGGGTCATTCTGGGCTTGGGGTGGGGTGGGGGTGCTGCTTTTCCTGGTGGGTGAATATTCTCTGCCACTCCCTGGGCAATGGGCTTGAATGCCTCCTGCGAGGGGGCTCAGCACCTACGAAGGCACCTGTGCATGTCACCCAGGTCCTGTTAGCACGGTTGTCCTTCCTGATGTGGACTTAGACCTGACTCCTGTCACTTATAATTATTTTGTCTTCTGGAGCCAAACTGCAGAAATTAAATTCCTAAGACAAAGTATGGTTCTTAATAGTTAAGTGCACATTAAGAGGCAAGTGCATGAGGCTAAAAGTCCTAGTTCATTTTTGTTACGGGGGCTAAGCCCAGAAGTGACTGTCTAGTCCCCTTCGCATTATAATTTGGTCCCCCTTCAACATTTGATAAATATTTATTGCCCATCTATGACTACGAAGGTCGGATAGCCCCAGATACAAGATGGACCTTCAATTTCCACATTTTCCCAATAAAATGATCAATCCCCTTCTGACTCTCACAAAATCTTTGCCAGGCTTAAATAAATAACCTATTAGGAAATGGAAGGAAACAAACAAACAAACAAACAAAAAACTACTAGGAATGTAGATGAAATGGTCAAATGTTCATTTATAATATTTGATTCGTTAATTGTATTTACACACATACTTAAATTTTACAATATATAAAAGAAGCAATCCATGAAAACATTTTTTTCTGCTATTTCTATATATTTAAAAAATAATGAACAAACAAACCAGAAAAGTAAGGTAAATTGTATGACGTTAGTGAAAGTCAATCTACTGAAAATATCTCCTGTTGGAGAATGGGAAAAGGAAGGGATACCCCTGGGAGCTGCCTGATCATTGAAAAGTTCGGCAAGAATTGACATAAACGATTTTGTTATTCAAAGTAAAGTAAATTGAGAGAGGTGATGAAAAACACTGGACAGTGTGAGAGACTTTTTAAGGACTTGGATAAAAGGTGAATTTCTGTTTTCTGAGGAATATTTGGTTGGAGGGATCCTTGTCTTCTATTTGGTCATTTATAGTATTTGTGCCCGGTGCTGGAATGTAGTAGACAATTTCGATGTGGTACATTCTCTGAAGGAGGTAGACATGAATCAGTAACCGTACATATGGATATGTAAATAGAACCTGAGTTAAGGCTCTTAAAGAGGGGAACACAGATCTATGAGCTTGTCACAAGGAAATCTGACCTAATCTGGGAGGGCTTCCCTGAGGGAATGACATTTAAGCTGAGAGCTGAAGGATGAATAAGAGGTGACTGAGTAAAGAGAGGAGAAAAGAACATTCATGGCCATGAGAACAACATGTGCCAAGGCTCTGTGTGGCATTCAAGGATCTGAAAGACAGCCAGAATGACTGGAGCACCAGGGTGGAGGAGCCCAGTGTGAGGTGAGGTTGGTGGTACCTGCAGGGCCGTGGTGCGGCACTGACTCCCTTTAAAGAAGGAGGACAGCCCTGGCCGGTTGGCTCAGTGGTAGAGCGTCTGTCTGGTGTGCAGGAGTCCCGGGTTTGATTCCCGGCCAGGGCACACAGGAGAAGCGCCCATCTGCTTCTCCACCCTTCCCCCTCTCCTTCCTCTCTGTCTCTTTCTTCCCCTCCCGCAGCCAAGGCTCCATTGGAGCAAAGTTGGCCTGGGTGCTGAGGATGGCTCCATGGCCTCCGCCTCAGGCGCTAGAATGGCTCTGGTTGCAACAGAGCGACACCCCAGATGGGCAGAGCATCGCCCCCTGGTGGGCATGCCGGGTGGATCCCAGTCAGGCGCCTGCGGGAGTCTGTCTGACTGCCTCCCTGTTTCCAACTTCAGAAAAATACAATAAATAAAGAAAGAAAGAAAGAAAGAAAGAAAGAAAGAAAGAAAGAAAGAAAGAAAGAAAGAAAGAAAGGAAGAAGGAGGACAGTGGGACCCCCATGAGAGAGAGATTTTGTTCAGCAATTGACTATGGTGTGGGACCCTTCCCTGAAAATATGGAAGATGAGAGTGGAGGGAGAAAGCTGGGATGGTTGTCCGTCTACATGGGTTTAAATCCCAGCTCTACTGCTGCATTTGAGGAAGTTACTAAATCTCCCTGTACCTCAGTCTTCTCATCTGGAAAATGGCACAACAATGACATCTGTCTCATCGGGTTGTCTTGGGATTTTAACAAGTCAAGATACATTTGTAGCCTTTGGTTGGAACAGAAATGGTGCATGAGAGGTGCTCAATGAACATTAGTTATTATCTTGATGGTGATGGTGATGAAATCTCAGAGCTCAACATTCTAGACGGGATCCTATTACCACTCTCCACCCTCTGTGCACTGCCTCAGCGCCATTAGACTTTTATTCAAACATCCCCTTCTCAGGGAGGCCTTTTCTGATCATCTTATTTAAAATGACACCCCCACTCAAGAATCTGACTTCTTCCTTCTTTATTTCATATCCCTCCCTAGCACTTAGATCCATGGGACACTGTACCTATATTATTTATTTTGTTTGTTGCCTACCCCCCCCCCATGCCCACTAGAATGTCAGCTCCACCAGAACAGGAATATTTGACTGTTTCTTTCACCATCATATGCCTCGTGCATTGTATTCCACGGCACCTGGACCCTGATCGTGTCCATCTATTACTCCTTGCTCTTGTTCGATAGCTAACCCACTTCCCAGGCTGCTCTAACTCACTTAATGGCTCATTAAACAGCAAAAGCAATGAAATGGAAAAAAAAGATCTCAAGCCCTAGAAGAGGGTGGAGGATGGACAAGGAAGGTGTGGAGGCGCCAGAGATGTTGATGATGGAGAAGAAAGTCAGTCTTTTCTAAAACCAGCTCAGCAGCCTGATCTTTTCAACCTGATTAATTACATTCAGCCTTTGTCAATATCACCATTCCCTCAGTCCTGGCCCAGGCAGCTGGTGGAGCAGCAGACTTATTCAATATTTAAGGAGACCTGCATTGCAGAAGAAGGGTTTGGGCCACGTGGGGAAGAAGCAGCAGCAGATGCTCAGGGTCAGTCTCTTAAGTGGTGGATTATTTTTCAAAGGAGAGAACTAAGAGAAGGAAAAGTCTAAATGCCCTCAGCTTACTGCTAGCCTCCCTGGATTTATGTTCACACGGAACAGCATACCCCAGAGTTATTTGCTCTGACTCGGGACAAGAGAGCGCTGCCGGCAGAAGGGAAGCTGAGAACCAGGAAGCTGGGTCTCCTGGGTTCTGATTTTTCTAGACTTACATAAAGCATTGGTTCTCTGAGGATGGTCCCCCAGACCAGCAGTGTCAGCATTACCTAGATCTGACTAGAAATGCAACGTCTCGGGCTCTGTCCCGGGCCTCCCGAATCAGAAACTCTGAAGCTGGGAAGTAGGCATCAGTCTGCTCTCACGAGACTTTCAAACTATAGAAATGATCCCTGAAAGTATAGTCTTTCACGAGACTTTCAGATGATGCACATTCAAGGTTAAGATGCTCTAGCAGGAGGGATGGGAACCGAAGAGGGTGTGGATTGGGGCACATGATTCTAAGCTGGTCGTTCTCAGCTCTGGCTGCACAATATAAATACCAGGAAGACTTCTGAAAAGTATGATATGGGTACCCATCATGGGTACCTTTTTTTTTCATTGACTTTAGAGAAAGAGAGAGAGAGAAACATCATTGTATGTGCCCTGACTGGGGATTAAACCAGCAACCTTGGCATATCAGGACAATGCTCTAACTGAGCTACCCGGCCAGCCTCCCTTTTTTTGAGAGAGAGAAAGAGAGAGTGGGTGGGTGGAAGGGAGAGAGACAGAGAGAAGCATCAACTTGTTGTTCCACTTAATTGTGCATTCATTGGTTGTTTTTCATATGTGCCCTGACCAGAGCTCGAACCAGTGGCCCTGGGATCGGGCTGGTGACTACAGCACTCTGGGAAGATGTTCTATTAATATCTGCTGTGCCACCAACCAGGGCTCACAACTACCTTCTTTAGTTGGTTTGATTGGGATCCTGGAATTGCATTTTTAACTCGTGCCGCCTGGCCCCAGTGACTGAAGGGTGTAGTCAGGGATGTGACCCTTTGTTCTAAGGTAACCCCTCTGTTTACCTCCCATGTGCCTTGGCAACTCATCTTACCTCATGGGTCCTTATTTTTGGCACCAGTAAAGTGGACCTAAACCTCCCATCTTCCTGGACTTGCAGGTAAATAGTGAGGCTTATGAGAGATGCTACTGTGAAATATTTAGAGTATCAAAGAGCTGACCACACTCTACTAACCAATCCCTACGTACCCTTTTGTTTTATGTGTGTTTCTGGTTAAAGGCGCCTTATTGTATGTATGTCTTAGTCCATTCAGGCTACTGTAACAATCTACCTACCTTGGACTGGGTGGCTTACAAATGATAGAAATTTATTCTTCATGGTTCTGGAGTCTGGAAGTCTGAGATCAGGGTACCAGCATGGCGAGGTTTCGATGAGAGACCACTTTGGATTGCAGACTGCTGATTTTTTTTTTTTTTTTAGCTATGATTATATTTAATCACATGGTAACAATTTTGGGGGGGGTTTTACAAATTTGAGAAAACAAACCTTTGGAAGTTGAAACATTTTTTTCTCTTTTTCGAAGAACCTTTTACATTAGAAGCTTAGAAGAAGAATACTGTTATATTGGACAGTTAAATTGAAAGTCCTAATAAACTGAGGGGGACTCTGAGGAATTACTCCTAAACCTAGTAAAACCAAATGGATATATCTCAGTGAAATTCATTATATGTAAATTGACGATGACATTAAAAATTTTTCTCTTTCATAAAAGTCATCTGCAGAGCCTATCAACTGAAAAAACAATTGAAGAAGTACAAACAAGATGGCAGCCATTGAGTTTAGTACACAGATCACTCTGACATGATACGGAAAACAAGAAGTCATGAAAGTATAGACTGCTGACTTCTTGTTCTGTCCTCACACGGAGAGCAGAGAGAGTAAGCAAACTCTCTTGCTCTCTCGTGACTCTTACAAAGTCACCTGGCCCATTGGGAGGGTCTCATGCTCATGAGGCCATCTAGTCCCATCCCCTCCCAAAGGCCTCCCACCTGCTAATTCCACCACATTTCAGGGTAGAGTTTGAACATATGAATTTGGGGCAGGGGGGCACAAACCTTAAATCCATCACAATATCTATTATTGGTTCACTCTCACTGACCTCATGGCAAACGGCACTATAACTCATGACGTAACGAAGCTTATCTAACAAATGTATGTTCTCCATGGGGCACATCGCAGACTTCTTGCCCTTAAGGACAGTGGACAGCCTTCATCACTGTGTTCAGGGGTCATTTTAAACATCAAAATCACCAACAAAAATGTGACTAACGTGACACTACACAGACCTCAAAAAAGAGACTTGTTTATATTATGAGAGCCCCCACAGAGGCAGAAGCCCACCCATTGGACTGAGCTGCTAACATGTACATTGGGCAACTCAGTTTTTTGGATGCTCTGTGTGGGTCTACAAATACCCATGGAAGTGCTGTAAGATTTGCCTTGGGGTTAAGAATAAATTTTAGGGAGTGGGCAAATGTGCAAAAATGGAATTTGCAAGTAATGAGAACTGACTCTGTGTGTGTGTATAAGTCAGGATTATATTGATTGTGAACCCAACTCAAACTAGTTCCAGTGATACAAAAGGACATTAATTGGCTCATGTAATCAAAGAGCCCACAAGATAGCCAAGGCATGACTATATCCAGAGGCTCAACAATAGTGTTAGGAATGGATTCTGACCATTTCTTAGTTCCGCTTTCTTCTGGGATGGTCTCACTCTCCAGCTTTCTCTTCCTGGTCAAACCCCATCAAGTCCAAGTCTGTCTTATACCAGCTTCAGCCCAGCAGGGGAAAAAGAGAAAGAACTTTCCTCCTAAGATACTAAACAAAAGCTCCAGATTTGAGTCTAATTGGGTTCCCTTGGGTAACTTATCCAACTTTGAATAGATTCTATGTAGAAGAGGGGAATATGCTGACTGGCCAGGTCGGGTCATGTGACCCCCATCCCCTTCCCAGAGTTGAGAGTTGAGGTCAGCCCTAAGAGAACACCGTGGGTTGCGCTAGAGAAATGATGACTTCTTAAAAGAAAATTGGACTGTTGGTACCAAGAGAGGGAGGAGCAGATGCCCACTTCCCATCCCCCCCAAGGAACTTTCAGCCTATGGAGAATGATTTCTGGGAACAACGGGAGGCTGAGCCCTAAGTTTCTGGTTTGTACATTAAAAATTAAGGAAGAACAGTGGCTTAAGAAGACATTATGGGTCGGGTAAGACTTGATCTGAGTTTTGAGGGGTTAAATATAGGCACAAGAACATTTCAGAGGATAATAAAAGTTTCCTCAAGACCATTCCATACATTCCAGTAGCTTCTGCTGCATGAAGCTTGGGAGAAAATGTCAGGTCATATGTGGCTGATGGGTTCCAACTGGTAGGAAATGCACCAGTTACTGATTTTACACACAAACACACACACACACACACACACACACACACACACACACACACCCTTGTACTCACTACAAGGCATAAAGTACTCATGACGCTGTGTATGGTCCTGAACCACAGCTCTGGCCACAGTTCTGCTGACATCTGCCCAACCTTTCTCAGGAATGAGGGCGCTAAGTCTGTTGTTATTGTTGTTTTCTGTCTCCATGGAAAACATGCACTGTTGCCACTGCCCGTGTCAATGGGGGTCCCAGCAGGAAACAGATGGCAACTCAACATTGTGTATACTAAGGAGTTTTTAAGAGGGACAAAATTATGGACAGAATTAAGGAAAACCAGCCATGGTTAGTGAAGAAGCACTGTGGGGCTAGCAATGATGGGGAACTTTTACCAGCCCTAGTCCTGAAGGGGTGATCTGGGCATGTGGTGGTAGGAGAGGGCATCTTGACCAGAGCTGTGACCTTTGTCAAGGGATGACACCAGCCCGTGGCGACTGCAGAAAGCAAGCCCGCACCTCACTCTTCTCCATCCAGTCTCTCCTAGGGCTCTCCATGGGCTAAATCCAAACAGAAGCCAGAGGGCAAGGGAATTTATTAAAGTGATACATACAAGTCAGTCTTCCAGGGAAGCGATCAGGGAGGAGAAGGGAGGGGGAGTGAAGATGGGAGGGCATGCAAAAAATAGGGCACACTGCTGGTATCAGTTAGCTATTGCTGCATAACAGTCCCCCAAAAGTTAATGGCTTAACACATAACCATTTATTTGCTTGCAGTTGTTTAGTTTGGTCTGAAATCAGTTGGGTGGTACTTGTGCTGGTCTGGAGACGGAAAAGCTGGATAATACAAGATGGTCTCGCTCACATGTCTAGTGGTAACTGGGCTGTTGGCTGGAAGGCCTTAGTTTTTCTCCACATGGATAGACTGGATTTCTAATATAGTAGCAGGACTATTCCAGAGGACAAGCCGCAGTGGACCAGCACTCATCAGGCTCTGCTTGGAACATAGCATTGGCCCAACAAGGCCACACACTAAGCCCATGCACAGAGTTAGGGTGGAAGGGACTATATAATGTGGAAGGCATGCTCATTGAGGGACATCAGTTTAACAATCTGCCATGCTGCCCCATACAAATAGAATTATAGCCTGCATTTCCCATTTCTGCTGCTGTCTTCATATACTTTTTAACAACTCATGTGAGTTCCTGACTATTAAAAAAGTGATTCCTAGGAAGCTGGATGTTGAGAAGGTGTGTGTGTTCATGTCTTCCCCTAATGCAACATCAGTGCTTCACCGACCAGAGTGAGGAGCTTTGAAAAGACGAGAAACTAGACTAAGCTTCAGATGTAGTTTTGATGTGATGTCTCTCCTAAAGTCTTGAGTCAGGGGATGCAGGGGATGAATGATGACTTATCTGATGCAGCCAGAAGATACTGAACATGCACATACGTTTTTTGTGTGTATGTGGGCATGTGTTACCTGTGTGATGTATGGATAGATGGTCTCTGATGTCTGGGGTTTGAATGCTGGCTCTGCCTTTTGGGGACTTTGGATCAGTACTTAACCCCTCCCTGTCTCAGTTTCCTGGTATAAAATGGGGCTAATGATTGAAATGGGAATTAAGTTAGATAACACTGTGCTAAGTAAAGGCACTTAGTGCCGAGCCAGGAGCAGGATGGATGCTCCGTATTTTTTAGGGGCTCAGTGAAGGACAGGGGGAGGAAGTCAAACAGGTCTTCTTGACTCCCAGCCCCACTACTTACTGGCTCTGAGTCAATCTTGGAGAAAGTCAATTAACATTTATGAACCTCAGTTTTTCTCTCTTAGAATGAATTCAGTGGTGTTTCTTTACAAGAGTAATACAAGCCAATGTCTGTGAATGGCTTAGTGCTATTGTTGGCCTTTATATCCTGGAGATGTGACAAAGATGACTTATTCCTTCTTATTTAAAACTAACCATGTGCCAGGAGTATTAACTTATTTAATCCTTTTTCCCCCCAAAGTTAGAAGTGGGGAGGCAGACGGACTCCCGCATGTGCCTGACCAGGATCCACCCAGCATGTCCACCAGGGGGCGATGCTCTGCCCATCTGGGGTACTGCTCTGTTGTGGCTGGAGCCATTCTAGCACCTGAGCTGGAGGCCATAGAGCCATCCTCAGCGCCTGGGCCAACTTTGCTCCAGTGGAGCCTTGGCTGCAGGAGGGGAAGAGAGAGATAGAGAGGAAGGAGAGGGGGAGGGGTGGAGAAGCAGATGAGTGTTTCTCCTGTGTGCCCTGACCAGAAATTGAACCTGGGACTTATACACACCAGGCCAATGCTCTACCACTGAGCCAACCGGCCAGGGCCACTTATTTAATCCTTTAGTATCCCTATGAGAAAGGTGCTCTTATCACTATTATTATAATCTCTATTTTTCATATGAAGAAACTGAGGCACAGAGAGGTTTAGTAACTGTCCCAACATCATACAGCTAGGAAGAGGCAGAGCTAGGATTTGAACCCTGACAGCTTGGCCCCTCTCAGCCTCCACACTCCTCAGCTGCCAGTGATGAGGGTCCTAACACCTACCGGCATGAATGATTGTGAAGACCTACGGCCTTGTAAATTACAGAGTGCTCCATCCATACTTGACATTCTGGTGGCTGTTTCCAGGGAACACGGGGAGAGAGACAGGAACTTTGTGGTTCATTCACGTTCTCCAGCCAACACTGGCTGAGGTTCATATTTCTGTTACTTTCCCCTACCTGGCGCCAGGAGAGCCTGGGTGGGGGAGGGGAATGGATGGAGGCGCGTCTTGAAGATCTATTATTCATGAGGATGAAGAGAAGCTTTTTGGTTGTTTTTTTGGGTTTTTTTTTTTCCCCTGATGTGGTCTCAGATTTCTTAAAATCCACATCCCAGGGAAGTGGCCATAGCTAGACTGTGTGAGGCAGGAAGTGTCCTTCATGGCCTGAGACTGTAACCCATGTTATTTTGGGGGCGAGGTTCCTCCGGAATGCCTGGGTGACTTTGCCCGATGCCAGCACTGGCCTCAGTATCTTCTCCAACCCATCTTCTCCACTCCAACCTCTCAACAGCTCTGTGAAGTAGAGGCTGTTACAGCCCCATTTTACAGATAGGGAAATTGAGGCTTTGAAATGTTCAGTGATTTGCCCAGGTTCTTGCTCTGCGTACAGGCGCTCCTCAACTTAATGATGGGGTTACATACAGCTTAGCCCAGTGTGTTTCGACCGCCGGTCCACCAGAAATTTCATTCCAGTCCACAGAGGAATTAACCACCCTGATGTTGTGTGAAGATTATATATGGACCAGCAGTTGGAAACCACTGGCTTAGCCTAGCCCACCTTAAGTGTGCTCAGAACGTTTACATTAGCCTACAGCTGGGCAAAATCATCTTAACACAAAACCTGTTTTATAATAAAGTGCTGATCTGATGTAATTTATTACGTGTGTTGCCTTGGAACCATGGTTAAGTAAAAAAATCATTAAGTCAAACCATTGTAAGTCGGGGACCATCTGTAGTTTGTCCCTAAGGCACGGGGAGGATCAGGCTGACACGTGTGGTCTCCATGGCATGATGAGATATAGGGCTGTAGGTAAGTCAGTTCCAGCTGAGTTTTAATCAGAATGAGCTTCGTTGCAACCTGGGTCTAAGTGGCAGCCAGGGGCCATTAAGCAAACCACCCGTTTTAACACGCAGACCTGCCTAATCACGTTTCTCTGTTTGGGGCCGTGTGTCTGTGCATGTGCGCGCAAATGCAGAAATCAGTCCTGAGCGTTTCCTCTCTCCCTTGCTCACCACAACGAGGCCAGCGCCAAGATAAGCTCGGTTAGCAACACAACAAAGGCAAGTTTCCACTTTATCAAGGAATCGGGTAATTGCCTGGACTGTGCAGGGAGCCCTGCAGACTGTTGTGTTAACATTGTCTGTTTTTGTGGGTTGGAGTTCAGTGTTGGGATTTATAGACTTGGGGCTCAGAGAGGTTTATAATCCAAAGGAGGAAAAAAATGTTTGGGGAACCCTTGCCCAGCAGGAAACATTCTCCCTAGGGAGATCAATTCTGGATGCTCTGTCTTCTGTGTGTGTCGTGGGTTTACCTCTGTGGATCCATTTCAAATGCACGTCCTGTTGTGTCTTTTTTTTTTTTTTGTATTTTTCTGAAGCTGGAAACGGGGAGAGACAGTCAGACAGACTCCCGCATGCGCCCGACCGGGATCCACCCGGCACGCCCACCAGGGGTGACACTCTGCCCACCAGGGGGCAATGCTCTGCCCCTCCGGGGCATCGCTCTGCCGCGACCAGAGCCACTCTAGTGCCTGGGGCAGAGGCCAAGGAGCCATCCCCAGCGCCCGGGCCATCTTTGCTCCAATGGAGCCTCAGCTGTGGGAGGGGAAGAGAGAGACAGAGAGGAAGGGGGGGTGGAGAAGCAAATGGGCGCTTCTCCTATGTGCCCTGGCCGGGAATCGAACCCGGGTCCCCCGCACGCCAGGCCAATGCTCCACCGCTGAGCCAACCGGCCAGGGCCCTGTTGTGTCTTAATGGCTGTGTGCCCTTGGATAAATGGCTTTACCTCTCTGGGCTTTAGTTTCCTGGTCTGTAAAACTAGCTAATAAAAGATCTTATTTCCTAGGGCTGATGTGAATATGGAATGAGATGTTGCATTTGAGACACTTAGCACAGTTCCTGGGCCATTGTAAGCACAGACAGGATGGGTTAGGCTGTACTTCATAACAAACAATCCCCAATGTTTTGGTGCCTAAAACGACAGATTTGTTTCTCGTTCACACTACCTTGATGTGGTAGGTTAGCAGGGGTGTGTGCTCTGCATTGGGCCTCACACAGGACCCGGACTGAGGGGGCTCCATCCTCACACGTCCGTGATTGTCAAGACAGGAAAAGATGAATGTGGTGAAGTAAGAACCAGCTTTAGAGTTACAACCTGGGGTCTTTTCATTGATCAAAACAGGTTAGGTGGCCACCCCCACCCAGCTTGCCAGGGAGAGGGAAGGGTGTCCTATCACAGGGTAGAAAGCCAGAAATACTTAGTCCGCAGCACTAATGACAACCACAGCTCTCAACCAATGACCCTTGCTTTAGTACAATCCTATTGTTATGATCATATTAACATAATACATAGTTATTGTTATTTCCATCAATCATCATCACCATGCTTTATGCTCTTACTCTAGCTACAAAAAGTCTGAGACATTTCCTGCTGGGCTCCCACCTCCTTAGGAAAACATAGCTGAGAATTATTTCTCTTGACAAGGGGATATTTTGTGCCAGGCCCTGAATCAAGGACTCTGCATACATGATCTCACTCAATCCACACAATAATTCTGTTTGAGGTGAGTCCTATTGTTCCCATTGCCCAGATGAGAAAACCGAGGTTCAGGGAGGTGATTCTACTTGTCAGGCTCAAAATTGGCAAAATCGGCTTGACCCCCAAACATATATCTTAAGTCACCTTGCTGAAGTAAGTGACTGCAAAAGTATGTGATCTTAGCTTCTGGATATTTAAATGGAAGTGGGCACTGTCTGGGTGGAATGTCCCAGAGATGCTACATACTCTCATTGCTGACCAGCAGTGACAGAGGTCCATCATTGGCGCCGCTCTCTCTTCTCAGTCCTGTGGTCCCCTCCTTCCAGCCCTCCCATCACCCCAGGCTCCATCCTCATGGATTCCTCCATTCCCTACACATCCCTTGTCCAGTGAAGCCTCTGAGCCTTCACCCACTCAGTTCCCTCATCCTTTCCTCCATCCTTCATGTCTTGCACACTCTAGCTCATCCTTCAAGGACCAGCCCAAATTTCCCTCCTCTGGGAAGACTCCCCAGGCAGAACCAATCCCATAATCTGTCTGTTCCCGTGGCATATTTTACAGGAACAAATCTAAGTCTTTTCTACACACACACAGAATATATTTTACAGAAGGCAAAGAAATTAGTCTTTGTTTTTAATTAACACTAGCTCTCTCATCCTGACTTTAAATACTGCTACCTCATTTGTCTTATTAAGTACTTAGTTTTGCTTTTAATTAGTGCTGTCTGTTTATTGTCACTGAATTTTAATTGTCAGTGCAGGGTCTCAGCAGGACTTGATGTGGATGCTTTACAAATGTCTCCTATCCTCCTGGAAGGCCTGGGCTTGGATGGCAGTGCCTCTGAGGTGGGGGGGGGGGGGAGGGGTTACAGGGAGTGGCTGAAGACTGGTGTATTTTTTCCAGACCTCAACTTGTTTTGGTTGCCTATGAGATCCCTGTTTGCCCCTAGGTAACTGGTCTATGAAGACACAGAAAGAATTCAAGAGGGTTGCAATGCAGAAATTCAATTTAAATTTGACTTGAGGGGTAAAAAAACCGGAACAAACATATTGGTTCATGGCATCCAAAAAGTCCATTATTAAATTCAAGTAAGATGCCTGACCAGGCGGTGATGCAGTGGATAGAGTGTCAGACTGGGATGTGGAGGACCCAGTTCAAGACCCTGAGGTCACCAGGTTGAGCGGGGGCTCATCTGGTTTGAGCAAAGCTCACCAGCTTGAGCCCAAGGTTGCTGGCTCGAGCAAGGGGTCACTTGGTCTGCTGTAGCCCCCTGGTCAAGGCACATATGAGAAATCAATCAATGAACAACTAAGGTGTCGCAACGAAGAATTGATGTTTCTCATCTCTCTCCCTTTCTGTCTGTCTGTCCCTATCTGTCCCTTTCTCTGACTCTCTCTGTCCCTGCCATTAATTAATTAATTAATTAATTAATTAATTCAGGTAAGGCTGGCTCTAGCATTCCAACAACACCATCAGGAATCAGTCTCTTTCCATCTCTCAGCTCTACTTTCATCCTTTGGCAGACATTTCCCACATGGTGACTAAAGTAACCAATATCAGCTCCTGGCTTCTGTTCTTTGAGCTTAGCAACTCCAATGGAAAGAGAGTGTTCCATATAGTTCCAGCAAAAGTCTTAGGGTAGGCCTTCATTGGTCCAGATTGGGTCATGTGCCTATCCCTGAACCAGTCATGGTAGCTCATGGGATGTACTGTCCTAATTGGCCACGCGAGGGTCATTGGCTCACCTCTAGGGATCAGGTTTGGGTGAGCTTCACCTGGATCACACAGATTGATATTGAGAAAGAGAGAGAGATGATTTCTCAAAAATTATGGGCCTGACCAAGTGGTGGCACAGTGGATAGAGTGTAGGACTGGGATGCAGAGGATCCAGGTTCAAAACCCCAAGGTTGGCCCTGGCAGGTTGGCTCAGTGGTAGAGCGTCAGCCCGGCATGTGGAAGTCCTGGGTTCGATTCCAAGACAGGGCACCAAAAGTGCCCATCTGCTTCTCCACCCTTTCCCTTCTCCTTTCTCTCTGTCTCTCTCTTCCCCTCCTGCAGCAATGGCTCCATTGGAGCAAAGTTGGCCCAGGCGCTGAGGATGGCTCATGGCCTCTGCCTCAGGTGCTAGAATGGCTCCAATTGTAGCAGAGCAATGCCCAGATGGGCAGAGCATCACCCCCTAGGGGCATGCCAGATGGATCCCAGTCGGGCACATGCAGGAGTCTGTCTCTCTGCTGCCCCACTTCTCACTTCAGAAAAAAAAAAAAAGAAATACAAACCCCGAGGTTGCTGGCTTGAGCATAGTATCATAAACATGACCCCATGGTTGCTGGCTTGAGCCCAAAGGTCACTGGCTTGAAGCCCAAGGTTGCTGGCTTGAGCCCAAGGTCACTGGTTTGAGCAAGGGGTCCCTTGTTCTGCTGTAGCCCCCCGGTCAAGGCACATATGAGAAAGCAATCAGTAAACAACTAAGGAGACTAAGAAGCCACAACGAAGAATTGATGCTTCTCATCTCTCTCCCTTCCTGTCTGTTCCTATCTGTCCCTCTCTCTGTCTCTCTGTCACAAAAAAAAAAAAAAAAAAAAAAAAAAAAAGGGAAAATTATGGTGCTATTACCTTCCTCTGCAAAAGGTGAGATAATGCTGGACAGGCAAAAACAAGAGCTCTTCACCGCAGATACATGCTGTGGTGTCTCACTCAAACAAATACCTGGAATTTAGACCTTTGTTTTCTTCTCGGCCCCACCCTCAAATGCCAAAAACAGTCACCTCCTTGCCTAAGACTTGAAAAGCATTTTAGATTGAAAGGTCCCTGCGCATGTGCTAACTCATCAGCTCTTCCCAACAACCCTACAAGGTAGGCACTACGAAGACAGGAATTTTTATGTCCTCATTTTACAGGTGTAAACACCGAGGCCCAGAACGACTAAGTGACTCCCGGAGTCACACAGGAGATGAATAAAGGAGCTAGGGTTGGATCCCAGGACTGCTTCTGAGGTCAGCCATTGTCCTACAAAGATGGGCTGCTTTCTCAACCAGAGTTTGCCGCATAACAAAGCACTCAGAGATTAGTGGCTTAGATTTAGAACAACAACCCTTTATTTAATCTCATGATTGTTAAAATCAGTGATTGGGTTGAGTCTGGCTGCATAGTTCTTCTGGTTTAGGCCAGACTTGGATGATCTGGGTTGGGCTTGTTCACATCTGTGGTCAGCTTGCATGTCGTCTGGGACTGGCTGGCTTACGATGGGGCAGCTGCAGCAACTGTCACAACGGTGGTCCTCACCATGTGGTCACTGCAATCTGTTTAAGTTGCAGAGCAGTGTGGGACATGGGCTTTGTGCTTACCTTAAAATCCTTTAAAATGGGGACTGTCCCGTGGGACTGTTTGCAGGCTCATGACATGAGCCATCTATTATTGCTATATGGCAATGAGAGGATCACAGGAGGTGACAGTGAGCTTGCTGTGGTTTAAGACCAGGAGCACAGAGGAGCCTCATCTTGAGTGTCTCTTGGGACTGTCTCTGTCCTGTTTCGAGCACCAACCAGCTCAGCATGGAAGGAGCCAAGGCCTGTTGTTCCAGCTGGCTCTCGATCAACTCTTCCATGGCTGCTGAATCAGAGTGGAGCCTGAATGGTCCTTATGATCTGACATGCCCCCACCCTGCCCCCAATTGCTCTGATCTCAGCTCCCACCCTTCTCCCCCTTGCTCACTCCCCTCTAGCCACTCTCCCCTCCTTGCCACTTCTCCAACTTACACAGCACATGCCCACCCCAGGGCCTTTGCACTTGCTTTCCCCTCTGCCTGGAATGCTCCATCTCAGATATCCACATGGCACAGTCCATTGCCCTCTACAGCTCTTTGCTCAAATATCTCCACTCAGAGTGCCCCCTCTGACCAGCAATTTCAAGTCAACCGTTTCTCTCAAGCACCAGTCCCTTTTTCCTGTTTTATTTATCTTTAAATTGCTCATCATCAGCTGCTCTGTTTTATATTTGACTTGCTTGGTTATTGTCTGTATTCCCTACTACGGGGTGAGTAACATAACAACAGTGGTTTTCCTTTTTTGTGTTTGTTTTTAATGCTGTATCCCCAGTGCCTAGAACAGTGTCTGGCACATAGTAACAGATGTTTTATAAATATTTTTTTATTATTTCAATTTCTCAAGAGAAGCTGGCAATCTGTATTTTTAAATTAAATCCTGTACTTTTAAAGTACTGGCTTAATTTTTCTTTAAAAAAAAAAATCACTGCCTGGGCCAAGCAAAACCTCTTTGCAGCCTGGATCTGGTCCGTGGACCCTCACTCTACCCCTATTTGAGGCCCTTTGTGTGAGTTGCATTCCACACGCCATCAGATAGATAGTGGGAATGAGTTGTTCTGGGTTCCTAATTGAGCAGTGATGGGCTGGACTCCGGGGAGGCAGGGAGGGGCGGGGACAGAGACAGAGAGATGGAACTGCCTGGGCTCTGTCCAAGCTGCTGGCTGCTGCATGCTCTGCTGTGAAGAAGCATCTGGTTTAATTCCAAGAGCATGGGGCGGGGTGGGGGGGTGGGGGTGACGACTCTGGCATTGAACTTCATGCGGACAGCTGCGCTCACGCAGGTTCTCTGCAGTGCCACCTAAGGCCTGGGCCAGCCTGCCCCAGCCCAGCCCCTGCCGAGTCACGCTTCAATTCCTGCTGTGGCTCTGAAGCTCAGTGTGCTTTAAGAGTTGTTTTCCAGTTCAACTAAAACCTGCTGAGAGTCTCATTCCTCAGCAAGCAGCGCCAGAGGAGCCAGTGGAGAAGGAGGCGCAACACAGCACAAAGAGGGAGAGGGGAGGGGTCCTGAGTCCGGTTTTGCTGGGTGTGGGACAGGATCTCCGACTCAGGATTGTGTCAGGGTTAGCGCCAAGCAGTGGAGGTGGGCAGAGCTGGAGCGGGGACTGGCACTGCCACTGACGGGAGATGATTGTACCCCCACGGCACTCACTGAGCTCTACGACTTACGGAAGATTTATTGAGCATCTACTCTGTGTTATACTCAGGACTGGCTGCAAAGGGAAAGCAGGAGACCCCTCTGTCCAAAAATTATTAAGAATATCAAGATGATGACAGCAGAGCATTAAGCCAAGTGCAGGGTCCTTCTGCATACGTCACAGGCCTGTGGAGCTGGCCCTGTGTGTACAGGAAGTACAGTGGTTGAACAAATATAGACCTGGCTTCTGCTCTCATGAATTTTCGATAAAAGGTGGAGAGACAAACAGCAAATACAAACATAATAATCATTACAAATAATGATACATATTATAAGAGAAACAAACAGGGTGCCGTGAGAGTAAGTAATGGGGTTTGAGGAGGTGACTTAGAGAGTGTAGTCAGGGAAGGCGTCCTGGAAGAGGTGACATTTGAGCAGAGACCAGATCATGTGATACAGCCATTCACATGAGAAGAGAGGAAAGATGGTATCAAGGCAGAAAGAACAGTCGCGGCAAAGGCCTGGTGACTGGAATGGCCAGTGTGAGTGGAGCATGGGCAGAAATACAGAGAGAGTAGAAGGCTGAGGGTTTATGACAGTTCTTTGAGGTCACAGAGAGGATCTTAAATCTTAAGTGCAATCAGCAGCCATTGAAGCACTTTATTATTTATGAAGAGCTAACAAATCCACATGGTTGCAAATATAAAGGGATATGTTGTGAACATTCTCCTTCCCTTCAGTCCCAGCTACCCAGTTTCCTGCCCCAGAAGCAAGTGATGTTATCAGTTCTGTGCATTCTTTGCAGAGATATTTTATTCATATACTGCCAACAATCATATGCACATATCCAACTTCCTCTTGTGCAAACAAATAGTGTTTTTCTGGAACATCATCATACACCCTGATCTTTTCACTAGACCATTTATCTTGGTGCTGAATCCATACTCATCATCAATAGTCTCATTATTCTTCATAGCTGTGTAGTACTCTACTGCACAGAAGCACCATCCTCCAGCTACCCAGTGCTTGTTATTAGGCATTTAGATTGCCTCACTGGAAGACTTTAAGCAGGACCTTGGGAAGCCCACCTAGACTCTCTGTGCCTCCGTTACTCTTCTGTGGAATGGGATTAAAAGATCATCTATCTCATAAGGCTATTGCTAGGATTGTATGAGGTAAAACTTGATCGGTACTTAGCATGTACCAAGCCCTTGATGACTGAACCATCAATTTTTGCTGTTGTTACTTTTGTTACTGCAGGTAAACTGCTCCTTGGAGTTTGCGCCAGGACCGTGGGGCCACCTGTGCCTGGGGAAAGAGCTGGGGCCTCTGGCTTTCAGGGGAGGCAGTTATTTTATGCTTTCTAAAGTTGCAGCTGCAGAACTGGACTTAAGCCATGGCCTTGGCCATGCGCAGGCTAAAGAGTGTGATCACTCGGTGTCTCCAGGCAGAGGTCCGAGTGGGCAGGCCTCTGTTTTTGAGGCTGAGAGACAGGAATGCAGCCAGGGGACAGAGGTCCAGGACTGCCACCAATCCCCCAGAAACTCATCAAAACCCAACAATCTAAAGCCCAGGCAGGACTGTTCTACTAGTGTGGGCAGAGTAGTGAGTAGCAAGCAGCATATGGGCTTTGTAGACAGAATTGGAATCCTGGCTCTGCTACTTGGTAGCTGTGTGATTTCAAGTGGGTGGCTTAACCACTCTGAGCCTCAGCTTTCTTATCTGTAAAATGGGGATCATATGACCTACCGACGAGAATTATAAGGATTAAAGTAAATAATGAAGGTATGGAATTTGGCTCATAGTAGGCGCTCAAGAAATGTCAGTCATTTATTGTTGGATACACTGTAGTCTAGGAGAAGTAGGCAGAGGGAATTGCCCTTCTATAAGTGCCTGTGTGTGTCGGGCACCGTGGTAGGTACTTAAACTCATCAGCTCAGTGACTCCAAGGTTCCACATTGGTCCCAAGTCTGCAGTCCTATGCTATTTACCTGACACACCCTCCTCTACTTTTGCTTCCCTCCCCCAGTCCTCCCTGGGGCTGCGAGCCTCCTGTCCATTGTGGTGATGTTCTGGGGGCACGGGAAAGTGGGGGTGATCTGAAAACATCAGAGGCTCCCCTCTGGACTCCCTCCCATTCTCAGACCTGAGATCTGGGCTGGACTTCATGGAGAGTCGTCATCTGCAGGCAGGGAGGAGGACATTCTAGGCTCCTGCTTTGTCAGGTTGGGAAATGGTCAGGTGGCCTGCCCGGGGTGCACAATGAGCTCAGGGGTCAGAACCCACTTTTCTTAAACCTACTTATTGCCCTTATTCCCCTTGCTACTTATTCTCCTTACCACTTATTTCCCTTACTACTCCAAAGTGAGGTCAAGTTCTCTAGATACAGAACCTGAGCTGGGGTTTCTCGTGCTAGTGATGGACTCAGAGCAGGGCAGTGGGGACACTGGACTTGGATGTGGCTGCAGCTGGAATCTGGCCTCAGCCTGATCCCACGGAGGGGTTCTGGTGTGCTGGCCCCTGAGACAAGGGGCTGTGCTTTTTTTACACTTTTCCCTTATCAGCCATTGGCTTTGGGTCGCTCCCGGGGTGAGTATAGCCCTCTTGGTGTTTCTGGGCAAGGCAGCAGCAGTTCTTGTGGGCTAAGGGTCAGCCTCTGGGAAATGGTGCTGCTATGAGCCCTTAGTCGCTCCCATTCCTAGAGGCTGGGGTCAGACACGTCATTGGTTAAGGGCATCAACAGTGTCCACGATGCCTCCTCCCCTCCCCCTGTATTCCACACCCCCTGAGCCGGAATCTGCCTGTGAACCATGTGGCCTCCTTTCTCCAGGACAGTCCTCCAGATGCCCCAGTCCTCAGGCCATTCCATAACCTGGCCCAGGCCCGGTTGACTGGGTTAAGAGTTCAATCCTGGCATGTTAATTGCTTTGAGAGCCCTGAGTGGCCATGCAGAAATAACCAGTGCTGTCCAGGGCGGCTTCTGGCCCGGAGCAATGGAGCTGGGTGCCGTCCAGGGGCGGTCAACAGTGGACTTTGCAGGCAGAATTTTAATAGGAAACGAGTTTCTAGCGTGCATAACTGAAGGCAGGAGGGGGCGACAGGCCAGGTTCTGCCTTGAAGACAACAGAATTTGGAGATCAGAGTTCCTGGGAGAGTACTGCCTCCTTTCCCCAACCCTCCCTGCCTCCCAGGATTCTCCAAGGGCCCTGTTTTATCTCTGCCGCAAAGCAGCTGAGGAGGTTTTCAAATGACGTTCCACAGTCCAGACCAGAGCCAGCCAGGGAAGTTCATTACCCAGGGACGGAGGCTCTGGGCACCCAGCAGGGGCCAGGGTCCCTAGGGGGCCGGGGCAGCCTCGCTCAGCTCTTGGCACAAGCAATAATGAGACTTCAAGGTTCTTCTCAGCAAATTTCCTTCACAGCAGGAGCTGTCTCTCTCTTCTGATTTTGAAGTGGAAACAATGGAATGGTCACGTTAACCTGGGAAGATCACGTTATACTACATGGGGGCTGACGAAATGGCTTCTGCATAATAGGTTTCTGTCCCACGTGTCCAACCAGGAAGCCCTGCTTTGGCTTCACCCAGCTTTACTACTTCCACGGGCTGCAGGGATAAGAAGGTCTTTTTCCTGTTCCCCTTCCAACTTCCCACCTCGTCAGCTTCCCCGGGAAATAGGCTGTGCTGTCACCAGACCCTCAGGGAAATCGGGACCCCCGGGGACTCTGACCCTAGCCCTGCTGGGTATGTGGCCTTGGGTCTGTGATGGGGAAGAAGGTGGGTTGGAGGGGGGAGCTTCGGCTCTGATCCATTTGCTGCCGGTAGGGAGCTGGGACCTCTGGCGGGAACTTTCCCTCTTTAAGGCTGAGGTTCCCCCCTGGCAAGTGGACAGCTGTGGGAAGTTCCCTGTCTTCTCTGTGTCCCCCCGGCGTGCTTGGCAGAGAGCAGGGACTTGGGAAGTAAGAAGTGGCTGAATCACTGTTCGCATGACGTTCTCTGTGGGTCACTGTTTTCCAGGCACACGGGATATCTGCCATGACCGACACCGTCTTCAGCGGCAGCTCCAGCCGTTGGGTGTGCCCCAGTGACCATTCCCTTCAGTCCAAGTAAGTCACCTGGGGCTTCCTGGGTTGGGCTGGTTTGGGGTCAAGGAGGTCTGAGAGTTCCAACCTTGGAGGAGGAAAGGAATAGCAAACAAAGAGCTAGAATCTCTTGCCCTGGGGTGGGGAAGGAACCTAGTGGGAGCTTTGTCATGGAAACGTCACTGATTTTACTGCTTTGCAAGGTTGGAGTAACAAGATCACATCTTGAGCTGCATGCTCGCCCCACTTGTTAGGCGGCCGGTGGAGTGGTAAGAGCACTGACCTGGTGTCTACAATCAGACTTGGTTCTGGTTCTAGGACTGAGCTCATTTACTGTGTGATCATGAGCCAATCTCCCTCTTTGGGCCTCAGTTTCCTCAATCAAATAAAATGGACGGGAGCACAGGTCGCAAAGTGACGGGCCACCAGCGGGCTCTGACTCACGGGAGGGTGTTTTCTTATTTTTGGCCTGATCATTAAAAAAAGAGGGGGGGGGGGCTGGTCGGCCTGGCGTGCAGAAGTCCCGGTTCGGCCTGACCTGTGGTGGCGCAGTGGATAAAGCGTCGACCTGGAAATGCTGAGGTCGCCGGTTTGAAACCCTGGGCTTGCCTGGTCAGGGCACATATGGGAGTTGATGCTTCCAGCTCCTCCCCCCTTCTCTCTCTCTGTCTCTCCCTCTCCTCTGTAAAAAAAAAAAAAAAAAAAAGAAGTCCCGGTTCGATTCCCGGCCAGGGCACACAGGAGAAGCGCCCATCTGCTTCTCCACCCCTCCCCCTCTCCTTCCTCTCTGTCTCTCTCTTCCCCTCCCGCAGCGAGGCTCCATTGGAGCAAAGATGGCCCGGGCGCTGGGGATGGCTCCTTGCCTCTGCTCCAGGCGCTACAGTGGCTCTGGTTGCAACAGAGCGATGCCCCGGAGGGGCAGAACATCGCCCCCTGGTGGGCAGAGCGTCGCCCCCTGGTGGGCGTGCCGGGTGGATCCCGGTCAGGCGCATGCGGGAGTCTGTCTGACTGTCTCTCCCCGTTTCCAGCTTCAGAAAAATACAAAAAAAAAAAAAAAAAAAAAGAGGGGGGAGGGAATTTCACATAAAGGTAACTCCACATTCTGTATCCGGTAATTATACCTGAATCAGTGGTGCGCTGGCTCTGGGCCATCATGGCTCATAAGAGCTGATGTTAGATTTCCAGACATTTTGCAAGCTGGCTGCTAAACACGGCCATTATTAAAAATTAAGCTATACAGTTTTACAATTAAATGATATTAAACACAAAGGTGGTAAACACTCAAAGTAATCACTTCCTAATCCTTTTACTGCATGTTGTTATTCTTCGTTATTTGTGTGTATTATACCTGCACGGGGAAATGTAATATAATGGTACGCTCCTGCCTATGTCTTCTCAGTTCTGTATTCAGTGACATCACATTGGTCATGGTAAACACTAGCCACCGATGCAACTATTAAACATTGACCAGCATGCCCTGCCTGAAGTCCTTGACCTTCTAAGTCTGTTGTGTGCTGTTCCCGCAGATTTTCACTCAGCGTGCCTTGGTCCTTTGAACGCTTGGTAATTTTTTATTGTGAGCTCAATCTCTAAGGATCCTGGAGATCTATCTCAGGAATATTTTTCTGCACAGAGGTTTGCATTTGCAACACCCAGGTGCCAGGTGTGTTGCTCACCGGGGTGACTTGTGCTCCCTTGCAGAGTCCTGCACAGAGTTGAAGGGGGAGGGTCTCAGGTTCAGCTTGTTAAAAGGTCAAGGTCAGCCTCTGGAACACAGAGCTGGTATCTGCATTGGCTAACTGTTCACAGCTCCCTGTTCTGGATTTCGTTTGCTGGGGTTGTTTTTATATCTTTTTTAAATTGCCGTATAAAGGTATAATGAATGTCCCTTTAGGACACATTTGCAGTATAGTTGGATAACTTTTAAACATGTGTATATATATACTCATGCCTGCTTGTCACCTCTCCTTGTCCCTCCTCACCCCTAGCACCCCTAGGTAATCACTAATCTCCTTTCTGTGACTGTAAATTAATTGACATTTCCTATAATTTTATATGGATGGAATTACACCACATATACTCTTTTTGGGGGAGAGATATCTCTCTCCTTTCACTCAGAATAATAATTTCACGATCCACCCATATTGGTTTGCACATCAGTGGTTTGTTCCTCTTTACAGACAAATAGCATATTTCATGGTGTGGATACCACACCATGTTTATTCATGTCTCTACCGATGGACATGTGAGTTGTGTTCCAGGTTTTGGCTCGTACAGACAAAACTGTGTACAAACATAGGCTTTCATGTCTCTTGGGTGAGAATACCTATGAGTAGAATGCCTAAGTTATGTGGTAGGTGTCTACTTCACTTTCTAAGGAACTGCCAAACTGTTATTCAAATCAGTAGCATCATTTCCAAGTCCCACCAGGAATGTATGGAATTTCCAGCTTCTCCACCTCCGCACCAGCACTTGACCTGATCAGTCTTTCGGATATTAACCATTCTAGCATGTGAATAGTGGTACTTCTTTGTGGTTTTAATGTGTGCATTCCCCTAACAGCTATGGTGTTGCCTATCTTCTTGCGTAACTTGTCAACATAACAACGTCTTTGTGGAATCATCTGTTCTAATACTTTGTTCATTTTAAACCAGGCCATTGGTCTTGTTATTAAGTTCTTCAGGGACTTTTCTCCAGAGGTTAGAAAGGAAAGTCCTTTGCTGGGTATATGTTTTGCAAATCTTTTCTCAGTCCAAGCCTTCTCTTTTCTTTTTCGTAATAGAGTCTTTCAAAGAAGGGAAATTATTTTTATTATGAGGAGGTCTATTTTATTTCTTTATTATGAAATGGGGAAGACTCATTGGAGAATTCCCTTACTTTTAAATCCCAGAACTAACTGCATGAAAAGAGTGTTGCTCTAACTTACCTGGGACCTAACTAGGTTTATAGTGAGGGGTCTTTCTGAATAGGCGGTCCACCCATGGTCTCTGAGGCAAAAGCCCCTGTCGCTTTACTTCTCCTACCTAAAACCTTACACTTTTGAAGACCACACTGAACTCTATTGGTTTCTTTTTTGGAAGGAAACACCTGCTCTCCTGAGCCCTTCCCATCATGTCTCTTGGAGCCAAACTTCTTTTGCAGAAAATATTCCATCAGCCAAAAAGTGTGTCTCTGTAAGATAAACAGTTGCCTGAAGGGTGGATGGGGTAAAATATTTATTTCTGAAATGTCAGTTAATTAAAATCCCATCCATCCCGAGTTGACTTTAGTCGATACAAAGCCAACCGATTTGCTTAACAATTAAATTAGAATTATTCAAACAGCCTGGATGCCGGTTCATCACAAGTGCTCCCAGGCCGCTGTGGAACATCTCTCGGCATTCTGAGCGCATCTGGCTGGCTTGATTGCTCCTGCACTTTCTTCAGATATTAAAATTGTTTTCCAATAAATGCTAATGGGTAGATTATAGTCATCACACATGCTCTCTGGTCGGCTGCAGGGGTGATGTGCTAATGCAGGCACTCCTAATGTCTTTCTCCGGGAAATGAAGACATCTAGCCTTCATTCGCTGCTGGCTAGCTAGATACATTCACTGCTTTTGGGATTTTCAGATGCCTACCTCTCTTGGCCTCCTTGAGTCTGACAGCAGTGTCTGAAACACGTGATGTTATTTGAAGGGAAGGAATGCATCTGCTCTGGCGAGGGCAGGGCAGTGGTTTAGCTCTGTGTGTCGGGAAAACACGGGGAGAAATGCTGGGGAGTTGATGCTTCCCTATAGCTTCTCAGTCTGCAAGCGACAGAGCACCAGTGATCAGAGGTGGAATCTGAGACACAAAGATGGGACACATGGTAGGTGTGTGTCTGTGGTCTCACACCTAATCAAATAGGGATGTTGCTCTCCTTTCTAGAATGGAGTTTCGCTTCCTGAAACTGGGGCACCAATAATTCTGCTTTTGGATGGTCTAATTACTGTTTGGGGCTCATGGCCCTCCTCAAAGTGTGTGGGATGACTAAATCCGAGAATGACGTTGGCCATGTCATTATCAAGTGATTTCTCTTCAGGACCTCAAACCCATTATTTAAATACAGAGGTGATTCTCTTGGTTAATTACTAAGCCAAACTGATTTCGTCATTTTAATCGCAGCTGTGGATTTTGCAAGCCTGTGTGGCAGTAACCTTGTTTTAGATGTGGCGGAATAAGATAATGGCGAGCAGGGGTAAAACCTGGAAGTAGGTCGTTGTAATTTAAACTGTGTGGTTTTGCCTCCAGACCATGTTGGTATCATTATAAGATTTCTCTCCTGATTTTTTCTTTCTTTCTTTCTCTTCTCTGCCTTCCTTCAGTGATAAAGAACAGTGAGTACTTTATGCTATTACTTTCTTTTTCAATCAACTGAATCGCATCTTTTTTTTCTGATCAAAGTGACTTTCCTCTACAGAGAGATGGTTAAAAAGGAACTAGCCAATTTTACATTCCTAAAAAAAAAATATTTAAGTGCCCTGGCCAGTTGGCTCAGTGGTAGAGCATTGGCCCAGCGGATGAATGTCCCAGGTTCAATTTCCAGTCAGGGCACACAGGAGAAGTGCCCATCTGCTTCTCCACCCCTCCCCTCTCGCTTTTCTCTCTCTCTCTCTCCCTCCTGCAGCCATGGCTCAATTAGAGCGAATTAGCCCCAGGCACTGAGGATGGATCCATGACCTCTGCCTTAGGTGCTAAGAAGAGCTCAGTTGCTGAACAATGAAGCAATGCCCCAGATGGGCAGAGCATGGCCACTAGTGGGATTGCCAGATGGGTCCTGGTCAGGGCACATGTGGGAGTCTGTCTCTGCCTCTCCTTCTCTCACTGAATAAAAAAATATATATATATATCTTGATGAAAGGAGGGAGAGCCCTCAGTTTTATTCTTGTTAGTAAGCTATAGGATTTCAACAAGTTTATTGACCCCCCTGGGCCCCTGCTTCTGCAGCATTTTGCCTGGGAACACTGTTCTTAGATAAAGAAAATGTTAATTCAGATCAACTACTACTATTAATAAAAGATGATGATGAGCAGAACAGAGCTTGTGGGAAGTTACATGCCATCCATACTGTCCCTGTCACCTCATGGGAGGTCAGCCTTATTTCCCAGTGAACTGCCCTTGGCTCAGAGGTCCTGGCTTTGCTCGCAACTTGTGTATTTGAAATTGGATTCATTTCCCAAATAGGCATGACAGATTGGATGCTGGGTCCCATAAATGAACAGCTGGCTGCAGCACAGACTGGGCTCAGGCTATGTGGACACACTCAGAAACTCTGGGAAGTCATTCTTATCCTCCCCATGATGGGGATGTCATCACAGAGCCACTAGTGGAGTGTGGCGTCTGGGGTCAGAAGACCCAGTCTGACTCCTGCTCTGGTACTCAGTGTCGGTGAGGCCCCAGGCACTGCCCTTCGCCTACTTGAGCCCTGGCTCTCTCCTTTGTCAGACAGACATGATAACCCGTCCTTCAGTGATAGCCCCTCCTTCCTCCCTCACCAGGTGGTGGTAGGATAAAATGAGATGCTCGGGAAAGCTTTACAAACTGTGAAGCACTGAGCAAAGCCAGAGGAAGGTGTGAATCATAACATTGCCTTACTTGAGTGTACATATACATTGTACATACATATATACATTCATACCTAATATACTTCCCTTGTAGATATACATTGCATGTATATTTGTCACTTGCACAATTTGTTCAGCTTTTTTGAACCCAAATGATCATATCATCAGGCCCAGAACCCTCTAGGTTTTCTTAACATTAATAAGGGGACCCTCGGAAATGATTTTCTCATTTCTGTGTCTCAGTCTCTCCATCTGTCAAATGAGAGCTTTGGATAAGTTGATTGCTAAAGATCATTTGAATGTTCTGCAATTTCTGTTGTCAGCCAGTAAGACTCTGGCCAGACTAGATCTGCTTTTTATGGACGAATATCATGAGTATGTTCTTCAGAAATGCCAGGGAGAGGTGTTGAGACATCGTCAGATTATAAATATGAGTGTCACAAAAGAGAAGCTCATGACTCCAGAGGGTCCAAAGGCTCCTGGAGGCTTCCTGAATACCGGAAGTCCTTCCCCCACCCCTCCCCTCCCCTCTCCCCTCCCCACCTTCCTTCATTAACAACTGTTCCCTGTCTGTCTACTACGTACCAAGCACTGTCTTCAGCACCAGGAACACAGGGGGAGCCAAAGTATGAGTGTGTGTCTAGAGGGGTCTACAAACACACGAACAGCAAGTCACCAACAAATATGTTCCATGTGTGCAAGAAGCTGTGACAGCAGAGTCACAGTGGGCCAAGGAAGCGCCACAGGGGCACCTAGCCCGGGCTTGAGGGTCGTGACGGGGGACGTGAAATGTAAGATGAGGTCAAGTGAGGGGAGAGCGAGAGAAAGAAGAGACAGAGGAATTCCAGGTAGGGGAACAGCATGTGCAAACTCCAAATATGAGAGAGAGCGTGGAACCTCAGAAGAACCAAATGGAACGCAGTCTGGCTTAGCAGAGTCGCAGGAGCCCTAGAGTCCCTTCTTAGCATTCTGAAGGGGGTGGGGGACTGTGGCAGCCCTCAGCATCCCCCTCTCGTCTGGGCAGGGTGAATTTCATCCCAAAAGGCCTTTCAACTGACGGGCCACATGTGACACATTTTGTGGTGTGGCCTCCCCTCCTGTCCCAGCCTTTCCTTCAGGATTCATTAAAATCTCATCCACTGCGCTATAAAGCGACTTCCTGCTGACACCTGTCTCTGCCGGCATGGGGGTGGGGGGAGAAGAAGAAAGGAAAGGAAAAGGCTTAATTTTCTGCACAGCACCACTGTGTAATGCTTCAGAGCCCCTGCGTCCCGACAGCACTTCCATCATCGCACTCCTTTCGAGAGTTATAATTCATTAAAAGAGACATCTGGTGGGTATTTGTTACCTGACTACTGTGTGCACGAAATGAAGAATTAGGGTGGGAGGCAGAAAGGAGGTGGGAGCCCTTTGTGGTGTTTTAGGGAGAAACATCTGTGAGAGGCTTCCCCCGGGAGTCAGGACTAATTCCTTTGCTATTAGGGCCTCGAGCGCTGGTTTGGTGGCAGGGCTCCTTCTGATTCTTTCTGGATGCAGCCAAGGAGGTGTATGCAGTTAGCGATCAAGCATGTCCAGCATGCCGGTTTCTCAAGCCCCCAGTCATGAGCCTGTTTCTTGACCATCCCCTTCTCTCCTCTGAGTGGCAGGCATCTGGAAAATGAGCAGATCAATTGCATCGATCTTTAGACTTTGTATCAGCAGTGGAACTCTTTGATTAATATTTTATTCAGAAGCTGAATAGATAAGACAGGTAAGAGTGGGGCTGGATAAAACCTTTAGCAGCTGAAGTCATTAAACACATCACAGTGACCTTTGCACAACTTTAATTCAAAATAATACCAGACTGTGTGACGTACGTGTAGGGAGTCTACCATAGGGAGTCTAACAAGCTTCACATTTGTTTGTTGTTGTCAGATTGGACACTGTATCAGCTAGCCTTTTCTGTGTAACAAACACCTTAAAACTCTGTGGTGTGGAACAATTGTTTGTTTTCAGGAACCTAGGCTTGGCCGGTGTCTCTGCTGATCCTGGCTGGACTCACTTATGCATCGAAGGGCCAACTGATGTAGGATGGCTGTGGCTGGAATGACTCACCTCTGCTCCACATGTCTCTCAGGCTCCAACAATCTGTCCTGGACTTGCTGTCATGTCATGGCAGAGGTGTAAGAGATTAAGCAGAGACACACAAGGCTTTTGCAGGCTTGGCTTTGGGACTAGCATGACATCACTCTTCTGCGTTTTATTGACCAAAGCAAGTCATAAGGCCAGGCAGGATTCAGGAGGTAGGAAAATAAATTCTGATTCTTTGGTGAGGACCATTTAAAATTCACATAGCAGAGGGCACAGACACTTAGAAGTATTGAGGTCATCAATGCAATAACCCATATTTGATGCTTTAATTAAATATAAAATATTTAATTATCTTACATTTTTTCTCTTGATGTTCTTTACTAATATCCTTGGGGCTTTTTTGGTTTGTTTCTTTTTTTAGTGAGAGAGAGAGAGAGAAGGACAGACAGACAGGAAGGGAGAGAGATGAGAAGTATCAACTTCTTGTTGTGGCACCTTAGTTGTTCATTGACTGCTTTCTCATATGTGCCTTGACTGGGGGGCTCCAGTAGAGCCAGTGATCCCTTGCTCAAGCCAGCAACCCTGAGCTCAAGCTGGTGAGCCTGAACTCAAGCCGGATGAGCCCACGCTCAAGCCAGCGACCTCAGGGTTTTGAACCTGGGTCCTCAGCATCCCAGGCTGATGCTCTATCCACTGTACCACCGCCTGGTCAGGCAGTATCTTTGTTTTGTTAGTGTTGGGGACCCAGCCTTGCCATCAGGCTGATGTGGGAATGGAGAGTGTAGTTCCCAGCCTACTACGTCTCTCTTCGGCCCACTCCCCTGCAGCCCCTTGAGATCCCTTTAGGGATCTGCAGAGAGCAGTTAGGAAACTGTGGCTGCAACTCTTTGGGGGGATAGGAGGCAGGTGTCCTTCAGTGTTTCTCCAGGAAGCTTTGTCTGAGATATGTGAGTAAGACTGGAGACAGGCCAGCCCTCTTTGCCCTGACCTGTCTCAGCCAGTAAGCCAGGGGTCTCTCCTCATGCAGCCTCTGAGGGTCCCAGCAGGAAACAGACATGAAATCATTTTCACTTAACAGCTCCAGAAACTGACGTTCAGAGCAGTGCGGAGCCCCAGTACACATTGTTAACAAGTGACAGATTCAGAAGTCTGATCTTGAGCTCTGCCAGGTCAAGGAGGGCTCAAAGTGGTGCACAGTAGGGCCTCTGGGTATTTTCTGGATTGGATCCAATGCTCTGAGTAACTTGTCCAAGGAAGCAAGGCTTGGCTCTGCAGCTTTGGTCCTGAACAAGATTCCAACACTGGATTCTGGTCTTAAGGATGTGAAGCTGGAATCTTGTGGCCGGGGGCCGTAGACAAAGAAGCCATCATTTTGTCACAGGAGCATTCATGAGGTCCCCAAGCTCACAGTGCTCCCCAACCCAGGGGAGAGACTCTTGAGAGCAAAGGCTTTGGTTTTAAAAACCATCTCATTTCCCTGTTTGCTCTGGGTGGGAGTACCAGGACGCAGGGGTCGTTGAGAACCATCCTGTAGGCGGGTTACCATGTTTATCACGCTTCACCTCCTCAGACACACAGCCTGCATTCTCACCTCCGGGCCTATGTGAAGACCCCCCTCTGCTACGCCCAGGCTCTTCCTCTGATCCCCCCTCCCCAACTTCAGCTTGTCTCTGGGGCCTCGGCCGCGGCCCGCCATAGCTCAGTGAGGTCTGAGACTGCTGTAATGAAAAGGGTTTCCCTTCAAGATAAAGAACACAAAAATATATTGCTATTGCAAATTTTTCAGATCCTAAAACCGCTACTTGGGCCCATCGCAGGGTCTCAAAAGGCGCCACTGCAAACAAGGGGTCCCGTAGTGAAGGTTCACCAGCATCACAGTAAATCCTCATTGAGGTCCCAACATACACGGCGCTTACTCATGGTGCTCTCCCTGGTCCCCAAACTAAGTCCCTTCCATTGCTTCCGCCTCTCTGTGTGTCACACCCATGATTAGACACTGAACACACCTTCTATTAAAAAATGTTCTGTGCTTACTGACTCTCAGACACTATACTAGATACCACCGACATGATAGTGACTCAGACCCAGACAAGGCCCCTGCCTGCCCAGAACCCACATTCTGGTGGGGGGTGGGGAGGGGAGAGGCAATAAACAGGCCAATAACACAATTTTTTTCTTCCTCAAGCAAAAAGGAATTTTGTTTTATTCATCTAAATAGAGAAGGAGCATATAGAAATGAAAACCTTCATGGGAATTGCTATAAACCCATCCAATGAACAACTATTCTTTTTTTTTTTAACAACATGATCCTTTAAAAAGATCATTTCAATTAGTGACAGGTGCAAAGGAGAAAGTGGACCCAGGCAGTGGGGGATCTCTGAGGAGATAACATTTGAAATGAGATTTGAATGGTGAGAAAGTACCATCCCTGGAGAGACTTGGGAAGATAAGTGTTCCTGGAAAGGGGACAGCAAGTGCAAAGGCCCTGAGGCAAAAAATAAGGTTTCAGTGTTCAAGATTGAGCCAGGAGGCCAGTGAGGCTGGAGTGTAGTAAGGCAGCAGTGAGGGTGGAGGCAGGTGAAGGACAGACCAGGCAGGACTTTGCAGATGGGCAAGACGGCTGACTTTTATTTCTACTAAGGTAAAATTCACAGATCAAAAGATCAACCATTTGGCAAGTATAAGATTCCGTGGCGTTCAGCATAACAATGTTGTGCAACCTGCATGCCAGTTCTGGCTTTACTCGAAGTCAATGAGAAGCCATCGGAGGGTACTGAGCAGGGGCTTTGCCATGTTTAGCATTTGTTCATCCCCAGAGACCAAGGCAAGGTGTGTTTCCACCAGAATTTTACCTTCCTCTCCTTTCTCCCAACATGACTTGCCCCTGGACATCTGCTTCCCTTTGCTTCCAAAATCTCCCTTCTCTCCTCTTTAGTACAAATCCGCTAAGACAGGAGGATGGGGGGAAGATGGGCTTTTAATTTCCAACTGGAGTGTCAGAATGCAATTTCATGGCTGCTGATGAGATTAGAGCAGTAGAAGTAATAGAGGCTGCAGCTAATGGGGTGCTGGCTCTGGAGAATTTTTAGATACTGTTTTTCTTCCCTCACAGGGACCAGAATTTCTAGTGGCGTTTAACCCTGCATTGCACTCAGGTGTTGCAGCTCAGGGCCCTGGCACGTGGATCATGTCAGTAGTGGAGATAATCATAATAGGCCATAGACCGCAGCTCTCCACCCAGCAGCCTCTGATCCTCAGCGCTGTCACCAGGGCGACACGGGCAGGCACTTGATCCCTTCTGTACTGTGGAGGTTAAGCGCGTAGGCTGCCCAGGTTCGAATCCCACCTCTGCCGCTTCCTAGCCCTGTAGCCTTGGGCAAGTGCTCTAATTTCTCCGTATCTGAATCTCCTCACCAGTAAATGCACAAGAATAGCCCCTGCCTTGGAGGGATAATGTGAGGATTAAATGAAGCAATGTGAGATTTTTTTTATGAATCTATGTAGTTGTCAGGCAGGGAATGGGGTCCACTCTCCCCGACTTTGCTCCCCTCCAACTGTAGAAGTCTACGGTTCTGAAATTTCCTCCTGAGAACACCGTTATCCTCCAGGTTTCCATGAGCTTCCTGCAGATGCTGCTTAGGGAGTGTCTACCATGTGTCAAGCAGATAATAAAAATAAACCCATTGAAAAAATAAATAAATAAATAAACCCATTGTACCAATGAGTAAACTGAAGTTCTGAGAGATACGATTCTTTGGTCCAGAGTCTCCCAGCCAGGGAGTTTCCTGGGGCCTAACCACAATGCTACGCTGCCTTCTGGATTTCCTGTCCATCCTCAAACCTTCCCAAATTACCTTCCAGGCTCCAGGCAGGCTGGTCCGTCCACCCCGGTGGTCAGCCCGACAGACAGAGGAAGCAGGACGAGCTGACAGATGAAGAGAAGGAAATCATCAACAGGGTGATCGCCCGGGCTGAGAAAATGGAAGAAATGGAGCAGGAGCGGATTGGGTGAGGCCTGAGACTTCTCGTCCAGAGTTTCGGAGGCGCGAGGGCCAGAAAGCCGTCTGCTCAGGGTGGGGGGCTGGGCTGCGGCAGGGCTGCCTTCGGGCTTTGCTGTCTGTGAGGCACCAGGCCACCCACCGGGCCGAACTGCAAGCCTTGTTGCATGGAGTTGGAGAACAGAAAATAGAGGGGAGGGTGGGCAGGGGGTTGGCCAAGAGGGGGCTTCTCACCTAGGGTGCATTAGAGAGCAAGAGTGGGGGATCTTCCAATGGGGAGGAAGGAGATTGTCACTGGAGGCTGGGGGTGTGTGCCGGAGCCAATTTCAGTGACATAGAAATGTGTTCCAGAGAAAATGGCCATGAAGATGCTAGAATGTGCCGCTGAGGCTGCAGTAAGGAGGAGGGAGCATGTGTATGTCACAGAGAGTTTGTAAAATGAAATGAATTATTTAAGAGACCTGGAGAAAACTGTCTTGAGAGGGGAGCCGCCAGCATGACTGTTAGGTGGCAGAGGTTAACCTGGCAGGTCTGGACTCAGAGACCCCGGGTCCATCCCAGCCCCCTGCCTGCCTGCTGTGGATCCTGGGCACATTACATTATCTCTCTGAGCCTCAGTTTGCCCGCTAGTAGAATGGGGACAATACCAGTAATTATCCACAGGGCTCTTGTCGGGAGTAAGTGAAATGATTTAAGTACAGTTCCTGGCCCTGGTAATATTTCATATTTAATAAATAATAGGAAGAAGGGAGAAGGAAAGTGGGGTGTAGGGGCAGAGATTTTAAAAGTGTGTGGGGGAGAGAAACAAGGGATATAAGAGGGATGTGTGATGGGTGTGTCAGAGAGTGACAAAATCCACGAGCAAGGACAGTGCTTGAGAGAGAGGAAGCACTATATAGGTGGTCTTGAGAAGGATGGAGAGGAGAGAATGTGGGTGACCTGCAGAGTGGAGAGGTGTGGGGGGAAGGGTGACAGAGAAGAGGAGAGGGAGCCTGTGCGTATGGGGAACTCTTGACATGGGTGGGAACTCTGGCTGCCAGGAGGCAGGGAGCCCACCAAGTGGTCCTCCAAGACTGGACTCTCAAGTGAGAAATGGGAGGGGGAGGGGATGGATGGCACCTCCTCCCCCCCCTCCCCAGGCCCTTGTTCCAGGGACAGCCCCTGCCAACTGCTTACAACAGATGTAGGCCCTGAAGTGCCTGTTTATCCCCCTGCCCACACAATCAGCTTGGGGTTAAGGAGGCTCTGGGATGGATGGCGATGTTACAGACAAGCAGGAAGTGGGTGCCTTTCATTTGAGCCTCTGCAGGGAGCTCAGGGCAGACTGGGGAGATTGGAGGTGCTGTCGACAAATGACAAGGACTCACCACAGCCTGTGTCGGCTTCCTTGAGAGGTTGCTAAAGGGCTGGGTCTTGAGAGGCCTGTGTATAGGGTTGAGTTCTTATTTTGCTTTTGAAAAGATGGATCAGGAGTGGGGGAGCTGTCCAGGCTGGAGGTCTGTGTGTGAATGCATGTGTGTGTATCTGTGTATGTATTCACTTCCCCCCACAATGGGCCTGAGCCTTATGCGAAACAGGGATATGGTGTTAAGGATAAACCCTAAACTCTTGGAAGCAAGAACTCCTCTCAGCTTTTTTCCCGCAGAGCACTTACCACCAGCTAACGTATTTTATATTTACATGTTTACTCTGATGGTCGTTTATCTCTCCCTGTTGGATGATAAAGTTCTGGAGGGTAGATACTTATGCCTCTTTTGTTCACCACTGAATCCCCAGAGCCTGGTACATAGTAGGTATGCAGTAAAATATTTGTTGAGTGAAGGAGTAACTATGGCAGATGATGCTGCCTCTTAATTTCTCTCTCCATCTCCTGTGGCAAAGAGGCAGGAGCGTTTAGAATATTGTCCAGGGTCCAAATTACCAGGAAAGGCACCCTGATTGGCTGGCTTATGTCAGGTGCTCTCTCTCATCCAGTTAGCTGTGCTGCCCATGTTATATAAACATGGCCATTGGTTTGATTCTGGGGGTAAAGTGAAGGGGGGCGGTGCTCTGTGGACTGAGAAGATTCTAGCGTGAGCATTCTAGAACAGGGTCAATGGGTTTCCTACTTTGTCTTCCACATTTTGTGACATTGTTTTGACCAACCAGGTGATATGATGGAATAGCACAGTGGTTAATCACCACCAGGGCCCTAAAGTCAGAAGGACCTGGGTTCAAATTCCAAGTCTACCACTTATCCCTGTGTGACCTTAGGTAAGCCATTTACCTCCCTGTGCCTCAGTTTCCTCGTCTGCAAAGTGGGGATGACGTCAGCACATAATCCTCAGTGAGCGTTTAAAATGCAAAGCGTTAGTGTGGGGTCTGGCCCAGAGCTCCGGCTCCAGTAATGGTGGCAATCATTTAAAGTGAATTTGCTGTGGAAGCTCAGGTTTTGACACCAGCCAGGGCCTCCGTTCTACAATTAGGCCCTGAGACTCCAGTTTGGCAAGTGCTGGAAGTCTAGCAGCCCCCAGCTTCTGCTGAAGGAGATTTGAGAGCCTCCCAGAGGTACTGGGCCAAGCCCTTGGCAACTGCATGTCCCTTTGCTGAGATGTGGTGTCTTCTGCCCGAGTGGGGAGGCCAGCTCTGGGGACCCTGGCTGTGGCTGTTCCTCGGCACCCTCCCAGCAGCGCGACCTTGTTGGTAGCATCGCCAGCGGCAAACCCGGTGCTATTTGTGTTTTATAAGCTAGAACCTGCCCTCATTCCAGCCCTTCCCACACTTCCCCGGGAGAGGATCAGAGAGGAGTCAGATAAAAGCAGACGTGGGGCAAGCCTGAAGATGCGGTGCCATTGGGGCCCCACTGAGGTTCCCAGTAAATAAGCCTCGGGAACCTTGGTTTCTCCACCATCCAATGCGGCGGGTCAGTCTGATTCTCAGGGTCCTCTAGCTCAGAGTACGGTATTGGGGGGGTATTTTCTGGAGGACCCATTACCATGTGGTCAGCTGCCTCTCTCAGAGCAATTGAAGCCCTTTTAACTACGTTAAAATTGCTGATGTAGCTGTGTCGCCCCTCTGGATCCAGGCACCCAGTTCTATGATGCTGAATCCTCTTCCCTATTATCTAAGTGAAAGACATCTAGAGAAGTGTGCAGTCATGTTAATAAACACAGTAAATAATCATTGCAAGGGGTACCATTTATTGAGCACTTACTATGTGCCAAACAATGAACCTAAAAATCATCATATGGATTAACTCTTTAACTGCTTTTCTCAACCCTGTCAAGTAGCTCCTATTATTATCCCCATTTTGCTAGTGAGGTCAGGTCACTTGCCTAAGGTCACATAGAGTCAAGATATACATCCTGTCAGACCAACTCTCAGAATTATGCTCTTAACTATTAGGTGTCTTTCCTGAAGATCTGACCCCAAGTGTCTAGACTGCAGACACGGAAATTTTAAAAGCTCAGGTTTAAAGGAGACATTCTGGGAGCTAGAAGCTGGAGCTCCTTCTATGCTGGCTGTATTCCTTTGGGATCTTATTAACCTGTGTGTACGTCCACAGTGGCCAGAACTGGTCTCCATACTTCCGTGGTTCTGCAAGTTCTGGGGGAGACTCACCCTCGGGCCTCCCGGTAGGTGCTGCCTTTCTGGGGAAGTTCTGCTAGAGTCAGCCACCCAGGGAGCCCCAAGGGGCCCCAGATGGGTGCAGCAGAGCAGAGCTGGTTCTCTCCCTGAAGCCTCTTTGCTTCTGTGCAAGGGGGTGTCTACACCTTTGATCACCACTGGGCCCACAACCCAGCTCTGCTCCCTGTGAGGTGATGGCCAGAAGGGAAACTCTAATATTAAACAGCCTCATTTTACTCTGACATTCCTTATTCGAGCGCCAAGTGGGATCTCAGATTTCATTTTGTGTGCCCTGACTGCTACAAGTTTTCAAGTGGATTTGTTAGGGGCACTTGGCTTGCAAGAAAGGAAATTAATTCCAGTGCGATGGCTACATTTACCTATTCCTGCATAACAAAGCATCCCACTTTAAGTAACTTAAAGTGAGGACAGTATATTGTTTTTCATGATTCTGTAGGTTGAGAATTCAGGCAGGGTTCTGCTTGGTAGATTTTCTGCTCCATGACATGGGCTGGGGTTGCTTACTCATCTGCATGTGTGTGGTGGTTGGATTAGACTGGAAGGTGCAAGAAAGCTTCATGTCTGTGCCTCAGTGTGCTCTAGGTGGTCCCTCTCCTTCCTTACTCAGTAGTCCAGCCTGAGCTCCTTCAATGGCAGCTGAATCCCTAGAGAGCAACGACACAAGTTGCCAGGATTCTTTTTTTTTTTTTTTTTGTATTTTTCTGAAACTGGAAACGGGGAGAGACAGTCAGACAGACTCCCGCATGTGCCCGAGGGGATCCACCCGGCACGCCCACCGGGGGCGATGCTCTGCCCACCAGGGGGTGATGCTCTGCCCCTCCGGGGCATTGCTCTGTTGCGACCAGAGCCACTCTAGCGCCTGGGGCAGAGGCCAAGGAGCCATCCCCAGCGCCCTGACCATCTTTGCTCCAATGGAGCCTCGGCTGCAAGAGGGGAAGAGAGAGACAGAGAGGAAGGAGAGGGGGAGGGGTGGAGAAGCAAATAGGCGCTTCTCCTGTGTGCCCTGGCCGGGAATTGAGCCCGGGACTTCTGCACGCCAGGCCGACGCTCTACCACTGAGCCAACCGGCCAGGGCCTTGCCAGGATTCTTAACAGCTGGGTCTGAAACTGGTAGGGCATTCCTCCACCATATTCTATTGGAGGTAGAAAATAGGTCCCATCTGCTTGTGGAAGAATGACTGATGCATCCATAGGAAGGTGTTAATGGTGGCGGTCTTGGGAGACTCTACCACATTATGTGACAAGGGAAATTTAATATAAAGATTCATAGTTATCTCAAGGGACCCAAGGGCAGGAACATAGCCTAGCTTCATGAAAGGTCTGCTTCTCATCCCACATGGTAGAAAATCTAGATATACTACACCTCCTCGGTTGTTATAGCTCTTCTTAGTCCTAATTCCAAATACCCAGGGAAGGAGCTTCGACTGGCTCAGCTCACCCTGAGTGCCCGCCCCTCATCCAATCAGCTGTGGCCAGAGATGCCAGGCTGCATGGATGCTGAGAGCTCCTTCTGAGTGCGCAAAGGGCCTTTGTGAGTTGAACACACACCCATGAGGTATCCGCAGGACCTTTAGATGTATTAAGGCTGGAATTAAACATTTGCTTGGGAAAATTTGTGGGTTTTAGTTTTTTTTCCCCGGTGGTAGGACCCTCTGTATCCTTACCATATTTCTTTCTGTCCAGAACCTCTCAAAGGCATTTGGTCACATATCCTGTCTGCGAAGAGACGGGCAACTGGGTGGCTTTTGTTTGAGGTCAACATCCCTAAACAGATGGGCCCAAAAAAGTAATTAGGATTTGTCATTAACCTTGGTGTCCAGACGCTGGGATGGAGGAGGAAGTCAGAGAGACGCAACCTGTTGTTGACAGGCTCTGTTGGGTCCCTGTCGCCTCTGTCTCAGTTCCATCATCCCCTGTATTTTTGGCACAGAATTTTTCCAAAATGTGGACAGCGGGGGCAGTGAGTAATAGTGCTTGGAACTTGCTACATCCAACGAGGTAGGTGTCTTTCCGATGGTTTGACAAGCTGATAATAAGCCAGGTCATACAATCATCTTTCTAAAAGGGGGCCCTATTTTTTACCTCGAGTCTTAGGCCTTCTGTGGATAGGTTTTGGGGGTCCTGGGGCATTCTGATAAGACAGACACATTTATGCATGTGTCTGTGTGCATTTTTAAGAAGAAATGTTCATAGATTTCACCAGATCTGGTGGGGACTCTGAATCCCCAATGTTGACACTACTAAATAGTACCTCAATTTTCCAAGGGTTGGGTCAGTGCTTTCTAGTGTGTACTTTATGGCATCATCTGTTTGTACAGATGAAAATGGATATCTACTTAATTCTGTAATTAGTTCAGTGTCCGGCATAAAAGAGAGAACATATTAAATGAACCTCAAGCCCAACTAGCCAACCCTCTCATGGAATCACTTTAATTCCAGGATGTGAGATTGGACCATGTGGTCTCCAAATTCCTTCAACCTCAGCACTATTGACATTTGGGGACAGGTAATTCCTTATGGTGGGGCTGTCCTGTGCACTGTAGAATATTTTAGCAGCATACCTAGCTTTCATGCACTAAATGCCTGTAGTAATCCCTCACCCAGATATGACAACCAAAATGTCTCCAGACCTTGCCACATGGCCCCTGGGGAGACAAAATCACCCCCTCTTGAGGACCACTGCTCTGGCCTTTTTGATGGGTGGTTCACAGAAGGCAGACGAAGCCAACTTGAGAGTTTCCCTGCAACCACACTCGGCTTCTAGGGAAATTATAATAGCTCACTCTTATAAGGCAACACAGGCTGGCATGTGCACAAGCTTTATGTAGATTCATGCATGTAACCCTCACAACAAACCTATGGAGTAGGCTGTATTGTTATTCCCATTTTACAGATGAGGAAGCTGAGGCACAGAGAAGTTCAGCAACTTGCCTAGAGTCACACAGTTAATAAGCGATTACAAAGCCAGACTGGCCGGCAGCAGAGTTGAGTCTTAGTCTGCTATTCTATAGAAAGGCAAATATTCATTGCCAAGCACTGCATTAGGTACTTTGAAATATGTTCTATTTCCTTTAATCCTCATAATATCCTCACTGAAAGTCAGACTGCTATCTCTGCTTTACAAAGCTGAGAAAACAAAAGCTCAGGGAGGTTAAGACACCTGCCCAGGGGCACACACACAGCCTTTACACAGCCAAACCAGCCTTTGAACTTGAATCTGACTTTCCACTTTATCCCCTTGACCTTTGGGGTGCAGAAAGGGAAGGCCATTGAGAAATGACTTTGGGGATTTAGGGAAGTCAGTAATTTATTGGCTGTCTCCGATATTGACTCAGGGCAGGTGGAAGGGGTTAGTAAGAGCCCCAACCGTCAGCACTGAAATAAAACAAAACTTCATTCTTCTAAAGAGAGTAACAGCACCTGGGCAGCTGGAGCTAGCCTCCAAACCCGTCTCTGCCCCCGTGCCCTTGGATGAGTGACTTCCCCCGTGCATGTCTTGATTTCCCCATCTGTAAAATGGGAGCGATCTCACAGGTTGTAGGTGACCTAAGAATCACAATGCTCGGGCAAGGCTCAGCACAGCACGTGGTAACTGCTGCTCTTCCTGGTTTATAATGACCCAACCCCTTGCTGGCAGTGATTCCATCAACTCCCTTGTCTCCAACTCTTAGCAGGGGTGACCTCCTTCCCCAAGGTACCGAGGCACAGGCAGGAATCCCATTCACCAATCCATCAAGGGGCGCGGTTGGGATCTATGGCTCCCCAGGTGGCGACAGTAATAAACAACCGTGAGAATTAATGAGTCTGAAGTGCACGCAGCCCGTGCAGCCCGCAGCCAGCCACCTGGCTTCATGACAGAGCCGCTCAGTCACTTCAGGACAGGTTCCCCAGAGACCCTGCACCAGGGGCTCGAGCCAGTCCCTGCCAGAGCAGCCACAACTGCCTCATATTTCAAATTCCATCCCCATTCACAGCAGGTGGCCCTGGCTTAACTTCAGAAAATGCCAAATTTAATAAAAAGTTAACAGCAATATCCCCCCACTTGCCAAATAGGGTGCGAGTAAAAGCAGCATGATTATGGAATGTATGTGTGTCTGTGTGTGAAATAGACAGATGAAGACAACACGGCATCTCCTGTCCCACTTGGCTGCATTTTTATGAATCTTGTGTGATCATGGCTAAGGGCTGCTCTAAGGGCAGCTTCTCCGGCCCCTCCCCTCAGTGACGGGACCCCACCTGCTCCCCATTTCCCTCTCGGATTCAGGAGCCGGCACCTAGACCCACCATGCTTCCCCAGGCAGGGTAGGGTGTCTTCCCGAGCTCTGCCGCAGGCCGCATTGTAGCCTGCATCCTGGCGCAGCTGAACATCCATTACCCCCCCCCCCCCCCCAGTGAGGCACTGCAGCCGTGCTGGTGCGCAAGCTTGGGGAGTGGTTACCTGAGTACCTCCGAGCCCGGTGTGGACTGGTTAAGGGAGTGTGAGCTAACAAGCCCATCAGTCCTGCACGTGCCTTCTGCCCCTTGTCTGAGCAAGGACGCCACCAGGGCTGGGCTCCCTGCGAGGCCGGAGTGCGTGGGGAGGTGTATTCTGTATGTTGGGGCTGACTGTGCACGCATGTGTGTGTGTGCTCACAAATGCATGTGGACATGTGCCTCTACAGGTGTATGCTGTTCACATGGGGGTACATGTGCCATCCATGTATATGTATTTAGAGACAGGCACGTGACTCCCTTCAACTTCTAGCTACCTCAACCCCTTTAAAAGCTTTAGAAAGACAGTTTTCATGGTTTGATGATAGCACCCTGGTTACATAGGGAAAAATGTGAGTACAGGGAGTTATAAAAGCCACAGATTTCCAGAAGAAATAATTAGCAGCAACCATTATTGAGCAGTTGCCACGTTCCAGGCATTTTTACAAGCAGTCTCATTTAATCTTTGCAACAACCCCACGAGGTAAGGACTTTGTTTTCCCTAACTTACAGATGAAAAATGGAGACTCAGAGGTTAAGTAACTTTCTTGAGGTCACAGAGCTAGGAAGTAGCGAAGTTCAAAGGTGGACCCAAACAAACTCACTCCAAATTGACACCCCGATACCTGTATCCTATTTGCCTCCTGTTTCTAAATTCTGAAAGTGGCGTGTGTGTGGGTGTGAGTGTGTGTATGCATGTGCACATGTGCCTGTGTGTCGGGAGTTTTCCCTGGGGTTGAGCACCTAGAGAACGTGATCGGAACCCGGCAGAGTCCAGAGACTGGCCCATCTGAGACCCACAGCCAGGGAGGGAGGAAATGCCGAAACCTTGCTCTGGGAAGGAGAGCCGAAGTTTCGTTCAAGCCTAATCAGGTGGAAATCGAACCTGGGTGGCAGATGGGGCTGGATATGAGTGGTAGTGAGAGTGATGGCCTCCCCAAAGATGTCCACATCCTAATCCCCGACACGTGTAAGTATGTGACTTTGCAGATGTGATTAAGTTAAGGATCTGGAGATGGGGAGATGACCTTGGATTATCCGGTGAGCACCGTGTAATCACACAGGTCCTTATAAGAGGGAAGCAGAAGGGTCAGGGTCCCAGCGAGATTCGAAAATGTTATGCTGTTGGCTCTGAAGATAGAGAAAGGGGTCACGAGCCAAAAAATGCAGGCAGCTTCTACGAACTGGAAAAGGCAAGGAGACGATTTTCCCCTAGAGTCTCTGGAAGGAATGCAACCCTACCAGAGCCTTGACTTGGGCCCGTGCATCTGATCTTCAGGGCGGTCAAGGTGATGTCTATATGGTGCTTTAAGCCACTGAGTTGTGGTCCCTTGTTGTAGCAGCCATAGGAAACATAGACAGAGTGACTCCTTGAAGCATGTGAGTGTGCAGTAGCATTTTGTGGCCCTCTGGCTAGTGTACTCTTTTACCACTACTGGGTCAGACCCGTTTGGGACAATCTTGTAGTTTCAAGAGATCTGGTTCAGCCCATGTATAGACAAAGTCTGGGGACCTGCCAAACTCATTCTGCCTGGACCACTGCAGTGTCTGAAACTCTTACTACTCTGAGCCTCCCATGGGCTCCATTCCTACATCTATGTGCCATCTCAAAACGGGAAGTTGAGTCTCCTCTATTTAAAGCACTTACGTGCTGCCCCATTACTCTGACACTCAACAACTGCATGGAGTGGCCCCCACCCACTGCTCCAGCCTTGGCACGACCACTGCCATGACTCAGTTATAGTTAGGAAGTTTGAATTTCAGACCATCCTAGGTGGTTACTGTAGGTCTCTGAGTTTGTAAGGTCTGTCATGCAGGCCTCCCTTGAGCTCGTCATGTTTAGGACATGGCCCCTTTTTTGTCCACCCAACAAACATTCCTTCTGGGGTGAAGATGCTGAAATGTTTGACCGTCAGAATAAAGACCCATTTGTGACTTACAGTCTTGACATAATTTTGACTTTGCTTCCTGCTGAGTTTTATTGCCCAGTGTCTGTGCTATGGCTGCTGGGGCCCCCATGCTGAGGCCCGGCACTGGGGGCTGCAGCGAGGGCATCCAGACAGGTGGGCTGCAAGACCCTCTAACTCCTCCCGATCTTCAAGCAGAGAGGGAAGGTCTGCCTATCCCCACCCCACATCTTCTCCCTGTATTGGTCTATACCGAAGTCACCAATGACAAGGGTCCCTGAGGGGAGACAGCTGAATGATGATCTTAAATCTGTTGTTTTTCTGTGCCATTTGCTGCCACTGATTAAAGTGAATGAGGCACTCTCAGTACGAAACATGGTAACAGGGCCTTTCTGTATTAGGATTAAACCATGGAACAAACAGGTGTCTTGGAAGAGCGGCTAGGATGTAGGTTTCCAAGGCATGGGTGAATCCACAGCCCTCATTTTCCAAGAGGAGGCAAGAAAGCCTTCTAAATTTCCCAAACAACGCGCACTGCTATTTAGGGTTGGGTCATCTAGATCACGCTCTCTGTCCGTGCCATGTTGGCAAAGTTTGACCTGAGGCAGGAAGCCACAGGGGCTGCATGGAAAGAAAGGTGACTTACTGACACAGAGACCTAGATTCTAGCCCTGGCTGAGTGATCCTGGGCCAGCCTCTCACCCTCTCTGTGCTTTTGAACCCCCACTGAGGAAGAAAGAGGAACAAAACCTAGCCATTTCCCAGCTAAGGCAGTGGAGGAAGGAGAAAATAGAGAGCTAGGCTGTGTACTTGCCAATGACCAAGGGCCCCCCTTGGGGTGGGGGAGACAGGGGGACCGAGCGGGGTGGAGATCGGACCACTCTGCTTGGAACACAGCGGCAGCGCCAGGTGTAGCGGTTCAGAACAGGGACTTGAAGCCAGCTTTCTCCACCTCCCAGCTGTGTGACTTTTGGCAAATTACTTCACCTCTCTGTGCCTCAGTCCTCTTGTTTGGAAAATGCGGACAGGAATAAGCACTCTAGTGCTTCACTTATAGTGCTGCTGGTGGGATTCGTTAATAAAACCCAGGTGGAGTGCTTATCTCTGTGCCTGGCACATAGTGAGTGCTCAGTAAACCTCTGCTACTGTTATTCTGGGTGTTCTGAGACCACGGACTGGGGGCTTGCTCCTGGTTACTGCTGCAGCCCATCATCCTATAAAAATAATTTCTAGGGGCAAGGCAGGTAGGGGTGATGAGGAGGAGAGGGGGAGAGAGCGCTGCCTTCGGCAGCTCTGTCCGGTCTGGGGCGCAGTGGAGGCTGCAGAGCCTGCGGGCTGCCTTTGGCTCTTCCTCGGGCAGAGCGCTTCCTGTTGAACCTGAATGCAGCACAAAGGAAAAAGAAGCTATTTATAACATTGTGAGTCCGGGTACTTTGAGTGGCAGGAGCAAGGAGGATTTGTGGGGAGAATCAGCATCAGGTGGCTTCTGGAGCCTGTGAGGCCCAGGTCTCCGTCTGCTCACACCCTTGGTGTCCACCACTGGGACTCAGCCCAGGGAGGGGAGGGCAGGGTCCAGCTCCATCTGGGTCCACTGACTGTGGCTGGAATGGGAACAAGATAGCCTTACGTGAAGGACAGGCAAGGAGATGACTTCAGGGTGGTGGGACACGGTTGGATTTATGTGTTAGGAGTAGCGACAGGCCGTAGGTGGGCAGGAGAGCAGAATGTAGTGCCGGGAATAGAAGCTGGCGGACAACGAAGAGGCCACTGCAGCCATCCGGGGAGACGACAGGGGCATGGCTAAGGTGAGGATGGAGAGAAATGGGTGGATTTCAGGAATGTTAGGGAGGAAGACACAATAAGTGTTGGTGGGGTCATTGGATGTCAGGGGAGGAAGGGGGTCGAGGAAGACCCCCAGAATCTGGTGTGAGCAAGCTACCGGGGGGTGGTGCCATTTTCTGAAGATGAGAAACTGTGTCCTGGGGGTGAGGCTGGCTCACAGCCAAGACAAAGAGGTCAGTGAGTGCACTCATCTGAGACGTCTGTGAGACATGCAAATTAAGACATTGTGTCAACATGTAGATAGATGGGTCCGGAGATCAGAAGGCAGCTTCCGAGAAGAGGTGACAGGAGAGAGAAAGGACTAGATAAGATTCTTAATCTGAAGTCAGTAGCTTAGACAGGCTTTGGGGGAAATGGGAGGGGTTCTGTGATTTTTTTTCTGAAAACACATCAGATTTCATGTGCCTGTTTCTTGAGGAGGGTCCAACGGGCGTCATCAGATATTTAAGAGTTCATGACTCAGAGAAGGTTAAGATCGTCGGCCTGATACTGAGGGAGATGCAGGTCATCCTGGTCCTATAAGGTCCTTAGCACTTGTACTAAGCACACGTCTCTGCTTCCAGGCGCCTGGTGGACCGTCTGGAGCACATGAGGAAGAACGTGGCAGGGGATGGGGTGAACCGCTGCATACTGTGTGGGGAGCAGCTGGGGATGCCGGGCTCCGCCTGCGTGGTGTGTGAGGACTGTAAGAAGGTACCATCGCCCTCCCCTCCCCTGCACCCCTGCACCCCTGCACCCTGCTCATCACACGCAGGAGGGAGATAGGGCAGGGCTCAGACCTTGGGGGATCCCAAGTCTTGGGGATGGGGCTTGGATCCTGAAGGGTAGTTACCGGAATATAATTTCTTCTGGGATGCTCCCATGCCCAGCTGTCTACCGAGGCAACTCTGATCCCGGTTCCTCCCATGGAAGTCATGTGACCCTCTGTCCCCTCGGAGCTCAGCTCCATCCAGGATGAGCAGGGGAGCTTGAGGCAGGACAGGAGGTATGGTGGAGGCTGCAGGTATCCTGGTAGTGGCTTAGCAAGTTACACGTCAGGTTGAAGAGCACGATGGGCACATGTCTACATGTGTGAGTATGTGGAAGGCTAACCCAGCCTTCTCTTACCTGGGCTTATAGTACAAGTGACTTAGAAAGGCCCTTTTCAGCCAAGTTAGGACCACTGGGCTTCTAGAGCCTCCATTCTTGAAGGGGGGGGTCTCCTTGTGCTCCTCCACCCTGTACCCCCTCCTCAGCTATGTGTGTATGACAGTTCCAGGACAGAGACGGAACTGTCCTTGGTCTGCCTGATTCCCAGGAAAGGAAATCAGCAGAATGACCTACCTGGAAACATTCATAATATCACTTGACATCTCCTGCTTGGGAGCATTTAAATGGAATATTGAGAAAAATTGATCTATTCCAAAAAAAAAAAAATGTGCAGCAGTCAGCTGAGAGTGAGAATCTGGTGACCTGTTGGGTTTATCTATTTGTTTTGACTGTTTGTTTGACTGCCAGGAAACTGCCAAAAGTTTAGTGTCCCATCACATAGGCATGGTGTTGACTCAGATGACTTTCTTCCCCTTGCAAACTTGAAACTGTAGTCATAGCCTAGGTTGTTACAGATTCGTTTGGGAAGAAATTAAAAAAAAAATCAATAAACAAGATGGATATATGAGCTTTCCTCTTTAAAAAATAAAATCATGCCAATGATCTCCCCTGTATGGATACTGAAAACTCAGACCCCACAGGGACTCTTGGAGAATTTCTTTATCCAGTGCTTGGAAATGCCTCTAGGTCTTGTTATTTAAAATTAAGACTCAAGTTGGACCTTGATTCTAACTGGCCTTGGTCATGGACAGGAAGTGAGAGAAGGAAAGTTTTTAGCTCTTTACAAATGGGGCTCCCTTGCCACCCTTCCCAGCTACCTCCCCTGGTCACTAGCAGCTCCAAGCCTGGCAATCTAAGTGTGCACTGGCCTATATTTTGTCCCCAGAATGTCTGCACCAAATGTGGGGTGGAGACCTCCAACAACCGCCCACATCCTGTGTGGCTCTGCAAAATCTGCATCGAGCAGAGGGAGGTAAGTAGACTTGTCCTATCGGGCTGCTAGAGCACCTTCCCCTTTTTGTCCAATTGCCTCTTCCTCTCTAGAATCAGGGAAACAAGGAGGCAGGTGGGGGCTGGAGAACCTGGTCAGATATGTGTCTTATGGCGCCAGTATAAAGGGAACCAGCTCAGCTGTGAACACTGGTGGAACAGGCCCAGAGTGTTTGAATGAATTGCTTTCCCCCTCTCCTCATTCTGAGACTTTTCTCTTCCTAGTGGTAGGGAACAGCACACTGCATTTAAGAGTTGGGAGACTTGGTGTCCAGCCTTTATCCTTAAACTCTCTGCTGTGTAGCCCTATACTGGTTCATACCTTTGTGATGTCCAACTTTCTCCATCAAGAATATGAGTCTAGGCCCTGGCACGGTGGCTCAGTGGATAAAGCGTCGACCTGGCATGCCAGAGGTCACAGTTTCAATCCCTGAGTCAGGGCACATACAAGAAGCAATCAATGAGTACACAACTAAATGGAACAACTAAGTGAAACAACAAGTTAACATTTCTCTCTCGCTCTCCCTACCACTGCCTTTCTCTCTCTCTCTGTTCCCCAAGGTGTGGAAACGTTCTGGAGCCTGGTTCTTCAAGGGCTTCCCCAAACAGGTCCTCCCACAGCCTATGCCCATAAGGAAGACCAAGCCCCAGCAGCCAGTCAGTGAGCCCCCTGCACCTGAGCAGCCCACTCCTGAGCCCAAGCACAGTGCCCGGGCTCCAACTCAAGGTAGGACCAAACAACTTCTCTCTTCAGGACCAAGGACAGCTCTTGGCTGACTGGTCTACTTGACATTAGGTTTGTGTTGCTACCCACCTAGTTGATGGACAGCCAGCCTCTGGGCTTGGGTCAAGAAATCCTATGTTCCCTTCACAGCTTACCATGAGCCCTTACTTAGAAGGTAGCACAGAGCACTCTTTAATAATGTCAAGCTTTCCAAAAACCCTTTTTGTTGTCATTTTTTTGATGGAGTATTTAGAGGTTCAACAGAAGTAGAAATTAAAATTTGGAAGAGAGAGACTCTCACATTCAAAATACACACTGGATCCTGGGGGGCACTTGGGGCTTGCTGAGAAGGCCTTCTTTCCCCCTGAAATTTCTTCTATCAACCATCATCAAATCTGAAATTGGACTAATTAAAAGTGAGAGACAAATAAACAGGAAATTAGTAAAAAGAAAATCACCACTGCTATGGGTATGATCATTATCATCCAAGTATTGTTATTAATTATTAAAATGATGATTAAAAGGGAGAAGCAAAGCAGTACAAAAAAATAAAAAAGGCAACCACAATAAAAACACATTAATCGCATGAAGCCACGAGGAGCGACCAGATAAAACCCTTGCAACAATTTCAGTTAATATTAAGTGATCATTTCTGGTCTAAATGACAATTCTAGAGTAGAATGCAAGCAACGCTTCTGGAAGGAGGGTCTCAAAAACTGGAGTGGCCAACTATGTCTCCTATAACTTCTTAAGGTACCCGGTTCACTGCCTAGCACTTAAAAGGCATCAACAGAAGCTTTCTTCCATCTGACAATGTACAAGCAGAGAACTGCCAATTTGTCAATATCCAGGGCACCCCTGAGGAGCCCCCAGTTTCTACCAGTTGAGCATTCCTGGTTAGATGTTACTCCCTCTAAGCTGAGAGGATTGTATTTCATAACTGTCAAGACCAGAGAGCAGGAGGGCCTGACTCTGAATCCCAGCTCTGCCACTGACTAGCCATGTGAGCATGGGCAAGTGCCCTAACCTCTCTGAGATTCATTCCTTGTCTCTGTATACAATGTGCTTAATAACGCATTGGGTTAGTTTAAGGGTTAAATGAGATACTGCACATAAAGTGCTTTGCAGAGTGCAGCACTTAGTAAATGGTGACTGACTGATAATATATAATGTTAATCACTTGTACACAAACACACACACACATAAGTGATATAAACTAGGTAAACTCTGGATCAAACAGATAACTTTTAGAAAGAAGTAACATCACCAGCATGCAATTAAAAACTATGAGAGTAACATCCAGCATGGGTGAATGTGTGGGGAGATGGATGCTCTCTACAGTGCTGGTAAGACTGTAAGTCCCCTCCAGCCTTCTGGAAAGTAATATGGCAGAATTTATTAAAATTTGAAACATATATACCATTTGACCCAGCAACCGCTCTCTGGGAATAGATAACAATAATGCTAGTACCATATGAAAGATTATGTACATTTGTTGCATCATTATTTATGGCAGCAAAATACTGGAAAAACCTCAATGTCCATTGACAGGGGAATTGTTGAATGGATAATGAGATATCCACACCATGCTCTATTAGGCGCTATTTAAAATGGAATGGTGTCAATGTCCTTTATAGATTTGGAGTGATGTCCATGATATGTTTTGAACAAACATTTACTGAACACCCAATGAGTCCCATGCTCTAGTCTCTGCCCTAGGGTTAGAGCAGTATATGGACCAGGCAAAGATCCCTGCCTTCATGCAGCTAGCCTTCAAGGGAGTAAAACAGATGCTCAACAAACTGCCAATGCAAGCACAATGTGTCAGGTAGTGGTAAGTGCTGGGGATAGACATGAGGGGAGAGGTGGTGACAGGCGGCTCCATGTGGGATAGAATGGCCAGAGAAGGGCTGTCTGAGGATGATCTTTGGAAAGACGTGTGACTGAAGTAACAGAGAGGACCCACAGAATCTTTGGAAATATTGTGTGCAAACGGCTTAAGGTTGGAACATGCTTGGCGAGTCCTGGGGAAATCTAATGAGCAAAGCCCATCCAGAGGAGTACGTAGGCAGTGACCTCAGTCTGGTCTTTTTCAGTCTGGGTATGCCATAGGTGTTTGTGCATGGGAAGGAAATAATGTGATTGAAAACGAAAGCTATGTCAGGGGGAGGTTGGGAGGGAAGAGTTTTAATACTGAAAAGTACTTGGGAGTGGTGAATGGGCCCCTTTGTGAGCTCCTTAAGTAACGGCCCTCCCGACACCATAAAACCAGTCCTCACCATCATTTTTCTCCGTCTCCAGGTGACGCTGAAGACAGGAGGGGCCCAGGTCAGAAGCCAGGTGGGTTCTGCCTGCTCTGTCTTCTACTTTGGGACAGGAGTCCTTTCACCCCATTCCTCTTTCTCCATTCAATTTATGCCTTGCCTTCCAGGCCCTGAGCCGGCCGCTGCTCCCGGCAGAGGAAGCTATGGGCCCCCGGTGCGCAGGGCCTCTGAGGCGCGAATGAGCACGTCCAGCCGGGACTCGGAGAGCTGGGGCCATGGCCCTGGTGGAGCGGCTGGTGACTCCAGCTGGAGCCCAGCAGGTGAGAGAGAGGGGCCGATCCAGGTAGGCTTCCTGGATGAGGAGAATCAGAAAGAATGGGGAAGAGTGTTTTTATTCCTGTATCCATTCAGTGTGTATTGAGCATCTGCTGTGTGCCTTGTTTGGTTCCCGATCCTGATGCTGGTTCTAGCCTATGGTAGAGGAAAGACAGCATTCAGAAACAATTCTGACTTGAGACATCCAAAATGTTGGTTATATCCTTTTTGTTTTGTTTTGTTTTGTTTTTTGCTCTAATGACATATGTAAAAAAAAAAAAGTATGTTTTTTTTTTATTGTTTTGCTTTCCTCCAAAAAAACCTCTGGAGGGAAGTGCTCCTTGGCTTTGAGCAAAATAGGATGTTTCCCTCACAGATCTGACCAGGATCTTTTTTCCCTTAGCAAGTGGCCTGTGATGGAGGTGACAGTGGGGTGGGTCTGCATGGCCAGGACGTCACTCACAGGTGCTGTCATCTCACCGAGCTCCCAGCACTGGCCTCACTCGTGGTGCGTTTGCTCAGCAAGAGTGCCCACTGGTGGGAGCCCTTGATTCTTGGATGTTGAAAGAAATATCGAGGGGACTGGGAAGGTCTGAGTGCCATAGCCCTGTGTGAGAACGTAGCACCTTCATTTCTTCTGTGGAGAGGTCATGAGACTGGGTCTAAATTTGACAGGCTGAATATTAGTTCCCACGCTGACCCCTGGCTTTCTCTTTCTGAATGGTGGGTTTGTGGCTTAGTGCCTCGGTTCCTGTCCTTGGCGGGAGAACTGGGCAGTAGCATCGAATAATCCCAAGCAGATTCTGGAGACCAACTGCGAGTTCAAACCCTGGCTCTGCTCCAACCCAAGCAAGAGACATTAGATGAAATCCTTACCCTCTCTGGGCCTTCGGTTCCCCATTTATAAAATGGAGATATAGAGTGCCCACCTCATGGGGTGAAGAAATGAAATAAGTCTTATATGTAAAGTCCCTGGCACGTGATCAGCATGAAATAAATGTTAACTCATTCTTACCAAGTAGATAGAGTTGTTGCCTCCATGAGACACCTAAAGTTCTGAGAGGGTGAGTGGCTGCACCAGAGTCACACAGCTATTGAAAGAGAATGCTCAGATGCAAAGCAAGGTCCATGTGAAGATATAGACGGGATTCTCTCAATAGTAATAAAATAGTACCAACATCCGGCAGACATTGAGTGCTTACTGCATGCCAGGCAATGTGCTGAGCACTCTGTACGTATTGTATCATTGCATCTCCACCGCGTGCTATGTGGTAGGTACTAGGAGACTGAGAGGAGAGGTCAGCTGTGCAAGGTCACACAGGTGGAAGCAATGTCACAGAACCTGTGCTTCTCAACACCCAGGGAGCTGCTGTGACTTGCCCAGGGAGTCTGAGGATTGGAAAGAGAGAATGCACTAAGGGGCAGAGAGGGTGAAGGAACCAGGAGTGTTGGTGGGGGGAGGCTGCATTCAAATCCAGAAGGTGTTGCCTTGTGCTGGCTGATCTATCCCAGCCTCTTCCTGCTCCTACTGAGTGCGTGTGTGCGTGCGTGCGTGCATGAGTGCGTGTAACATGACAGGCCGTTTCCCTTTCTTTCTCCTACAGGTTTGAGACGGGCCAATTCCGTTCAGGCCTCCAGACCTGCCCCAGCCTCAGTGTCGAGCCCAGTACCTCCTCAGCCTGGGCAACCAGGTACCACCCACCCGCCCAGCTACCCAGGCTGTCATGTCCCTCAGCGGTGACCCCAATTCCTCCCATCCCTGCTTTCTGCAAAGCTGCAGCCCCCGCCAAATCCTAAGCTCTTCTAAGACCCTTAGGATGAGTAATCCTCGGGGCTGGGGAGCGGGGCGGGGCAGGAAGGAGCATCTTATCCACCTCAGCACAAGAAGTGATAGGCCCTTCGTACATCACTGTTTCCCACCTTCAAGAATTGTCACTCCACTGTCACAATTTTTACCACACACACCTGCTGCCCACTTGTTCATTTCCTTGATGCCTTTCTTTGCCTTGACTCACTTTACAAACATAACTTGGGGCTCGTCATCACAAATTCTCCTGAGGAAGATTCAAGGACATCAGGCTTTAATAAAATGACCAACGACCAATGTCCCTGGGAGGGTTGTGTGAGATTTAGGAAGACACGGTGAGCAAAGAGCTTAGTCACATGGGACAGTCTGAACAAACGTGGCTTGTGAAAGACAGGAAATAATGCCTCATCGGTGCCATTCCAGTGTTGTTATTTTAAAAGAAATCTGTAAGAATGGCTTAAATGGAAAGCCCGTATTCCAGAGTGTAGAGGAATCATAAACTGGTGGTTCTAAAATAACAAATTTATCATCTCCCTGTTCTGGAGTCCAGAAGTCTGCACTCAAGGTGCCAGCAGGACTGGTTCCTTCTGGGGCTGCAAGGGAGGACCTGTCTCAGTCCTCTCTCAGTGTCTGATGGCCTCAGGCATTCCTTGGCTTGTAGATGGCATCTTTCCTGCGTCTTTACATCGTCTTTCTTCTACGTATGTCTCTGTGTCCAAATTGCTCCTTTTCATAAGGACACAGTCATTACAAATTAGGGTCCACCCCGATGACCTCATCTTAACCTGACCATCTGCAGGGACGCTCTTTCCACATAAGGTCACGTTCCCAGGTCCTAGGGGTTAGGACTTTGAATATCTTTTGGGAAATGCAATTCAACTAACCATGGCAGAGGGTAATGATCAAAATTAACGTAGTGGAAATTAAACCACGTGATGAAATTCCCAATCCTCTGGCCTAAAAAAGGTTCTGAGCCTGAGGCCAGTTCTCTTTTGTTCAAATGGGAAATCCACAAGTTTAAAGAGGTGTTAAAGATAAAGTCATACCCAGATGAGACTTTCTCCGTGATGGAATCAGTGTTGAAAGGCAATGGGGAGCGGAGTGACTGTCTCACTGTGCCGTTGGATGTTATTTCATGCCCCATCCCCATGGCTCTCGCCTGTGTCCTGCACTTTGGTAATGCCATTGTAAAGAATCCACTGGACCAGTAATGACCCCCGTCAGCCTTGACGATTTGAAGCATGAACTGGCCCATCTCCTTGCAAGCAATTCTCACTCCCATTGTTTATCAGTCTCATAACAGCCAGTGAAACACAACGAGCAGGCATCATCGTCCCATTTCACAGATGAGGAAACTGAGACTCGGGAAGGAAACACTGGGACTTGAACCCAGGCCTTTCTGACCCCAGAATCCTCTATCAGCCCAGGTACCTCTGCACATCATCTGCCACCCCTGGGCCTGTGTCCGTGCCCAGGAGATGAGGGAGACAGGGGGTGGACACCCAAATGATTTCTACCTTCTCTGTTCTGTCTCTCCTCTTTTCTCCACTCGGGGCCCCCAGGAGGCAGCAGACCCGGGCCTGGGCCTGCAGGACGCTTCCCCGACCAGAAACCAGGCAAGTGCTCACTTCTTTCCATGCCTGCCTAGGGGGCCACCTGTCTCCCGCTTCCCAGCGAGGGAGCAGGGAGCTGCCGGATCTTGGCCCTTCTGCACCCTGAGACTGAACTGATGAGCTCTAAGAAGTCTAGATAATCCATCCTAAGAGTAGATAGGTGGAAAATGGCAGCACACAGAGTAGTTAAGACCACACCTTGCCTGAGTTCAAGTTCCTGCTTCTTCATTCCCCAACTCTGTGATGCCAGGCAAGTCACTTAACTTTCCTAAGCCTCAGTTTCCTTATCTCTAAAATGGGAATAATCCTAGGACCTACCTCACAGAGCTGTTGCAAGAATTAAACAAACGTGCATATAAAACCTTAACATATGGCCCAGAATGTATTAAGACTACACTAAGTGACAGTGATTATTACATATGAAAGATGTGCCTCCCCATCATCACACCAATTACCATGGCTACAATGTAGTCATTGTTTTCTAATGCGCCAGGCACAATTTTAAGTGCTGTGTGTGTATTAGATACTTTTTAAAATAATAACTACTACTATTTGAGTGCTTTCAGGTATTCTAAATTCCCATTTTACAGATGAGAAAACTGAGGCTCAGAGACATTAAGTAATTTGCCCTATGTCACACAGCAGAGATGCAAACCCAGGCTGTCCAGCTCCAGAGCCCACACCACTGATCAGTGCCCTGCATCTAAATTAGCATGTGAGACTTGTTATAAAACACAGATTCCAAGGCCCCACTGCATGGCCTACTGATTCTAGGTGGTACCTGGGAACCTGCATTTCTGCAAGCTTCCCTCAGTGGTTTTGACAAAGGCAACATTCTAAGAACCAGTAAATGGCACAATGTGGCCCTCCTGTCAACTGGAGGTGATAATTCTATGTTGCAGGGCTGTGGAGGAGTCTGACACAAGCCTCACAGATACCTGGTATACAGCAGGTGCTCATCACTCCTGGCAATGCTGTAGCAGTTGTTGCTTCCATGGTTATGACACAGGGACACAGCTGCCTCTTTCCTGCCCTCTCCCCATCTCCCCTGCAGAGGTGGCAACTGGCGAGCCCAGCTATCCGGGGGCCACTGCCCCACCCCGGGAGGAGAGAACGGGAGGAGTTGGAGCCAGGGAGGACCGAGCGGGCCACCCCCCAGGCCCCTATTCCCAAGTGTCTGCTGCTGCTCTCCAGCCTGCTGCGACCCCAGCCCGCCAGCCGCCACCCCCAGAGGAGGACGAGGAAGAAGCCAACAGCTATGATTCAGATGAAGCAAGTAGGTGCACTTAAGGAAAGAGGGTCTGGGAAAAGCCCCCTCAGGGTCGCCCCCAGGGACATAGGATGGCTCCTTGGAAAGCCCAGTACACCCCTCCCAGCCCCCAACATGCCAAACATAAGAAATGCATTAACCAACTTCTAAAAATACAAATTTGTGTTGCTAAATTCACAAAACGACATCAACTTTCTAAAGAATAGGTGCTATATGTATCATATATTTATATACTATATATTATCTCTAGAGTTGACATGTATTTATTGAGCACCAAGTGCCCCAAACTGTTCTAGATGCTAGGGATACCACAACTAAAAATGACAGACAAGATGGCTGATCTGATGGAACTAATGTCCTAGTGGAGAGAAACAGTTGACATACCAATGAGTTCACTTCAAACAGAGAGAAAGCACTGTGAAGGAAATAAAATAGGGTGAATGACCACGAGGGTGGCTGCTTTAGATGGAGTGATCAGGGAGGGCTTCTCTGAGGAGGTGACATTCAAGCTGAGACATGGATAATGAGAAGGCGCCAGACACATGAGGATCTAGAGCGAGAGCATTCCAGGCAGTGGCAACAGCAAATGCCAAGACTCATTTACTCCTTCAGCAAGTAAGTGAGCATGGCTGTGTTCCCTGCACTGTGCCCCGCAGAGGCACGGCAGTCAACAAGTCAAGCACGGCCTCAGCCCCCTGAGGCTCCGAGTCTAGCAGGATGGGACATCATTACCTGGGCACTGCACTAATCATTCAATGACCAAAGCTGGGCTGAGGGTCTACCAGGATGGGGTGTCCAGACCAGGGACTTGAGTCTTCTTCTCTGCTATAGGCTCAATGCCTAGGTCAGACAGGATACATAATCAGCGCTCAGGAAATGTTTATTGAATGACTAAATGAATGCTTCTGCCCCTTGCAGCCACCCTGGGTGCCCTGGAATTCAGTCTTCTATATGATCAGGATAACAGCTCCCTGAACTGCACCATCATAAAGGCCAAGGTGGGTGAGAGAGCCATGCTGGGGACCGCTCAGGCAGCCTTGGCATCTCCAGGGACTTGGGGAGGACACGGGTTACCAGGCCCCTGTCTGTTGCTTTGTCTGTCTGTGGCAGTGACAATGAGGAGGAAAGGGCAGAAATTAGCCGCAGCCGATATTTTGGTGGGAGGATTGGCTCTAGGGATGGTCCCAGAAGAGTTTCATTTAACTGCGGCCACCTCCCAGGGGCAGAGGCAGTGGGGCTTCAAGGGCAGAGCAAGCTCTCTGCAGGGGACCACAGAGGGACCACAGAGGCACCGCCCGGGCAGCAACGACAGCCTGGTTTGACAGAATGGCTTCTTTGGCCGAGGTGACTGTCAAGCTGGAGCAGCAGCCTGAGTTGGCCCATTGGTGCTGATACAGGGTGCTAATGTGGGCTTCCGAGGGGGCAGGGGGCGCAGGCCAGGGTGGACGAGCAACCCTATGCTACAGGCCCCGGGGCAGTGAGCCAACCTAAGTCCAGGCCCTGAGAGAGCTGGATGATGTCCGTACAACTCCCAGCAAGCAATTGGCTGGACTTTCCTGCATCCCAAGACCGGTCTCTGTAAAACAAGCAAGGCCCAGGAACCATCCCAGCTTCACTGCCTCCTGGTTCACATCCTAGCTTCACTGCCTCCCAGCTGTGTAGTTTGGGGGGAGTTACTTAACCTCTCTGTGTCTTGGTCTGGCTATTTGCAAACTGGGGATGATAATAGTGTCTCTACCACAGGGATGATTGTAAGTGGCTGCATGCTCCAGTTCCCTCAGAACAGTCCCTGTCTGTGCCTGTTGCTTTGCTGTAATACTCATGAACTTCCCCCTCAGTCACAAAATGTCCCCATTTGGATGATATATGAGGTATGAAATGCCTAACACAACTCCTAGATCAACACACCCAGGTCACGTCTTCAGTGAGCGTTTATTGAGCACCTGTTATGTGCCGATCACTCTGGCAAGCGCTTAGATGCACCCCTCCTAAATGCCCTGAATAACAAACACAGTGAGGTCAGCACATACATGATCTTGTCTCATCATTATAGGAACCTCTGAGGTAGGGATCATTGTTAGCCCCATTGTACAGATGGGAAAACTGAGGCTCAGAAAGTTAAAGCCTGAGGTCACACAGCTGGTAAAGGACAGAGCTGGACTTGAGTCCAGATGCAACAGACTTCTAGCTCTAGGTCCTTAACCAATCATTCACGCAGTCTCTTCCAGCTCCAGAAATGGGGTCAAGTGAGACCATTACAGCCTCCTCGAGACAGGGGCACAGAACATTCAAGTGCTCACAGGCTGCACTGGCCAGAGAGATGAGAAAACTGTCTGAGCTATTAAGGAGTGGTAGTAACTCAGGTAAACTGGAGGGAGCAGGTCCCACTCAAAGATATTCAAATTCACATTTTAAAAACATAGTAACCTGTCCGTTTGTGACCTCTCAATCCAAACAGTCACTCCAGAAATATTGATTAAATGCCTGCTGCATATCAGGCACTGCCCTGGACCCTGGGGATGCTAGGGTGAGCAAAGGTAGCTCTACCCTCATGGGAGGTGGACAAGAAACCATCACCATAGCATTTCCGGGGTATTAAACACCTTCTGGAGCTTTTGACGGATTGTGTTGTCTCATTAGTCTTTGCAACAACCTATGATGGAGGTTCTATCATCATTCCCATTTTAAGGATGGGGAAACTAAGGCACAGGGAGAGTACATGACTTTCCAGATCATACCGCCAAGCAGTGGTGGAGCTGGGATTTGAACCAATGTGGTCCAGCTCAGAAGTCTGGGTTCTTACCCACTAGGTGGCCCTACCAGCTTCCCCCACTTTGTGGCATCCTCTCCCCAGCTAGTAATAATCAACACTGTTCACACATACTTGTGCCAGGCCCAGAGCTCAACCTTCACAGGTGAGATCTCCTTCCATTCCTCCAAGAGCCCCATCAAGTAGGGGCTGTGATCAGCCCCATTGAACAGATGAGGAAACTGAGGTCCAAGGAGATCACAGGACACAATACCCAGGATTTGAGATTGGTGCTGGGAGAGGGGACAGGGGGAGCCCAGAGGCGAGATACCTATTCCAGCCTGGGCCTGGGGAGATGGGCAGAGTGTGTCTGAGCCCCGGGAACTCGGAGTTGCTCATATTAACAAGGCAACTTCATATCTACCTTCCCTCCAGAGCCTCCCCCCAGGCCATGTGAAGCGGGCCAGGCAGAGATTGTGATCCCCGTTATATGGGTAGAGAAACTGAGGTCTTAGAAGGGGTTGCAGGGGCCATGGCCAGAGATCACACCTCCTTTCCCTACCTTTCCCCCTCTCCCACTCTTCCTATTTGGGGACATCTCCTCCCATCCTGTCAGTCATGATCCCACCTTGAGGGGGCACTGACTCTGTACCAGGCTGTGCCAAGCACTTTACAGGTGAAATGGTGTGTAAGTCTCACCCCTCCGTGAGGCTGGTCCAGTTCTCATCCCATTTGACATGTGAGAAAATGAGGCTTAGCCAGGTTAAGAAACTTGCCTAAGATCACACAGCCAGGAAGTGATATGACCGGGCTTTAAATCCCGTCTGCCTGATTCCAGAGCTCTTTCCACAATACTGCATTGCCTTCTCTCTCTCTGGAAGAGGAAGCCCATTGGGTGGACCAATGGGCGGGACAGATATGAGAGGCCGCGCCCAGTGCCGGTGACAGCTGAGCGGCCAGCTCTCCCAAGCCCTCACACCATCTCCTTTTCTCTTGCAGGGGCTGAAGCCCATGGACTCCAACGGCCTGGCCGATCCCTATGTTAAGCTGCACCTCCTGCCGGGAGCCAGCAAGGTACCATATGGCCTGGGCCTCTCAGCAAGCCGGGCACACGGGCCCTGGCAGACACCCAGAGTTCCCAGCTCAGAGCCTAAAATAGCCCTCTCTGCCCTCCAACCCCCTCCTTCCTGAGTGGCAAAGTTCTTGCGAGGGGTGAGGGGTGGGCCAGGAGTCCCTCTCACTCAAAGGGCAGGAGCTCTGCCCATTTCTCCCACCCAGAAACCTGTAATCCAGGAGCTCCCAAAAGCCAGGAGAGAAGCAGAGACCCCCATGATGCCCTTCGCCTGCTCACATACCTTCGGTGGCTCCCCAGTGCTGACCCGGGCCCCTCCCACGTTATGCCCCAACCAAACACTCCTTACGCTTGATAGAAATGAAGAACTCTCCCCTGAGTTCAGGGCTTGGCACTTGAGATAATGTTCTATTCCTGAGGAAGAAGTTCCCCCCACCCACTTCCTCTCCCCTTGCAGCTCCCCTGAGTTACTCTGCTCTAGGGAAGGGGGAGAGGGAATGGGAGGGGGAGGGGAAAGGGGGAGGAGTTAGCTCTCCTCTCCTTAGATTGACTCTCCTCTCCTTAGATTGACTCACTCAGAGCTAATGGCTGGGTTTTACTTTTGGCTCTGGCTAATGTGATGTGAACATTCTACACCAGTGATAGTCAACCTGGTCCCTACCGCCCACTAGTGGGCATTCCAGCTTTCATGGTGGGCAGTAGCGGAGCAACCAAAGTATAAATAAAAAGATAGATTTAACTATAGTAAGTTGTTTTATAAAGATTTATTCTGCCAAACTTAGTGAAAATCCGACATAAAGTACTTGGTAAGTAATTATTATTATATGCTTTAACTTGCTGTAACTCTGCTTTATAAATTTTATAAAGTAAAGTTACTTCCCTACTTTATAAATCACCATTACTGTGGAACTGGTGGGCAGTTAGAAAATTTTACTACTAACAGAGATACAAAAGTGGGTGGTAGGTATAAAAAGGTTGACTATTCCTGGTCTATATGTAAGGGCGACTGTGCACTTGGTTACATGATCTGGGGAAAGTGAGTGTTAAAAATGTCTGCAAGTATCAAATGCCCCTTAAGACAAAAGAGCACACACACACACACACACACACTTATCTTACTCTTTATATTTTTGGATTGAGGAACAACAGTCCCTCACCTGGCCATGCCAGACTGTGAAGTATTTGGCCACTGCTTCTGCTAACTCCCCAGTGACATTTGTTTCTCCCTAAGGCTCTCTCCTTTGCTCCCTCCTACATCCAAACTTGCTTTACCAAAGAATCCAATGAGCCATTTACATGTTAGTATGAATTAGGTTTGTCACCAGTCCCACCTCTTCTGGGTATAGTACATTTCTAGCCTTTTCTCTTAGAGTAAAATGAAAACCTTTGTCCCCCCCCCACCACCACCACCACTAATGAATTTCAAGCATGAAGGATGCTATTTGGGGAAACATACAGAACCCGCCTAGCATCCCCAAAAACTGTTCCTTCGCTATCTATAAGTGGGTGACTCTTATTTCTGTCTTGCTGACTTATAAATGATTTTTTTTTCTCAAAGGAAAATGTCTCTGCTTACTTATCTTAATGGAAAGATCAAAGAGAGAGCCCGGTGCATGGGTGGAGGGGTGGCTCAGTGTCCATCCCTGTTGATGACTGTAGTCATCACCCTAGAAGATGCTGCCTGCTCCCTGAGTCACATATTTGGGAGCAACTGAGCCCCTGGATACTCCTAAAGGGACTCCTCCAAACCCCACCCCAAATCAGCCCAAAGCAGGTAGCTGCAGGGCTGGCTCCCCACTGAGGCAGGTGTCTGTCTGTCTATCTCTCTGGGCTCTAGTCCAACAAGCTTCGGACAAAAACCCTGAGGAACACCCGGAACCCCATCTGGAATGAGACTCTCGTCTATCACGGCATCACAGATGAGGACATGCAGCGGAAGACCCTCAGGTACCTGCCAGGTGGGCGGGCAATGAATCCACGGGCCAGAGGTCAAAGACAGTGCTCATCTTTGAAGTAGGTGGCAACGAGTCGGGGTCGTGAGGGTCTCCTGAACGCTGGGAGGCCCTGTGTCTTGATCTGGGTACATGGATATATGCATGTGAAAAACCCAGCAAGCCCTACATTAAGACTTGTGCACGTTACTGCTTGTATGTTATACTACAGTAAAGAAGAAGTAAAAGTACCTGGCCTACTGCCCAAAAAATTGTTCCTCCGCACACTACACATTCCTCACCAGCATCCATCGCAGCTCTTGGTGCACAGTAAGAGCTCAATAGATGCTTTCTTCTTTTTCTCTCCTCGAGCTCAATATATGCTCTTTTTTTTCTCTCCCCACCCCCTTGGGGATTGCAGGATCTCTGTCTGTGATGAGGACAAATTTGGCCATAATGAGTTCATCGGCGAGACCAGATTCTCACTCAAGAAACTGAAGCCCAACCAGAGGAAGAACTTCAACATCTGTCTGGAGCGGGTGATCCCAGTATGTGCCTTCTCCTGGGGTCCGATGGGGGAGAAGGGTTCTGGGGGCGCTGCCTTCTTCTAGCTGCAGGGTACCAGACAGCAGCGACGTGGCAGCTGCTGAGGGTGGAGCAACAGGGTTGTGTCCGGGCTCTGCCTTTACCAGCCCCGCGATAGCATCCCTTCTCTGAACGTCAGAGTCCTCTTTGGTAAAGCTGGGGAGGGCACAGAGGTGTGGCGGTGTGGCTGGCCTGGGTTCAGAGACCTGGGCTGCTACTTCCCTGCTCCCTGGCCTCAGCCAAGCCTCTGAGCTATTCTGAGCCTCGGTTTTTCTTGTCTATAATGGGCATTATCACAGTACCTGCCTCAGGGGAAGGTTGTGTGACAGACATAATCACAGCAGGGCCTAGGACATAGTAAGCACTCATAAACTGTTAACTGTTGTTATAAGAATAATACTTACCTACCTGTCACTCATGGAGTCATAAAGCACCATGCAGATAAGCAGAAGGCAGGATAGCACAGTGCTTTAGAGCAGTGATTTTCAACCTTTGTTTCTCATAAGAAACAAAGAGGCCCTGACCTCTTCCCCCTTAGTAACTAATTTATTTGTGCCATGAGGTGAAAATGGTTGTATTTAGTCAGGGGCACTGACCTTAGTAATTAGTGTGTGTTTGTGCCATAAAAAAAAAGGTTGAAAATCACTGCTTTAGAGCACTGAGTCTGCGGCCAGGGTTCCTGGGTTTGAATCCAGGCTCTGCCACTTGTCATATAACCTGGGCCCAATTATTTAACCTCTCCGGGCCTTGTTTCCTCATCTGTAAAGCAGGATAGCAGAGCACCAATCTGATAGGGTCTTTTAAGGATTCATATGAGAGTACTTATAAAGCATGAAACTGTTATTGTTAGATGTGACACTTGCCTCTGGAGAAAGAACAAGAACCAAATTGAGGTTCTCCGATTGGGCTATGCCTCAGAACCAACTGGGGATTTTAAAAGCTAGAGCTCTACAAACTAAGAGTCTGGCTTCGGGAGGTAGGGTGGGACCAACAATCTAGATGTTTAGAGATAATCCAACCTGCCCTTTTATACATAGGGGCCACCTTGGGCCCAGAGAGGGGGGGCAAGTTGCCAAGGTCACACCATGAGCCGGTATCAGGATCTAGGGTGCCATCCAGAGCCCAGGTCGCCTGCAGCCACCCGCGTGCCAGCTGCCCTGGGCAGAGGGCCAGCTCCCCACGGAGAAGCCGTGGCAGGCAGGAGAGGGAACCCTATAGCAACCTCCCACCAGATGGCTAGCCCGAGGACGGAATATCCGTGTGCCATGCTGTGTTTGTATAGAACAGGCAACAGAACAAGACACAACAAGGGAAATTGCAAGGAAGAATTTACACCAAATGCCAGGCTCCAAATAAGTTGCTAAAGACACCCCCAGGAGGGAGCGTTTCCTCTCGGTGTTTGCCTGGGAACAGCGGGTTCTTCAGACCTCCTCTTCCTTCCGTCACTCAGTGAGTCCAGTTGGTCAGGACAGTGGCCAGGCCCCCACCTGAGTCATCAGCTCTTGGTATGCCCATCTCTCCGTGATGGACGCAGCTGGCCCCAGGGGTCATGGGGTGACAGGGTCGACAGAGGCCTGTGGTAGCCACACACCCCGCTAAGCATTATCTTTTGATTTTGCCCTGGGTCCTCCCACCACCAACTCTCCCCATGTGCCCCACCAAGGACAGGGGCCACATAAGTGCTGTCCCCTCCCTTCTGGACCTCAGTTTTCCTCACCTCTAAAGTGGGGAGGTTGTTTTTAACCAGTGGTTTTCACATTGTGTTCCCAGAGCCTTAGAAGTCCCCAAAGGGACCTTAGCAGCCACAAGGGAAGAAGCCCCTGGTGGCCAGGCCCCAGATCCCTGTGCCACTTCAACCAAAGCAGATCAAATTTGCTTTATGTATTGGGTGCTCTACTGGCTGTGTGACCTTGGGGAAGTGGCTTAACCACTTTGACCCTCAGTGTCCTCATCTGTAAAATGGGGAGATTAATACAACCTACATCATAGGCCATTGTACATTAACATGCTCTGTCTAATGGTTAGTGTTGTATAAATTTTAGCTAAAAGGGGGGAAGCTGAAGGGCTACAGAAGCTTGGAAAACCTGTCCTCCCCACTCGGGGAGGGGCATCGGGTCCTTCCGTAGGGAGATGAGCCCGTAGGCAATGTTATCTTCCTTTCTGTCTCCTTCTAAGATGAAGCGTGCGGGGACCACCGGATCCGCCCGAGGCATGGCCCTCTATGAGGAGGAGGTAAGCACCAAGTGGGCACGGAAGCCACCATCAGGGCCTGGCATCTCCCTTTTCTCTCCCTCCCTGGCCCCATCTCTACTGTTTCTCCCCAAACCGCCTGTCGGTTCATGCGAGAGCTGCCCTTGCCCAAGGCACTAGGACATGAGACCAGGGGTACACTCTTCACGCCTGGAGCCTGAGGTGGGGGAATCCCCGTCCTCTTACACCAGGGACACCCTTCAGTTCCTCAGCCTTGCTGGCAGAAGCCCTGCTGGTGACTCTGAAGGACTAGAGCAAAGCCATCATCCCTCCGTGGGGACATACCGGGGGCTCTTTGAGCTATGTGTCTGGCCTAGGCTGGGGTTGGGTTTCATATCCATGCCTTCAGCCCAGGTCTCTGTGCAACCCCAGGGATGACATTTGTGAGAAGAATGGGTATATTAGAGGGGTCTGAGCTCAGTCAGGGATCAGGCTAGGGCCAAGGTCAAGGCTCAGTCCTGAGTCAGAGTTGAGTTAGTCGTCAGTCACTGATGAGGATCAAACTCAACCAATGACCAGAGTCAAGGTCTAGGCTGAAGTAAAATCACTGGCCTCCCGTGCCTCAGACTGGGCCCCTAGGCTTTCGCCAGCGCCCCTCCCTGGAGGCTGGGGCGTGTCTGCTGTCCATGGTACTGACTGCACTAGTCGGGGGGCAGCCCCTCCTACTCTCCACGGCTCTTCCCTAATGCCCCAACCAATTGCCTGGCCTGCTCCCCTCCTTAGGCTCACATGCCATCTTCTATTGCAGCAGGTGGAGCGCATTGGTGACATAGAAGAACGTGGCAAGATCCTGGTGTCCCTCATGTACAGCACACAGCAGGGGGGCCTCATAGTAGGCATCATACGTTGCGTGCACCTGGCCGCCATGGACGCCAATGGCTACTCAGACCCATTCGTCAAGCTGTGAGTCAATGCCTTGGGACTGTGTGTGTACGCTGAGGTGATCCTAGGTCCTTGCACAAGGGGAACCAGAGAGCTTTTCCAAGATCATTGTACATTGAGGCCCAAAAAGGGAAATTAACCCAAATGTCATATCTCTGGAGTTTTTAGCCCATTTTATTTTATTTTATTTTTTTCAATTTTTTTTTTTTTTGTATTTTTCTGAAGCTGGAAATGGGGAGACACAGTCAGACAGACTCCCGCATGCGCCCGACCGGGATCCACCCAGCACGCCCACCAGGGGGCGACGCTCTGCCCACCAGGGGGCAATGCTCTGCCCCTCCAGGGCGTCGCTCTGCCGTGACCAGAGCCACTCTAGCACCTGGGGCAGAGGTCAAGGAGCCATCCCCAGCACCCGGGCCATCTTTGCTACAATGGAGCCTTGGCTGCGGAAGGGGAAGAGAGAGACAGAGAGGAAGGGGGGGGTGGAGAAGCAAATGGGCGCTTCTCCTATGTGCCCTGGCCAGGAATCGAACCCGGGTCCCCCGCACGCCAGGCTGACGCTCTACCGCTGAGCCAACTGGCCAGGGCGCCCATTTTATTTATTCACCCAGAAAATTTTAATTGAGCACCTATGATGTGCCAGGTATTGTGTCTACACTAGAGAAGAACCTTCTGGGAAAAGGGAACAGTATGTGCAAAGGCCCTGCGGTGGAAGGAAAGTGAGTAGGAAGTGGGGTGGAGAGCATGGCATAAGATTCAGGTGGGCTAGAGTAGGGACCCAGCCACTCAGGCTCTGAAGGCTATATCAAAGGTTTTGAAATTTACCTGTAGGACAAAGGGAGACCATTAAATAGTTTTGAGCAGTGGAGTGACAGTAATCAGATTTGCAGATTATTCCTTTTTTCTACACATATGGCATCTCCCCAGGGGTTGGGGCCGACCTAGGGGTGATGGATGATACAATGCCAGGCCCATCCTCCAGGTTCTTAATGAACATAGGCTCCAGATGCAACAGCTGGGTTCAGTCCCTGCTGTGTGACCTGAGGCACCTGTCTCAACTTCTCTAGACCCTCGATTTCCTTGTATGTAAAATGGGTGGTTGTAGTTCTACCATCTGTAGGGGTCCCCAAACGTTTTACATAGGGGGCCAGTTCACTGTCCCTCAGACCATTGGAGGGCTGCCACATACAGTGCTCCTCTCACTGACCACCGATGAAAGAGGTGCCCCTTCTGGAAGTGCGGCGGGAGGCCGGATAAATAGCGTCAGGGACTGCATGCATCCACAGGCCATAGTTTGGGGACGCCTGATCTAGGGTTTGTTGAGGACTAAGCACACCTAAGGTGCTTAGTGCAGTGCCTGGCTTCAAGTAGATACTCGAATGCACATCTGAGTTTATTTTACTTTGGTTTGCTCATCAGTTATCCTCCTAACACCAGAAGGAGCCTGTGTTCCTTCCAGTTTTAGGAGGGGCTGTTCCTACTCATTAAATTCCACTCATCATAGCTTCTCTTGTCTCCTCTTAGCTGGCTTAAACCAGACATGGGAAAGAAGGCTAAACACAAGACTCAAATCAAGAAGAAAACCTTGAATCCTGAATTTAATGAGGTCAGTCTGCTCCATTTTTGTCATGCCGCGGACTATTTCCTGTGTGAGAGAGGGACACACTCACTGCTGGAATGTTGTCGGGCACATCAAAGGGGGCCTTCTCTCATAGATCTATGACAGGGGTCCCCAAACTTTTTACACAGGGGGCCAGTTCACTGTCCCTCAGACCACTGGAGGGCCGGACTATAAAAAAACTATGAACAAATCCCTATGCACACTGCACATATTTTATTTTAAAGTAAAAAAACAAAACGGAAACAAATACAAGTAAATTTAAATCAACAAACTGACCAGTATTTCAGTGGGAACTATGCTCTTCTCACTGACCACCAATGAAAGAGGTGCCCCTTCTGGAAGTGCGGTGGGGGCCGGATAAATGGCCTCAGGGGGCCACATGCGGCCCACGGGCCATAGTTTGGGGACCCCTGATCTATGATCTAAAGGAGACGTAATGAGTTCCTTGTCACAAGAGAGAATCAAGCCTAAGACAATAAAGTACCTATAGATTAGGAATGTCATGGTCAGAAAGCTGAGTTTGAAGACAGACTGCATTAAATCATTTCCAGTCTATAATAGTGACATCTGAGGAAACAAATAGGGACAGTGATGTTCTTTACTATCCACCCCGTTGGTGTTGCCCTCTTCCCCTCCCCCCTGCATCCATTCAGTGCATCAAGTCTTGCTATGGCCACTGTCTCGCCCACTGAACATGCCCCTTCCTCTGTGTTCTCGCTGTGGCTGCCTGGGCTTAGACCCTGGTGTTTCACACCTGGACTGCTGCAGTCGACTCCTGACTCGCCTCCCTGTGCTTGGCCCGTCCTCCATATAAGCATGCGCTTTCCAAGACACAAAAATGAATTTGTCACCCCTTTGCTTAACTAACACATCCAAGGCTCCCTAACTGCTTAGCAGGACAATCCAGCCCTTTCAAATGCAGGGGCACACCCCCGCCCCATCACACAACCACCCTCCTCTGGTCGCACTAACCTCCGTGTACCTCTCAGCCTCTGGCATCTGCTGCTCCCTTTCCCTAGACGTCCCTCTCCCTTCTTTCCTCTCGGGCAAACTCCCAGTCATCCCTCCAGACTCAGTGGATTGGCCCCCAGCTATGCTTCCTTTATGCTGTCAGGCCTTCTGCAGCCCTCCATCTTATGCTGTCTCTGCGGGTGTCAATGATCTTTTGACCAGCCTGTCAGACACTAGAGGTCCAGAGATAACTGATGAATATGATGATCTGATGTTGGGTCAGTGTCAGCCAACATGGCTTTCACCAAATGTTGCAAAGGGGGAGAGGGAAGTTGCAACACAGTGTGCTTTGTGTCTATTTCATTTTCTAAAAAACTGATGCCTGTGTGCATATACATGGGGAATGTTCTGGGGAAACAGAGCCCAGAGCAATCACTGGCCAGTGAGCACAGCCTGCCCTGTTTCCAGGTCTCTCTTGCAGCGGGATCCCTGATTTCCCGACTCTGACTCTGAGTTTTGAGTAAAGAGCCAGGGACTGCAGTCTTGCCCTACCCTCTCCTAGAATCCAAACAAGTCACAAAGAAATCCAAATAGCCAATTAGCTCATTAGCAGTAGAGAAAATACAGCTCAAGGCCAGGTGCCATATCTCATAACAAACTGGCACACAATTATTGTAAAATGTGGGTGCCCAGTCTGGGCGGACACAGTGGGTGAGGATGCTACCCACAGATAAACCTCTGAAGAGAAGTTTATCAAAACACTGCAGAAGCCTTAGGCTTTTCCATTTAAATTTCATTTAGTTTGGGAATGGGTGATATAGTCATGTTTGAAAATTCCAAAAGCCCTAGTGGGCATCCATTCAAAACCCCCTCCTTCCCTAGCCTCTGGGACCCTCTTCTTTCCTTCTGAAGCAACAAGATTATCCATTTTCAAGAGGATGGATGGATGAATGGATGGATAGATGTATATACATATAGGTGTAGACATAGCAAATACATGTGGCGGGCATTCTTATTGGACACAAATGGCATAACAGTATATATCCACTATTCTCTATCTTAAAATTTTAGAAACTCAGAAAAACTACTTCTTAAGAGTTTATCCTAGTAAATCATCATGGATGCACACACAGTTTAGCTCCAAGGGCGCCTTTCATCCTATCAGTAATGACCATGAAAAATTGGAAACACCCTAAAGACTCGACTGGCAGGCATTGGGTTATGGTGCCGGCCACACAGCCGTTCATTGAAGCCATTAAAGTGGTGATGGAGAAAAATACTGGCGAGTGTGCTGAGCTGGTTTTGCACCATGTGTTATATAAAATGGAAAAAGAAAGCCACAATATGGTATATTTATATTATATTTCATGTAATGTAATATAGAAATATGGTACATACTATTTCACTTATTATTCATGTTAATATTTAAAAACACTAGAAACGTAAGCACCTATTCCTCATGTCAACCTCAATCCCCTCAATGACCTTCACTCTCTAAATGACGGTGACGAGGAGAAACCTGCTGTAGAAGCTGCCAGAATGGAAGGACTGGTTCATGGCTATGGCTGTGTCTTCAAGGAAATGTAACCTGGACCAGCTCTCTTAGTAAAACCCCACCAGCTTTCCCAATTGCAAACAAAATCATTGAAAAGAGAATTACAGAGCTTGAGGGACTTTGTTATACATATATCTGTTGAAAAGGGATCGTCGGGCCTAGAATAGAGGCTCAGAGCGGGATGGCCCTCTTACTCCCAGAATGCCTAGTTCAGGGGCCTCTCCTTGGCCCAGGAACCCCTAGGACTCAACCTCTTAGCTCCTGACACCAAAGACTCAGGGGACTCTCTCACTCACATGTCTCCTCTCACATCCAGGAGTTCTTCTATGACATCAAACATAGTGACTTGGCAAAGAAGTCACTGGACATCTCGGTCTGGGACTATGACATCGGCAAGTCCAACGATTACATCGGTGAGTGCTCCCAGCTCGCAGAGAATCCCGTCTTCTGTCCCCTCCCCCCCTCCCCAGGAGAGGAGAGCCTTACCCAGGGCTGCAGGGTGGGGTGGGGGGGGTACTTTCTTTTTTTTTTCTTCCAACATTGTCCAAACACTGAGTCAGAGCCTATGGTCCTATTTAGGGACCAATTTAAGAATGCCTTTAGGTGAAAGGGACTACATAGCTGGGAAGATCGGGTCAGGATCTTGCTGAACAAACAACTCCTTCCCCACAGTGGAAGAGTTAACTCGCAGGAGAGTGGGGTCTGTGGCCCTGCAGGAAAAAGGGCACACAGGATGTCTCCTGAACTATTTGCAAGTCCAGGGTGAAGGTGCTAATTTTCCCAGCCCCTCTCCGAATAATGGGAACACCACAGTCACTAAAGATAGAGCAAGGAAGAAGCTCCAGCTGGGGACCAAGCTAGAGCAAAGGTGTAGAGGCGGGACTGAGCAGGTGATGAAACTAACTCTTTGGAAATAGATGATGCGTTGTCAAAGCAGTGGGGGTAAGTGTCCGTGGAGCGCAGTGATAGGTAGGTCTTTAAGAATAGACCACTTGGTGCAGCAGTAGGGGGCCACTGCCGGTACCTGAGGAGGTCTCTGTAGGCAGAGAAAGCCAGTAGTGATCATCACACCGTGACAACCACCCTCTCTAGAGAATGAATGCCAAGGCACCCGAGTGGGGTCACTGCTCAGTGGCAGCTTTTCCCTAATTGGACATTTGGGTGTAGAATGAGAGTCCTGCGTGTCCCTCTACTGACCACCTGTTCCTGTCTGCCCTTGTCTCCCAGGGGGCTGCCAGCTGGGGATCTCGGCCAAGGGAGAGCGCTTAAAACACTGGTACGAGTGTCTGAAAAACAAAGACAAGAAGATCGAGCGCTGGCACCAGCTGCAGAACGAGAACCACGTGTCGAGTGATTAGCGTGGTCCCCAGCTCCATGCCCCGCCCCCTGCCCCAGCAGCCCACTGCTCCCTGGTCTCTCTTCTCTATGTTTTTGTTTTTGTTTTTTGCTTTTACTATTTAACCCCCTCCCCCCCCCCTGCTATTTAACCGTCCCCCACCCCCCGACCTCCACTACCCTTCCTGAGCCTGCCCTTCAGGTCCCCCCTCACCTTGGGCACCGCCACTGAAGACCATCTCCTCCCTCTGTGACGAGGCTGCTATGCGGCTCTGAACGCAGCACCTCTCTGGTCCCCCCAGAATGGAGCCGTCAGGATGGGGATAGGGAGATTTTTACAAGGAGGTTGTTTATCGCACAGCCTTCCGGTTTGGGTAATTACACACGTTCTTCATCATTTAGGACTGTTTTTAGACCCTTCTGCCCTCGAATAGGCCCATGCACACGCAAGTCGCGGCTCCTGTGTCGCATCCGCACAGCCCCGCAGGGGTCTGCAGACCCGGATAGATGAGGCCGTGGACACCTTGTATTGGGGCCACTGCTGCCTCTGCGCACAGACACCCCACACGCCAGAAACACAGACCCCCGTGTTTAATCGCCCTGGTGACTAGGAATACACCCTCCCAGCTCCCAGATGTTTTAAGAAATGAACATGCAGGCCTGACCTGTGGTGGCGCAGTGGATAAAGTGTCAACCTGGAAACACTGAGGTCACCGGTTCAAAAAACCCTGGGCTTGCCTGGTCAAGGCACATATGGGAGTTGATGCTTCCTGCTCTTCCCTTCTCTCATTCTCTCTCTCTCTCTCTCTCTCTCTCTCTCTCTCCTGTCTAAAAAAATGAATAAATAAAAGTCTAAAAAAAAAAAAAAGAACACGCAAAATACGCAAAGGGACTGGGTGGCCCCTCTTTTCAGATGTCACCTCTTTGCTTCCTAGCAAAAAATGACATCCATTCTCTACCCACTCCCACCTCTCTCTCTGCCCCTTCCTGTCCCATCCACCACATGAAACTCCGCCTCTCCACCCTCTCCTTTTTCCCCTTCTTCTCTCTCCCTAAGGGGGTTAAATAGTAAAAGCAAAAAACAAACACAAAAAACCCTAACACAGCCTCTCCTTCCCACCTCCCCTCACAAGCCCGACCAGCAAAAGCTGAGAAACTGGCAAAACCTGAAGCTGCACTTAGACCTTTGCTTTTTCAAACCACCCACTTCTGTTGGCCTGTGGGCTGAGGGACGGGCTGCATCTGGCAGACAGACGCCCCACAGAGGGGCTTTCTGAGCCCCTGACCTCCTCCAGCGGGGCCTGGAAGGTATCCAGAAACCAGAGCTCTAGGTCCGAGGGGGCACACTCTCCAAAGCCCCCTACGTTATGTTTCTCCGTCCTCTGCTCTTAGTTAAATGAACCTACAGCCCCCGTCCCTGACACTCTGCTTCTCTGACTCTTGTGTCCTGTGGCTCACTCAGAATCACCTCGATTCTCTGTCTCTCTGTCTCAGTCTGTCTATCTCTAGCACCCTCTTCACCAAGTGCACCATCATCATGGATCTAAAACTTTAGTAAGTGACAGATCCTGATGCCAATGACTTTTTATTCCATCATAAATCATCCAGTCTTCCCTTAAAAAAATTCTGAGCCCCTTTTCCTCCTTTTTTTTTTTTTCTTAGAAAAGGAGGGGAAAAAAGGCTGTGAAGACAAACTATACATTTGAGGTTGGTTTGGGGGCAATCTTCAGTGCCCAATGAGAAAGGCTTGTTTCTTCCCAATCCCCATGACGTCTCCCCGGTGGAAATCCCTTCCTCTGTCCAACATGCCACCATTATCTGTAGAAGTCGTTAGATACCCACATGGTCACTCTCTCCAAACACACACCTTTTAACCTTCCCTTTCAGTGTTCTCCACCCCCAGTTCTCTGCACAGTTCATTGAAAGTCACTGGTTTCTTGCCTTGTATAACTGTTTTGTAATCATCAAATTTTCTGCCTTCCCCAAGATAGCCAGCAGCTTCCTGGCTGCCACTTTCCCCCGACACCGACCCTCTCCGTCCTGGCACCTATACCTCCTTCCCACGGTTTGCCCTTAGGAGAAAGCATGCTGGCTGCGTCGCCCAAGCCTGATGCTGGCATTGGCGCTGGAATCAGCATGTGGCAAGCTCACCGTGCCTGCAGTCCGGGCACACGCTCTCTCCGCTCTCCCCGATAAACATAACTACCCCCAAACCCACCCCACCCCGCCTAGAATACACACACACACCCTCCGGTGCATGCAGAACCTTCCACCATGTTTCTTTGTGATGATGTAGCAGCCAAAATAAAGTAGGAGTATCCAGGAAAACAGGTGGTCTATGCTCTTCCTTTCTGGTTTCTGTAAGCTTTTTCTCCCCACCAGGATACATGATGCTTCTTGGATTGTATTTAATGAGCATCTACTATGTTCCAGCCCCCGGGGACATAGCAGGGGAAACGGGGATGGTATGGTATCCACCCAGGTGGAGTTTGCTCTCTGGTCGATTTCATCCTGGGCAGGTAGGCTCAAGGCAATTTGTCAGACTCCACTCCGTCTTAGAAGAGTGCTTTGTGCTGGTGCCCACCCGACAGGCAGGCAGCATCCTCATCTTCTCCCTACTACCCTCAGCCTTGGGGAAGGGTCCCAAATGGTTGTGGAATCAGATAACATCAAGGCAGAAAGTGACCACAGAGTTGATCCAGGGCCTAGTTCAATCAGCTCGATTGCCTGGCAAATGAATAACCCAAAGCTGGGAGAAGAGAACGTCTCATCCCAGCAATGCTGGGAAAGGAGCTAGGCCTCTGGACTCTCTGTGCGGAATCTTGACACACTGATTAATACTAATGAGGCTCATCAAACCCCTCCTTCATATTCCAGCACACACCATCCTGCAGTGAGCCCCCACAGATGGCCCCTCCCTCGAGACTCTCAATGGTCCTGAGTGGGCCGAGCAGGTGACTAACTTTTCCAGACAGATCATTAATGAATTCTATAATCGGCCCCCAAAGTGCTTAGGCAATTTATCAGGAATGTTGGTTATTTCCCAGAAGGAGCAGGTCGATTCCATATTCCAGGCCAAGTTTGAAACAAGTTCCTGTTCTTACCCCTAAAAGGGTGGTGCTCAATGTTGGGGCAGAAGTCAGCCTAGCAGAATCACTTGGGGAGATTTTCCCCCCTAATCTACCCATGCTTTGCGCACTGCCCCCTTATTCCCATCCGATTCCGCTGTGTGCAGGGCCACGGTGTATATTTGGAGATACTTCTTGGTTAATATTGGTTCTTCCACCTCTGTCATGACTTTGCAAACCACGGCCCTCAAGTCCTGTTTTTCCCTACAATTCAGCTAGCTGCCACCAGGTAGAAAGTGGCACCGGTGAGGGCCATCCAGGCCTCTCAGGAATGGCAGGGGACACTTGCCACCACCCTTTACCTGTGCCCACAGCAGACATCACTAATCAATGTGGCACCTTTCCCACGGAGCCCACTAGCAGCCTCGGAACCCTTCAGCAACTGAGGCAGCCACCACCACGCCATCGTGGGCACTTGAAAAGAAACCTAGTTTCCATCTCTCAAATGGCTGCTCTTCTTCCCCAGGAAGGAGACAGATGAGGAAAGTTTGCACAGATATCAGTACGCCTGACTTGACTAATTATCATTCTTCCCCCATGGAAAGAAAATAGGCCATACGCTATGGTAGACAGAACCTGACCCAAAGAGCACACCAGCTTTCTAACCCACTCAAGTCCAGCACTCAGACCCCGACTGGCACTGTGTAGCTGTGGGGACTCACCTCTCCCAGTCTCAGGTTCCCTACCTGGAAAATGGGGACAATCATAATAAATACATCAAAGGGGTGAGACCAAGACACCACGGTCCAGTCTCCCAGCAGGCCTGACGAAGGTAAGGCCTGGGAACGTGGGAGAGGGGTCAGGGGCTGGCAGCTCCTGGTGAGAAACAGTATAAACTGGGCCGTGCACGGCCAAGTGGATCAAACCGTCAGTGCTCTGAAACCCGCGGGGTGGGCGCTCCTCCGCTCAATGGGGCTTTATGCTTCCTGGGTTTTCTGACTTGTTTTCTTTTTGCAATATGCACACACTGTCATAAAGACCGTAAAAGACTATAAACCAGTTCCGTCAGCAACAAGAACAAAAAGAAACTGGGAAAAAGGAAACCAAACATCAGTTTCGAATTCTGATTTCCCCTGGGCGAGGTACAAATGGGGGTTACAGAACAGTGTTTTCAGAGTGCAGTCTGCAGAAAAGCAGGTGTGAAAAGCAGGAAGTTTGAGAATGTGGATTTGATAAGAACAAACGCATAGCTCCTCCCGTCCCAGGAAACGAAACCAACAGCAGCTCAGACTTGGTATAAGAGGAGCCGCTAAGAGTTCCCTTTGGCCACTGCCTTTCCTGACCCTGCCGGAGGGTCACGATGGAGCAGCTCCAAAGAATCTCGGCCAAAGAACTGGACAAGTTCATCGAAGTCCACCTCCTGCCAGACAGTCCATTCCGAGAGCAGGTCAAAAGTGCCATTGACACCATCTGCAGTTTCCTGAAGGAGAGGTGTTTCCAAGGTCATTCCCATCCTGTCCGTGTGTCGAAAGTTGTAAAGGTGAGCCCACCTGCCAGATGGGGGAGGAGGTGGCTGAATGAGCAGGGGTTTCCACAGAGAAAGAGGGAGAGCAAAAGGTTGAGGTCTTTGGGACTGCTGCTTTCTAATTGATCTATACCAAAAATATAACCAAAGCTTGTGAAAATAAACTCTGGGGTGAGGTCCTACATCTGTAATTCTTTTTAATTAAGTGAGAGCAGGGGAGGCAGAGAGACAGACTCACACATGCGCCCCCACTGCCCCTACCAGGATCCACCCGGCAAGCCCCCTATGGGGTGATGCTCTACCTATCTGGGCCGTTGCTTCATTGCTCGGCAACCGAACAATATTTAGCTCCTGAGTCAGAGGCCACTGGAGCCATCCTCAGCACCCTGGGCCAACTCCCTCAAGTCAATCGAGCCTAGGCTGCAGAGGGTGGAGGAGAGAGAAAGAGAAGGGAGGGGAGGAGAAGCAGATAGTCTCTTCTCCTGTGTGCCCTGACTGGGGATCGAACCCAGGACACCCACACGAAGTGCTGGCGACATCTGTAATTTTTTAAAACAAAAGCCCAGGTGAAGTTCATGAACCAACATCCTAGGCCTTGTCCATTTCAGAGCTAGGGAAACCGAAGCCCAGCTCTGATCAACGATCTGCTCATTAATGGCCAGGCTGAGGACTCACCACTTCTGCAGTATCATGAGCTGATTAAGGATATAAGTTTTGACAGCATGGTGGGTTTACTGGAGGTGACTGGGGTTTGGGGAGAGGATGAAGAAGATAAAAGGGATCAAATACAAGGTGACACAAAGAGACTAGACTTTGGGGGGATGAGCACATAATAGAGTCTACAGAGGGTGTATTGCAGAGCTGTACACCTGAAATTTATATAATGTTATATTAACCAACATTACCCCCAGTGGATTTAATAATAATTTCAAAAAGAGTATACATTTTATTTATTTATTTTTTTAAAGAGTATAGGTTTTAAAAGCAGATAGCACCTACTGGCTATAAAACCTTGACAAGTCACTTAACATCTCTGTGCCTCGATTTCCTCATCCATAATTCCCAACACCTTATAGGGCTGTGCAGGTCAAACAAACACCCAGCAAGGGCCAGACTACAGTATGTAATGATCTAAGACAGTAAAGGCCAGGGGGTAAAGAACACAGACTCTAGAATAAGGCAGCTAGGGTTTGAATCTGCCACCTGTTAGCTGTGGCTTCGGCTGATACCTAATCTCTCTGAGCCTCTGTTTTCGCACCTGTAACGTGGCATTAATAATAATAATAGTGTAAATAAATAATAACAAAGTCCTTGGGAGCATTACAGGAGTTAAGGCTGCTAATGCTCTCAGAACAGTGGCTAGTGCCCAGGAATGGTAGTGATTGTTCTCATCATTTTATTTAGGGAGGCTCTTCTCAATACACGGCAGTTCTCATTCTCCTCCTCTGTTTTAGGGCGGCTCCTCAGGCAAAGGCACCACCCTCAGAGGCCGGTCTGATGCTGACATCGTCGTCTTCCTAAGTCCCCTCACTGGGTTTCGGGAGCAGTTTGAGCGCCGAGCGGAGTTCATCAAGGAAATCAGAAGACAGCTGGAAGCCTGTCAAAGAGAGAAGGGGTTTGCCGTGCAGTTTGAGATCCCGAAGCATGATTGGAGTAACCCCCGCGTACTGAGCTTCAAGCTCCTGTCCCACAAGTTCCAGAAGTGGGTGGAGTTTGATGTACTGCCCGCCTATGACGTCCTGGGTGAGCGCCGCCAAACAGGAGAGGTTTCAGCCCCCGTCCTATGGCAGGGTTGCTTTCTCTCTCTTTTCATATTTCTGAGCAGAAATCTTCCACAGTTTGAGTCTTCCCCAAACAAGGCATCCCTTTAAAATGGGGAGGAGATCTTAGATTCTCTCCTGGGGCCAGAATGAAGGTCTGATCAGCCACAGGAATGACATCAAAACAGCCACTTGGCACAATTTGGGAGCAAGCAAGGTCTTTCTCGGGAAGCCTGCTAGTTCTACCGGTGGCAAAATATTTTATCGTTCTAAAAACGAGGCAGCATAGATCTGGCATAAAGCCAATATGTTAATTTTGTCTTTTACCCAAACCATGATTAAACCTCATCAAATTTGCTCGGAGGGTTGGGGTCTTATGGCTAATGTGCATTTTTGGATGGGAAACCAGAGGTTCAATCCCCACATACTGGGAAACTGGGAAAAACCACACTAGCCATGTCATACTATTATATTAAGTATTAAGTGATCATCCACATTAGTGGGTGGTCAAAAGTCTAACTTCCCCAACTGTGCAGCAAGGCAGCCAGGACACCCCAGCGATCTAACATAGAGGTGTGTAGGAAGAGTTTACCAGATTTTATATTTCTGAGGGGAACACAGCGACATCTGTCGGACACTGTGAAAACTGCTTACTACTAAGTTAAAAGGACTGAATTTTTTAATCAACCGAACTGTCAGGGATTTCTTTTGGCCTTAGAGAATCCACAAGAAAAACGCCAAAACTCGAAAGGCACTGGGAAATGAAAAAGTTTGGGAATATCTCCTCGGTGTCATGTCCTGTGTCGGGTGCTGGGGAGCCATAGTTACAAAAAATAATAATAAGACTGAGGGAGAGAAGGGGTGGAAGGGCGTGCCGGGCAGAGGGAACGCACGCGAGAGGGTCTAGAAAAGATCTGTGTGTGGTGGGGGAAATGCAAGACGCTGAGGCTGAGTTAGGGGATTGGGGGCAAGGAGGAAGTGACAGACAAAGCAGCCAGGACTGCGGATCCTGCAGAAGCCTGCAACCTTGTCGGTATGGACGGGGTCATGGCAGTGCATGGGAGAAGGGAGGGGGGGCTGCAGGTGGCCCTGTCCACTGCACTCATGGCCAGCGAGCTAGACTCCCCAGAGTGACTGAAAGAACCTCGGAGAAGAGCTGATAGCTGAGAGTTATGGATTCATCCCTAACAGGGCAAGTGACGGGGAACTACAGACCTGACCCCAAGATCTACGTCTCTCTCCTCCAAGAGTGCCAACGGCTGGGCACAGCGGGTGAGTTCTCCTCCTGCTTCACCGAGCTGCAGCGAGCCTTCTTGAAGCAGCGTCCAGCCAAGCTCAAGAGCCTCATCCGCCTAGTCAAGCACTGGTACCAAATGGTACGGCTGACCTGTCCGAGCAGGGGCGGGGCGGGGCGAGGGGTGGGACGATGAGGGAGGGGCGAGAAGGACTAGTCTTCAGGAGGGGGAAGGAAAGGGAAGAGGACGCAAGAGGAGAGGAGGGGACGGGAGAAAGAAGGGGAGGAGTTGCAGGGGCGTGGCTTCCAAGTTCCTACTATTGATATTTCATACTCTTCTTTCTTTGCATGTAATGCTCTCAGTTATTTTAAAGTCTGTATTTGGTCCTTCAATATTTAACATTTTGTGAATCTATTACTATTCTCCCTCTCTCTCTCTCTCTCTCTCTCTCGTCTCTCTCTCTCTTTTCTGCTGGTTATCACTTTAGGTGTCCTTTTTCATTCTGTGCCAGGGTATTTCTGTGCTGGTCATTGTACTTGGAATTATTTGCAAAATAATTTGAGTCTTTGGATTATATATATTCCTGCAGAGGGACTTTGTTTGCTTCTGGAAGGCACTTAGGAACACTTCAAGTGTGTCCTCTCTGATAATTTTCATAATACCCTTTGAGGTAGATGCTACTATTACCCCTCAACATGGAAGATGAGGAAAATGAGGCTCTCTGAGAGTTGTCTACCCAGAATCTAAGTTGTAGGATAGTTGGGAAGATTAGGAATGGTGCAGATAAAATGCTTGGTCCCATAATGAGCACACAGTGGGTTTTTAGTGAACGGTAGCCAGAGTATAGCTCTGGGAAGTCACATATGGCCAAAGCACAGCAAAGAGACCTGCGTATGCTGCCGAAGAGAGGCTGGGTGGACAGCTGCAGACCTGCCCGGCTCTGGCAGATCGGTCCCACCCATGCTGTGTCCCGGGACTCAGTTGCCTTGCTGTGGCCCCTGGAATCCTTAATGTGCAGTCTCCTAGGCTCTCGCTGAGCTCACGATGCCTCTCTGTCTTGAACAGTATCGTCTAATGATCCCCCTCTTCCTTCAGTGTGAAAGGAAACTGAAGCAAAAGGGGTCTCTGCCCCCCAAGTATGCCTTGGAGCTGCTCACCATCTATGCCTGGGAGCAGGGCAGTGGAGCGTTGAATTTTGATACCGCCAAAGGTTTCCGGACGGTCCTGGAGTTGGCCACACGACATCAGCAGCTCTGCATCTTCTGGACAGTCAATTACAACTTTGAGAATGAGATTGTGAGGAACTTCCTGCTGACTCAGATCCAGAGACCCAGGTATCCCAAGCCCTACCTCTCCTCTTTTCTTAACCTGATTCCATCCAACAGTATCTCAGCGACCTGGAGTCTCTTCCTATGAAGTCATGATTCATTATCCTCCTGGGAAACTGAGGGCAGGGGCCTGGGGAGGGTGCTCACCAACAGAACCTCCCACAGTCTCCAGGAATAAAACCCTAGGGAGGCAGGAGAAAATGTCATCCAGAAAGAATAGAGTTGGAAGGACCAAGGCTCCAGATCCTTGCGTGGTCTTCACCTTTCTAGGTCAGAAGGAAAAGTGTGGACTCATTAGCACATCTGAGAGGTATTGCCAGTGTGCCCTGAGAAGTAACAATATCATTCATAGGCTGGTTTACCTACAGGCTTTTATTATTATTATTATTATTATTATTATTATTTTATTAAGGGTGGGGAGGCAGAGAGACAGACTCCTGCATCCACCCTGACTGGGATCCACCCAGCAAGCACCCTACTGGGTGATGCTCTACCCATCTGGGGCCGCTGCTCTGTTGCTTGGCAACCGAGCTATTTTAGCACCTGAGGTGAGGCCGTAGAGCCATCCTCAGTGCCCGGGGCCAACTTGCTGGAACCCTTCAAGCCATGGCTTCAGGAGGAGAAGAGAAAGAGAGAGAGAGAGAGATAAAGAGGAGAAGAAGGGATGGAGAAGCAAATGGCATTTGCTTCTCCTGTGTGCCCTGACCAGGAGTCGAACCTGGGTCTTTCACATGCTGGGCCAATGCACTACCGCTAAACCAACTGGCCAGGGCCTCCTACAGGATTTTTGTTAAGTCAAATTGTATCTACCCTTTCAGATCTGCATCCCCTAAAACCTTTATCCTTCAAAGATAAGAAGGAATCTCAGTTCATCTGTTTGGAGCCTCCAGCAAGGGACAAAAACAATAGAGGCAAAAGAAAAGGAAAGAGAGAAAAGAAAGGAGTTTTGAGAAAGTATAGAGGAGAAGAATGAAAGAACAAAATATCCTGGGTTGCCTACCATGGGTGTGGTTGACTTAGCCACAAGCTATTTGGTTCATTTAAACATCATAGTGCAGTTCCCCTGGCATGGAGAAGTTTGTATGTATAGTGCCTTTGTGTATATCATAATTAGCTGCTTTCAAAACCTTTTTGACAAATGTAATTTAATTCTAGGAAATTACCTATTATAGTATCAGTACATTTGAATTCCTGACATCTAAGAGATAAGGACATAATGTTTTATTGCTGAGAGGAGAATAGACCCCCCAACTCTGAGACCACTGGCTCTAAGAAGACTTCCCCTAATGCCTTCTCACTCCTCATTTCAGACCTGTGATCTTGGACCCGGCCGATCCTACTGGCGACGTGGGTGGAGGGAACCGTTGGTGCTGGTATCTTCTAGCAGAAGAAGCTACTGAATGGCTGTCCACCTCTCTCTGCTTCAAGGATGGAGCTGGGTATCCCATACAGTCGTGGGAAGTGCCAGTAAGAATAACCTAAATGAGTGTCATCTGGAGATTGCCTGTGACAGGCTTAGATCGAAGAGCTTCTCCTGCTGGAACCACTTGGAATGTATTCAGCCGCAAATGACAGGCAGCCCAACTGAGGAGCTTAAGTGATTGTTTTCTTTTTTTCTTCTCATTACAAGAAATCTTAAGGCAGGCAATCTGGGACTCTCCCAACAGCTCCATTGTGCTTTCACCATGAGCAGCATTAGGGCCAGATAGTTCTTTGAGGTGGGGGCTGTCCTGATCAGTGTAGGTGGGGGCTGTTCTGGGAAGTATAGTACACTGAGCAGCATCTTAGGCTTCACCCACTAGATGTCAGTAGAACCACTCCCCACCCCAGCCCCACCCCACATGACAGTGTCTCCAGATGTTGCCTCTGTACCTCTCGGTGGCTGGTTCAAGGTCCAAGCAGGAAAGAGAGAAAGGGAAAGATACATCCCCAATGGTATCTTATCAGAAGCCTGACCAGAATATTCTCTTGCATTTCACTGCCTAGAACTGACATGTGGCTGTCATTTAAAAGTGGCTCCAAAGGCCCTGGCCGGTTGGCTCAGCGGTAGAGCGTCTGCCTGGCGTGCGGGGGACCCGGGTTCGATTCCCGGCCAGGGCACATAGGAGAAGCGCCCATTTGCTTCTCCACCCCCCCCCTTCCTCTCTGTCTCTCTCTTCCCCTCCTGCAGCCAAGGCTCCATTGGAGCAAAGATGGCCCGGGCGCTGGGGATGGCTCCTTGGCCTCTGTCCCAGGTGCTAGAGTGGCTCTGGTCTCGGCAGAGCGACACTCCAGAGGGGCAGAGCATCGCCCCTTGGTGGGCAGAGCATGCCGGGTGGATCCCGGTCGGGTGCATGCGGGAGTCTGTCTGACTGTCTCTCCCCGTTTCCACCTTCAGAAAAATACAAAAAAATAATAATAATCAAAAAAATAAATAAAAGTGGCTCCAAGGCCCTGTCCAGTTGGCCCAGTGGTAGAGTGTCGGCCCAGTTTGTGGAAGTCCCGGGTTTGATTCCCGGTCAGGGCACACAGGAGAAGCGCCCATCTGCTTCTCTACCCCTCCCCCTCCCCCTTCTCTCTCTCTCTTTCTCTCTCTTCCCCTCCTGCAGCCATGGTTCAATTGATTTGAGTGCATCACCCTAGGCGCTGAGGATGGCTCCATTGAGCCTCTGCCTCAGGCACTAAAAATATACTGCTCACAAAAATTAGGGGATATTTCAATGTTTCATATTCATTTCAAAATATCCCCTAATTTTTGTGAGCAGTGTAGCTCAGTTGCAAGCATGGCCCCAGATGGGCAGAGAGCATGGGCCCCAGACGGGAGTTGCTGGGTGGATCCCAGTCAGGGCACATGCGGGAGTCAGTCTCTGTCTCCCCTCCTCTCAATTGGAAAGAGAAGAAAATAAATAAATAAATAAAAATAAAAGTGGCTCCAAAAAGGGGGAGGGGCTGAAGAGGATCATGGATGAGGGAAGGTGTCTGCCACACATGTTTAATTTTATTTATTTTTTGTCTTTTTCTGAAGTTAGAAACGGGGAGGCAGTCAGACTCCCGCATGCACCCGACCGGGATCCACCGGCATGCCCACCAGGGGGCGATGCTCTGCCCATCTGCGGTGTCGCTCTGTTGCGACCAGAGCCACTCTAGCGCCTGAGGCAGAGGCCAAGGAGCCATCACCAGTGCCTGGACCATCTTTGCTCCAATGGAGCCTTGGCTGCGGGAAAGGAAGAAAGAGACAGAGAGGAAGGAGAGGGGGAGGGGTGGACAAGCAGATGGGCACTTCTCCTGTGTGCCCTGGCCGGTGCCACACGTGTTTAATGTGCCCCCTCCTACTGAGATACCTGCCAGCGGGTACACTTGAATCTCCCACCAGATTCTTTCAAAGCAGGATTTCTCAACTTCAGCACTAGTGACATCTTGGGCCAGTTAGCCAGATAATTATTTGTGGTGGGGGGCTGTCCTGTGGATTATAGGCAGCATCCCAAGTGTCTACCCATTCAATGCCATCCAGCTGTGACCATTAACAATGTCTCAAGACATTGCCTCATGTCTTATGGGGGGCAAAATTGCCTGCTCGAAAAGAACCCCCACCCCACTGCTGGGTCAGCCTTAGTTATCAAGATCTGCGCTATCACCCCGTACCCCCAGATCATCCCTGGGAACAGTTGCCCTCTCAGATAGACTTTCTTTTTTTTTTTTTCCCCTTAAGTCTTTTAACCAATGGCTTTCACTTCTTAGGACACATATTATTCTCATACATATATTTCTTTCTTCTAGACAGTGCAGACACCAGGAAGTTGTGGGGCGGACATGTATCCTGTTGTCAATGAGATGTTCTCATTCAGAAGTCGTGGATTCCTATGTTGAAAATGCTAGAAGGAACTTCTAGAAACTTCTGTCATCTGGCAGTTGCTTTTGAAGAATCAGTGAAGTGCATCCCAGATCCATTCCACCCCCCTACTGTTCCTCCCTCGCTTCTTTAACTCAAGACTGCCACATTCTCCTCCTAAACTCTCGCTTTGCTGGACTCTCGCTCTGTGGGTGACATACCTTATTAAAAATACTTGCTCCTGTCCATATCTTTCCAATTAGCTCCTTCTTTTTCCTTCAATGTTTGTAAGAGGCTTCTCTCCATATTCTGAAAGTGAAACTCTTTACCTGCCCCATGGTTCCCATAATTCAGTAATCTTGTTTTTATAAGGCTCCACCTGGTCCAGCTGCCTCAGGACACAAAGCCTTACCTCTCCCTGCTGAACTGAAGGTCTCCTATACCAGTAGCATATTAGCCTCTGTTAAGACCTTCAAACTCTCCAATGGCTTGGATTATAACTGCTGAAATATATATATATGCATATATGTATATGTATGTATGTATGTATGTATGTATATACATATTTATATATACAGTTATACATAGTTACATATATTTAAGTTATTTTATATATATATACAGTTATATTGAAATATAGACATATATGAGTCTACCTTTTATTCCCCCATCCATGAGTATATTCTAAAATCTTTATGTTCTGGCTTATCTTCAAATATACTTGAAGGTCTAAGTGTTTTAACCTCATATATATCCACTGACAGTCTTATTACTGTCACAAATACCAACTGTCTGGTAATAAAGAATATGTCTGGTCTTTATCCCCAGTTCCTGGCTCAGCTTCAAAAACCCTTGGAGTTTCCTGATAGGGGTAACTTTTGTATTCATCATGAGCCCCTACCAACCATCCATGAGTTTATGCTAATGAAGCATGGGCTCTTGGATTTAAGGGAGGAGTTGACCACGCCAGAGAGATCAAGCCAGAAATGCCAAGCACGTGATGAGAGGGTTGGACTCCCAGGAGGAGAGGGGACCGGAGACTGAGCTCAAGCATGTGGCCAAGGATTGTCCATCATGCCTCTGTAATGAAACCCCAATAAAACTCTGGGCACCAGGCTTGCAGAGCTTCCTGGTTGGCAAATACATCAACGTATTGTGAAGATGGCACGTCCTAACTCCATGGGGACAGAAGCTCCTGTGACCAAGACCCTTCCAGACCTCGCCCCTCCCATCTACCTCTTCATCTGTATCCTTTCTAATAATACAGTGATTGCAGGTGTCATGCTTTCCCGAGTTCTATGATTCACTCTAGTAAAATTATTGAACTTGAATTTGCAGCCAAGTGAGACAAAAGTGCAAGTAGCCTGGGGACCGCACTTGCGACTGGCCCCTGAAGTGGTGACAGTCTTGTGGGGACCTTGCCCTTTACCTGCAGGGTCTGCACTGATCCCAGGGGATGTAAGGATTGAGTTGACTGGTAGGACACTCAGTTGGTGTCAGTGAGTGGGCACAGGAATGTATCACTACGCCTGCCTAGAAGAAGAACAAAGAAAATAGCTATGGCTGGAGGTTCAAGAATGAAATAATGACCACCCTAGGTTGACATCTTCTCAGTCTACAACTAGGTATCATACCGTTCTAGGGGCCCAACTTGCCCTAGATACATACATATATGCATATTATAAGACACTACCCCATCCTCACAGGGCTTAAGATGTGCCCAAAGGAACATCTAGTTAACCTTAAACAAAAATGAAGGGCAATTTACAACCATGTGCTGAGCAACACACAGATAGCAGACTAAGACCAGTATGAATAAATTGAACATCCCAGGGCACCCCAAAGGCAGGAAGAGACCATTCAGTCTTCTCTACAAATGTCTTCTCAGCGTTCCGTAGACATTTAAGGTCCCTAAAAGCAAAGAGAAGGAAGATTTCACAGTGGTCAAGAAACGTGTGGTCATTGGTCATCATTGGAAGTAATGAGGGCACTGACCCTTTATTCAAAATATTGGCAACTAATAGCGATAAATAGGGAATCATTAAACCCAGCCTTTCTTGTACAAACTGTATTTCAGGAAAGACAAACAGCCATAACCGAAGAGAAAAAAATGTTTTTGTGTGTGTGTTTTTTTTTTCATTTTTTTTTTTTTTTTTTTCATTTTTCTGAAGCTGGAAACAGGGAGAGACAGTCAGACAGACTCCCGCATGCACCCGGCACGCCCACCAGGGGCGACGCTCTGCCCACCAGGGGGCAATGCTCTGCCCATCCTGGGCGTCGCCATGTTGCGACCAGAGCCACTCTAGCGCCTGAGGCAGAGGCCACAGAGCCATCCCCAGCGCCCGGGCCATCTTTGCTCCAATGGAGCCTTGGCTGCGGGAGGGGAAGAGAGAGACAGAGAGGAAAGCGCGGCGGAGGGGTGGAGAAGCAAATGGGCGCTTCTCCTGTGTGTCCTGGCCGGGAATCGAACCCGGGTCCTCCGCACAGAGAAAAAAATGTTTTAACAGGAGAACTCTACTTAACATGTGTGGAAAGGATGACAGATCAGAAAATCCCATTTTGTAGCTTCTGATGAAATGAACAGTTCGGGCAGAGATTATCAATGGATGAAGCCATCTGATGAAGTGCAGATGGGGAATTCTGTGTAACAGAAGGCAGGGTAGGCTGCTCCCTCCCAGGTCCACGGTTTCGTCACAGCATCCACTGAAGGACAGCCATACATGGTGGGCCTGCTGGTGGGAGGCACACAGCACCATCCAGTAAGTATTTTTGCCAAATCAAAAAAAAAAAAAAAGACTAATAATAAACAAAAAAATTTGAATTAGAAGGTTCCAGAGAAAATGTGTAGCCCAGACAGACTTCAGAGGGAGAGAACAGCAAAGTAAGGAGAACCCAGGACAGAAAGGTGGAAAGGTGTGTCTTCTTACAATCACAAAGGGCAATGGATGAGAACAGGAAGAATCCAATGAAATGGAGTTAAAGGTCAAGATCCCAGGCCCTTTGTCCGCTCCTGGTTACCCTGGCAACATGGATCCCCCTTACATCAAAAAAAGTCAGTGATGTTTAGAAGCAGGGCCACACATGGCAAGTGGGCAGTGGCCCAAGAGGAGTTTGGAAGAATGTGATGGGCAGACCCCGAAAGAGACCACTAATGGGGAGAATTTGTGGGTAAAAAGGTTTTCTGGAACCCCAACACCGGAGGGCCACTGCTCTGACCTGAGGCTCCTCCAGCTGAGTTTGGTCACATCTGAGCAGGTAAAACGTCATCACTCTTCAGTTCGCTTTGTTGGCTTCAGTGCCGGAGAGGGACCTCGGAGCAGGGGACAGGGTGTGAGCTAACCTGGGTCCACCCAGCGCCCAGCATGGGCCGTGGGCATGGAGGGAGGGAGTCCACAGAGGCAGCAAGATGTGAGGATCCGAGATGACCCGCGATGCCTGCATGCTCGCCTTGGAAGGAGGTCGTTGGAGAGGTGCTGAATCCAGACCCCTGTCCCTCCCTTTATCGTGGGGCCAGGCTGGAAATCGCCGGGAAGACTTCTTGCGTTCTGAGGGACAAGGTTCCCGTTAATGGGGCTGGAAGTCATCACCAGGTGAAGGGGAAAGAAAGGCTCAGTTATTGGGTGTGGGGGCCGTTTCTGGAAAAGAGATGCTTCCCCAAGGCTTGGCCATGGTCATGGCTAGAGTAATGGGAGGATGAGAGAGCCAGCAGGTGACCACTAGGAGCTCTCACAGTGGGAGAGAAAATGCTACTAACCCACAGGAGGCCTGGGAAAGCAGAAAGGGTGTGTAAGGTAGAATAACAGCCCCACCCCCCAAAGATGTCCACATCCTAACCCTGGAACCCACAACTCTGTCACCTTACATGGCAAAAGGGAAACTTTGCAGGTGTGATTAAGGTCAGGCTCTGGAGATGGGAGAGTGTCCTGGATTAGTCAGGTGGACCCAATCTAATCACACCAGCCCTTTTCCCACCTGAAGTTAGAGAGATTTGGCCAAAGAAGAGGCAGGAGAGGGTCCTGAACTGCTGTGGCTTGAAGGGGGGGATGTGAACCAGGGGATTGGGGGTGGCCTCCGGGAACTGAGACCGCCCCCAGCTGACAGCCAGCAATAAGACAGGGACCTCAGTCTTGCCGTCACATGGAAATGGGCTCCTCCAACAACCTGAGTGAACCTGGAAACTGAGTGTCCCCAGATCTTCTAGTGAGGAACAACGCCCAGCAACACCCTGAACTTGGACTTGTCCCCTCCCCCCAGCAGAGAAACCAGACAGGCCTGCTGGGCCTCTGACCTGCGAACGGTGAGGTAACGACCTTGCCTTGTTTAAAGCCACTAAATGTTTGGTCATTGGTTTTGACACTTATCAGTCTCACAGGGGTGGGCAGCGGGAAGCAGCTTGGGGACCAGACCCCTTGGGCAGTCTGTGTCCCCCACTGCAGGACCACCATTGCTCCATGCCTGCCCAGCCTGTGTCCAGGGAAGGCAAGTCACATGTGGAAAGAAAAACTGTTTTTCTCCCCTGCCCTCAATTCTTCTGACACTAGATTGTGTGTGTGTGTGGGGGGGGGGGGGGAGGCTGACCAATTCTCCAACACTAGTCAGGTGTCGCACAATTCAATGATTCAATTCACTCCTTTTTTATTTATTTATTTTAGTGAGGAGAGAGTGTGTGTGTGTGTGTGAGAGAGAGCGAGAGAGAGATGGGAGGAGCAGGAAGCACCAACTCCCAGATGTGCCTTGACCAGGCAAGCCCAGGGTGTCGAACCAGTGACCTCGGCATTCCGGATCGAGGTCTTATCTACTGTGCCACCACAGGTCAGGTTCAGTTCACTTCTGAAGCTATCTACCCAGAGTCAGTGTTGGATCCCACAGGTTAAGGACTCAGTCCCACAAGACTGCCCCCACCGCCCCTTCCGGTGCTGGCCCAAGGTCCAGGCCTCCAGGACTTCTAAGCAACGTGTATAAACAGGGGTTCCCATGCTCCTCCTCAGGTCAACAATTCCTTAGAATGAGTCACAGACCTCAGAAAAGACAGTTTACTTGCTAGATTATTGGTTTATTACAAAAGGCTACAATGCAGATGAAGGTTGTCTTCCTGGCTGGATTCCCCTTTTGTCTCGGTGTGGGGGGCCACAGGGAGGGGCCGGGTGGGAAGGCAAGAGGGAAGGGGAGTGGGAGACAGTTCTTTGCTCTCCCTCATTTCCCCCTTGCTTTCTCCATTCCCACTGTTAAAAGAAAATAATTAGTTTTCTAACAAGTTCATGTTACTGGGAGCATGTCAACCCACGTGCCTCGGATAGTTTGACACTCAGGCCCGCCGAGGGTGCAACTCCGGGGGCACCCTCCACGCGGAGCTGTGTCTGCCCTGCCCACACACCCCCATCCTTCATTCTTGGTTCTTCTCCCTGCATCTTGCCCCTTCTTTCCTGTGCCTGATCTTGGCGACTCCTGCACGAGGCTCTTCCCAACCCTGCTTAGACTGTCACCTGGTGGTATTTGACAGAATGAAATTCGTCTGAGCAGGAAACAGGGGAAAGTCCTAAAAAATGGGGAGGGATGCTTAAAGCCCCTGCAATGTGATCAGGGCAGGGAGCTTCCTTCTGAATCATGATCCGTGCAATGAGGCATCGTCAACAATCTGTGAGGACCACGTCGTGTTCGTGAGCCACTCGCTAAGAGCGGAGAAGGAAGAGCTCGCTGGTGGCTCTGAAACAACTTTGTTTTCTTTTCATGTGACTTCCCACCAGCCTAGGGACACCGACTGGACAGATGCTACTGAATTAATCCACTGTGGCATTTCTGAAATCATTCTATGCTGCATATTCCAGAGACAGGTCTTTCCTATTGACCTCAAATTTGACCTTTAGGGATTCAAGTCTGTGAGTTCTGCAGGCATTCCCACTGTTATGAATCCCCTATTAAAATGTTCATGCTGAAGATCCTCAAAAATAAATGGAACTGGCCCTGGCCAGGTGGCTCCAGAGATAAAGCGTCCACCGGGCACACCAGAGGTCACAGGTTCAAACCCCGTTCAGGGCACATACAAGAAGTGATCAGTGAGTGCACAACTAAATGGAACAACTAAGTGAAACGAGTTGTTGCTTCTCTTTCTCCCTCCACCACCACCCCTCAAATCGATGAGAATATGTTTTTAAAAAGAAAAAAAATGATAAATGGAGCTGTGTTCATGGATTGGGAGACTTGATATTAAGGTGACAATACTACCCAAAGCGACATCCAGGTGCAATGCAATTCTTATCAAAATCCCAGTAGTAGTTTTTTATAGAAATGGAAAAACTCATCCTAAAATGTATATGGAATTTCAAGGGACCCAGACTAGCCAAAACAGCCTTTATAAAGGAGAACAGACATTTGTACAGAGATGCATTATTCACAGTCACCAAAGGGTGGCAACAACTCAAGTGTCCATTAACAGATGAGGAATGGATAAACAAATTGTGGTTTATCCACACAATGGAATATTAGCCAATAAAATTAATGAAGGGTCAATACATTCTACATTAGGGATGGACCTTGAAAATAGTATGCTAAGTCAAAGAAGCCAGACACAAAAGGACAAATATTGTATGATTTCACTTACATAAAACACCTAGAATAGGCAAGTTTAGAACCACAAAGTAGATGAGAGGTTACCAGGGGAGTGGATTGGGGAAATAATGTAGAGTTATTGCTTAATGGATACAGAATATATGATATGTCTGGGATGGTGAAAATTTTTTGCAAATAGACATGATAATCACACAGCAGTGTGAATGTAATTAAGAGTAGTAACTGGGCCCTGGCCGGGTGGCTCAGTGGTAGAGTGTCGGCCTGGCGTGCAGGAATCTCGGGTTCGATTCCTGGCCAGGGCACACAGGAGAGGCGCCCATCTGCTTCTCCACCCCTCCCCCTCACCTTCTCCTTCCTCTCTGTCTCTCTCTTCCCCTCCCACAGCCACAGCTCCATTGGAGCAAAGTTGGCCCGGGCGCTGAGGATGGCTCCATGGCCTCTGCCTCAGGCGCTAGAACGGCTCTGGTTGCAACAGAACAATGCCCCAGATGGGCAGAGCATTGCCCCCTGGTGGGCATGCCGGGTGGATCCCGGTCGGGCGCATGCAGGAGTCTGTCTGACTGCCTCCCCGTTTCCAACTTCAGAAAAATACAAAAAAAAGAAAAAGAGTAGTAACTGTACGCTTAAAATGGCAAATTTCATGGGATATATCTTTTACTACAATAAAAAATTAAAAATAAATAAATAGCACTAGAGAAAGACTACTTTAATGACTCCACTTAAAACAAGAACCAAGACTGTCATAATAAATGGGGGGTGAGAGGACACAGTTGACTACAGACCCAGCTTGAAAAATAACAATAAGAATTACAAAAATAAGCTTATTTGATATAACATGTTACCATGTCATATATTACCTTCTAATTAATCGCTAACCCTCAAGACAGAGACAAAATCAGGTTCTGTTTGTCCTCCCCCCACCACCAATGAAATGGTATCCTTCACTTGTAAACACCAAAAGCTGAGCACACACAGCCACCTGAGGGTTCGGCGCGGAGGGATGTGTGCAGGCTAACTCATAGTGGTCAGTTCACTGGTGGATGCTTCTATAGCTGGAGGCCTTTGCTTTTCTATGGTCAGGACTTTATGGAAAACTAAAAGCCTCCTGGACTGGTGTCAACAGTCACCTCAGTGCTGTCAGCAGTAGACAACACCGGCTCCATAATTTGGAGAGATCAGTATGAAATGAAAACGCAAGACCCCACCCCCCAGCTAAGCAGGAAAAAAGCCAGTCACAAGAAAGACAAATAATGTATCATTCCAGTTACGTTAAGTATCTAGACTAGTTAAAATCATAGAGACAGCAGCATGTTGGTTGCCAGGGGAGGCGAAGAATGGGAAGTTCGAGTTTAATGGGTACAGTTTCAGTTTTGCAAGATGAAAATATTCCGAAGATTGGTTGCACAACAGTGTGACTATTACTTAACACCACTAAACTTAACTGTACACTTAGAAGTAGTTACAATGGTAAAATGTTATGTGTTTTTACCACAATAAAAACAAATAAAAGTGAATTACCTGGAAATCCCTCTAGCATTAGAGAAAAATAGACCCAAAATGGCCACCAGGGGGCACTGTGCACCCACTCCCGTGTCATTTTAGTGGTGGTTTCTAGAGAGATAAAAAGCAGTACGTTCTGGAGAAAGTTAGATCTCTCTCCTCTCTCCTGCCCTCATTCCCAGATGAACAGGCTCTGCATTAGCCCTGAGCTGCTTGGCATTCCTGGAACAACCCTGTCCCACCTCACTCTGAACCCCATTCTTCCTCTGGGTCCTTCCCCCTGTGGTGGAGACACAGTGATTTTGGATGTTGTGAGCTCACCCCACCCAGCTGTCCTCAGGTCTTCAGATTGCCCAGGTGCTGGAGAAGAGTGAGAGGTGACAAGGGCTCACCAGCCCCCAGGTTACCCAAAGATGAGAGTACATCGCAGTGTAAATGGGCCACAGACCTCTTGTGATAGAGACAAGAGCTTCAAGGTCAAGCAGACCTGGGATTTTTTGGTCTGGCTGCTCACTGTGCATGTCATAAGCTCCCCTGGGCCTCAGTTTCCTCATCTGTAAAATCTGTAATAATACCTGGGAAGACTGAAAGAGCTTAATAAAATCCCTGATGCCTAGAAAGTACTCAATGAATAGGCTAGTAAGCATCCCACACCCACGTCAGACACTGGCCCACGTCTCTTTCCTATCCCAGAGGTTTTCTATATCTCCAATTTGCATTTTCTCCTAAGAAACCTCTCCTGAAGAAACCCAAACCATGACCTTCTGGCCACAGTGTCAGTGATTTAACCACTAACTTGCAAGTAGCAGAAACCCACTTACACCACTTCAAGGAAACTGAAGCATCTCATGGAACCCCCTCCCCTCAAAAAACTGAACAGCAAATCACCAAAAAGAACAAATTAAGGGTATGGACTCTTTGGGGAACCCTGAACACCCTCCCTCCCCTCCCCTAGTTTTCTCTCCCTCCCTGCAGAACATCTTCAGGACGCCTCCTTCACTGTCCTCCCTCCCTCCAGCCCACAGACCTCACTGCCATTCCTAGAGCAGGCCACCTCAGGGCCTTTGTACTTGCAGTGACCTCTACTTATGACACTTCTCACTAGACATCCCCATGGTTCACTAACTCCCTCCTTCAAGTCTTGGCTCAGCTGTCACCTCCATGGCACCTTCCTTGACCAACTGATTGACTATTGCAAGCCCCCTCCCCCATCCCAGCATGCTGTAGTTCCCTCCCCTGCTTGCTTACTCTTTTCCTCTTTGCCTGTGTCCACACATAAAAACAGGGCTAATCATAATCCTTGGTTCATAACTCACTGGCATCAGCTTTCAATGATTAATTTTAATAATAAACACGTGGGAAACCATCCCCCCCCAAACAAAATCCATAATTTTGACAATCCCCTATACCTAACTATATGGTTCCCTCGCCCCAGTATCACATCCCCCTTCCATCATAATCCTCATCCTGAATCTCTATTTATTCCTTTTCAAGTTTATTATTACATATTATATGTGTATAATTTTAGTTGCTTTTAGCTTTATATAAGAGGCATCATGTTCATGCCATGGGACATTTTCTCTGGCTCTTCTATTTCAGAGATCCATCCCTACCACAATGTGTGGCCATAGCTCCTTCCTTTTGACTGCCATGTAATATTTCACTGTGGGAATTTATTCCTCTGCTCTCCTGTGGCTGGGCATTTGGTTTGCTTTGTGATTTTGGCCTCTGGGAACAGAGCCCCTGTGAGTATTCTTCCATGTGATGCCTGTTGGAGATGGGCAAGAATTTCTCCAGGCTCCATACTTTCAGTAGAATTGCTGGGCCATGGGGTATGGGCATGCTCAGCTTTAGGACATAAAGCCAGACTGTAGTTGAACAGGGTAGCACCAATTTACATCCCCACCAACAATGCCTAAGATGTCTATTTTCCTCCAGAGCACTTACACCTTATGATATAGTATGTATTTTACTTATGTACTTATTTATTTATTCTCTGTCCCCCCTACACACACACACACACACACACACACACACACACACACACGAAAATGTCAACACCAGGAGGGCAGAAATTTTGGACTCTTGTTCACTACTGTATTCCCAGTGCCTAGGTTGGTGACTAGCACATAGTAGATGCTCAATAAACATCTTCTGATTGAATAAACAAGGTGATGGCCCAATACAAGACCAGGAACCCATAAGTGTACCTGGAGATGGGCTAATTACCTAGAAATGGGCTAATTCAGCCCTCTCTTTCAATCCTCCCCCACCCCCAATCCAGGAAAAGGACCATTGGCCAAAAACTACTGATGGCTAGACTGAACCAAAATTTCTGAAGGTGAGACTTCCCCTTCAATAATTCTCATGGCTCTTAGGATAAAACTTCCAAGCCCATGCTGGGGTTTATAAAGCCCTCCATGGTGACCCTGTCCCCTTCACCTTGCTCCATGCCCTCTGCTCCATCTCTGTGGTCACTCCGGCCTCCTCTCTATTGCTCTAACACACCAAGTTCTTTCCCGCCTCTGGGCCTTTGCACAACCCTGTTTCCTCTGCTTAGCCACATTAAGACTATGAACCCCTTGGAGAGTAGCTGAAATGTCACCTACTCTGAGAAGACCTCCCTGGTTCCCAAGATCATCGTGATATCCTGAACTTCTCCTTCATGGCTCTTGCAAAATTTTGTAATCACACTTTGTGTAATTCTCTGATTTGTCTCTCGCTCTCCCACTAGACTGAGATCCAGGAGAGCAGGACCCATGATGGTTTTGGTTTTCTCTATGTCTCACTCAGCACATAGCCCAGTGCCTGGCACATAGACAGGGTCCAGTATTTGGGAATAGATGGATGAACAGATAGGTGAAGGGATAGGAGGGAGGGAGGGTACTTGCCCAGATAAATGTATAGTGGAGGGATGGATGGATGGATGAATGGATGATGGATAAGAGAACAAAAAAAATTGAGTTCATCTCCTTCTGCCATCTTTTCATTCCACCATAATGGTGCACGTGAACGGCTGGCAGATGGTCTCAAGAGCACCAACAAGGCTGAGAAGAGAGGCAACCCCCAGGTTCCTTTGGGTCCTGTTCCAAAGCCGCCCTCTAGTGGCTAGTTATGGTAATAAAGGATGGTTACATTGGCAAATTCAAATCCTTGATGATCACAGAGGGAGAAAATCGTGAACCTCACTCACGTGCAGGTTAAACAAGTGTGACCCGCCCCAGATTCGATGTGGAACTCACAGATCTAGGAAAGAATAATCTTCTCCTGTCTCAGCAGTTTGATTTCACTGCTAGTTTGATGACCTCAGCTAGTACCGGGCCGTGAGGAAACACACAGAGAAGATGCTGGGATTTGTTTTCTGGGGAATTGCATACATACACACATACAAGTTAAACACAAAAATGAAAACAAACAGCTCACGATTGTATTTGCTCTGTTGGCTTCTCCCTTGGTGCCGAGCCATTTTCCCAGCAGACTGGGGGCTCTTTAAAGGCCAAATTCCCTTCCCCTCCTTGGAATCCCTTTGCTGCTGCCCCAGACCTCAGCTGGGTGCCATTCATCAGCCTCTGAGTAAACATAGAGGCAGCATGCCACGGTGGAAGGTCAAAAAGGGTTGGAGGTTCTAATCCCGGCTCTGCCATTACTGCCTGTGGGAATGTGGGCAAGCCACTTAACCTCTTTCAGCTTCAGGATTTTTTTTTTTTTCATCTGTGAAATGAGGACAATACTGCTGACCTTGTGGGGCACCTGTGAAGAGTAGTGAGCCTTAGGAAAGTGCCTGGCACATCCTAGATACTCAACACACAATAAACATCCTGTAATGAGCGCCAGCCACACCATACAAGATAAATAAGACACAGTCCCTGATCTCACAGGTATCTCACGTTAGCAGGGACAGCACTGAAGTGGCCAATTGTGATACGGGGTGTCACATCAAGGGATGGGCAAAGGAGCACAGAGATGAAATGAGTTCAGAAAAGGCTTCCCGGAGGAGGTGACATTTAGTCAGACTTTAAAGGGCTTTATACAGTCTGGTGTCTTGGGTTCTTCTTTCTAACTTGCTGCTAAATTTCCATGTGACCTTCAGCTTGTCTTTTCCTCACCTTGGGGTCCCCAGGGCCCCTTCTGTTATAGCAGGTTGTTAAGAATCAGCTCTGAATCTTTGGGGCCACAGCCTCTTTTAAGAATCTCTGAAAGCCAGAACCCCTCTTCCCAGAAAAAAGCACAGACATACTGGTCTGTAAGGGGGGAGGGGACTGTCATAGGTCCTGGGAAAGCCATCGGTGGGTCCTAGGCTGAAATCCCAGAGCTCGGAGATCCTGGTAGAGTGCTATCACTGCAGAGCTGGCCGGGCCCTCACACAGAACCTCTCTCTGTAGTCTGCAGCAGGCGCAAGCAAGCAGAATTGTTGACCCAATCTGGAAAAGCCCATCAGGCACCAGGCTGCAGGACAGAGCAGGGACCTGGGGCGGGGAGGTCACTCCAGCTGGCTGGGTAGCCAAGAGTTCGGTTCTGGGAAAGCGCCCCTGCGCAGCCTGCGCATGACCTCGACTAGTTTATCACCATCTGCCCCAGAGAGGAAAGGGAGCGTGGGCCACCCTGGGCAGGCTCCCAAGCAGGCCGCTGACCCCCATCTGCTGCCCAGACTAGAGTTCCCGGATGGATGCATCCTTCATTTTCCCTAATCTAAACACCCGCAGGCTCTGGGTGGTCCGCCCCCTCCCGGCTGATGTGTGTGGCTCAGCTGCATCCAGTTTGCCAGAGGAGGGAGAGCCGGCCAGCCCGTTAACACTTGAGCTGCTGCCATCACCCGCACTCTTTCCACCCGGCATTTATTGAGCACCTATTGTTTGCAAGCACCATGAATGAGATGACAGAGGGCTTGCCATTATCTTCTCCCAAGGTCTGCCTCCTGGCCTAGGTCCCCCACCCCACACCCTAGGCAGGGTGCTGTGAGCAGGTGGGAGCTTTATGGAATTGGGCTCTGAGCTGGCTAATTGGGTCCTGAGAGGAGAATCCCTCTGGGTTGATGTCTGGGCACTTCTCTAAACTGCTGTGTGATCCTGGGCCTGTTTCTTACCCTCTCTGGGCCTCAGTGTCCCTATATGTACACCTCAGAGTTCATGATTCCATTTGGCTCTGAAATGGGCCTTACCAGGCCCACCTCATCCCTACCCCCACCCCCACCCCCAGAATAGTTGAAGGAGAAGAGAAGGCTATCCTTGAACGTTTTAAAGTCTTTCTTTAGACAATCTGTAGATCTTATTCATTCATTCAAACATTTATTGAGCGCCTAATATGTGCCAGGTCCTAGACTGGGCAATGGGAATGGAAAGATGACCAAGAGTTCAGCACGCGACCCGCAGACACCTCACTCCATGCCTTGCGCCCTGCTTGGGGTAAGGAGACGTCCTGGGGTCTCAGGTGGGCCTAGCAAAGGATCGTGGAGCCCCTAGGACTCGCGTGTCAGCGCCCGCGGTGCTTACGGCCGCGATCTGTCTCCTCCCCTTCCTCCTTCTCCGCCCCCTCCTCCTCCCCTCCCCTGAGCGCCGCGGCGGCCGCCTCCCACCCGCGGGATCCCGGCGTCCGGCAGCCGGCTCATGCGTCCGCCGTCGGTCGCCGGCGTAGTCCGTCCGCGCGTGGAAAGCCCAGCGTCCCGGCGCGCTGCGGCCGGGGGAGGGGGCCTGGGAGGGAAAGGCGCGGAGGCGGGACCGCGGCTCCCTCCCACTCTGGGGGGAGCCCAGGAGGTGGCGGCGCTGAATGCGAGCGGAGCCGGGGAAAAGCAGAGGAGAGGAGAGGAGAGCGGTGAGAGCGCGGGTGCGGAGGGACCCCACCCCCGGCTCCTGCGGGGGCCCGCGCGCGCTTTGGGGAGGTCGGGAAGGGGGCTTTTACCCCCAGGCGGGAGCCAACGACGCCCGGCTCCGGCGTTGCCTCCTCCGTGACGCGACCCCCGAGGGGCCTGGGCCGAGCCTGCAGCGCCGCGCATCCCCGCGAACCCTGCATCCCGGCCGCGGGGAGGAGAGCGCTCGGGAAGCTGAGGAGGGGGCGTCGCAGGCGGGAATCTCAGCAAATCGTTCTCTCGCCCCAGCCCTGCCTCAGGCCGGCCCCTAGGGAACGCAAGCGGTGACCCCCTTCAGCCCCTGCTGCCCCCCCATCGGTTCCCCATTGTTCTCAGGCGATCGCTCTTCTGGGAAGGGGGAGGGGGTGCCGCGCTCTATTCTTAAAGGGCCCTCTCCTTGTCTCCTGGCAGGTCGCGAGCACGAGTGGGGTGGGGCGTGCCCACGGGCCCCCGCCCCCCTCGTCCCCCAGTGAGGCTCCGGAGCCGCAGCCCCGGCGGCAGGGCCGAGGACACGCGCCGCACCCCTCCCCCGTGCATTCTTCAGCCACCTGAGGCCTTCCAGGACGCAGTGGAGCAGGGACCAAGGGGACAGGGACGCCTCCTTCAGCAGGAGCCGTCGGGGGGCGGATCCAAGCAGCCCCACCAGAGCCAGGCGCAGGGTCTGAGACGCAGTTACCAGCGCAGAGGGCTGGCTGGGCGCCGCGCAGAGCAGCAGGCTGGGCCCGGCCTCCTGGGTGACAGGCCCTGCGCGCTGACCGGGAAGAAGGACGGAAGACCAGCAGGCAAGACTGGACCTAGAAGTAGAGGCGGCTGCCTCACTCCGTTATCTGAGCCGAGGGATCCAAGGAATCTAGAGCAACGTGTCCCCCATTATAAGAAAGACAGTCGCTTTCTGCAGCCACACCTTGATTGGAGAGCCCTGCGGGAAGGGGTCCTTGGAATCTGGAACACTACCCCATCCTCATCTTACTGGGGAGTTCAGAAGGAGGCCAGGCAGTCCTTGCTGCTCCCCGGGGAAGAGAGGAAGTCCCCCGCCTGCTCCCAGGCCCAGGAGGAGCTGGGCCAGTGAGAGGGGGGTCCTGGCCCCTGAGGCAGCAGCGACCATGTCACGGCCAGGCCAGGGTGTCATGATGCCGGTGAATGGGCTGGGCTTCCCACCACAGAATGTGGCCCGGGTGGTGGTGTGGGAGTGGCTGAATGAGCACAACCGTTGGCGGCCTTACACCGCCACCGTGTGCCACCACATCGAGAATGTGCTCAAGGAGGATGCCCGCGGTTCTGTGGTCCTGGGGCAGGTGGATGCCCAGCTGGTGCCCTACATCATCGACCTGCAGTCCATGCACCAGTTCCGCCAGGACACAGGTGAGTAGATGTGCTACCCACCCCACCCCACCCCACCCCACCCGCCAGGCCAGGCTGAGACACAGACACCACCAGCAGCACCAGCACAGCACACCTGCCCTGGTGGGATGCCGAAATCCCCCAGCATCCCCGGAAGTTCAGGAAGGCCAATCCCCACATCCAGCCTTCCCTCTCCTCCCCCAAAATGGGACAGCCTAGCCTCATCCAGTTTACTTACAACTTCAGTTCCACTCCAGCCTCTTAGTTGGAGGGCCTTTGTCCAGTTACATCATCACCTCTCTTAGACTCATTTTCCTCATCTGTAAAATGAATGGATTACTAGCTCTCACCGCCATGTAAGGTTTAAATAAAATTGTGCTCACTGAGCGCAGAATGTAGAACGCTATCACTCAATTATCATAGTAATAGGACTTTCTACGCACTTCTTTTTTATTTTTTTCCAGCAAGCACAGGCAGGAAGTCTTACTATTGTATTATTTTTTTATTATTGTATTATCATTATCATTATTATTATTATTATTATTATTTTACAGTCCCATTTTACAGATGAAGCAACTGAGTCTCACAGAAGCTAAGAGATTTTAAACTCAGAGCTGGTATTTAAGCCCAGGCCATTGAATTCCAGAGCCAAAGCCCTTAACTGGCATCCTGTACCGGCTCTGAGGGTTGGTGGTGTTGAGGGTGGTGTGATGCTGGTGGTAATGATGGGGCAAGGGGGTGCTGGTGGTGTTGATGGTGCGGCGGGCTGGTAATGCTGGAGGAGATGGTATTGGTGGTGACGTCAGTGGGAGTACTGATTGTGGAATTGGTGTTGGTGCTAAAGGCTGTGTTGGTGGTTGTCTTGGGGGTGGTGAGATGATAGAATGAGGTGTTGGTGGTCGTGTAGTAGGTGATGATGGTGAGGTCCAGTCCTGGCATTTGTTGTTCTGGAGATGTGCCGTCACCGGGGAGAGCTCTCTGAGTGGTTGTCTCTGTGACAAGCTTGGTGGGCAGTGAGGGATGGTGAGTCCCTGCCTCATGGAGGCTGCCAAAGAATCCTTGTCATGTCTCATCCCAAGGACTAGCCAATGGAGGTTTGGGGGCCTTCCTGTGATCCCCTGGGTGGCAGAACTGCGTGTAACAGCCTTGGAGACAGTAGGACACGTCCCTTCTCTCTAGAGCTGTGTTGTCCTACATGGCAGCCACTCACCCCATGTGGCTGTTTAAATTTACAATAATTAAAATGGAATGAAATTTGAAATTCAGTTCCTCAGTTCCCCAAGCCACATTTCAAGGGCTCCGCAGCCACACGTGTCTCCTGGCTGACCTATTGAGCAGCACAGATCCAGAACGCCACCATCATTGCAGAAAGTTCTGGTGGGTAACTGCTCTAGAGCACTACTTGGTGCCAACGAATGGTTTATTGGTGTTACTTCTCAGTACAGCTACGTTTCCGTAACTCCAGGCATTGACTGCAGTCCCTGGTGGTTCCCACGCTTTCATTCATATCATACGATCATTTATTGATTTCTTGCTGTGTGTCCAACCCTGTGCTAAGCACTAGACTGCTGCAAAGAGCCAGGCAGACAGGGTCCTGAGAAGAGGTTTACCACTGGAGGAGCGATGCTGGAGATCCTCATACAGTCAGGGAGCAAACAAACACGCAATCTCAGATAATCAGTTACAGGTCTGAGAACATGAAATAAACTCAGCCTAAAGGTAGTCATGGAAGGCTCATTTGAGGAAGACATGTTAGAACTGAAGTCTGAAGAATAAGGGGAGGGGGCAGTGCTCCAGGCAAAGGGAACAAGCCAGTGCAAGGGCCCTGTGGTAGGAAGGAGCAGAGAACATTCATATCCATTATGTTTGGAGTGCCATGAATGTGAGAAAGGTGATACAAGATGAGGTTGGAGGGTGGCCTGAACAGCCACAAAAAGGGCTTTAAGTATGTTGAGCAAATCACCATCGAGTCCTCGTACCTGTTCTTCCAGAGAGGCGCTGAGCCGTGAGGGAGAAGTGAGAATCCCTGCTACTTTCTCTTTGGCTTTTCCCAGAAGGCAGGGGTCAGACCACAGGAGGAGATGGGCTTTCTCACTGGCTTGGTGTTTGGTGTTCTACACATTCCAAGCTCAGGCTGGGTGGAAATTTTCCAGGGCCTGGCTTGGGGAAGAGGGTGGTCCTTAGAACAAGAATAGCCCCACCCAAGGCTGCCTAGCTGGCTAATTTGTCTATGATTCCCCCCCTTTGGGGGGCCCTTTTCTATTTGTAGCACCCCCACTTGGGTTCCTAGCTCCCCAAACTCCCTTCATCCCCTCTTTGAACAGGCCCCTTCCTCTCAGTGGCAGGTTGGTCACAGTTTGGCCTCTCTGGGTCAGCCACTTCCCCACACCCCCTCCCGAAGCTGCTCACTCCACACCTGCCCCTGTTTGCCGGAAAAGGGAAAAAATCCTCATCCCTCCCTAGGCTTCTGGGAGCCTGCCCAGACCCCCAGCAAGGGAGGAAGGCCTGGGAACCTGTGGAGCTGGCGGGGGGCCTAGACTACCCGGAAAACTGCTGGAGGGAGGGGCACCATGTCTCCCTCCCCACCAGACATGTCGTAGTGTGCACCCCACTTCGAGCAAAAAAAAATCTCAAGAAAGGATGTCTCATCCTCACTGGTAATGGCCCATAGAAGACCCTCAGGCAGCTGTCCTCACCTCTCCAGGCCTCAGTTTCTACATCTGTGAAATGGACAGTAGCATCGCTTTGCTAGCAAGGTTGTTGGGTTGATGGAGAAAATCAAGCCTGTTATTTTTTCTGAAACACTGAGTAATCACTCACCATGTGCCTAGCATGTGCTGAATACAATGGATGCACAAGAGACAAGTGGGAGAGCCTGACTCTTAAAAAGATTATTGTTCTCTCTCTCTATCTCTTTCATATACACACACACAAAACACCATAAAGTTGAAAAACCAAAAGCTTGCATATATGTACTGAAATGAACACAGCTTCTTCTATCTAGGTTTTATAATTATAAAATTCTTGATAAGTTCATTGAAGCTGAACTTTGAATTTGGGGGATCTAGCAGCATGCCCAGCTTTTGTTAGTGCCCTAACACTGGAGGTAGTAAACTTTCTGATGAGGTCAGAGAGTAAATGTTGTAGTGTCTGTGGGCTTCCAGTCTCTGTTGAAACAGCTCGACTCTGCCGTTGAGCATAGAAGCCACAGGGGCAGAATGGGAGTGGGCGAACTCAGCTGTGTTCTCCTAAAACTAGCTGTGGACCCCAAAATTTGAATTTCATATCATTTTTGTGGGTCAGGAAATAATATTTTTCTCTTTTATTCCAACCATGTAAAAATGTGAAGACCGCTCTCAGCTCTTGGGCTGTGCAAAAGCCGGCGGAAGGCAGATTTGGCCCGCGGGCTACAGTTGGCCAACCCTGCCCTGTTGTGTTCTCAACCTGCCCACATGGAGTGAGACAGTGTTGGTGCCACGCATGCCCCGCACAGCACATGCTGAAACGTGTGTGTTGTGGTGTGTGCCGAGGTAGGTGCCTGTGCCCATGGGGACACGCACACAGCAGCAACCGCTTATACACCGCTGACACACAAGTGCCCTATGTGCCTGTCGTGCAGGCGGTAAAAAAAAAAGCCCAGGTGTCAGGCTTGGACCGCAGCCGGGGAGGCCAGGCCAGGTCCCGTGGGGGCTGCTGTTTGTTCAGCCGGTGCCCCCTCACCTCTCCCCTGCTGGGCTGTTTTCATTGCTCCTCACAGTGTGTGAGGTTTCCTTTGAAGCCGTGTGCAGGGGGAGTGCTGTGACCCTGGGCAACATGATCTTAGATCACTCAGTGTAGTGACCCCCTGTGAGGCCACAACTTCCCTGTGGGTCCTTTGCCACCCCCACCCCCACCGTGGACCTCACCCAGAGCCTGGATTTTCCATCCAGTCCCCACAGCTGGACAGAGATGCAACTTAGCCACTTTCCAGGCGTTTCCAGGTTCCTCCCTGGACTCGATGGCTGGTGGCAGAGGGGAGGGCCACCTTGCTGACTGACGGCTGTCTCCCACCCTCCTCTCCCTCTGCTGCTAGGAGCACTGACAGCAGCCTTCTGCCTGTTCTGTAGATGGGGCAGCTGAGGCTGGCGGAGGCCTGGCTGGGACCATCTACAACTGCTGTCCCCTGGGCTCAGAACACAACAGTGCCTGCGCTCCCAAGCTGTCAGGCTGGGCAACAGGTGGCCACTGGCTTCAGCACCTCCCAAGCCTACATCATCTCTTCTGTGGTGGCCTGAGCTCCACTCAGGCCTGGTCCCTGCCCTTATGGGAACAGCCTATCTGAAGACATGTTCAGGCTGTTGGAGACTGGGTTGGGCCACCCAGATGGAAGAGCAGTCATCACCAGGGCAAACACTGCCAGAATTTAGCCTCCCAGGAAGGTCATTGTACAGGTAAATGACTGAGGCCCAGAGAGGGTGAGTAACTTGCCCAAGGTAACACAGCTGACCCATCCAAAGCTGGAGCCCAGGCCTCTTAAACAGTTCTCAGGGATATAGAACAAGGTGACATTCAATGTGGGGCTGAGAAATTCCCCTTCCTCTTCTCCCTAAGAGCTCTGCTGCGACTTGTTGTCAGGGTCTCTACCGAGCCAGAAACAGCCTGTGCAATCCCAGAGGCCTGCAGGCCCAGCTCCCTAGTTACAGGACCCCTGGGGACCCTCTCCCAGCCAAGCTCGGAGGCCCCTGGGGCTGCGCCTGACACCAGAGCAAGAAGATTATGCATGTTTAGGTGGGAGGTGTCCATGGTGGCGCAGGCTCAACTAATCCATACACGAGGGTCTTCCATTCCTGCCTGTCATACTGCCTTCGTTTCCACCATTACAACGCCCCTTTTGGCTTTGGCTGCTCGTCCGGCTCTGGGAACCTCTTCTGATATCACACATTCATCCTTACTTTTATTGGGCCGTCAGTAGTGCCTACTCAGTGACAGGCCCTGGGCCGGGTCCTGGGGACTCAGAAGGACAGGACCCCTGCCTAATTGATTTCAGAGCCCAGTGGCAGCAAAGGCAGAGACATGTGGTAGGAATAGCAATTGAATGCTCTGACTCATGAGGCCACAGATAGAGATCTGCACACCAGCTTGGCCTTTGGCTGGCTCTGGGACCATGGACCAGCCCCTTAACTTCTAGGAGCCTCCATTCCTTCCTCTGTAAAATGGGAATAAGACTAGTGTGTGCCTGAGAGGGTTGTTGTGAGGATTAAATGAGATAATGCAGGTAAAGCACAAAGAAGATCACGTTGCACATAACTAGCACTCATGCTCAAACAGGAAAAATGTTCACCTGCCTCATGGGAGTGGTGCAGGTAGCCTTTGACTAGGTGATGTGAGCAGTGTGTGCCTGAGGCCTCAGAGAGGGAGGACTTCCTGGAGGAGGAGTCCTTTGTGGATCTGTATCATTTGAGGAGCATTTTGAGATGGAAGGCAACAACATCAGCAAGGTCCCGGAGAAGACCTCAGGCCTGGGTGGTAGAGGGAGTCTGTTAGAGAAGAGAGATGGAGTGAGGGGGTGAATAGGGCCTCTTGAGTCCCACGGGGCCTGGATGGACTGCCAGCTGCTTCCCTTTAGTGGTCAGGCCCCAGGGGACCCAGAGCTACCCCGCAGAACCAGCCTCGTTAATTACAGGTCCTCAGAGGCCAGAGCTGGAGCAGGCTGGGCAGCAGGGATTGGTAGACACTTCCGTACAGTCTGTCTGGTTCCCTCCACCCAGCCAGCAGGCATCAGCCCACTTTACACATAGCAAAGCTGAGGCTCGGGCTGGGGTGGGATGGAGCCACCTGCCCTAGCTAGGAAAAGGTGAGGGGGGGGGGGGACCAGATCCCTGTCTGCAGCACTGCCCCACGCGCCAGGCCGGACTCTGCCAGCACCTTGGACAGCGCCGCCGCGCCTTGCCCACTCCGCAGGGTTAGGAGCGAGGATCCTGGGTCAGGTCCTCCTCCCAACCCCTCTCTCCTCTCACATTGCCCGTCCCCACTTCCCCCTCTCCAACCTCTCCTGCTCTTTCCCACCTCACCCCCCAGCCTCCTCAGCCCAAGGGAGCTGTAGAGTGGAGCCTAGAGCTGATGGAGGTGATGGAAGCTGTGACGGGGAGGGGATGGGGAAGGTGAGAGAGCTGAGCTGGGGGAGGGGATGGCGCGGTGACAGGGGCTGTGATTGGAGCTGTGAAGTGTAAGGTGGCGCGGGGTGGAGGGCATGGTGAAGGGGCCAGCTGGGGAGGGTAACAGCAGTGTCTGTCGTGATGGGGGAGCACTAGGTGTGCTGGGGGCTGTGAGGGGTGGTGTGACAGGTGACAGAGGGAAGGCAGAGGCATGGGTGTCCTATGGGGAGGTGATAGAGGACGTGATGAGTTGGTAATGAGAAGGGGCCAGCGTGGGAAGGTGATGGGGCAGGACTGGTCACAGCGGAGGCACCATTCAGGCCACGGTCAACGGGTCCCTAGCCTCCTTCTCAGCATGGTGTCATCAGAGTATGTGTGGCGGGTTCTCAGAGCCCTCCCGGATGTTCCTCCCTTCTCCTCTGTGTTTCCTTCCTTTCCACTCATGCCTACATCCCACTCAGTGGGAACGGCTGCCTGGGACAGCCTCTGGGCCCCAGACAGCTGCCCCCCACCAGCCCACCCTGCCTCCCAGTTGACACAGACACCCACAACCCCCAGCTGCCCTTGACTGATAGCAGTTGAGAACGTGGTGCCCCAAATCTGGAACTGTCTGCCTCAAGGAGCCTGTTGGTGAAACGCAGACTCCAGACTTCCTAGCCGCTCTCTAGTGATGGGGGGGGGTGCCTTTGGGTAAACCACACTCCCTCTCTCAGCCTCAGTCTCCTCTGTAATACAGGTCCAGCAACAGCACCCGTCTCGTGGGATTATGGCCAGTATTCATTCATTCATTCATTCATTCAGAAATTTAATGAGCACTAACTGTGTGCCGGACACTGTCCTTGGTACCAGGAGTGCCACAGTGAATAGGACAGACACAGATTGCTGCCCTCAAAGCCCTTCTGTTTGTGGGAAGGGGGATAGGTGTGATACAGGAGACTACACACGGAGGAGGTGCTGGGATGTGGGGCTGTTCCTGACCTGGGGACCCAGGGGTTGCCAGGCTGAGTCTCCCTGGGGCTTCGTGGGCTGCATCCATTCTTGCCAAATGCCTCTCCCTCTCTGGGTTCTTCCCATTGTCCCTCTGGAGCGGCTCTAGGCTGCCACCTCCACCTGCCTGGGCAACAGTGGCAGGCAGGTGAGGGTACTGGCAGGAGTCTGGCACTAGGCCCCAGAGCTGAACGCCCTGAAATGCAGAACAAAGGATGGAGCAATCAAACGAGGCCGCGCTGGCGCCCGAGACAGTCCTGCCAGCAGCCGCAGCGCAGCCACCTCTTCTCCAGGCGACAGGCGGGGCCGCCGCCGCCACTGAGCCCTTGACTGCAGGCGAGCATTGCCAGGGAGAGCATAGAATTTACCCAAAATTGTGCTATTATGGAGCCCTCCTTGGTTCCTCTCATATAGGGAGCAAAGCTTCATTCATTTCAAGGTATTAGTTACTGTGGAAATGAGAGTCAAGGGGCCTTGAGTCAAGAGGTAGCTCTAATTTGTAGAGGATTTGGGCCAGGTCCCCCCCCCTCAGACCCAGTTTCCCTGGCCAGACAGAGACTGAAAATGCAGATGGTTACAAGGCCTGTGAGCTAACAGAAGTGTGTGCAGCAGCAGGGGTGGCAAGGGTTTTCAACTGTTGTTCTCTGGGACCCGGAACACAGTAGATGCTCAATAAAATAGTGGAAGACACAAACGGGGTGACTGGGGCCCAGCTTCTGCTAACTGTTGCCAACAAAGCTAGTTCTTGTAGATATTTTGAGATTGTTGAAATCCAGACTTAAGTAAGTCCACTACAATTTTTAAATGCCTGGTCCGTTATATTTTAAAAATGTAAATAGTATACAGACCAAAAGAAAATCACACCCAGCACCCACTTGTCATCTCCAGCCCAGTCATTTGTCACACTCAGGTTCACTTGTGTGTATTTGGTCATTCATTCGTTCATTCGTTCTGCTGGCATTTTCCAAGTGCCTACTTCCCTGTGCTCCTGGCCATGGAGGGATGCTAAGGTAGCTGGAAGTCAGCCCCATCTTTGGAGAGAACACAGATGCCTCAACATTTCTTGAGCTCTGAGCTTTAATGGGAGTCCTACGGGTACAGATTGCTATGGGAGCCCCAAGGAGGGAGTGATGGTCCCTAAGCATGGCAGGGAAGATGCCGAAAGGATGGCGCCTGAACTGGACCATGAAGATTGTATAGAAACTCAGCAGGAAGGAGAATGGGATGGGTGAGTGGAAGGACATTCCAGACAGAGATCAGCATGTGCAAACACACAAAGGCATAGCTGTGCATGATGTGCCCAGAGAATAACTAGAACTTTGGAGTGGTCAAGGTGCGAGGCTGTACAGACTGCTTGTAATGAGTCCCAAAGATGAGAGAAAGAGCCTAGACTGGTTCCTAAAGGCACTAGGGAGCTATTGATGGAGGTTAAGCAGAGGAGTGATATGGTCAGATTTGAGTTTATGAAAGGTCCCTCTGGCTGCTATGTGACAATGTATTACAGGGTACAAAGCGTGGAAGGTGGGACACAGGACAGAGGCTACTGCAGTAGTCTAGGGTAGGCAAACCGTAATGCTGGCCTGAACCAAGATGAACAGTGAGGAGAATTTCAAATCTGGCTGAGTTGAATCCTGGCTTCCTAGCTTCGTAGCTGTGACCTTGGGCAAGTCTCTTCACCTCTCTGGGCTTCGGCATTTTTGCAAGGTAGTGATAACAACGGTGCCTGCTCTGCGGGGTACTGTGTGGCTTGCATTGATATATGTGAAGCGCTTAGCACGATGCCTGGCGCTCAGTAGGCACTCTGTGCTTACCACTTCTATTACCGCTTCTACTATGTCCATTTCACAGAGGAGGAAGGCGAGGACTGGCAAGGTCGGATCAGTTGCCCCGGCGCACACAGGGCTCCAGGAGACAGAACGGTGTCTGCTCCCTTTGCTCCCCACCCCCTCATTTCCTGCTCTTGGACGTAGCCACAGTGTCAGGGGGTCTGGACCCAAGTGGATTGGAAGCTGGGTGACCAGGAAGCCCCCACAGAGCCCCCATAAAGTAGGCATGGCCAGCTGCCAGCAGCCTCCAGGTTGAGGGCCTTTTAAAACCAATGTCAAGGTGGTAACCTCTCTCAGTGCCCTGCAGCCCTGGCATGTCTGGAGACTGCCCCCCTCCCTCCCCCTCTCCCCTGCCCTGGCCTGGAGGCCAGCAGACCCTGGGGATCCTGAGCTGGCATCAAACGTGCAGAAACCGCTAATGGGCTGCTGCTCAGCTTGACGAGTCCGCTGGGAGAGTTTGGTGGGAAACAGAACACTGCGGATTATTGATCACAGGGAGGGAGGGGCGGTGCCCTATCCGTAGACTGCAGTTCGAGTCCCAGCTCAGCCACGGCCTGAGCCAGACTTCCATGTGTTCCCAAGGGGCCTTGGGAGTTGGCCAGCTGTGCAGGTCGTCAGTCAGGGAGTCAGGGGGTGGGAGTTAAGGAAGAGGCCTGGGCCACAGAGCATGTTCTCTGAATGCAAACAGTTGTTATTATGATTACTTCTGGATTGGTGGAGCATTCGGTAAAATCCCTTCCTGAGGCCCAGCATCCAGTGGGTGCTCAATTCATGCTTAACCCACTGCCCAACTTGTGGTCACAGGCCACAGCCTGGGGCAGGACTCCCCTCACCTGACAGGATGTCCCATGATTACCTCTCACAGGCCCCCCCTTCCCATCAGGGTCTGGGTGCTCCCAAGCTGAGGTCACTTCCCTCCAGGAAGTCACTCCAGAGGGAGGGGTTCCCTGCTGGGCCTTGGGGGCTGGCCCAGCCCGGAGAGGAACCCTTTGGAGGCCAAGGGGCAGGCAGGAGAGCTCAGGGCCTCCCCTCTCTCTACAGAGGCAGCTTCTTCTTAAGGCAAAAAGCTGGGGACTGAGACTCCACACATCCATCCACCTATGGGCAGGGGGTCAGATCAGGATCACCTTCTTGGGTCAGAGACCTCTCACAGCAAAACAACTGAGGACAAACCTGAGGTAGTGAGTTCCCCGTTGCTGGAGGTATCCTAGGCTCGGCTACCACTTAGAACCAGTCCATCCTGTCCTTTCTTTTACAACATGAATGGAGCACCCTTCCCAGACCTCCCATGATTATACTTCTCTGGGCCTCAGTTGCCTCATCTGTAAAATGGGAATAACTCTGGTTTCTCACTGGAGGAACCCCGGGAGCATAAAGTGAGTTAGTTCAAGGAGAGTACTGAGCACAGCACCTTGAGCCAACGCTGGCTGAGCTGACATTTCGGTAGCTACTGCCCGCCCTCATGGTCTCCCCTCTCCACTCTCCCCTGCCTCCTGGCTGTGCTCTCTTGTTCGTTCTAACTCTCTCCGATCATCTTAGCCTCTGCATTTCAGGATTTTGTTTATGTCTCTCAAACCCATTCTCTTTCTGCCTCCAGCTGTCCTGTCTCTGCCTCAGCGTTTCCCATTTAGATCATGGCCTCTCAGGCACTCTCGCATGTGTCTCTCTGTCTCTCCCTCTCTCACTCCCCCTGGGTATCCATCTCTCTCTTGTCCCTGCCCTAAGCATGAGCAGCCACAGCCGTCCCCTCACCCGGACTCAGGGGCCCAGCTCCTGCGAGCCTCCAGCTGACATTTGGCCAAAGCCCCTTTCCCCTCAGCTCTGCTGGAACAAGATTGGAATTTTTCAACCAAACATTCCTAAGACACAAAGGAGGGGGCGGGGGACAGACAACAAAAGCAGATGCATAAAAACAGGCCCAGAAAGGGTACGTGCCTGACACAGATTCCTGACAGCCATGGGGACCTCGTGGCCAGAGCAGCTGGGTGCCCTTGAGGCCCATGGGGCATGGGTGGGGGAGGGGGGAGCTCAAGGACACTCCGCAGAATGGGTCCCTAAGAAAGCTCAGTCTAGTCTCTGGGCCGCCAGTCTGAGGCCCTTCCCGTCTCCCAGGCTGAAGAACCTCCAGGCCCATCTTAGACCCATTGTTCTGGCTGAAAATCTAGGCCAAGGCCACTGTGGAAGAGAAAGAATATTTCCGCCTCTGCTCCCTTGGAAATCTCGAGATCGCAGCCCAGGCAGGTCACCAGGGAGGCAGCTGGCCCCCCTCGGCCTGGTCCAGGGCCAGCGGGAGTGGGAGAGGTGGACGGGCAGGCAGACGGCAGCAGCGGGCATTGCGGAGTGCGGAGCCCAGCGGGGAGGACAGCAGCTGCCCTAATTACTCCGGCTCTCTGGGCTCCAACCTCGTTTGAAAAGGACTCCAGGGACGCAGCCTTTAATAACTACCAGTAAACAGGCAGGAAAATCGATACCTGGTAAATAGAGCCCTGGAGAGAGGGACGACTGGGCTGGCTGGCCCTGACCTGGCCCCGAGATGCTCCCAGAATCCTTTGTTGCAGAGCTGGCCAATGCTGCCCTTAGGAACCGTGTCCCCACCTCCACCCCAGGGGGCCCCTTGTATGCTTTGGCTCCTGCTCCAGTCTCCACTCCCTCTCCATCAAGACCAACTCCTCCTCTTTCCCACTGCATCTGCGCCCTGACTTGTGCCAAGTAGGTTGCCTGTTTCAGTTGCAGACGCCTCCTTTGTGCCAGGCTTTGTGCCGGGTGCTGGTAACACTGATCTGGTACTTGTCCTCCTGAAAGCTATCAACCAGTGAGGAAGATTAAGAATAAAAACGAGTAATTGAATGACAGTGCAAGGATAGACATGCAACAAAAAAAACTGTATGCCAACTATAGCAGCAGAACAGAAAAGCACTTCCTGGAGGAGGTGAGCATAAGGAGGGTTTTGTTGGATGAATAGGAGTTCACAAGGGCTGGGAGAGGGTGCATGTATGTAATAACAACAGCCATCTTAGCTAATAGTCACCAAGCATTTACTATAGCCAAGTGCTCTGCTAAGCATATGACATACATTATCTTATCTTGTCCCACACTAAGTACTACTACCCCCATTTTACAAATGAGAACACTGAGGCTATGTGTGGAGCCCAAATTTGTACATCTCCTGGGAGACTTCTGAGTTGTTTCAACCACTTCACTCTGCCCCTCCCACCTCTGACCCTGCTCTGCCCGTTCAAGGCTTGGTACACAGAGGTGGTTAAATAAAACAAGTTCCCATCCTTTCATTCCCCTCCCCCCCTACTCCCCTCCCCTTCTCTTCCCTTCCCTTCCTTCCCACCCAGGGGTCACACCTTCCAGGTAACACAGCACCTTAATGCTCAGCAGAGGCTAATGGCAGTACTTGGGACACATCAGACCTTGAAGATGTCTATCACAAACCCTCATTTTGCAGTCAGGGAAACTGAGGCCCTGGGAGGAGAAGACCAGCACTCAGGAGGAGAGGCAGGAACAGGACCCAGGATTTCCCCTGTAACTCCTCCCCTCTCAGAGAACACTGTTGTCAAGGGAAAAAAATCAATATGCACACACTCAATTAAAATGATAAATCAGACATCAGGATGAGGCCGCCCCAGAGGCCCCAGGGAACTTTCCACATGATTGGCTGGAACATTAGAGGAGCTCGGGGGGCCCCCCCCCTCCCTGCTTCTCTGGTATGAACAGCTACATCTCTGGGCCTTGATTTCCCCAGCTCTCAGGGTCTGGGCAGTGGACACAGGGCAGAGAAAGTCCATACCCCTTTGGGTTCTAAATTCTAACAGAGAGAGTGCAGAGGACAAGCTGTTTCAGCCCTGAGTAAGGACCCAAGTAAGGACAGTCAGAGTGCGTGCTCAGGAGAAAGAAACCTGGGTAAGGTGGAGTGTGGGGAGGCCATGGTGTGTCACCAGCCATCTGGCTGCAGATTCCTGGGCCAGGCACCCTGTGGGGGATGCCCCTCAAAAATGGAAACAGTCATGAGGTCCTACTGTGTGCAGGCATCGTGCTCCATGCTGGGGATACAGCCATGAGCAAAATGGTCAAGATGCCCATCCTTGTGGGCTGACAGCCTAATGGGAGGCGACAGAGAGTAAAGAAAACATGCAGATTAACACATCATGTCAGGCGGTGCTAAGTGTCAGGAGGAGAAATAAAGCAGGCTGGGAGGATGAGCATGGGAGGGTAGTTGTTCTAGTGGTTTGGGAAGGTCTTTCCAAAGAGATGACATTTGAGCAGAGAGACCTAGAGTAGAGGAAAGGGGAGAGAAAACTGTGAGAATATCTATGCATGCCAGGGTCCTATTCCAGGTAAGAGACAGCAGGTGCAAAGGCTCTGAGGCTGGACAGCCCTTGGGATGTTTGAGGACCAGCAAGGAGGTCAGGGTGGCTAGAGTGGAGCGAGTGAGAGCAGGACTTTACAGACAATGTGGGGTTTTGAAGGTCATGACCAGGACTTTGGCTTCTACTCCAAGTGAACGTGAGCCATGGGGGATTTGGGGCAGAGGAAGGATGTGATCTGACTTGCATTGAACAGGATCCCATGTGGGGAACCGACTACAGAAGCCAAAGACAGAAGCGAAGACCAGCCATGAGTCGACTGCAACAGTCCACGCGGGAGACACACAGTGGCTGGGAATAGGTAGAATCGGTTCATTGGGGAGAGGAAGCGATCAGTATTTGAAGGTAGAGGTGACTGGATTTACTGATAAACTAGCCATGGGGTATGAGGTAAGAAGTAAAGTCCAAGTTTTGGGGGGTTGGTGGCCCAAGCAGCTGGAAGGACAGAGCGTCCACTAACCACGATGAAGAGGACTTCAGGGGGAGCAGGTTTGGGGTAGGGAAAGATCGGAGTTCCACTTGGGCAAGACTCAGTTTGAGGTGCCTACGGAACCTCCATGGGACATTGCCAAGGAGGTGATGGGACACACAGATCCAACTCTCAGCAAAGAGGACGGGCCTGGGAATTACAAATTTTGGAATCATCAGAGACAAGACAGTACTTGTCTTAAATCAGGGGTCGGGAAACTTTTTGGCTGAGAGAGCCATGAACGCCACATATTTTAAAATGTAATTCCGTGAGAGCCATACAACGACCCGTGTACATTACGCATTATCCAATAAAAATTTGGTGTTGTCCCAGAGGACAGCTGTGATTGGCTCCAGCCACCCGCAACCATGAACATAAGCGGTAGGAAATGAATGGATTGTAATACATGAGAATGTTTTATATTTTTAACATTATTTTTTTTATTAAATATTTGTCTGCGAGCCAGATGCAGCCATCAAAAGAGCCACATCTGGCTTGTAAGCCATAGGTTCCCGACCCCTGTCTTAAATGATCCTTTTATCAACCCCGCAGGGAAGGCCTGCTTGTGTCCATTTTAGAGATGAGAAAACTGTGGCTCAGAGATGTTGTGTCACTTGACCATAGTCACAGAGCTAGAAAGTTAGGCAGTTCAGGACTTGAAACGAGGTCTGTCTGCTTCCTAGCCCTGGGGCCCTGCCCAGACCCTGTGCTCTCTGGCTCTTCTCACCAAATCCTCCCAGCAGCCCTGTGAGAGGGGCAGGGTGGATCACGAGTTCATTCATCATCACCCTCATTTTCGAGATGGGGCCACAGAGACCTTGGGAGGATTTAAGGGACTTGCCCAGAGTTGAGGAGCAGTCAAGTGTGTAATTTCCCTGCAGGTGTGCCAGACAAACCCAGCCAAAGAATCTTTCCACACCAGCCCCAGGCACAGAGCCGGCTAAAGGCTCTGAGAAGTCCTGCAGCCTGGATGTTGGGTTATCTTTGCTTAACTCAGTGTCCCATGGAGCCTTGCTTTCAGGGAACACCTAGAGCTTCGGGAGTCATAGACTAGTGGTTGGGAGCAAAGCCTCAGTGCCTTCATCTTTTAAGCGGGGATATGAATACCCACCTGGCTGAGTTATCATGTGTTTATGATGTTCTTTTCAAATGAGCACTCAACATGGAGCCCTCCAAAGAGCAGTCAGCCAGCAAATGTTAGTTAAAGGAAGGAGCAAATGAACAGCTGAATGAAAAAACAAATCAGTGGACGAAGGAATGGACCAGTACCGGGGATAAGCAAAAGGCATGAGGAAATAAAAGAATAGTTGAGTCCAAAACGGATCAGTGTCTGAACTCATGAATTTACTCATCTGTTCAACAAATATCTATGGAGCACCGACTGTGTGTAGGCGCTGGGGATATAGTGGTGAATGAAACCAAGTCCCCTCCTCTGTGGCGGTGACATTCAAATGAGAGGAGACAGAAAACAAGACAAATAGGTAAAATAGAAAGGATACCAGATGGAGAAAAACAGGAAGAAGGAGAGAAGGGGAGGAACATGTGGACCGGCACACATTTAAAATAGAATTGTGGTAAATGAAGGAATAATTGAATGCACAGATAAAGGAGTGAGCGAAGGAGTGAGAAGCATAGTGACCAACTGCAAGGTGAACAGACTAATGGGAGGATTACTGAATAAATGAACCAAGGAATACATGAACGTGTGAACAAGGGCATAGATAAGTGCATGAGCTAATGAAAGGGTTATGGAATGAATGAGTGAACTAATGAAGGTCTGCATGCCACCCACGTGTGTGCATGGATCTCTGTCCCACTCCAGGTGCTGACTCTGCTTGTCCTCCTGGCCTGAAGAGACCCCAGCCCCCTACATCCTCCTGCCCCCCAGGGCCCGTGATGACCAATACATTTCAGTGCCACTCTTGACCCTGAGGGAGGGGGAGCTTGCCTGTCCTGCCCCTATCATGCCTTGCTGATGTGCATGGCATGCTGCCTTGACACCACCTTTGTTGACCCTCCGTGGAGGTCCTGACTGCTCCCCCTTCTGAACACAGGCACCATGCGGCCGGTGCGGCGCAACTTCTACGACCCGTCCTCGGCGCCGGGCAAGGGCATCGTGTGGGAGTGGGAGAACGATGGCGGCGCCTGGACGGCCTACGACATGGACATCTGCATCACCATCCAGAACGCCTACGAGAAGCAGCACCCGTGGCTCGACCTCTCATCGCTCGGCTTCTGCTACCTCATCTACTTCAACAGCATGTCGCAGATGAACCGCCAGACGCGCAGGCGCCGCCGGCTGCGCCGCCGCCTGGACCTCGCCTACCCGCTCACCGTCGGCTCCATCCCCAAGTCGCAGTCGTGGCCCGTGGGCGCCAGCTCCGGCCAGCCCTGCTCGTGCCAGCAGTGCCTGCTGGTCAACAGCACGCGCGCCGCCTCCAACGCCATTCTGGCCTCGCAGCGTCGCAAGGCGCCCCCAGCTGCCCCGCCGCTGCCACCCCCGCCGCCCCCTGGAGGGCCACCCGGAGCGCTCGCTGTGCGCCCCAGCGCCACCTTCGCTGGCGCTGCGCTCTGGGCCGCGCCCACCACAGGCCCCACCGAACCCACGCAGCCGCCTGGGGTGCCCCCGCGGAGCCCGAGCGCCCCCAGTGGCGGGCCCACCCCGGGCCAGAACAACCTCAACCGTCCGGGTCCTCAGCGCGCCACCACCGTGAGCGCACGTGCCTCCATCCCGCCCGGGTAAGATGGGCCCCTGGCACAGGGGTGGCTGCCCAGCAGGGCTAGGAGCCAAGAATTAAATCGTAATAACAATCATGTATTAACTAAGCACCTTAATGGGTTCCCATTAATTTACCTCCATACACGAACACCTATGAGGGTGGGCACCAGCATCACCCCCAATTAACAGATGAAGGCACTGATGGGGGAGGGTTCCTAACTTCCCAAGATCATACCGTTCACAAGTGGTGGGACTGTAGCAACAATAATAAGGGTATGTGGTCCCATGTTTGTTTGCTAAACTTTATCTACATCATCTTATTAATTATTCCAAATATTCTATCATGCCCAAATTACAGATGGGGAGGCTGAGGCTGGGAGAGTTGTGGTACCTTCTGAGAGTCACCAGGTGGACAGCAGGGATTGAAACTCAGACCTGTAGTATTACTTTGGGCTAATACTGTGATTTTCAAACTAGGCTCCAGGGACTCCTGGGGTGACCTGAGAATGTGGCAGGAGAAGTGGTGGATAAGGAGAAGTCAGGCACACAAGAGCCAGCCTCTTTGCTCTTGTTTTAACCAGAGCGGCCCTTTTTAGAATCTCTTCTGTGAATCCGCAGGATTTCCCAGTGGCTTTGAGGAAAGGAACCCAGGTCATACCAAGACTGGAAATCCCTGGCAGCTAAGCCCCAGGATAGGGACCCAATGAGCCTATCAGCTGCTCACCCAGACTCAGTCAGTTTCAGCAGAGGACCAGGCCCTGGGGGAGTGGGAATAAGAGGTAGGAGCCAAGACCTTGACGTTGGGACAGCCCAGAAGGGAAAAGACCAGGTGAAGTGTGGACCATGATGCCCAAGAGGAAGGGCAGGCACCAAAAGCCAGATCTGCTTGTACACTATGGCATGGCCTAGGGGATTGACCATGATGACCCGAGACCAGCAAAGGACCTGTCTGGATACAATCTTTGAGGTCACCTCATCTAGGCCTCCCCTTTCACCAAAGGAAACTGAGGCCTTGGGAAGGGAAGTAGGGTGCCTTTGGCAGAGGCGGATTTAACAGCGGGCGCACAGGGTACATGCCCTGAACCCCAACTTCTGAAGGGCCCCGCAAAACCCCAATTTTACACTTTTTTCTAACGTAAGGGGCCCAATATTTTCTTCTGCACCCGGGGCCTCAACCAACCTTAATCCGCTTCTGGCCTTTGGTCCCTTTGAGAGTCTGCCTAGGTTCAAATCCCCTCACGGCCACTTCTGAGCTGTGAGATCTGGGGCAAGTCCCTCCCCTTCATCGAGCCTCAGTTTCATCATCTGTCAAATGGGAGCAGGACTCCCCATCTTATGGAGAGGCTGTGAACCTGAACACAGCGTCTACGCATCCCGATAGTTCAGCAGTGACAGGACTACTTTTGTTATCCCGTAGGAAGGTTGGTATGGGGGGCATGGGTTCTGTAACTTTCCATGGGGAGATCAGCAGTTGCCATCTGCCTGCCTCACCCTTCCCTTCCCCTCCAGGGCACTCCTCTCAGACAGGCCCAGTGCCAACAGAGAGGAAACCTTGGGAGGTCAGGGAGGGCCTCGCCCACCTGGGGACCCAGGAGTTGGAGTGTTCATTATAGCTCTTCATAGATGGCAACCTGGCCCAGCTCTTTGTAGATGGCAACCTAGCCCTGGCTCCTGATGAAAAGGGAGGGATGGAGGGCCCCAGGATGACAAGAAGAGAGGGACAACAACTGGAGTGGGTGCAGAAGGGGGCAGAACCAGGAAAGTTCCAGGGACCTCTGCAGCAAGAATCTGAGAACCTTCCCTTGGTGGCTGTGTTGTTGTAACCAACTAGTGGATCATGAAATCAGAAGGTTGTAACCAGAGTTTTCCTGGAATGGAATGGAATAGTGTAGAGTAGAAAATACTAGTCTGTATCACACATAGTGATGGTAAGGATTGTTCCATGAACCTCTTGCCTCAGTTCTACTTGTGTTTAGCGGGTTGCCAGGTGAAATGAATGTCTTACTCACTGATGAAATTTGTAAGAGCCACTGTTTCAGAGCAGGCTGGGAATTACTCAGCTTTTATTACTCAATATTAATTCTCCAAATGTGCACTGTGGGTGTGGGGTTCACAGAGCGAACAAGACAAACGGGGTCCAGACTGATGGGGAGACAGACATAGAACAAGTAAACAAGTAAATGAACACAATCACTAGAGAGAGAGGGAAGTGCTGGGGAGGAAGTGGGACAGGGTGGTGTGGCCAAGAAGGAATGGAGTGGGCAGGCAGACCCCTCTGTGCAGGTAGCCAGGTCTGGAGAAAGGCTGTTCCAGGCAGAGGGGAGAGGGTGCACAACTTTAATGGGGCTAGAAGGACATGGCATGTTCAGGGAAGGGCTGGAGGTGTAAAGAGGGCTGGAATGTGAGAAGGGGAAGGGGAACCCATGCCAGAGCACTGTAAGTGCAAAAGGGGGAGGTGGGAATGAACCTAGCAAGTTTGGGACACCACACAGGGTGTTCCCTGCTGGAATGGCAGGGGCTGAGATTTTTCCCAAGAGGAACTACAGAGCCAGATTGTGGGGCATTAGGGGAGCCTGGGCTTGGTGCTTCCAGCTGTAGGGAGCTATAGAGTGTGCTTGAGCTCAAGAGGAATGTGGGGAGAAGAAAGATGATTCCCTGGGAGTGCTGATCATTAAACATGTCCCCTCTGACATGCCAGAAATCCATTCTCCCCAGCCATGGTCTATGTCCTTCCGTTCCTCCTCCCCCTGGGAGCTCTTTCTGACCCTCTCAGAGACCAGACATTGTCCTGGAAGGGAGGCATAGGGACCTACAAGGGCTCCTTCCTCCCTCTGTTCGTCACCATGCAGACCTGACCTGTCTCACCTCTGCCCCTCTCATCTACCCTCCCCCTGCAAGACAACACAGGGACCCTGCCCCTGTGTTGAGTCCCCCAACCCTCATCTCCAAGGAACACCGGCTGACAATACCCCTGGCTCGGAGTGGGGGGGTGGGCGCAGGGCTCATGAAGCCTGCTGCTGAGTGAGGGGAGTATGAGGAAGGCAGGATGGGGGCGGCAGACTGGTGCCTACCAGCTGAAGCCTCCCGTTGCCAAGGCAGTCAGGTCCCAGGTGCAGCCAATGAGAGGATAGGGATGGGGTCTCTGCAGAGCCAGGCCCCCCACTCGCACGCTGGTCCCCAGCACCCTTAGAATCCTCATGGCACTCCCCCCATCTCCACCTCTGTGTTTATGGCGTCCAAATTTTCTTCGTAAAAGGACACCAGCGCTGTTGGTTAGGGCCCGCCCTAATGACCTCATTTTAATCACTGCTGCAAAGACCCTGTCTCCAAAGTGTCTAGGGGCTGGGCGTTAGGGATTTAACAAGATGAGGTCTGGGGAGCATGACTCAACGGGGAACAGTCTTGATAACTCTTCTTTCATAGTTGAGTCTTGGTCTCTTTCGGTCTGTGTCTCCTGGTCTCTGTCTGTCTGTCTGTCTGTTGCTCCTTCTCTTCTGCCTTTTCCTGCTCAACTCTCTCCCTTCCCCTGCTCCCTTCTCTCCACCCTCCCTCTTTCCCACTCAGGACTCAGACAGACCCAGGGTTTGATCCTACCTCCATCCTTTACCAGCTGGGTGACCTTGAGCGAACAGCTTTCCCTCCCTAGCCTCAGTTTCCCCATCTGCCAAACGGAGTTAAAACCACTAGCCCTCACACGTGCATTTAAAATCGCTGTGCATGATCAGTATGCATGGGAGTGGGCTCTTCAGAGAGCTCTGACTCTGTCCTCACACCCATCCTCATCTCAGCCCTGGGTGGGCAACAGTACGGAGGCCCAGAGAGAGCCACTGACTTGCCCAAGGCCACACAGCCAGCGGGGGCAGAGTATCTCCATGGCCGGGGTTTTTCCACTCGCTCCTGTGGCGGGCGGGCAGGGAGCCAGCTGGCAGCCTGGGCCTGGGGGACATGCAGGGGTGGGGAAGATACGCCCTGTCTCCTGAGAGGGCAGCCTCCAGCCCTTTGGAACACAGCTGTGGGGCAGACTCAGAGTTTCCACCCCACGTGGTGGTGGGGAGGGGGGAGAGCTGCAGGCCTGTTTCCCCGTGCTGAGCACTCATGATGTCGTCCCAGGCTCCATTTTGTGGCTGTGCAGACATCGCCTCATAATTCCCACAGAAACCCAAGAGGGCAGGTCCTAGTATCCCCATTTTTCTTATGAGGAAACCAAGGCTCCCAAAGTGTGGTATTTGCTCCAGGTCACACAGTTAGAACTGTGATTCGAAGTCATCCCCCCCACACCAGCTAGAGTATTGGGGTGGCCCAGCCCCCTGCCTGCCCACTCCAAGTTTCGGGCCATGATCCCAGAAAGCACGCCCCAGCCCTGATTCCACAGGGTATCAGGGACCCTGAGGAGGGGGGGGCCTGCAGAGGCTGCGTTTGGGCCCTGCTTCAGCATCTCCTCCCCTGTGTGACCCCAGCCGAGCTCAGTGCCCTCTCTGGTCCTCAGCTTTTGCACCTGAGAATTGGGGCCGGCAACGCAGGCCATTGTCCAGCTTGAGGCCAAATGCCCAAGTGGCGGCATTTTTCAGGTCCCTGTCATTTGTACCCACTCCGTCGCAGTGGGCAAAGGGCACCTCTCCCTCCCACCCTGTCAGACGCAGACAACATTGCCAGCCTCGTCGGTGCCATGGAGATGCCATTTGAGTTTTCATACCTCTGTTTCTTCCCGAGCCTGAGAACTTCCTCCTTTACTGGGCTGCCCCGTGGTTCCTTCTTTTGTCAATTATTTGTTTCTTTCTTCTGCTTGCCTTTCTCTTGGGCTGTTTGTTGCATCCTCCTTGATCTGCAAGTGCCCCTTCTGGGTTGAGGGGATCGACCCTTTATCTTGTCATCTTTCCCCAGTTTGCTGCATCGCTGGTACCTTCTTTGTACCCTATGTTCATCTGTTTCTTTTTTTTTTTCAGGTTCTATGATGTTGGTTTTATTAGTACAATTGGTATTGTTTCATATGGTTAGGGGGTTGGGGGAGGGAAGAAAAGTGTTGGTATAAAATTGCAGTATAGGCCCTGGCCGGTTGGCTCAGCGGTAGAGCGTCGGCCTGGCGTGCGGGGGACCTAGGTTCGATTCCCGGCCAGGGCACATAGGAGAAGCGTCCATTTGCTTCTCCACCCCCCCCTCCTTCCTCTCTGTCTCTCTCTTCCCCTCCCGCAGCCAAGGCTCCATTGGAGCAAAGATGGCTCAGGCGCTGGGGATGGCTCCTTGGCCTCTGCCCCAGGCGCTAGAGTGGCTCTGGTCGCGGCTGAGCGACGCCCTGGAGGGGCAGAGCATCGCCCCCTGGTGGGCAGAGCCTTGCCCCTGGTGGGCGTGCCGGGTGGATCCCGGTAGGGCGCATGCGGGAGTCTGTCTGACTGTCTCTCCCCGTTTCCAGCTTCAGAAAATAAAATAAATAAATAAATAAATAAATAAATAAATAAATAAATAAATAAATAAAATTGCAGTATATGTTAAAAACCAAAGTTATACCTTATATCTTTTGCCTTTTCTCCAAAGCAACGCACCTTGTATTTCAGCTCTGGAATGCACGCTTCTCTCCTGGAACCTTGCACACGAACCTGTGCTCCACACTTCTCTTTCCCAAGACGCTTTGCAACTAACGCAGAGTTCGGGCTGGTTAGTGTAGGTTAGGGACACTTTGCTTTTGAAGGAGGATCTTGAAGGAAGGATTCAAGCTTGAATTGTGCAGTTATATCTGATTCATCCCCTCCTCTTTTCCCTCTTTTCCCTTCTTCTTATTTTAATGCTCTTCAAACACCTTCTCCCCTGGCATCTGTTTCTTAATTAATTAATTAATCCATCTATATTAAGCAACTACTGTATACCAGGTGCTATTTGGGGCCTTGGAGATACGGCAATGAACAAAACAGACCTCCCCTGCCTCGCTGGAGCTCACATTCTAGTGAGATACAAACAATAATCAAAATAAATTCTAGAATATGGTAGAGAGTAGTACCAGCTACAGGGTTAAAAAAAATAAAGACAAGAAGGGATGTAGGGAACGGTGAGAAGGATATGATTTTAAATAAAGAGGTCAGAAAAGGTCTCACTGAGAAGGCAATATTTGAGCAAAAGTTAAAGGAGATCAAGAAGCAGTCCACTCCGGTAGCTTGGGTGAGAGTTTTTGACAGAGGGAACAGCTTGTGCAAAGGCCCTGAGGCAAGAGCGCAGCTGGTATGTTTGAGGAGGTCAGTATGACTGGAGAGGCTGCAGGGGGTAAGCAGTGGCAGAGGAGGTCAGAGATGAAATGCGGCCAGTCTTCCAGGGCCCTGAAGGGCCATGTGGAGGACTTTGGCTTTTACTTGTGCATGAGATGGAAGCTAGCGGAACTGTGAGCTGGAGAGAGACTGTTGTGACTTTGTTGTGACAGGGTCACTCCGGGTACTGAGCATAGCCTGCAGGTGGGGCTGAGGCAGAAGGCAGGAGCCCGTGGGGAGGTGGGCTTTCATGTGGTGGGTGTGTGTCAGTGTTTTCTTTTTTTTTTTATTTCTAGCACTGATTGTACGTTTTTACTTAAAAGAGTCCACATTCTGTTTCTGCAGTTCTTTAATAGGTGTTACATCTAAATGCTTCAAAAATAAAAAAAAGTACTGAAAAGAGCAACATGAAAAGTCTCGCCCTCACCGTGTCCCCATTGGGCCTCTGGCCGCCCCCCCTCCCCCTTTTCCCGGCCTCACGGGCTGCCCTCCGCCCTCTTGCTCTGTTTCCCCACCCCTCATCACAAGGTCAAACCAAACACCCCCACCTCACCCCACAGACCTGAAGCACTTCCTGTCCCACTCCCTGGGAGGCCAAACCACACACTCCTGTCTGCACATGCCACCCCAGGCGTGGGAACTTCCAGCCCCATCCTCCCCTCTTCTTCCCTCCCGTCCTCTCCCCTCCCCCCCCCCCGTTGGGTTCCCCCACCGAGTGCTGCACTGAGCACCCATGTGTGCTGAGTTTCATCCTCAATCTGAGGGTCACAGTGTTGGGTCAAAGATATTTCCAGAAGCTCACAATCTGATGGAAGCTATAGGAGTGGAACCACACAACAAGAAAGCAAGACTGAAAACTCAGAAGTTCCTTGGGAATTAAAAGGAGGAGTGGATATGAATTTGCTTGTGGTAGATCAGAAAAGGCCTCTTGAAGGCAGTGACCTTTGAAGCTGTCTTCAAAGGACAGATATGAAATGTCTGGGCTCCCCAAGCTCTTGCCATGGAACTCCTGCCTCAAACTAGATGGGGAGCATTCCTGGGAATTTCTTAGAGAAAGTTTGCTTGGGCTGTTCCCTCAAGATGCCCACATAAGATGCTTCCTTTGAGTGCCAATGAGTGTTGGCAAAGACCCCCGGGGGGCTAGCAGCTGCAGAGGGTGTTTCTCTGGGACTCCTGCTTGGGTTTCACTGCAAATGTGTGCAGAGAATGTATGGGAACAGTGTGCCCATTAATGATATTCATGTACATGAGTCCTCTGTTTGGAACCTTCCCACACAATCCAGGCTTCCTTCATTCACTCACACAAGTGTTTACTGAACATTTACTATGTACTAGATACTAATGTCGATGTTGAGTAATCAGGAGGGTCTCTCTGACAAGGTGGCGTTGCAGCAGAGACCTAAGTGACTATTCAGCATCTGATGGGAAAGCCTTTTGGGCACAGGGCACAACAGGTGCAAAGGCCTTGAAAGGGGACCATGCTCAGCACATTAGAGCAGCAGCAGGTGTGTGTGGAGCAGAGAGACGCAGGGGTAGAAGATGAGGTCACAGAGGCAGGGAGGGCCTGGTCACACTAAAGACTTTATTTTTTTTTTATTTTTATTTTTTTTTGTATTTTTCTGAAGTTGGAAACGGGAAGGCAGTCAAACAGACTCCCGCATGCACCCGACCGGGATCCACCCGGCATGCCCACCAGGGGGCGATGCTCTGCCCATCTGGGGCATTGCTCTGTTGTGACCAGAGCCATTCTAGTGCCTGAGGCAGAGGCCATGGAGCCATCCTCAGCGCCCGGGCCAACTTTGCTCCAATGGAGCCTTGGCTGCGGGAGGGGAAGAGAGAGACAGAGAGGAAGGAGAGGGGGAGGGGTGGAGAAGCAGATGGGCGCTTATCCTGTGTGCCCTGCCTGGGAATTGAACCTGGGACTCCTGCACGCCAGGCCGACGCTCTACCACTGAGCCAACCGGCCAGGGCCACCAAAGACTTTATGATATTGGCTATGTTTAGCACTATGACAAAAACATTTTTGAAGTAAGTCAAGGGCAAAGACAGAGATGTCTCTAGGGCAGCGGTTCTCAACCTGTGGGTCGCGACCCCAGCGGGCGTCGAACGACCAAAACACAGGGGTCGCCTAAAGCCATCGGAAATACATATTTTATTTAAAAATGTATTGTATAAGGCCCTGGCCGGTTGGCTCAGCGGTAGAGCGTCGGCCTAGCGTGTGGAGGACCCGGGTTCGATTCCTGGCCAGGGCACACAGGAGAAGCGCCCATCTGCTTCTCCACCCCTCCCCCTCTCCTTCCTCTCTGTCTCTCTCTTCCCCTCCCGCAGCCAAGGCTCCATTGGAGCAAAGATGGCCCGGGCGCTGGGGATGGCTCCTTGGCCTCTGCCCCAGGTGCTAGAGTGGCTCTGGTCGCAACATGGCGACGCCCAGGATGGGCAGAGCATCGCCCCCTGGTGGGCAGAGCGTCGCCCCATGGTGGGCATGCCGGGTGGATCCCGGTCGGGCGCATGCGGGAGTCTGTCTGACTGTCTCTCCCTGTTTCCAGCTTCAGAAAAATGAAAAAAAAAAAAAATGAAGCTCTCTGATAAGAAGACATTGGGGCAGAAACCTATGTTAAGTGAGGGTGCAAGACATGAGGAAATCTGGGAAAGAGCATTCTGGGAGAGGGATTAGCAAGTGCAAAGGCCCTGGGGTGGGAATGTGCCTGGAATGTTTGAGGAGCAGCAGGGAGATCAGGGAAGCTATAGTAGAGGAATGGGGGCTGAGCATGGGAAAAATGGAGTTGCAGGGGTAGATACTGGCTCTATTAGGAGGTCAGATTTACCCTGAGCAATGTAGGAGCCACAGGGGATTGAGGGCAGAGGACAGACCAGATCTGATGGGCGTGGGAATGGCAGCAGAAAGACCAGCATGGCAGTGCAACCCATCTATACCGTGGGGTGCCCAGGCCAAGCTTCTGCTCAGAGCAGATTTCAGGGGGGCTTGCAGGGTTCCTGTGACCCTTTCCCAGGCTAGGCCCCAAAAGAGCAGAACAGAGAGTGAAGAGCCGACCCCACTTCCGGGAGACCTGCAGGCAGCGGTCTCTTGTCCAGGGCAGGAAGATGTTCTCACTGATTGGGAGGAAACAGCACATTTCCCACATCAAAAGGGGGCCCAGGTGGCTCCCACGCTTGGGTGTCGTGGGAACCCTGCTACTCTAGGTTCTCGCAGGGGACCTGCAGATTGAGAAGGGCTGGGGGCCACCTTGGGACTGTCCCAGCTCACTGATAGGTAAATAAAAAACAGCCCCACCATCATGCTCCACTCACCACCCTCTTCCCAGGAGCAATACCTTTGAACACCAGAAATTGTAGGGCAGCTGAGACCTAAAACCTTCCCATCTGGGGCTTCCTCCCCTGCCTAACTCCCAGGCCAAAGGTTCAGCAAGACCAGAGTCATGGGCTGGACTAGCCTTTGGGCATTTTATTGACCTGGGTTAGCACACTGTCCTTACTGATTGGTGGAGGCTGTCTGAAGCACTGTGCTGAGAATTTAGCTTAGCTTGAGAGTGTGCTGTAATGGATTAGTGATGTCTGCCACTGGCAGGAGACCAGATGTGAGGATATGCTAAGTAGTTTCCACCAGTTTTACAGAAAGCCCTGGAGAGAAGGAGGAATGTTTTATCATGAGAAAAAAGGGAAAGAAGGGGTTGGGGAGATCTATCTTGAGGACCTTAACAATGTGTCTACAATAGAAGCATTTTGAAGGACAGGACAGGGAAGAGGAGGACTTGAGGTACACGCCTCTCTGCTTTCCTATAAGAGTGTGGGAAGGGATAAGATCAGGGTGGCAATACCCCCAGGAAGGTCCTAGAGTATTAAAATAGACCCTGAGAAGGCTCAGATATATACTCAGTCCCATCTCTTGGCTTCCAGCAGGCTGCAGGAAGAAGAAAATTAAGACCTCCCCTTATACCCCTGCACCAAACAGCTTTACGTGTTTTAACTCATTGGACCCTCATAAGACTGTGAGGTCCCCTTGCTGGCTACATAGTGCTAGGTGCTTGTGTGAGGTGCATTTTTCCTGAATTTGCTGACTGTGTTTCCACGGCCATGTGTGTTCAGGGAGGTGGCCCTGGCTGGAAGTGTGCCACCCTGCATGAGCTAGCATCACTTGTCTGATCAAGTGTCCTTGCAGTGTGTATACATGTGTGTCTCATGTGTGTGGTGTGTTTCCTGGAGTGTATGTGTATGCGTTTGTATGGTGTTCTCCATGCAGAAGTGTGTGTGTGTCTGAATCTGTGTATGTTCATGGGGTATGTTCCCTGATGTTGTTTGAGTGTATCTGTATATACGTGTGCATATTATGTACTCCCTGGTGTGTGTGTTTCCGTGCAGTATATATGTGTTCATATACATACAGTATATCTGTGTGTAGGGAGGGGGCTCCCTGGAGAGTGTGTTTGTGTGCCTGTGTGTGTACACATGTGGGAAGCATGTTCCCAGGGGGGGGTGCCTGTTTGTGCTGTGTTCTCCATGTATGTGTGTGTATATATTTTTTAAGTGTGCACATATATATATAGCACACATATCCAGGGTGTGTGTGAGTGTGTGTGTGTGTGTGTGTGTGTGTGTGTTTGGGCCCACTGCAGCTGCACCCAAGCCTGCCAACCATACTATTTGCTTGAAGCCAGTTCCCTGGTGCCAACTATGCCTGCCAGGGGCCGGTGACAAGGCAGCAGTGGCCAGGCTCAGTCCTTAGCAGGCACACTAAGGGGGCTGTAGCAGCTTCTTCCCCAGCTATCACTGCCCCATCCCTTCCTGCACCCCATCCCTTCCTACACCCCATCCTGGCACAGCCCCTGGGCCTATCAGGCTGCCCTAGCTTTCAGAACACACTCCTTCATCGAAACTTAGCCATTCAGGGACCACGCCCATCAACAGCCAAGCACTGAGGTCGTGGAGGCTCAGGCAGGCACACCGTACAGATCACAGCAGACTTTTTCATTCAGCCCTCCCAACAACCTTATAGGTGAGGCATTATTGTCCCCATCTGACAGATGAGGAAACTGAGGACCGCAGAGGTTAAGTGACTTGCCCTGCCTTGTCACTGCAATGCGTACATGGTTTCCTCTCCAAGACGGAGAGAAGTCTCACTATGATTTAGTGGGTGGAGGTGTGCAAAGGTGAAATTGCTCATTCAAGGTCACACTGGGAAGTAATGATGGTGACAATGATGGTTAATGCTGTTAGCATCTTTATTAGGTACCAGGAGTTGTGTTCGGCCTTTGATGTGCAGAATTTCTTTGATTCTTCACAGCAAACACAAGGGAGGTGGCACATTATCCTGTTCCACAGAGGAGACAGGTTTATGAGAAGTGTGATGTGCTGGGAGTCCACCCAGCTGGTTAGCCGTTGAGCTAAGATATGAAAGCAGCTCTGGCTGATTACAAAGGTCAGAGCTCTTTGGGGGAAGGGCGAAGAGAAGCAGCAGCCTGCACTGTCTTGGCGTCTCTTCATTTGAAGAGAAGACTATGCCTAAGTCTCGGACTGACATCAGTAGCTATTACAGAGGTGAAAAAAATAATCATCAAATGTCTTTGGAAAACCTGGCTTTACCATCGCTAATCATATGTCCTTATGCAGGACTTCTCAGAGGTTTTAATATGCTCATATATGTTGTGAATTTTCCCAGAGGGAGACTTTGAAGTGTTTCCTAACTTATTGGATCCCTGAATTCTTCCCCAGAATCTTTTATGGGGATTAGTGCTTCATACAGCAAACTCTGAGAGAGGCTGGAATGACTAAAGCACTAATAGTTGGGTTTCAGGCACAGTGGCCAGTGAAAAAGAGCTTTTGGAACCCAAGTGCTCTCACTAGGAAGGAGGCCAGCTGTGGAATGGGGAAGAGTCGTTAGCAAGTCTAGGGGTTCATTCCATTATAACCGGGGTGAGGTCCTGGTCACACCCCACCTTATAGAAGGATGTCAGAATAAGAATCCAGCTCCCTGGGAATCATTCTAAATGACTTAGACATGCACAAAGGGGTCAGACAATGCCCAGGAGCCAAAGCCCGAAGGCAAACCATTGTCCCCTGATCCTCTGGTGTTAGGGCTGAAATCCAGCTGCAGCCTCTTCTCTTCTCCCCTCAGGGTCCCCGCGCTCCCAGTGAAGAACTTGAATGGTACCGGGCCTGTCCACCCAGCCCTGGCAGGTGAGGTCCAGCTCAGGACTCCAAAGAAGGTCGGGGCCCACAAGGAGGCAGCCCCACCTGTCGGCCCCTTGGCTCCGCCCCTTAACGAGCTGGTGGGCGGGACCCAGAGAAAACGCCTCTCCCATTGGGCCATGGCATCAGGGTGGCTGAGGATCACAAAAGGCATTCCACTTGGCTTTAACCTGGTGTGGGGCTGAGAGGTGGGGCCCAGGACACACACCCCGCTCATCCACCTGAGGATCGTGGGATCCTTGAGAGGGAGCAGGTAGGTGGAGTCTGAGGAAGAGGCCCCATGCGCCCACCCAACAACGTGCGGTGGGCGGGGCCTGGGATGCGCCCCGCCCCTGACTGCTCAGGCCACGCCCCCAGGGATGACCGGGATTCTGCTGTGTGCGGCTGGGCTGCCCGTATGCCTGACGAGGGCCCCCAAACCTATCCTGCACCCGCCACCGGTGAGCAAGAGCGACGTCAAGCCCGTGCCCGGCGTGCCTGGGGTGTGCCGCAAGACCAAGAAGAAGCATCTCAAGAAGAGTATGCCTTCCACGCCCCACCTTGACCCGTGAACTTAACCCCACACCCCACCCTGACCCATGAACTTAACCCTATTAACCCTTGACCACAATTCCTGACCCCTCAGCTCCAATTTGTTCTTGGGACTCATGACCTCACCTTCATCTCCTGACCTCAATTCCCGTTTGCCTGACCTCTTATGCCACCAACTCCAGTTACATCGAACCTACTGCAACCCCTGACATTTAACCCCTGCCAGCCCCACCTATCTAACCCCTGACTTCATCCTGAGCCAAGCCCTCAGGAGTAGACTCTGGATACCCTAAAGCCCACTTCCTGTGTCTTTGCAGGTAAGAACCCTGAGGATGTGGTTCGAAGGTACATGCAGAAGGTGAAGAACCCACCTGATGAGGTGAGTCCCAGGGGAAGGTACAGACCTGGGGGAGGGCCAAGGCTTTGCCTGCAGAGATAGAGAGCCCCCTCCCCTCTCCTCCCCTCTCCTTCCCACTCCTCAGTATGACAGTCCTTTCTACCAGTTTGTAGGTTTGCCTTTTTACTCTTTTTGCAATTCTTTTGATAAACAGAAATGCTGAAGTTTAATAGAACCACAAGTATAAATTTTTTTTTTTTGTACTTTTCCAAAGTCAGAAGCAGGCGGGGAGGCAGGCAGACAGACAGGCAGACACCCGCATGCGCCCGACCAGGATCCACCTGGCATGCCCAACAGGGGGCGATGCTCTGCCCATCTGAGGCATTGCTCCACTGCAATGAGAGCTATTCTAGCACCTGAGGCAGAGGCCATGGAGCTGTCTTCAGCATCCAGGCCAACTTTGCTCCAATGGAGCCTTGACTGTGGGACAGGAAGAGAGAGATAGAGAGGAAGGAGAGGGGGAAGGGTGGAGAAACAGATGGACGCTTCTCCTGTGTGCCCTGACCAAGACTTGAACCTGGGACTTCCACATGCCGGGCCGACCGGCCAGGGCCACAGGTATCAATCTTTTAGTGATCAACAATTTTTGTAACTTATTTTTACTTATATTTTTTAAGTTTTGCTTTTTATTTATTTATTTATTTATTGTATTTTTCTGAAGCTGGAAACGGGGAGAGACAGTCAGACAGACTCCCGCATGCGCCAGACCAGGATCCACCCGGCACACCCACCAGGGGCGACGCTCTGCCCACCAGGGGGCAATGCTCTGCCCCTCCGGGGCGTCGTTCTGTTGCGACCAGAGCCACTCTAGCGCCTGGGGCAGAGGCCAAGTAGCCATCCCCAGAGCCCGGGCCATCTTTGCTCCAGTGGAGCCTCGACTGCAGGAGAGGAAGAGAGAGACAGAGAGGAAGGGGAGGGGGAGGGGTGGAGAAGCAGATGGGCGCTTCTCCTGTGTGCCCTGGCCGGGAATCGAACCCGGGACTTCTGCACACCAGGCCGATGCTCTACCACTGAGCCAACCGGCCAGGGCCTTTTTATTTATTTTTATTTATTTATTTCAGAGACAGAGCAAGAGTCAGATAAATAGGGACAGACACACAGGAACAGAAAGACATGAGAAGCATCAATCATCAGTATTTCGTTGCAACACCTTAGTTGTTCATTGATTGCTTTCTCATATGTGCCTTGACCGCAGGCCTTCAGCAGACCGAGTAACCTCTTGCTCGAGTCAGCGACCTTGGGTCCAAGCTGGTGAGCGTTTTGCTCACACCAGATGAGCCTGCACTCAAGTTGCGACCTCAGGGTCTCGAACCTGGGTCCTTCCGCATCCCAGTCCGATGCTCTATCCACTGTGCCACCGCCTGGTCAGGCCTAAGTTTTGCTTTTGATAGTCTTTTAATTCCTCTGGACGAGGTGTGAGGGACCCATATATCTGAATTCGGTAAATGGGGTATCAAATGGGTGCCCAAGAAGGGGTGTCTGCCCCACCCAGGCCTCAGTCTCCCTTCTCTGTCCCTCCCCCCAGGACTGCACCATCTGCATGGAGCGGCTGGTCACGGCATCCGGCTACGAGGGCGTGCTTCGGCACAAGGGTGTGCGGCCTGAGCTCGTGGGCCGCCTGGGCCGCTGCGGCCACATGTACCACCTGCTGTGCCTCGTGGCCATGTACTCCAATGGCAACAAGGTCGGCTGGGGGGGTGTGGAGGGGGAGCAGGCAAGGGAGTCTAGTGGGACCAGAACACTTGGGGACCTCACCCCTAGCCTCCCCTGCCACAGGATGGGAGCCTGCAGTGCCCTACCTGCAAGGCCATCTATGGGGAGAAGACGGGCACTCAGCCACCTGGGAAGATGGAGTTCCACCTTATCCCCCACTCGCTGCCCGGCTTCGCTGACACCCAGACCATCCGCATTGTCTATGACATCCCCACAGGCATCCAGGTGAGCCCCTCCTTGGACTCCTGACCTCAACACCTTTGGCCCCTCCAGAGGCCCCCCCACACCTGTCTTTAGTTTAAGCCCCTACCGCCCCTCCCCACAGGGCCCTGAGCACCCCAACCCAGGCAAGAAGTTCACTGCAAGAGGCTTCCCGCGCCACTGCTACCTGCCCAACAACGAGAAGGGCCGGAAGGTGGGTGTCATGAGGGTACAGGGCCCCAGCCACTGTGAGCGCAGGCCTGTGGTACCCATTAACCCCAGTCCCTGCTCTCACATTCCCCCCACCCCCATGCCAGCATTGACCATAAACACCTAGTGTGCATCCAACCTAGCGGGCACTGCTGAGATCAAGGTCTTACCCCATTTTACAGATTAAGAAACAGTCTCGGAGAGGGCAAGTAACTTGCTCCAGGTCACACAGCTAGTAAGTAGTGGAGCCTGAATTTGAACCCAAGCAGTCTTGGCTCTTCACTACCACATTATAGATTTTGTCTGCTTTTACTTTTTTGTGTTTTAAGAGAAGCCAGAAATTCTGATTTTTGTGTAAAATCTCCAGGTTTTTTAATATAACCAACGCAGTCACAAAGACTATTTAATACAGTGTGCGGTCCAAACCAAACACAGTGGTGGGCCATCAGTTTGAGACCCTTCCTTCACCCCAAAGAAACAGGCAGAAAACTTGGAAACAGCTTTGTACTGAGGGAGTCAGTCCAGGGAAGGAAGTGGACAAGCCCGGTGGCCACAGGGCATCCTGCTGAGCTTAGCAGGAGCGACAACGGGGCAGGGAGGGGAGTAGGGGGAGGCAGGGCTGGCTGGGCTCAGGCCTCGGGCAGGGCTGCCTATGACCCAGCCCCGCCCCCCGCCCCGCCCCTAGGTGTTGAGACTGCTCATCACCGCCTGGGAGCGAAGGCTCATCTTCACCATTGGCACGTCCAACACCACGGGCGAGTCGGACACCGTGGTGTGGAACGAAATTCACCACAAGACCGAGTTCGGATCCAACCTCACGGGCCATGGCTACCCGGACGCTAGCTACTTAGACAACGTGCTGGCCGAGCTCACAGCCCAGGGTGTGTGTGAGGCCCCCGCCAAGGCCTGAGGCCCCAGGTCGCCCACCTTCCGTCCTGCTTTGCTCCTGGTCCGGCATAGGCCTCCCTCCACCAGGGCTGTCCTCCTGGTGGCCCAAGTTCAGGGCTGGGGAGTAGCCTACGGAAGAAGCCGGAAGCGTTCTGGGGATTTGGCTGGTGGCCGTTGGGAATGATGGGAGGACGGCAGGCCAGCCAGCTCCGACCCTGAGAGGGTCGCAGGGAGAGTACCAGAAACCACAGCGACCTCCCTACCAAAAAGACAGAGCCCCACCCCACACACAAACACACGCGTCCTGTTGAACACATGCACGCACACCCACGTGCCTCCACTTACCCCCAGTCTGGGGGGAAGAGACAGAAGACCCCTGTGACACTCCATGTGAATCCCATCTGTGTCTCTGTCACATCTGTACAGGCTTGTCTGCCAGCAGGATTCAGGTTAAGCACTTAGGGGCCTGCGGGGGCTCTTAGGGGAGAAAGGGGCACTTGGGAAGCTCCGCCTACCCCCATCTCTGTCACCTATCTCTGCCCCCAGATTGAGCAGTTTTGCAATGGGGCGGGCCAGAGAGAGGGGGACTAGAGGTATCATCATATTTTGTGCTTGTGTCTCCTCATCCTTCTGAAACCCTGACCTCCTCCTCCTTCTCCCCCCACCCCTCGCCCCCAACCCCAGGCCTCTGTCTGTCCCAGATAAAAGCATTGGTATCCTTTCCTTCCCACCCCAGCCTCCCCACCAAATCGCTCCCAATGTCGAGATCCAAAGGCTGGAGCTTCTGGCTTCAGGAGCGAGGCGAGGAGGCCTTGTAGGTCTAAAAAGCAGACCCGAGAGCCGAGTCCATTTCCCTTACTTGGAAGCGGGTAGTGGGGTGGCTGATGGTCTCGGCCAACCAGGGGCCTGTTGCCCAGGCAACTCACCAGCTCCGCCTCTGTTGATTGGCTGTCGCGATGGAAGTCAGCCAAGATTTAAAGGGACGCCAGTGATTGCTCTTTTGAAAACCTACCAGTCCCACTGTGGGTGGAGAAATAAACGGTCTTTCTCCTCCTTGCCCTGCCTTTTCCTGCTAAGGAAGGAGGGGGTGGGGTGGCTTTGTTCCTGGGGACCTTTGGTTCACCCCATAAAGTAGCTGCAACAAACGACCCCATGACCGTTGCCCCTCTCAGCCTAGGGCAGCTGGAGAAACAGGGTGCCCATACTTCTCTTGTTTTAGGGATGGAGATGTGATGGTGGCAAAGGCAGACCTCCCAGCCCTAGTCTCCTAGAGGGCAGGGGTTAAAGTTCCGTCCTGGGCCACTTGCACCAGGCAATACATGCAGTGCTGCCGGTACAATTACTAGGAATGAGGAACTCAGGCTGGGAGCTGAGAGCCTCTGGGAAAATATGGAAGAACGCTGGAAGACAACATGATCAGCTCCTTGGGACGTCAGACCCCCAGCCTTCACCGTTGGGGAGGACCAGGTTCTGTCTAGGGAGAGACCGGGACAGAGATCCCAGGAACAGCAACAAGCTTTTCTGCTCAGCCTTTGCAACATATCGGAATGCCCAGGTGGCTGTTGTGGATGCTGCGGCTCCAAGCGACCCCTGCTGACCACCCGTGGGATAGCGCGGCATCCTGGTCTAGCCACTTTCTCCCCAGCCAGGTAGCTTCAATTTCTGTTCCACCCTAGTCACATAAAACCGGAAATGAGTCCTTGGAGGCCCTTCCCGTTCTGCCAGTTGGGTGTTTCCAAACATTTTATCCTGTGTGACTCATTTTCAAACAAATTCTCACCTCTAACCCTAATATATAAAATTGCCCAGGCCTGTGATCCTCAAATCTCGTGTTCATCCACATCACCTGAGGAACTAAGAATCCTGAGTCCTGCCCTACACTCCTTTGGTTTCTGATGCAGTAAATCTGCCTGGAGCCCAGGGATCTGCATTCCTCGCAGACACCCCAGGGGAAGGGGATTGGGCCTCAGTCTGAGAAACCCTCCCTGGCTCCTGGGCTACCTCTATGGAACCCAATTTGAAAATCACACATCTAAGTCACTCCTTCCTCATTTTATACAAGGTAAACTGAGGCTCCAGGAGGGGAAAGGAGGCTGGCCCAAGGTCTCCCGGACTCCAAGGGTCTGAGACTTGTACACTGGGTTCTGAGCCAGTTCTTCCTAAGGGCACCTGATTCTGAAAGCTTGTGGTTAGGACCGTCAGCAAAGGGCAGGGTTCAGGAGGATCAATGAAGTTACAGTGATTGGCAGACATGAAAACAGGAAGGACTGAGCTGGTTTAGTGCTTGTCTGGGGCAACAAGGCCATGTGGGCAGCAGGGATTCAGGTATAGCTGTATCCAGCAGCTCAGGGTCAAGCTGGCCTTGTTGGTGTGGGTAGGGGCCAGTCCAATGAAACAGATCTCAGGCTGAGCCAAATGAGTCAGGTTCCTTATCCCAGCCACCCCGACCTGCCTCAACCCAGACAGTGAGCCTCATTCAGTGCAAGGCTGGCCCCTTGCTTCCACGCTCCAGGTTTGGGGCTTAGAACACCTGGGACTAGCTAGCAGATCTCCAGAGGGCTTCAACCCACAGGATCGTGAGGTACAGGACAGCCACAAGGAGACTCCTGGGCCAGGGTACACTGAAACGGGCCCAGTGGCGCCTTATTCTTCTCCCAGGCTGGCTGTGGCATTTTGTCAGGGCCAAAGGGGACCTGGGACCAGCTTCCCCCGCTCCTGCCGCTGGAACTCCTCGTGGGCTTGATCCAGATCTGCAAGCACCTCCAGCAGGTGTGTAGCGGCTTCTCTCTGCTGGGCCAGGGCATCAGGATAGGCCCCTGGGAGGGAGACAAGGGGGCCACAGGCAGGCTTAGCCAGGCCAGGGAAGATTGCCACCACCACAGCTTTATTGGGCTCCAGATTTGCCATGTGCCCTGAGAATTCTAAAACTTCCCAGAGCCCACACACACAGACCCCTGGCCTGCTGGTGGGCTGGAAAAAGGAGAGTGACTTTGAGGACACAAGAGTGTACTTGGCAAGTTGTGGGAGGTGCCAGAGAGGGCAAAGGAAAGGGTCCTCCTTAACTAAACCCTTACCTTCTGTGGCACTGGTGTCCTTCCCTGTGTCTGCCTCTGGACTTGTATCCATGTAGGATTCCTCCAAGAATTTTATCCTAGAAGTTGAGGAAGAGAAAGACAAGGCTGATCCCTGAATCCCAACTTTACTCTCTACCCCAGAGATTCTCTGCTGGTTGCAGGAGACCAGCACCACCAACACCCTCATCACAGCCAGCATTTACAGGGTCCCAGACACTATTCTAGGCCCTTCACATGAATTCACTCCTCCAGTTATCACAAAAACCTCACCTGAGGTAGGTACTTACTATCAGCTCCATTATATTGATGATCACTGAGACACAGAGAGGTAGAATAACTTGCCTAAAGTTGCACAGCATCATAATAGTTACCGTTTAATGAAAGTTAGTGATGTGGACAGGCACCTACACAGAGCTTTACCTCCAGACAATCCCATGAAGTAGGTTCTATTACTAACCCTAGTTTCCAAATGGGGAAACTCAGGTACAGATAAGGTAAGCAACTTGCCCAAGATCACACAGCCAGTAAGTGGCCAGGCTAGGATTTGAACCCATGCAGGCCAGCTTCAAAACCGACTCTGTAATGAGTTGGAACAAATCTCTGTCACTGAATAAATAACAGTGATCCTGAGGCCAGGAGGGGGAAGGGATACATCCAAGGTCTGTTCCCATGTCTCTGGAGCCCCAGGTATTAAAAGATGCTAATATCCTGTTCTGCATTAGGGCCCACCTGAGGATGCTTCCCCATCCTCACCTTGAGCTTGTCCTGCCCCTACCCCTGCCCCTGCCCCAACCTCAGCTGGTGCACATGGAGAGAATGACTAAATGAACAGGGGAGGCCAAAGTGGTCATAGGGGATGAAATTGGGTGAGAGGGGCACCCACCTGAGCTGGTCCCGCCCCAGAAGCAGCTGCCGGTATATCATCTGGGTCTCAGCATCGGGGTCCAGAGGGTCACTCCAGTCTCCCAGGGTGACAGCTGAGTGCGTGCGGCTGCAGCCAGCAGCTGAGGGGACACAGCATCATCAATTACCCCTCCTATTCCCCCTCCAGAAGCCTGCATAGCAGGCTGTCAGCAAGCCCTGCCTCTCTGCTTCTAAAATCACTCTGTAAACCTATTTCCATCAGGCCCCACTGCCTGTACCCTCAAGACTCTAGCCAGACTGAACTTTTTAGTCCTTCTGCTGCCTGTCTCCAGTCCAGGCCTTTGCTCTCAACATTTGCTCTGCCTGCAACATTCTTCCTTACCCCATCCCTGAATCCAGTTTCGCTGCCTCGCTCCTACTCTTCTCAGATCACATCTAAGCAGCACCTCCTCCAGAAAGCCCTCTTGATCTCCTACCCTGGGGTTTGGTCAGAGGCATTCTTTGGAGTCTCAAAAACCTCATCTTGGCACTCGGGCAGTGGTATTACAAGTGTCTGGTTATTCTCTTGTCTTCCCTGAAAGCAAACCGGACACCTGCCTGTGTACCACAGATGTCTGGAGCATAGTAGGTGCTTACAAAATACTGTAATACCTCACGTTGAACCTCACAAAGCCCTAGGAGGTAGGCGTTGTTATCAACCCCACTTCACATTTGAGGAGACTGAGGCATAGAGAGGTTAAGTTACTTGCTCCTGTCGCACAGCCCGCCAGACAGCTGATTGACAGATGGGGAAGGCGGAGCCTGAGTCCGCCCTGCCCCCTCACCTGAGCGCTCCGCCTGGAGGCAGCAGGTCCAGCGCACGCCACGGAAGGCACCCGGGTGGCAGGCAGCCAGTTTGTCGGGATTGGGAGCACTGGCCTTCCGCAAGGCCGACAGCCATTGATTCAGCTCGTTCACATTCTGTAGGGAGTGCGGGAGAGTGCGGTCAGGGGCGAGGCAGGACTCAGGGGACGCCTCCGTTCCCCCCACCACCACCAACCACCCTTGCGGTACCTCACCTTGCACTGGAGGTAGGTGGTGTGCAGTGTCTCCGAGCCGTCCTGCGTCACCACCTGCATCACGTGCGGCAGCTGGAAGGCGCCCTCGTCCACGCGCTCCACGGCGCGGATGTGCGACACGGGTATTGAGGAGCGCACCTGGGAGGCCAGATGGTCACTGCAGGGTGGGCTGGGGGCCCGAGCCCGGTGCCGCCCCAGGGGCAGTTTCTTCTGTGTGCCTCACGGGGTGTCCCGGAGGGTGGGGACATTCAACCCCGTGTACATGTGATCTGTGTGCGTGCATGTCCACTCAGCTGTTCCATCAGCCCTGAAGTCCTGCCCCATCACTGTCTAAGTAAATGACAACTTCTCTGGACGTCAGTTTCTACCACCATCATCCTTGTCACCACTGACATGGCACTTGGGATGTGGTTATCAGCACTTCACATTTATCAATTTATTTCATCATCCCAACCCATTTTTGAAGCTGGGTCTATTACTCTTCCCAATTTGCACATGAGGAAACTGAGGCACAAGAGAATAAATGACCCTCCCGGGGTCACTCATCTGGTGGAGCCAGACTTGGAATCCAGGGAGTTGAACTCCAGAATCTACACTCTGCTGACAGAATAGAAATGTTAGCGATGACTATTTCTGGTGCGTACACAGAAATGGGCAGATTCCAGTATGTGGCTCTGCTTGTGCTAGACTCAAAAGGCAGCCCCATGAGAACAGGGATTCTGTCTTGTGGACTGCTGCATCTCCATGCTTAGAACACTGCGTGGTACATAGTAGGCACTCAATAAATGTTTGATGAATGAATGAGTGAGTGAGAGAATGCCTGGATTTGTGTTCCTAACAGCCGGACATATACTTCTGAGTGAGCATATGTGAGTCTCAATGGTATATGGGCATAGAGCTGATTAGGAACAGCTGAGGGTGCTTAGACATTGTCCCCGTCCTGTGCATGTCCACATCTGGGAGGGTATGTCCAGGCCATTCCAAGTGCACATTCTGAAGGATGTTTGATGGTGAGTGTGTGTAAGTGTATGCCTGTCCTTGGCCTGGGCCCATGTTGGCCCAAGGGTGTGAGCAGAGCCTGGCATGAGAATTTGAACTTGCCAAAGTTACTATGGGGCCTTGCCTCATCCTAGGCCTTTGTCCCTCTGGATGCAAAAGGGCCACTCTATGAGAGAGACCAGCACAGGAAACCCTTCCACTGTGGACTGCAGCCCCACCTGCCACTCAGGACTCTTGGAGTAGGAGAGGGTCTCCCCGCTGAGCCAGAAGTAACGCTTCTTGAAGGCAAAGCGTGTGGCCAGACTGCCAGGCTCCTCCTTACGCTTCAGCAGGTAGCCTTCTCGAACAGTCACCGAGGGTGGGACCAAGGCCCTGGCTGGGCCCCCAGCCTCTGAGAAATGAGGAGGGGGGAAAGTGAATTCTTCCTGTCCAGGAGGCATGCTCAGGCCTCCTCTAGAGGCAGGAGGATGAGTCCACTGCCCTGTTCACCTCCCCCCCCCCCAAAACACACACACACACACATACACTCCAGGGAATGGTATCACTGATGTGGGCAGGGAGCACACAATTGGCCTTGAGCCCTCTCCTACCTGAAAAATCTGCAGGCAGCCAGCAGGGGGAGCCACGCCTTATGGAGTCAGTCCTGGGAGTGACTGAGATCCAATCACCCTCTGGGAGCCCAGACCAGGCTCCTCACCAGCACCACAGGGACCTACCTCTCCAAGCCACAACCTCCACATTTCAGCAGGTTGCTTCTATGTGACTCGGACCCAACTATCTCATGATCAAGGCACCACATTGTGATATGGACTCAACCCCAACTCTGCTTAAAGCTGTCCTGTGGCTCGATTTCACTACAGGTCGAAGCCAAAATCCTTCTCACTGCCTACAAAGCCCCACTCAGTCTGGCCCCCTCATCTCTCCTTTGTTCCACCTCATTCACTCTTCTTCACTAGCCTCCTACTGTTGATCTCTGTTCCCCACCTCAGGGCCTTTGCACATGCTGTTCCAGACCTAGAACACTCTTCCCCAGGAGCCTCATGGCTTACTCTCTGCCCTCTTTCAGATTTTTAATTTCACTCTAGTGAGACTACTTCTGGCCACCCTATCTAAAAGTTTGACCTGTCACCCTCACGACAACATTCCTTTCCCTCCTCTATTTTTTCTTTTTAGCTCTTGTCACTTCCTAACACACCATGACTTGCTAATTTGTCTTATTTACAACCTGTTGTCTCCACTAGAATAAAATTCCAGAAGAGCAGGAGTTTCTCCTGTCTTGTTCACTGTTGTTTCCCTAGCACATGGAACAATGCCTATTCCCTAGTAGGCACTTAATAGATATTGTCGATTGCATGGACAACATGCCACAATCCCTACCCACATCTCCACATTGGCTGGAATGGCACAGTAGGTGCCAGGAAATGTTAGTTGACTGACTAGCTGACACACAGGTCCACAGTCTCAGTGCTATGGGTGGGGTAAGGGCAGGTCCCAAGGGTTTAGGGAAGTGACAAAGCCAGACATGGCGGGGCCACAGGAACTCACCCTCCTCCCCACCCACGTCCACCAGCTCGTCCAGGAAGTCTCTCACACGTGAGATGCTGTGCAGCAGGAAGGGGTGCAGGGGGGCCATCCACAGCTCCTTGCCCTGGCCCAGCTGCTGGCCCAGGTTTCCGATGCTCTGCACAGCCTGGAAGAAAGAAGCAGGAGACGCAGGGCCAAGGTCACTGTGGACCTCTGTAGACCCAGAACAGAGCCCTGGAGTCCTGGCGCCCACATCAGTATTCAAAGAAAGAAGACTCATAGCAGCACCTGCTCCGGGCAGTGTCTGTCCCTCCCTTTGGACAGATATACACCCCCAGTGCCCTCATTGTTCTGTTCCCTCCCGAGCCCCAGTCCACCTACCCAGGACTGCCTGATCTTTTCATGCATACCCTGGAGCCCATCAGAACCTCAAAATGTAACCCCTTGGCAAAGCATGGTCTAATTAATACTAAGGTGTGAATGACTACTAGAGCTTGCTTCTCACTTTCCTCCTGGAAGAGTTGGGTCTTTGATTCAAAAGAAGAAAGTAGAGAGCATAATAAATGCCTCCAAGCTCAGGATGGACGCTAAGGGTGGTGTCTCAGACAGGTTTCTCTGAGTCTCACTTGGGTCTTCTGCAGGTCTGGCCTCCCTGCTCTGTTCCTAACATGCTGTCCCTTGGCTCAGAGCACCCCCACAGCTGGCACCTTGGCAAGCAGCAGAAGTGAGCGGCTGGTCTGGGGGTCCGCGTGCTGGTCCCGGAGATCAAACAGCTTTGGGGTGAGGATGGCAGGTGCAAAGAATCGCAGGAAGAGAAAGCCACTTGTGGCCAAGTACTTCACGTCCTGCCAAGAAAAGCAACAGGTGAGAGGGGGCCCCCAAACCCCTTTCCCTGCTGGGGAAACTGAGGCAGCCAGGACTACAGACTGGTGGTGCAAGAGGAAGTGAAATGGGAGGTGCATCCAGAGGTCATTCTGGTCTGCCAGGAGGCTTTTCTTCTTGGGGCCTCAGTTTTTCCATATGCAAAATGAAGTAGTAATACCAATACTGCACAATCAGATTTAGCCAAACATCCTTGGAGTCTGCTGATGTCACAGTCCTATGAAGGAAGCATCATCATTATTCCCATTTTACAGATGAGGAGGCAGAAGCTCAGAGATGTCAACCAACTTGCCCAAAGTCACACAGCTGATGAGTAACAGAGGGAGGATTCAAACCCAGATCTATGATTTATGATAATGAACAGTGACAGACCAGATACTTCTCTGTACATTTGTTTATGTGATACTCACCCCAGGCGGTATTATAGCTCCATTTTACAGAGGAGGCAACTGAAACCCCACGAGGGAATGTCACTTGCCCCAAGCCTCACAGTTGTAAATGGCAGAGCCCAAATTGGGCCCAGGCAGGATTCAAACTCTCAGCTCTCCACCACACTCTCTTGCATTCAACACTCGCTACTGTGGAGCACTCCCTGAATGTCAGGAACTAAGCCTGAACTATCACATTTAATCTTCAAAAATCCTGTGGGGGAGAAACTATTACCTTCTTTTTCTAGATGAGGAAATTGAGGCTCAGTAGTGAACTCAGTTGTACTGACTCCAGAGCCTGTCCTGTGTGTACCCCAGCCCCCAGCCTCTGCCCTGTATAGACTCTAAGGTGTGGTGCCTGTCCATGTGAGTCCCAGGCCTGGCCACCTGCAGGCAAGCCTAGCTCCCCCAGGGCCACAGACGGGACTCAGAAAGAGGGTGTGTCTCCATCCTGGGTGCACTGGCCTCCCCTGAGCCACGCCTCACTCACCTCTCACACTTGCCCAGCTATATTTAGCCTGAGAATGTGCTCCAGGGTTTATTTAGGGGGTGTATTCACACATGAGACAATACCTTCCTGGGAATGTGCCAGCTCCCTGGGCCACCTCAGCCTGGATAGTGAGCCCTGCCAAGGGCTGTGTACCTGGAGCTTCCTAGAAGGAGGGCGCTTGTCTGGAACCGAAACTGCCCCCAAAGTCTACCACCCCTCTCCCACCATAGTCAAGGGTAATTTTAGCTTTGGCATCAGCCCATGACTTCCTTCCTGCTTTCTTGAGAAGGAGGAACAGGTGTCAGAAAGGGGCTCCCCTGGGTTCCCCTGACCCCACCCACCCTAGAGGCCCTGAAAAAGTCCCTATTCCCTGCCAAGGCCTTTCCCACTGTGGGACTGAGAACTGTGGACGCTAGGGTGTCACTAATATTGGCTCCGCCCACCAGGGCCAAGTTGTCTGGGGCACTGGCCTCTCCTTCTCTTCCCTCCTCCCTGCCACAGCTGTGTTCCACTTAGCACCTCTGCAGGGAGAGCCCAGCAAAGTGGGGAGTAAATCAAGCCATGTCCTAGTTTAGAGGGCACTCCTCAGCAGGGGTTGAAAGGGAGGAAGGAGAGACCGCGGCCCAGAGTTGAGGTCTTGACCAAGGCTCTCTCCCTCTCTGGGCCTCAGTGTCCCCATCTGTAAGCAGAAAGTGGGGAGCAATGTGGCATAAACCAAGAGCTCTTAACCCAGGCTCCAGGGAAGGGCCATTACATCCCCAACATTTAAATCTTGGATCCTTCTGCAGAGGGGACCCGAGTCCACATTTCTGTTATGACAGCACAGGGTAAGTTTGCCTCACTTGATGTCATTCATGAGCAAGGATATCAGCCATCTGGAAGTGTGCTGAGCATTAAACCCAGGGATCTCAAACTAATAACCGACGGGCCCGTCCAGCCGCAATTGTGTAATGGTTGGCTCAAAGTGTTGTTTTGTTGGAGTTTCTCAGGTGATTAACTGCCAACATTTTTTAAATGATTGATCTCATATAAAATCCAGAATGTTGGCCCTGGCCGGTTGGCTCAGTGGTAGAGTGTCGGCCTGGCATGCAGGAGTCCTGGTTTCGATTCCTGGCCAGGGCACACAGGAGAAGCGCCCATCTACTTCTCCACACCCCCCTCCTTCCTCTCTGTCTCTCTCTTCCCCTCCCACAGCCAAGGCTCCATTGGAGCAAAGTTGGCCCGGGCACTGAGGATGGCTCTATGGCCTCTGCCTCAGGTGCTAGAATGGCCCAGGTTGCAACAGAGCAACGCCCCAGATGGGCAGAGCATCGCCCCCTGGTGGGCATGGGTGGATCCTGGTCGGCACATGTGGGAGTCTGTCTGACTGCCTCCCCATTTCCAACTTCAGAAAAATACAAAAAAAAAAAAAAAGTCCAGAATGTTGGCTTAAAAAAACACACAAAAACCTCTGAAGATCTGGCAATAACTGATTGCCCAGAGCTGTCCCCTTTAGACAATATATGGGAGTTCCAGTTTGCCACAGTCCCTACCACTCCCTACTGCCCCACACCCTGACTGTTTTGTTCTTTTACCTCACCTGCCTAAACCCTGCAGCACCTGAGTTTTCAAATTTTGTATCAATCTTGGAAAAGCACTAGCTCATGCAGAATTTATATTTAGACTTTATTTTTGGGTGTTGGCTTTTGAACGCCTTCCTCTCCCCTCCCCCCCCTCATGTGCACGCATGCACAGACACATCTAGAATTAAGGAAGCACTCACTTTGTGCCATACTGTTTTTTGGCAGTTGTAAGCTTAAAAGCATAGATTCAGGAGCCAGCACCTCCTCTTATTAACTGTCATTTCACCTCTCTGGGCCTCAGTTTCCTTCTCTGTAAAATGGAATAATATTTGGTGGATGTGAAGACTAGATGAGGTAAAAAATATGTAAAACAAGGTCTGGCCCCACGGCAAGGGCTGCATATAGTAATACTGTTGTTGTTGTTGTTGTTGTTATTATTACTGTTATCACCCCTGTGGGTCCCAGGGCCCCCTCAGGAATGTTGTCACCACTTCTGCCAGGACACAGAGTACGTTAGCATGGCAGCCTAGTTTCTCTCCCACCTCTGCCCAGACTTTCCACATGACCCTGGACAAGCTACTGCCATCCTCTGCCTCAGTTTTCCCACCTGCTCAATGGGAACACCTGGCCCACCTTGTGCTCTGCCTGTGGGAAGCGCTCCTCCACACGCCGACGCAGCTGCTTGAAGGCCAGGCGCATGGCAGGCGGGCAGCGCCTGACGGAGCCCACGATAGCATCCACGATGGGCCCCAGGTAGCCCGTCAGCAGACCCAGGCTGGCCTCCCGCACGTGCTCCTCGGAGGGCGTGCCCTTGAAGGAGATCCTCCTGGGGAAGCAAGCGGAGCGGCTCTGCCCGGGAGCCCAGCCCTGCCCACGCCTAACCCTCCAGCGGCCCCACTGGGCCCAGACAGCACCCACCTTCCCATCCCACCTTCGCATTCCTCTTCTGATGCCTGCCTTCGGAGTGGTCGGAAAGTGTGGGCAGCACGTGCGGGGCGGGGCCCAAAGTAAAGGTAAGACCCTCTCTTGTCCCCACCATGGTCCCTGATGATTACCCGGTAGCCAGCTCTCACGGCCTGGTGGGAGCAAGCCCGCTTGCCCTGGCTGGAGTGGGGAAGTGTCCCAGAAAAAGAAGAGGAGCCCACAAAAAAGCGGAATGACCCCCAGCCACTGCTCTGCTTGGTCCAATCTCATCAAGCACTCCAGGACCCACCTCTGCACGCAGGCGCACGCAGGCCCTGCCCCAGGCGCCCCAGCCGCCACGTAACAGAAATACCTAGCACTGTGGACTATTAGTTAAAGCAGGGCTGTGCGTGTTTAACTCAGTGAGTTCTCTTGGCCCCACAGGGGTAAAGTGACATGCACACCAGTGGCGGCAGAACTGGGATTTTAAACCAGGAGCTCAGATTTCCAAGTCCTGCCCAGAACCGCTTCACTAGGCAGCCTAAGGGCAGAGGTGCTCACAGGCGAGACCTTGAGGTGTAATGCAGGGCTCCTGAGGGGGTGGCAGGTGGCACGGACCCAGCCTGACACGGCTCCGGAGGGGATAAGGGGGTTGTCTGGGGGTCAGGGTTCTCCCGCCCCTTGGCTCTGCTCACTTGGAACGGCTCAGGTCCATTTTGCATGGGTCCAGCTCAATGTACTTCTTTTCTTCGAAGACGCGATTAATCACCGGCTTCAGGACTTCGTGCAGGTAGGGCATGCCCACGAGCTGGGGGCAGGGGGCACCACACGGGGTGGGGCTGAAGGTGAGGCCAGGGCGTGCCCGTGAGCTGGGGGCAGGGGCACCATGCAGGGAGAGGTTCAGGGCAAGGCCAAGGCACATTCAAGGATGGGGTGACACCACAACCCTGGGTGCCACTCAGGGTGAGAGGCCAGGCACCCATCACCAGAACTCCTGCTCAGCTACCCGCTGCCACTTGAAGTCAGCCAAGCTCTGGGGTCCAGGTAAACACTGGGAAGGAGGTCCCCTTGACGAAGCCGCCATCGCCCCCCCCCCCATGCTCCGTGTACTCACCTTCATGAACTGTTCCATGGACTTGGATGCCAGGGAGTTGGAACGGAAGAGGGTGTTGGGGTCGGCTGGGAGGGCAGAAGGAAGTGTTTTCTGGGATTTGGAGGGGCTGATACACCACACCCCACCCACCCAAGAAGGAGGTCAGGATCCTTTCAGCCTCAGCAATCGAGGAGACCTGTAACATCAACTCCATTCACAGTACTGAGTCCCTGGGTGGTTAAGTGACCTGCATAAGGTCACACAACTCAAGAGTAACAAAAACCAGCTGGCTGGGATGCACAGTACAGGAAACCCTCCATGCACATGTGCACACACACACACACACACACACACAGGAGCCTCTGCTCTCTGCCTGAGAGCCTGCCTTGGTCCCCCAGAATCCCTCTGCCAACACATCATTGGGGAATGATGTCTGAGAGGTCATGCAGGCAACTCACTGGTCCGTGCCAACTCACGCCGGGTAAGATAGTCCAGAAAGGGCCCAGCCAGACCCTGGCCAAGAAAGAGCTTCACCAGCTTGGTGGCGAGGTCCTGGCGGCAGTCCCCCAAGGTCAGCTCCTCCAGAACAGCCAGGGGGCTAGAAACATCCTCCTGGGCAAGGACAGGAGGCAGGAGAGGTAGCCTGGGGCCCTGGGACTCCAAAGCGGAAGAGCCCAGTTAGCTACCCCGAAGCAGGGGGAGGCCAGGACCCAGCTCCTCCCCCACCCCCGGTTAGACCCCCAGCGTAACTGCCTGTATGACGCACCCACCTCTGCCGGCCCCAGCACAGACGCCATGAGCAGCTCCCGGAGTGGCTGGTAGCACTGTGAGGGCAGGACGCGGTCCTCGACGAGGCGCACCTTCAGCCGCAGAGCGCCCAGGTTCCCCCTGACCGGGAAAGATCACAGGTATGTACATTTGGAAGTATATATGGGCAGACACCTAGAGCCAAGATGGGCAGATGTGAACACAGGTAAGGAGCATGAATATTTGCAAAACTACATGAGTGTGGACAGGTGTCTGCAGGTGTGACAGGTGTGGCCAATCTAAACAGGTGTGAACAGATATTGACAGTTATAAAAAGGAATGGACAAGTGCAGACAGTGTGAACAGTGTGACCAGTATAAACAAATGTACAGGGATGGATTGTGTGAACAGGTGTGGATGGGTGTGAAGGACCCAGGGTTCTGATCACACATCAACAAGTGTGAACTGACATGTCCGCAGGTGGATAGGTAAAAGGTGAACTCATCTGGACATATATATATATAAACACACATTGCGAGACAGTCACAAACATCTGTTAAAGGAATGAACAAAGTGATATAGTGATAGCTTATGGGATGACGTGGGCATCCATGAGGACCTGCCGCAGACTGAAGATGGTCCCCAACATGATTCCAGCCTGGTCTCCTCCCTCAGCCTCACATTTACCCAGAATCCTCCTCAGCTCTGGTAAAGGGCAGGAGCCGGAACCAGCCATTGGGTGGGTTCTGCTGCAGGACCTTTGGGGTAAACTCCACCTGTTGGGGGGGGACACACAGACCCTAGGCTGAGCCCTGCCCCACTCCACCCAGCCCTGAAAGAAGAGTTCAGGCTGCCCACCCAAGGAAGGGTGGCATAGCCTGCCAGGGGCCCCTTCATCCTCCCCCACTGTATCCCATAAAGACAACAGCAGAAACACTCCCTCCCCCAGTCTCAAATGATTAATCCTGCCAGGGCACTGAGGACCTCCAGGAGCACTTATTTGAGGAAACTGAGGCTCAGAGAGGTAGATTGACTTGCCCAAGGTCACACAGCTGCTAGACACAGAATGTCAGACGGAGTATATTCTTATCTCTGTTCAGGGACACAACTGCATCTACCAAAGGCTTAAAGACAGTCCACAAGGCCCCCCATTTTAAAATAACGTTATACAGATGTAACTTACATCCCATACAATTCCCCTATTTAAAGTATATCATTCCATGGCTTTTAGTTTATTCAGATATGTGCAAACATCACTACTAATTTCAGAACGTTTCCTACAAGCCCTGCACAAGCCTGTTCCCATTAGCAGTCACTCCCCAGCCCCCAGACCCAGGCAACCACTAATCTATTTTGTCTTCATAGATATATTCACCCATGTAAACATCTCATATAAGTGAAATCACATAATGTGTGTGGGATTTTTTTCTTTTTTTGTACTGGCTTCTTTCACTTAGCATGTTTTCAAGGTTCATCCAGGTCAGAGCATGTATTGGTACTTTGTTCCTTTTTATGGCTGAGTGATGTTCCACTGTATGGCTATATCACCTTTGTTCGTTCATTCATTCATTCATTCATTCATCTGTTGATAGATATTTGCGTTGCTTCCACTTTGGCTATTATAAACAATGTTGCTGTGAACACTCCTGTATAAGTTTTTGTGTGGGCATGTATACTTTCTTGGGTAGAGACCTAGGAGTGGAATTGCTGGGTCATGTGGTAACTCTGTCTTTAACTGAGGTACTGGCAGCATTGCATAACAGAATCTCCCTCTTTTTTGCTCTAATCTTGGCTCCTTTCAAAAACTGTCAGCCCTGACATATTCCACAAGCACTGAGAGGCAGGGATAATCCCACCCATTATGCAGATGGGGAAATTGAGGCTCTAAGACAGTGGTAGTCAACCTGGTCCCTACCGCCCACTAGTGGGTGTTCCAGCTTTCATGGTGGGCGATAGCAGAGCAACCAAAGTATAAATAAAAAGATAGATTTAACTATAGTAAGTTGTTTTATAAAGATTTATTCAGCCCTGGCCGGTTGGCTCAGCGGTAGAGCGTCAGCCTGGCGTGCGGGGGACCTGGGTTCGATTCCCGGCCAGGGTACATAGGAGAGGCACCCATTTGCTTCTCCACCCCCCCTTCCTCTCTGTTTCTCTCTTCCCCTCCCGCAGCCGAGGCTCCATTGGAGCAAAGATGGCCCGGGCGCTGGGGATGGCTCCTTGGCCTCTGCCCCAGGCGCTAGAGTGGCTCTGGTCGCGGCGGAGCGACGTCCCGGAGGGGCAGAGCATCGCCCCCTGGTGGGCAGAGCATTGCCCCCTGGTGGGCGTGCCGGGTGGATCCCGGTCGGGCGCATGAGGGAGTCTGTCTGACTGTCTCTCCCCGTTTCCAGCTTCAGAAAAATACAAAAAAAAAAAAAAAAAAAAGATTTATTCAGCCAAACTTAGCAAAAATCCGACATAAAGTACTTGGTAAGTAATTATTACTATATGCTTTAACTTACTGTAACTCTGCTTTATAAATTTTATAAAGAAAAGTTACTTCCCTACTTTATAAATCACCATTACTGTGGAACTGGTGGGCGGTTAGAAAATTTTACTACTAACAGAGATACAAAGTGAGCGGTAGGTATAAAAAGGTTGACTACCCCTGGTCTAAGAGAAAGATCTTGACCCAATGCTTCCAGGAGTAGGACGTAAAGGCTTACATTCTAGAATCAGAGACCTGCACTCAAATCCTGTCTCCGCCATTTCTCAGTCATATGACCTTGGGAAAGCCACTTAGCCTCTCAGAACCTCAGTTTCCCCATCTGTAACATGTGGACAACAGTCCCAGTCTATTAGGGTGGCTGTGAGGGTAAATAAGGTTGTGCTGGAGAAGCAACTAGCCCAGGGCCAGCACACGGTCATCCCGGGTACTGTCAGCTCAGAATTAGAACCTGGGCCTACCCTGTGACCTTGTGGGCAGGTCTGGCTCCTTTGAGTGCCTCAGTCTCCTCAAGCATACAGTGGAGCAATAGGACTCCATCACCCTGGACCTGATGAGGCACACTTCACATCTACCCTTCTGAGCCCAGGATGCCCAGCCCACCTTCCCTTCCTGCCTCCTTGCAGGCAGTGGGGAGCCATGGAGAGTGTTGGCAGGGGTGCTCACCATGCCCAAGAAGTCATTCTTGCCCACCATGTCCCAGTCCCAGAGCTCCACCCGCAGTGGGGACTGGGCGCCTGGCATCTCCCGCAGCTCCAGCACCTCATCCCAGTGTGGGAAGCGGGTCTTCTTGATAGTCTGGGGGAGGGGCAAGGTAGAGAGGGCTGGCTGGGGGGGGGAGAGGGCTGACTGGGAGCCCACAGCTGGGGGGGGGGGAGAGGGCTGACTGGGAGCCCACAGCTGGGGGGGGAGAGGGCTGACTGGGAGCCCACAGCTGGGGGAGGGGGGAGACAGGGCTGACGGGGAGCCCACCGCCAGATGCCCCGCCCTTTCCCAGTACCCCTTCATCACTCACCGAAGTCTCCAAGCTCTGGCTGCCCCAGAACACACGTGCGAATGGGTCAGACGTACCAGAGATATCTCGGGGGGCCAGGTCCCTGGAGACAGATGAGGACACAAATGGGAAACACAGGACTCTCAAGGACCAAGACCCCAGCTAGACCTTGGAAAAGGGGTCTAGGGTGGACCATTCAAATGCCACTAGTTTCCACAGTAATGAACTGCTCCGTTGCAGGGACCCAGGGAGGAGTGCCCCTCCCCGTGCCTGTCCAAACCCGGCATCTTCCTATTGACTCATGCTACCCTACAAAGAGGCACTGATAATGCCCCTATTTTCCAGATGAAGAAACTGAGGCACATAAAAGTCAAGTCCTGCATGACTAAGCCCAGCAGGTGAAGCTGTAGTGGGGAGGGGAAGAGAGCTTCAGTTTCTTTGGGACCCTGGATGGATGGGAGACCAGATGCCAGGATTCAAACCTAGCTCTGCCATTCATTGGCTGAGTGACACTGGGGAAAGTCACTTCACCTGCCTGAGTTTCAGTTTCCTCATCAGGAAAATGGGAGTAAAAACAGACTAACCTCACAGGGCCAAGGTTAAAGAAGGTGGTATGTGTAAAAGGGCTTAGCATAGCAGCTGGCAGGTGGTGAGGGCTCAGCTCAGTCATTCATTCAACAAACATGCCCACACCTTCCCTAGGACCCAAGAAAAAGCATAAGGCAGGGACCCCTGCCTATGGTTGTCATAACAACCCAAAAGTCTCACCCTAGTCAGCCTTCCCATTCCTCCTTCCTGAGGTCCCCAAATCCAGGGACACCTCCTCCCTAGGGACTGCTTGTTTCCTCTTGCTGTTCCTCTCCCACCCCTGTTCAGCATCCAAAGCCTTCTTTGGTTTCCTAGGAGCCAGCCCAGTTGCTAAGCGACAGCAATCGGTCCCTTTCCTGTTGTAAGGATCCTGCACAGCCAAGTGGTTGGGGAGGAGGCCCTGGGCAAAAAGCAGATAAGGGACCCCTGCCTCATGCTGAGTCCTTTCTCCTGTCCCCTGCTCCCACCACCCCCGTACTTCTTCATCCAGACTCCAGGGATCCCCAGCTGAGTGCAGCAGAAATCTGGAGGTGGTGGGAGAGGCACAGAGAGGGCAAGAAAGGACTTCAAAGTCACACAGCAAGCTAGAAATAGACATCCTCCCCAACCTGGGCCTAAAAGTGATAGTTAGGGGAGTAAGGTGTGAAAAAAAAAAAGCAGAAAGACAAGATGGGGGATGAGAGGGAGAAAGTGTTTAAGGAAGCAGATGATGGAGGAGCTCAGAGAGAGAGAGAAAGGGGATTACAGAGAGACAAACAGGCAGAAGGAAAGATGGCTATCACATGAGCTGGTGCCCATGGATTGGCATTTGTGGGTTTTGCTGGTTCTGCATTGGGCTTCCTTCTGATGTTTCTTTGGGACAGGATCTCCCCTTCTCACTCCCAGCCCACATGAATTAGGTGGGCTCGTCCCTCCTTCCACTCCAGGGGTGAGCTTGTGACTCAGCCCTGACAAATCAGAGTTAATGCAATTGATTCAGAGACAGGCATATGCCCCAGACTGAGCCAATAAGAATTATTCCCAAAGCATTGGTTGGACACGGTGAGAGAGTTCTTTTTCAGTTGGAGCTGCCAAACTGTTAGGATGGCAGCTGAGGCTCTCTGCGGTCATCTTTGCCCCCACCTGGGGAGAGAGACTTAGAATGAAGCTAACACAAAAGTCACCGTTTGAGCACCTGGATACAGCCATGCCTGACACTACATGTCATTCATATGAGAGTCTGCTTAAGTCAGTATGATTTGGGTATCTACTGCTTACAATTTGATTAATACACCTCCACACTCATCTCTCTGGCCATCCTGAGTGTCTGGCCTTTGTTGCTGGTCACTGGGAACCCAACAAGGAGTTTTCTTGTGCTTTGACCTCAGGAAGATGCAACCCAGTGAGTTTGAACTGTTTGCCTATGTGGGATCCTGGTGGTGAGTCCAGAAGTGGCCCAGGATTAAGGAGTTCTCAAAGGCCAAGGGAGCTGGAGGCAATCAGGGGATTCCTGCCCATTCTCAGACGGTCACCCCTAACCCCACCGAGACCATACCTGGCCTTGAGCACGTGGCAGCGAACATAGCGGCCCCGCCCATCCTCGAGCATCTGCACAGCCAGATAGATTTCACCCTGCACCTCTGCATCCGGGTCCACACGACTCAGGTTAATCCAGCTATCAATTCCTGGGGGGCAGGGGGGACACACAGATGCTAGCATTTATTAAGCACCTATCATGTACTAGACATTGTGTTAACTTAAACATTTAATTAACATTTAAAATGTATTAAAGCATGGATTGTTCATGATAGCCTTCTGATGCAGGAGCTGTAATTATCCCCACCTCCAGAAGAGGAAAATGAGGCCCAGAGAGGGAAAACCTTTGCCCAGGACCCCACAGCTGGTTGATGGCAGAGCTACGATTTGAACACAGACAGTATTGTTCTAGGACCCATGCCCTTAACCATTTAGTCCCAACATACTCTTCCCTCAGAAAGATCCTGGGCATTCCTATCTCCGAGCCTTCGTGGGGACCATTCGACCTCCTGAATCAGTCAAGTCAATCTCAATGTCAATGTCCATCTGTCATTTCTCTAGCCCTTTCAGGACATGGTTCCATTGACATCTAGCTTCCATTGTTGTTACTGGGAAGTCATTTCAGCCTGCTCATGCTCTTGGGTAAACGGTTTATCTTTCCTCTCTAATTGCAAAGACTACGCCTTTGATGTTCGGCAGGTCCCCCTCCTTCTCCCCATGTGTCTAAATAAGGATTTTTTTTTTATTCTGCTTAGTACAGGTTATGCTTCTCCTATTTATAAAATCATGTTCTTTCTTGATTTCTGGGAAATTCCAGGTCATCCAACTTTTTCTTTTTTTTTCATCATTTCTTCTCCCCATTGTCTTTTTCTCATTATTATTTCTTCTCCCAATTGTTTTCTATTCTCTCCTTCTAGGACTCCAATTAAATGCATGTTGGACCTTCTTGGTTATGTTCTATATCTCCAAACCTCTCTCTTCTCTTTTCCTTCTTGTTTCTCTGGGCTAAAGTCTAAATCATTTCTTCAGATCTCACTTCTAGCTCACTAGTTCTCACTGCTGCTCTGAATGATCTGCTGTTGAAATCACCTACTTAGTTGTTAACCTCAGTAATCATACTTCTTATATTTAAAACTTTGATTTGGTCCTTTTTTAAGTCTGTTTATTTTTTTTAATGTATTGTGGTTATTGCTGGCCCTTTCTGGTGATTACATTTTTTTATTGGCTTAAATATTTTCTTTTTATTCTCTTTATCATAATTACAAAATCTAAAGTCTTTGTGGGTCTAACTCTGAGGGCTATTGTTTCTGCTGACTCTTACTCATGGTGGCCCACATGGCTCAGGTGAGAACACAGGTTCCAACATTTATTAAGCACCTACCATGTACTAGGCATTGTGTGTGTGGTAATCTTTGATTGTGAATTCATGTTTGTTTGATCTCATTTTGTGGGAAACCTAACATGAGAACACTTATTCCTGGAAAGGAGTGGTCCTTGCTTATTCTGGGCTTCTTTAAGGATCTTGGTCTAATGGGGAAGTCTTGGGGTCAATACTATCTACCTTGGCCCTAGCTCAGGATTTGGTCTGTTGCTGTTGCTCATCACTCCCTGTTAGGTTTTACTCATGACTGGGGGATGGGAGAATGCTGAGGTATGTTTCTTCTTTACAGAAAGTTCAACGATGTATTAGAAATCCCATCTAATTCAGGATCTCACTGTTATATGGCAGGAGGACGTTTCTGAAGATGCTACTGGAACTGAAAGCTCCATCTCACCTCTCTCTATCTCCACTCCTACCCACAAGTCCAGGATGCCATCAGCTTTCTCCCACTTGGTTATTGCACAGACTACAAATTGACCCCCAGATCTATTCCTGTCCCACTGTGATCTAGTACCCACAAGGCAGCACAGAGATTTTCTGAAAATGTATCTAATCTCTCCTGTCAGTTCATCCCTCCTATAATATGGCCCAATCTCTTCATTGTCTTTCTCAAGGACTATCAATGGCTCCCTAGTACCTCCAGAGAAATGTTCAGACTCTGCTCTGCCCCCTAGTGCCTTCTCTAATCAACCCCCACCAAATACTCCATCTTGCCTGACCTACACTTGACCCTAGAAGAGAATCCATAGAGATGCACCTTAGCATCTTTGCCAAAGAGCCTTTAAGGACCATCTCATTCCCCTTTCTCCAGAAATCCTTCTCTGACCACACTGCCTGCCTCTCCATATCTACTCTCATATCAGTAATGTTCCACATACCTCCACCCCCATGTTTCTGTCCTGTTTAAAAACAAACAACAAAATACTTTTCCACTGCGGGCTCTGTACTTCCCCTTGCAAATGCCCTTGCAAATGCCCATACTGGGCATGGCCACCCCCTCTTCCCTCTGCCTGGCTGACGACCAGTGCCCCTCGCCCACCTCGGGGGTCGGCTGTGATAGCCTCCTTGCTCAGCGAGATCTTGCCAATGATGTCATCATGCCTGTGGAAAGGTGGGCAGGTGACGGTCCAAGTCAGGGTCCCCTGCCCCGCCCATGGAGTAGTAGGGACAGACATCAAGGGCTGGGTAGGTGGGAGGGTACTTTGTTTTGGGGTGTCCACCTCCCCTTGAATACCCAGGCTTGGGTCCCCAGCACACACACCCCACAGTATCCTCGTCCAGCACATAGAAGGCCAGATGGTGGAAATCCAGCGGCAGGTGCACCGTGTACTCCTCCCCCCAGAAGGGACTCAGGCTCCGCCAGACAGTCGCTGTCCTACAAAGGGGCACAGGGGACTGAGGGCACTTGGGCCATACAGGCGGCAGACACCTGGGCACCCAGACTCACACACACACACACACACACACACACACTCACTCCCACGGGAATACTCGCTGAAACAGAGACACTCACAGATACACCAAAGAAGCCAGAAACACATTCACACCTACACAGATACACATATGCAGCCTCAGAAATTTCCAGAAATACATACCTCTGTGTTTCTACATACCAACACATGTAGACACACACAGAGAAAACACATATTCACACAAAAACAGGCAAAAAAGTGCTCAGACACACACAGAGACTCACAGACACACACTCACATGTAGTTATACACAGCAGATACAACACACAAACACACAATGACACGCAATTCCAGCTATCCATTCATTCATTCATTCACTTCATAAACACCCCAACTGTGTGCCAAGCCATATGGGTTAAGGGGGATTAGAGGAAGAGATGCCAAGGTCCGTGTTCCCACAGAGCGCCCCTCAGCAGGCAGTGCTCTCTCCTGAGCCTTATGACTCAGTGAGAAAAGTCCTCTTATTGTGGTTAGCTCCACGGTGCTTGGTTGGGTCTGGGTGTGGGGATAGAAAGGTTCAAGAAAGGCTTCTTCAAGAGCTAGTCTGGCAAATGGGGAGAGAGGATGAGGACAAGTATTCCAAATGGCTGGAGTGGCATGTACAAGGGTCCTGAGGCAGGAATGAGCTTAGTGAGTTTGAGGAACAGTAAGGTGCTGGCTGGGAAAGGGAGGAGAGTGAGGGGTAAGACCATTAAGTCAGCAGGAGACAGAGCAGTCAGTAAGCAGTGGGGAAACACAGGAGAGTTGGGGACCAAGACAGATTCGGAAACAGACACAAGCAGAGATCATCTTCACGCGACACCCCTGAAGACACACTACCTTTTAACCAACAGGGAACAAAGGACGTACTTCAAAGAACCTACTTGTTCAGTAAAGACACACCCAAATTTTTAGCTGCAAAATTTGGTTTGCACACCTGCCACGCCTCTCCTCCTTCCTTTCACACACTCTTCCCCAACAGAATGTAAGCTTGTGCACACATGTGTATGCACACACACGCGTGCACACATACATACAGGTACACTGTCTTCTAATTCCGCCAAGGGCACCACCATCAGACGGGTCCTTCTTCCCAAACACCCTCTTCCTCCTGGCCTGGCCTTTTCCTGGCTGGATGTCCCCCAGGCTCCCTGGCTCCTGAGCTGACACATTTCTCAGAGCCCAGAGAGGGGGAGACAGCGGCCAGGGTAACACAGAAAACCAGTGCGCAAATTTGCAAAGCACAGGGAAAACGATGGGGGGTCGGCTGGGGTACTGTGGGCTGACCTTCCCCTATGTGAGCTCCCCTCCCCCAGCTCCCGGCCCATCTGGACCAGAACCCTCGCCAGCAGCATCCTGAATCCTGCTGTCTCCATAGGAACCAAGGCCTCAGCCATCCGCCCACCTACACCCCTCAGACCTGCGGGGGCTGAGAGCTAGCTGTCCCTTGAACGGCCTGCGGGGGTGGGAGCCAAGCATGACCCAGCCTGATGTCCCCCTGCCATGACTCACTCACACGCCAAACACCCTCACATCCTCACGTGTGTTCACATTGGTGCCTGTGTACCCAAATAAGCAGGCTGTGGTGCACACGTGTGTACAGGACAGCCCACGTGTGTGTACACACACATCTACACACACACACAGACCACACACTCGGACACAAAGTGACCTTGTGAGCCTGCATACCCACAGGGACACACACATCTGGACACCAGCCCTCCAACACCCGCAGGCACACTCACAAGCAGACCCAGCTGGGCACACGCACACATACACACACACTCCCTGGTGCCCACAGCACCCGGCAGGCCCGGAACCAACCAGCCCAGCCAAGCATGAGATGCCCGCCCCCGGGGAGGCCACCATGGGAGGCACAGGCTGGCAGCCGCTGAGTCAGCCCCAGGAGCCAGCAGGGACATCAGCAAGTCCAGGGGAAGCTGTGGGCCAGTTGGATGGGGAGAGGAACTGGCAGCCAAAGCTGTCGGGTCCTGAGCCAAGGACACAGAGCACCCCCATCAAGCCTGCATGTTCTCCCCTGGGGTAAGCAGGGCCCTGCCCCAGCTCCTCTATTCCTGTGAATTCTTGTGCCAGGACTCTCGGGTATAGAAGGAGCCCCTCCCCCCTCCCCTGCCCTGCTCTCCTGGCCCCAGGCCAGGCTCTCCACTCCTCACCTGGCCACCACCTCGTCATCGACTTTCACTATGCAATAGGGGTCACTGCTCCCAGACCTGCGGAAGGAGAAGGTTCACCAGGGGCATTGAGAGGGCAGTCAT